>NC_141687.1:1319636686-1320236686 GCF_964263255.1 Lissotriton vulgaris | reverse complement strand
TGAGAATTGCATAATACCTTTCCTGGGCTATGATTTATCCTGATAATGTCAGGTAATTACCCAATAGATTAAGCTGTGACTGCCAAAAAATTGAGATCCATTTAATATGTGTCTATAAGTCTGTTTCCCCAAATTTTAAAGATTTCCTACATGTGTTATTTAGCCGCAGCCATCGGACTACCACTGAGTCATTATAGATTCACTAATTATTTTAAGCTGTCAATTGGAATATAATTAATGATGCCATTTCATTTTTTATAACTCATGCCATATGTGGGATTCCGACCATTGTATGGTGGGAGCATGAGTTATGATTTACATATTTAACCAATAATGTCAAATTTCAATTGTTTTTAAGTTTAGATTCTGATTGATACATTGACCTGCAGATTCCTCGCATCTTGAATATATCAGATGCCAGTCTGGGTCCTGAAACATTTCTCCAATAGCACTACCACCCTGGTATGGGAACATCAGCTCTACTTCGATTCCACGCGTGACGTCACTTGAGCCATAAAGCGCACCTGTTGGAGTGCTGACGTCAGTTCCCTTTTTACACTCCATTGACACATTCTGGATTACCCTGCTCAGAAAACAATCATTTGATGATTTTCAATTATTTCTTTCTATTTTTGGTGCAGTTCTCGTTGAGATGTCAAAGGCAAAACAGTAAGATTTCAAACTGTGCAGAGATTGTAAGCACCAAATGTTCATTACATACCCTCACAACATCTGCTTATTGTGCCTACGATTGGATCACAACATCAACAAATGTGTATCTTGTCAAAAATGCATCCTTAATGCTCCTAAAGGATTGAAGGCCAAGATGATATTGGTCAGAGCCCAAGATGAAAAATGCAGTTGTCGAAAAGTAACGCTCAAGGTTAAGAGCTCCTTAATCTCCATTGTCAAAATCTCCAAAAAAGAAAGCACAAGAAGAAGAAAAGACATGGATCTCAGCTAAGATCATCCATAAGCAAGTCACCACAATCTCCAAGACTAGCAAAGTCTCCTTATCCAGAATCAGACACCGAAAATCCACCTCAAGATTATAAAATACCAACTCCAACTCCAACCAACCAGCGTCTGCATCTCCAGAGAGCCCGATGCAGACTGGAGATCTGGGTTCTCCTGTGGCACCTTCCCCACAGCCCCAGTCAAGCACCCAATACCCCAACTTCTCACATGAGGATGAATCCTTCCAGCTTTCAGAACAAGATGTTCAACATGTTCAAAAGGGCCAGGATTCCTACTGGTGCACCTCTTGGCCTCACACGTCCCCCATCTTACACAATTGGAGGATGCCGTTGCAGATGATGCCTTACACTCCCTTTCATCAAATGCCACAGGTCTCCTGGTGAATCCACTACCATCACCAGCATCCTCAGGATCCCCGCTGAGGATAACCTAACTTCCTCATCTCTGTACACCAAGCCCAACTCTGTCAGTGGTGGAACCCATCTCCTCTCTGGTGCCACACTCGACTGGCGCTGCAGCCGACGGCACAGTTTGCGAATCCACCAGCTACAGCAGTATTCCCTCCACTTCAACCTTTCTCTTTCCTTTCACCATGCTTATGTTTCTTCAAAGATCCAAAAGGAAGCAAAAAAGGCTTTTGGGAGAAGAACTTTTTTCTGGAGGAAGGTGCTATGCAGGGAGGTTTATTTAAAGAGGATAAAAAATTACATAGTGACCAATCCATTCTAGATCCGCAATACGAAGGACTTAGAGACGCAAGTGGTCTGTCTAGACGCGTCCCCAGAGTAGGAACTTCTATCCCTATTAGGCATTCCTCGCCCCTGAAATCACCTCTTATCACTCAGTGGTAAAAAAGCGAATCTACCGTAGGCAGAAATACAATCTAAAATCGTGACAGAAGTCCTTCATTCCTCTGTTCATACCTCTGTACCTCTCCTTCCATTTATTGATGGTCTTACTGAACCTATATTGGCAATATGAGAGAAACCAACCACCTCTGCAGTTGATTTTATGCAATAGCCAGACAGTATAAACCGGCACCAAGGGACTCTGCCATGCTTTCGGCCCATCCATCTCCTGAAAGTTTGGTAGTCCAAGCTTCATGCTCATCAAGGAGGACACTAAGATCATTTCCATCCACCCCTGTGGATAGTGAGTCAAAAAAGATAGAACAGTGTGCAAATAAAACCTCAGCTGGCAGCATGGCATTAAAATCTCTCATTGACGCTTGCTTGCTAGTAGGATGTATCCATGATGCTATGATATCCATCATACTAGACTCTGCCCAAGCTGTTATTCAAACATCTCGAAATAGCCAAGAGGCCATTTCTCGGAACTCATAACAGATGGACAAGCTTCTGCCAAACAAGACATCCAGTCAGGACTAAATACAGCAGTTCCAGTGGCCAGAGCTATTGGTACATCAGTTTCCTTTTACCACCATGCCTGGCTTAGAAACTCTTGTTTTTTTCAGGATGTTCAAACATTTGTTCATGCCTTTTTAGAACATAAGCTGATTCTGCTCTTGAAATGTTTAAGGGACAGTAAGGCAACAGACAAATCATTGGGTCTTAAAGCTTCCATGAAAGACTAGACTGTTCAAAAAGTTGCGTTCTCTTTTGTGGCAGGCAACAATAAAATGTGCAACAGCAACAGCAGGAACAAACCAACTCACTGTATAAGCAGCATAGAAGCATAGTTTGTGGATGACTTAAAGCACTACCTATACCTTTCTCCTTTTCTTCCCCAGCCACAACAGAGAAGCAACTCTAGTTCTGCTCTACTGGAGCATTCTCTCTCTACCAGTTGGTATATTGGTGTCTTCTTTTCTACAAAAATTTCAATCCATGACTACAGACCTTTGGGTTTTACAATTTGTAGAAAAGGGGTACACCCTACTCTGCCAATAATCACCCCTCCTATACCTCTCTGCTTGGAGGTTTTCCGACTAGACCATTTGAAAATTATTCAACAAGAATTACAATCCCTTCTGCTCATGGATTCAATGCAACTGGTACCTATACAAGAAAGAGGACAGCGGTCCTATTCCAGGTATTTTCGGACTCTCAAAAAGAATGGTGGTCTTTGTCCAATCCTAGACCTTAGGATTTTGAACTAGTTCCTCAAAGAAGAAAAGTTGAAAATACTATCCCTAACTCAGGTTCTGCTTGTGCTTAATGCGGAAGACTATAAAGTGCCTGTCGATCTGCAGGATGCCTATTTCCACATCCCTATCTTGCAGTCACACGGGTAGGTTCTCCATTTCACAGTAGGAACACTATAAGTTTACAGTCCTTTCATTTGGTCTCACTTCCGCACCGCAAATCTTCACAAAGGTGATGGCAGTGGCAATTGCTCACCTCAGGAGGACGGTGAATTTCTGTTTTCCCTCACATGGACGACTGACTACTCAAAGACTAGGACTCCAGAATTGGTGTCCTACAACTTACAAGAGATAACTCAACTGTTGTACGAACTCCACGTTTCCATCAACAAGCCCAAGTCTCACCTGGTGCCCTTTCAGCGCATACTGTTCATTGAGGTAGGATTGGACACCATGTTGAATCAAACCTTCCTTACACTTCAGAGGGGTTTAGGACATTCAGGCTATGATTCTAATGTTTCTATACCAAGAGTTTTATTATAATTTAAGGTTATGACATTTTTCACATGAATAGAATTCCAATACCTTATATTTTTTATGAATTACAAGAACTATATCTATCTTAGTTGAGTTAATGTCATCCATTTGCCTCAAAGGAATGCTAAAAAAAATAGATGGTAATTGACATCAGCACACCAACCAGGGCACTTTATGACCCCAGTGACATCACTCTGTACTGCATTGTGATTTCTAAATGCAGCCGGTGCCCCTTACTGGTGTGGGAGAGCTTTTGGAGATTGATTTCCAGGTCCAGACTAGCACCTGGGCCATTCAAACGATGAGGAATCTGCAGATAGATCTCATATCCACCAGAAAAAGCATTGCTGAAGGTAAGTAACTTGTTCTTCAGACCCATCACATCACTTTAGATATGTGTTAGGGAATTTCTGTGGTTTGCATATAAAATATCATAATTTGTTTTACTGAAAAAGGAAATAAATGATTTTTTCCTTATAATTTTTGCTCAATTTGATAAATCTACCTAAACTTTATAAAATCCATAGACCACCATTTAATGCCTACATTTTTCTAGCAATAGGGGCAGGGGGTGCACAACTAACTGGAAGTTGCGAAATAGATGGGTTACATGAACCCTACATGTTAACTTATGTGCCAGGTAGAGTATGTGTGCCTGCAAAGAAAGCCACCTAACTTCACTGGCATGTAAGTAAATTGCACAGACCTCATTGGGAAACATCCGGAGCCTGAACAAGAGTTTCGGGCACGATACAGCTGTCACAAGGAGGTGTGCAAGAGTAGTGTGTGTGTGTTTGGTGCTTTGCTCCTCTGCTCCGAAATCTATTCCTGAATTCCATGAGGGCTGGAGTAATCCAGATTACAATAGGTAGCCGGTTTCAGATCATGGGAACGTAGTTGGAAATGGCATGTCTTGTTTGTTTTTCCATTTCTTGGGGCCCTTTCATACACATAAGACATTCCAGCCAACAAATTTAGTTCCTTTTGGGACGAATATGTACTTCTTCAGGGGTAGAGATAATAATGCGTATTTTTCAGCATTGTTTCAGCTATTGATCCAATGATCCCATATCCAGTCTACACAGTTCTATCGTCACATAATGAAGCGGCAGCGTGTTCGACATGTCAATCCCACTTCCAACATAAAACATACAATTTTACAATGTTGAAAGTATGGATGACATTGTGCTGAACATGCGGCTCCATTTTAATGTGACTATACTGCACAAAGTATACAGTGTATGGGACTCAAAAGGAACTAAACACATTGACTCTAATTTTGTATGTGATGAAGAATGAAGAGAAACTTTAACTGGTAACTTGGACTGTTTGTCACTTCATTACATTCAGCATTGCGCCCTCTTCCTCCTGGATATATGGATTGTTTCTGCACATGGTTGCAGTGGTATTTGCATTGGTTGAGAACTGGGAGAAGGAGCACTCGAGGACGAAATGTATGTAAAGGACTAATGTGAGGTGTGCTGGGGTTTCACTTTTGGCAACAGCTGTCCACATTGTTTATCATCAGTTTACTTAGGATATTAATGAAGCAATGACAGTCTAGTCCGAGGGATTACTGTAGTTTGTCTATTGTCCGAACTTGTGGGTTTCCATAAAGAGTGTAGCTGCCATTGGTGCAACAGGTGCAGTGGCACCAGAGCGCAGAGGTCTGAGGGGCCCACCGAAGCTGATTATTGCTGTATTAAACAGTTTAAGTGGTGGACAGGAAGTCCATGTCCTTCCTTGAACTAGGGGTCATGACACTCTTTGGGTGGCTAAATGCCTAACTTGCCTGCTCTTACTTGGCACACAATGAAAGTAATGGAATAATATACGAATTTCTCTCCAGAACTTATGAGTTTTTAGCAAATGTATGCTGATATAGTGCTGTAAATATCCCTATTTGGCATTTTTTTTCAAAATGCTCTTAGGATGTATGCCGCACTTTTCTGAGTCACCTGGAAAAGTTGGGCCTGCTCATTAGTTTAGTGCTATTTCATGGCCAGTGTTTACACCCTTCCACTAAACAATCTCCAGCTGCCACTACTCTCAAATGCCTGACTAGAGCCCAAAACTCATCAATTCAAAAAAAGTAAACTTCTTTCTAAAAAAAAAGTGCTCAATTGGTTAATTTATTACTGCACAGGTGCTTTGTACTCGCATCGAATGGTACCTTTCCTAGCTTTTTTTGGAAGCTAAATGAGTCTTCAGCAGCACGAGCCTTGAAACACTTTCTTGTGAAGACAGTTCATCAGTCACATGGCATGCCTGTAGAATACCAGGGAATGATACATTTCCTTTGAATAGTGTGCATTGAAAAAGCAGCAGTTGCTCTTTAGTGAAGTTTACAATTCTTTTGGTTTAACACAACATTCAAGGAAGTGCTGCCTTAGTAAATCTTGGATCATTTGAAGGCCTTCTTCCACAAATGTTTGGGCTACAGATTGTGTGTTTTCTCATGCACTTATTTTGTCATTACAGAAAAGAAGGTCCCAAAGAACATCGGACGTAGCAGAGTACTTCAACCAACCAAACCATCGCCTCCTGTCTTCATTAGAAAATTGACGGACCTAAAGGTTATGGATGGAAGTCAAGTTATTATGACAGTAGAATTGTCAGGTAAGATTTTCTATATATTAACGTTTCAGAAATGTGTTACAGGAATTCATGCATTGCATCAACACATTATTTAGTTACTTCTGAAAAAGATGTTTAGATAACTGAGAAACGCGTACACCACAACCCCAAAGACTGCTGATCTTGAACAGATTTGCGTGGGCTGAAAATCCTAACTGAATGTGATAAGATAAATATAAATTGCTACACCACCAGAACCACATGGAAAAGTTCATACAGTCATTGATGATATCTTTGAACCAACCCCGGTACTAAAGGGAGAGTTTTTCCGAATAAGAGATTTGCAAATTGAGAACCTTGTAGTATTACAATGCTTTCCTTTAAAATATCCATAACCACAAATATTGTCATGAAAATCAGCTGAACAAGATCTTTCTGAAGTTGAGTTGGGTGGCTGTTCTTTTCGCTACCGTTTTTGACGAAAATTGTGCAATGTGAATGACAACAATACTACTTGTTCATGTACCAGTCAGCTTAGTTAAAAAAAAAGAAATACAAGATTTTTTTTTTTAACAAGTGCATACCACAGAGTTGTTAAACTACTTTAGTAGGAGTTTGATGAGAAAGATTATTAAGCAAAACTACTTAAAACTTGCAACTACTAACTACTAAGTGTCAATTAAGCATATTTTATGTTACACAGAGAAAACATCAAAAGACAAATCAGATGGCCCATGTGTAACACTAGCCAAAGCGATCTTTCATACTGGCACAGCTCTTATTAAAGTTGGCTGTGAAATATGACTAAGTTGAATGTCAGAGTGATCAAGCACTAGAACCATTAACCAATTCTTATTTCACAAATCCGATTTCTGGCATCTTAACAGTCTACTCCCACTACATAAGGGGCCTGGAAGCTGAAGAGAATTGGCTTGAGAGTAAGTTCTATTGAATATTGGGATCGTTTAATGGCACATGATTTTTGTTTTGTATTGCCAATCAATATTACATTGAATGGACTATTTAATTACAATGCATGTGTAATAAAAGCAAAATGATATATAAAAAAAAATAAGGGCCTGGAGGGCATTCTAGAAGAAAGTGATGCATAGGATTATTTTTCAGCGCATTTTAATGTTTTGTGCTTTCAGGAGACATGTTCATGTAAGCCTGCAAGTATTCCTGGTTTTCCCCATTAAGAAAGCTTATCCATCTAGTGCCTTGACCTATATTTCTCATCAAATTTTCATTTAAAACTAACAAAACTGGCACTGAAGTGTACACTTAGCTTGTAAGATCGAAGCAGGTATGATAGCGGACTATGCAGGACGGACTAAATACGTTATTTTCATAAGGATTTCTCTTTACTCCGCAGCCCACCAAAAGAAAACCGAGCTGAAGCATGTATTTGACTGCGACCCCATTTTGATTGTACCTGGAAATTTCAATTTTAATCTTTAAATTAACTGTGCTGATGATGGGTGGACCTCTGAATAGAAATGCCTGTTGGCAGATTCCTGATATAGTTGCTGCAGTCTAGGGACATGAAAAGCTGGGGTACCTCTTAGCTAACATGTCTTTGGATTAAGATGCTTGAATGGAAGGCTTATAACTGACCACAAATTGAGCTCACTAGCACATCAAACGTCGGAGGGAAGGTGTTGAATTTCACCTCTGTTTCACTTTCTATGTTTACAATTAGTCATGATTTCACAATATCAGATTTTTATAATCTATTGTAATTGAAACAAGGGGGATATACATTTTAAACAAGGACAGGAATCGAGAATGGGTCAGTTAAGTGGTCACCTATTGTTAGTAGTGGAATGACGTAGTGGAAAGAGGAGCAGCGCAATGCATTCATTGAATTGGTATTTGGGACTCAGTAAATAATGTAGTCTCTGTCTTATGAACCCCCAAAAGGGAATAATGTTTTTTTGCGGGAAATCATTGTAAAATATTCGGGTTTACACAGAAACCAGAGTTGCTGAGAGAGAGGTGAAAAATAAACCTATACCTTAAAAACCCTCCAAGCGGAAATACTATAGTCAATGACGTGGGCAATCTAAATAAAATATACAAGGAAGTAGTTAGGGATGTGAGATAAAAGCACAATGATAAACCTAACCAGTGATGACACTTGTTTATATTAAGGGACCCCAACGATTGCCAACGTTTCTGGGTGTTTATTAAATATTGAAACAACCTTAATAACAATATGGTGGAAGTGAAATTTCTTCCAATTAACTTAGAAAACATTTAGAGCAACTGTATGCCTCAGAAAAGCAATAACCACCTACCTACAAAATTACAGCTTTGCTCCCATCCAAAAATTTCTATGGTGGAGTGTGGTGGGTGGAAGAGATGTTAAGTAACTACAACGGATTACCGTATATAAAATGTCTTTATGCTGGGGGGACATTGGGAAATCAGTGCTTTTCCTAAACCTCCTCTTGTGTTGTGTTCAATCTAATGAGCTCCACAATTTTCACTTTCACCTCAGCTGTTTAGTATAGCGGTACACATTATTGTATCTTTCCCTAACCACATTTTGGGTTGTGTAACCAGGAAAATTCATTGTTACTGGAACAGACTTCTTTTCTTTTTTTTCTTTATTTAACTCAAAACCATAAAAGTTGAGTACTTACTTTTACAGCACTCTTTGTACTATTGAAACACTAATATTATTACTTTGATTTTCTGAGCAATAAATGTACCTCATTAATTTCCATTTAAGGCTTGCTCTTTTTGTTAGTTTGCAAAGGACATTATCTAATGTACAAAGAAGTGACCAGGCAATTTTGAGCTGTTGAAACGAATACCACTTCGATCGGAAATAGGAGACATTAAAAGACGTCAATAAAACATCTGTCGAAAATTACACTTCTTCCCGTCTTTTAATGAGTAAAGAATATGAGTTTTGAATCCTGAGACATTGTTTCTGTAGGATATAGTGGTAATTCGGAAAGGTGGCGGTGTTCTTGTGACATTCTTCTTTTCTGATTTTTATTAGAGCAGGCCCAGTTCTCTTATTGCAAAAGCCTAGCCATCAATATATCCTAACTGCAGACATTCTTTTTGGCATTGATGGATATGATGTTTCATTTACTTGTATTAATTAGTTATTGTTTGCATCAGCAAAACTGCCATTCCAAGCTTCCTTCTCACACAAAATCCTGACTCAGTATACGTCCCAGACAGACGCAAGCCTGGAACGGATATCAATTTGTCCCATATGTCAGTAAGGCTTAGTATGCCCTATTTATGCTCTTGTGACTTTTATCTCTGTCATATTCCTGTTTTTTTCCTCCTATTGGAATTGGCCCTCTCTGCAGGATCACATAACAAACTTTTTGCCTTCATCCCTCATGTGTTCTGAACCCTTATTGTCAAGGAACAAGTCCTTAAAAAATGAAGTGGGGGGACTATCCAAGTTAGGCAGATTGCTAGTGACATCATGGTGCATGTCATCACAGTGCGTGACATTGCACATGCCGTCACAGAAGTGACATCACAACACATGACCTCACAGAAATGGACATCACAAGAAGTGACATCAGCTCTGAAGACCTCACACATATGATTAGCAGTACAATTCAGCGCATTACAATATTTAACAAATAATATTTTGCGTGTAGGTTGTGACAAAAAAATGACGCAACCGCAACGCAAAATCTGACCATCAATTTATACATTTATTTATTAAAACTCTGCCACAAAGAAAGAGCAACAAGGAGAAACGTGGCAGTACATCTATTCTGCTTAAGTGGATGCAAAGCCTGCATTTTAAATTATCTTATGTGGTGAAAGAACCTGATGCATACATTTTTGTGTGTCCAGTAAATCTTAGGGAATTATAATAATGGTAAAATAATTCTGGAGATTAATGGAGTTGCTGGAGAGATATGTGCTTTGTCTAGTCTTAGTTTTGAATGAAAATAGCATAGAGGGTTAATATGTCTCCAAGAAAGCACATCATGTGTCACAGATGACAGTTTTTTATTTTATGTTGCTGGATATGTGGGTTACTGCTTTTAACACACAGATGCTTTTGATGCTGGTAGTTCATAAATTGTAATTGTTCTAGTATAGCACAGTGAGCTATTAAAGACATGTGACTCCAACACCTTGTAAGCCTGACTGTCTTATGTAACACATCCTGTACATTGATTTACACACACATGATTTATTGTCAATTTATAATGTGTATGTGTGGTGCAAAGTGCTCCGACACCTTGGATCGGGTTGAGTAGCGCTATAAAAGAAATAAAACAAAATAATGGTATTTTAATTGTTTTGTGTAAGTAATGGGACAGACAAACCCATCTGACATTCTTACAGTGCATTCATATGCCATATATACAGGGCCTGTTCAAAAACCATTGCATTTGTAGGTAGGTGTGAGGTTCCAGATAGCTCCCAGCTAGGACACTCAATCAAAATATGGTCTGATTGCTGCTTAACTTTGGCCTTTGTAATGGGCCCAGCTGGAGTTTGCAATATGAAAGACCCTCCCCGCCTACACGCTGCTGCTCAGAATGAAAGCCGACCTGCAGGCTTTGCAGAACGTGTCCCAGTGACTGAAATTTATTCTGGGTTGAGTTTAGCATATTTCTGTGGTGCCCAACTTCTTGGCAGGGGAGGTGGTGTGTCCACCCTGTGAAAGAAAGTGGGTAACCTCTACTGGTGTGTTACCTCGACTTGTGCCCTGCTTATTGTAAAGTGTTTGTTCCTACATCTCCAAAAGGCTTACATTGCGTTACCTTATTACATTTAGTAAGTGCTATTCTTTGATTTGGAACAGGGAGAAATGTCATTGTTGGACTCAAAAGAATTGTAATTTAAAATCCTCTTCAAAGTTTAAGTCACAATTCTGAAAACGGCACTAACATAAAGTTTGCAAATGTGAGGACTCGGAGAAAACCGAACCTGCGCAGTGCACAGCAATGCCCCTAAGGTTTCTGTTAATTTATCTTCTTTTCTCACATATCATGCATGCAATAGATTTTTGAACCAAGATAAGTTTTAGCGAATTTCTATTTCATCTTTGGTTTTTGCAAGATATTGCAAAAGAAACATGATTTGACATGAACCAAAAAGTACAGTATAAGTATCCAAGTCAATGATACAACTTGATAATTCTCACAGTTTAAAACAAACAACGACCCGGCGCCTGAACAGGGACCTGACTATTTGGTACCTACAGCCTGTGACCTGGGTCACATGACTATGAATCGAGTGGCAGTTGGCTTTTGTGTATGTCTTCCAAACAGTGAGACAAAGGTGGGGACTAGGTTTTGGACGGATGGCCATCCTGCCAGGATCGGACAGAGGTGTTTCCTGCCCCACTTTCATTTCAAAGGGGTTATCTCCTCCACACTCACAAAGAGCTTGACACCAGTCTTTTGTCACCCTAGACCTCTTGGAGCCTGGGCATGGGCAAAAAGGAAATTTCCAGAACCAGATGTGGGGGAGCCGGAGAGTCTAGGTGTTTCTCCCAATTCAAAGGCCTTCAATAGGTATAAGTATTGGACCATCTGACCGACTTTGCAGTACACTCTTGGACCTGTAGACATGACAGAAGAAGTTCTGAGCTACTGAGATAAAACAAGCTCCAGAGGCCCCTTGCAGCTGTTCAGCTGACCTGCTGCAACTGTCCATGCATGGATCTGAAAATGGATCTGTCTAAACGTGCAACTGGATTTGTCTGAGCCCTACTGGCCTCTGCTGGAAGAGTTCCTGATCCGCAAGAGGTGCCTTGCCAGGTCCTGGACCAATGGTAGTCACCAGTTGAGCTTCTTCTGTGAAATTTTAATGTTTTGAACTTTGCATACCAGACTTTTAGAAGGTAATTGTTTCAGCAGGACCAATCTGGTCCCTGTATTTGTCTTGGTTTAGCACAACCAGATACCCACAGTTAGCACTTTGTTTCTTGGATCTATAAGTGTTTAACCTTTAAAATTGCATATCTACAATTCTACTGATTGGATTTTTGTAATTATTGTCTTATTTCATTTATTGCAGTTTACTCTATTTTTCTAAATCAGTGTGGGATAGCTCCAGTGTTCTGTTTTCACGTTATACTGTCTGTGTGCTGCATAAATGCTTTTTACAATGCCTCTTAAATTAAGCCTAACTGCTTTTGTACCAAGCTATCAGAAGATTAAACACACATTAATTTAGTGACTGTTGTGGTTCACCATGACAAGATTTTCAGGTGTTCCTTGAGTAGGGTTCCCTGTCCTTCATCAATAACCTACTTTCTTACATCTCCTTTTTCAGAAATCTGCTTTTATCGTTTTGTCTTACAGCTTTATCCATCTGTATATATGTTGGTGTGTCATTTCTTTTATTGCATGACACCATATTTAGCTGCTATTTTCGTTTGTAAATTATCCATTTTATGCTTGACTTGGCCTACATCATTATTTATCTTGCCCTACATCATTATTTATCTTGCCCCATCTGGTCGCCAAACCACAACCACCCAAACTGGGTTGACTGCTTTAATGCACTCAGTCAAATCCACTTTCATCGTCCCAGAAACCTTCCGCAAAATCCCATCATCAACTTTTATGCTTCGTCTCTGCTTGCCATTTACACACAGAACCTATATGTACATACATCCAACATAAAGTATGTTATTGCACCTTTCGTTTCGTTCTTCTCCAATCTTAATAACTTTTTCATTGTGACCTATCTGCTTATCCTTGTTTCACCTGTCCCTTCCATTTTCATGCTGCCTTTTCTGTCGCCACATATTTCTCTAATAAACTGGTATTTTGTATTCAACTCTTTAACCCTGAATTCTTCTCTTTCACTGCCTGTTTCATTAGTTTCTTGATCATGTTCCTACTTCTCATAAGCTAACACAATTTCATCTCCCAAACTGCTTCCCTTATCCATTTCTGCTAAAGCCCTTCTTCCTTACCTAACTCTGTTTCTTTACCACTCTACTCTTAAAAATTGTCCATAGTTGCATCAAACATATCTGAGATCAAAAACTTTTATGTTTTATCCGTGATTATCTGCAATCTTTAATCTTACTTCCTGTGTGCGTGGGGGTGTGGCGGACCGGAATACCAAGCGCGGAGGCCGTATATAGTGGGCAATGTTTGATTTATTTCAGTACGTCTGTTCACAACAGGGTGGTTATCGAGACACAATGTTCCAGAAAGTATAGGCACAGCTCCACGGTTGGAAGAAGGGTCCGGGTTCGGTAATGTTGTCAGCGGGCTCTCCGGGTCTTCTAATCTTGGGGATGTCCTCGGAGGTACCGGGAGGAAAACAAAGAAAAGAAAAGAGCCGTTAGTCCTGCCGGACTTCTCTCGTCGGATCCCTATTACCAGCACCGGGGAGTGTGTGGGGTATGAAGACGAAAGTGAGGAGGGGACGGTAGGGTCGGGGTAGGTACAGACACAAGCTGGGTATCTAGAAGCAGTAGGGGTGTTGGGTGGTGGGACGTGAGGGTTGGAGGGTTTATTTACAAAGTGGAGGAGTGCTTCACAATATTTACACGGTGCTACGGGTGACGACGTGAGCCTAAAGGGGGTTTTAAACTATACAAAACGAAGTTATTTACACTGCACCTAACGTGCTATCGGAGGGGTTCCGTTTCACTCACCCGCTCCGCCGCAACTCTCCAAGTTGAGTTGCGGCCGCTCCCCAGCAACCTCCGGTGGACTCCACCAATCTTCGGACCAGTCTTCTTCTTCTTCGGTCGTCCTCTCCTTCGCCGCTCCAGTCGGGGTCTCCTGCCACAAGCTCAATCCGACGCCGGACTGTTTCCTGGTTCCGGTCTTTCTAGTGTCCGGATCACGTGAGGGGGAGGTACTTCCGGGGTCGGGAGGTAGTGCTTCCGTGTTTTCGCCGTTCCGGATTGGGTCCTGGAACAGAGGACAGAGGGTTGGACATTTGGTGGGTTGGGCTGTTACTATGGACGCTCTGGCTGGGTTCTCTGTCGTACGTGAAGGACTGCAGTACCGTGGAGCAAGACGGGTATGTGAGGACGCCGTATCACATCCCCTTCCCCTAGCTGTCTTTCTAGTACGGGTTTGGGCCATGGGATATCGGGAGAGGTAATCGGCATTGCCTTGTTCAGTCCCTTTACGGTGCAATGTCCGAAATCTGTATGGTTGTAGGGCTAAGAACCAACGAAGGACCCGATCATTATGTCCTTTATTACGGGCCATCCACTCTAAAGGGGCGTGGTCAGTATAGATGATAAACTCTCTCCCTTCCAGATAATACCTTAGGCTTTCCACCGCCCATTTAATGGCCAATGCTTCTTTCTCAACAACATTATTTACAACAAGGGGTGGTGAGGGACAGAGTCTCTGAATTAAGCAGAAAGCTCTCACCCAGTCAAAAGATCAGGGCTAGATCCAACACCGTTTTTTAGCTCACTGCACCATCCCAGTTTCAGAACCTGGCTGTATGCAAATTAGTCTGTTCCTGTCCCAGTGCATGATGGGAACAGGACAAACCAAACTACAGAAGCCAATTCTTACACTGGGAAGGAAACAAGCTCCCGGGGACCGGTTTCTGGCATTACAGCCGTCTTCGGCCCGGTTTGCTTGAATCCTGATGGTGCAATGAGCAAGGGTCTCACATCTGAGAATACCCTTCCACGCTTAGGGTGGACAAAAATATTTACAACAAGGGGTGGTGAGGGACAGAGTCTCTGAATTAAGCAGAAAGCTCTCACCCAGTCAAAAGATCAGGGCTAGATCCAACACCGTTTTTTAGCTCACTGCACCATCCCAGTTTCAGAACCTGGCTGTATGCAAATTAGTCTGTTCCTGTCCCAGTGCATGATGGGAACAGGACAAACCAAACTACAGAAGCCAATTCTTACACTGGGAAGGAAACAAGCTCCCGGGGACCGGTTTCTGGCATTACAGCCGTCTTCGGCCCGGTTTGCTTGAATCCTGATGGTGCAATGAGCAAGGGTCTCACATCTGAGAATACCCTTCCACGCTTAGGGTGGACAAAAATATTTACAACAAGGGGTGGTGAGGGACAGAGTCTCTGAATTAAGCAGAAAGCTCTCACCCAGTCAAAAGATCAGGGCTAGATCCAACACCGTTTTTTAGCTCACTGCACCATCCCAGTTTCAGAACCTGGCTGTATGCAAATTAGTCTGTTCCTGTCCCAGTGCATGATGGGAACAGGACAAACCAAACTACAGAAGCCAATTCTTACACTGGGAAGGAAACAAGCTCCCGGGGACCGGTTTCTGGCATTACAGCCGTCTTCGGCCCGGTTTGCTTGAATCCTGATGGTGCAATGAGCAAGGGTCTCACATCTGAGAATACCCTTCCACGCTTAGGGTGGACAAAAATATTTACAACAAGGGGTGGTGAGGGACAGAGTCTCTGAATTAAGCAGAAAGCTCTCACCCAGTCAAAAGATCAGGGCTAGATCCAACACCGTTTTTTAGCTCACTGCACCATCCCAGTTTCAGAACCTGGCTGTATGCAAATTAGTCTGTTCCTGTCCCAGTGCATGATGGGAACAGGACAAACCAAACTACAGAAGCCAATTCTTACACTGGGAAGGAAACAAGCTCCCGGGGACCGGTTTCTGGCATTACAGCCGTCTTCGGCCCGGTTTGCTTGAATCCTGATGGTGCAATGAGCAAGGGTCTCACATCTGAGAATACCCTTCCACGCTTAGGGTGGACAAAAATATTTACAACAAGGGGTGGTGAGGGACAGAGTCTCTGAATTAAGCAGAAAGCTCTCACCCAGTCAAAAGATCAGGGCTAGATCCAACACCGTTTTTTAGCTCACTGCACCATCCCAGTTTCAGAACCTGGCTGTATGCAAATTAGTCTGTTCCTGTCCCAGTGCATGATGGGAACAGGACAAACCAAACTACAGAAGCCAATTCTTACACTGGGAAGGAAACAAGCTCCCGGGGACCGGTTTCTGGCATTACAGCCGTCTTCGGCCCGGTTTGCTTGAATCCTGATGGTGCAATGAGCAAGGGTCTCACATCTGAGAATACCCTTCCACGCTTAGGGTGGACAAAAATATTTACAACAAGGGGTGGTGAGGGACAGAGTCTCTGAATTAAGCAGAAAGCTCTCACCCAGTCAAAAGATCAGGGCTAGATCCAACACCGTTTTTTAGCTCACTGCACCATCCCAGTTTCAGAACCTGGCTGTATGCAAATTAGTCTGTTCCTGTCCCAGTGCATGATGGGAACAGGACAAACCAAACTACAGAAGCCAATTCTTACACTGGGAAGGAAACAAGCTCCCGGGGACCGGTTTCTGGCATTACAGCCGTCTTCGGCCCGGTTTGCTTGAATCCTGATGGTGCAATGAGCAAGGGTCTCACATCTGAGAATACCCTTCCACGCTTAGGGTGGACAAAAATATTTACAACAAGGGGTGGTGAGGGACAGAGTCTCTGAATTAAGCAGAAAGCTCTCACCCAGTCAAAAGATCAGGGCTAGATCCAACACCGTTTTTTAGCTCACTGCACCATCCCAGTTTCAGAACCTGGCTGTATGCAAATTAGTCTGTTCCTGTCCCAGTGCATGATGGGAACAGGACAAACCAAACTACAGAAGCCAATTCTTACACTGGGAAGGAAACAAGCTCCCGGGGACCGGTTTCTGGCATTACAGCCGTCTTCGGCCCGGTTTGCTTGAATCCTGATGGTGCAATGAGCAAGGGTCTCACATCTGAGAATACCCTTCCACGCTTAGGGTGGACAAAAATATTTACAACAAGGGGTGGTGAGGGACAGAGTCTCTGAATAAAGCAGAAAGCTCTCACCCAGTCAAAAGATCAGGGCTAGATCCAACACCGTTTTTTAGCTCACTGCACCATCCCAGTTTCAGAACCTGGCTGTATGCAAATTAGTCTGTTCCTGTCCCAGTGCATGATGGGAACAGGACAAACCAAACTACAGAAGCCAATTCTTACACTGGGAAGGAAACAAGCTCCCGGGGACCGGTTTCTGGCATTACAGCCGTCTTCGGCCCGGTTTGCTTGAATCCTGATGGTGCAATGAGCAAGGGTCTCACATCTGAGAATACCCTTCCACGCTTAGGGTGGACAAAAATATTTACAACAAGGGGTGGTGAGGGACAGAGTCTCTGAATTAAGCAGAAAGCTCTCACCCAGTCAAAAGATCAGGGCTAGATCCAACACCGTTTTTTAGCTCACTGCACCATCCCAGTTTCAGAACCTGGCTGTATGCAAATTAGTCTGTTCCTGTCCCAGTGCATGATGGGAACAGGACAAACCAAACTACAGAAGCCAATTCTTTCTCAACAACAGCATAACTGGTTTCACGGGGATACAGTTTACGGCTCAGGTACAAAATGGGGTTCTCGTTCCCATGTTCGTCTTTCTGTGAAAGGACTGCCCCTAGACCCTGGTCTGAGGCGTCTGTCTGTAGGAGGAAGGTCCGTGAATAATCCGGACTGACCAATACAGGTTTGGAGGTTAAGGCTGCTTTGAGTCGAGAGAAGGCTAACAGTAGAACAGGAGTGGGATTCTTTAGGAGGGTTTCTGTTTTTGTGGACTTCTTTAAGAAGTCAGTGAGGGGGGCTGCAGTCTGGGAAAAGTTGGGTTATAAACCTACGGTAATAACCTAGTAGGCCTAGGAAAGCCCGGAGGTCTTTTCGTGACTGGGGGAACGGAATGGACTGAATGGCCTCAACCTTCTGGGCCTGTGGACGTATCACTCCCTCACCTAAGAGGTAACCCAAGTACTTCACCGATGTAGCCGATAGAGTGGTATTTGCAGGATTGATGGTGAACCCAAAAGAGCCCAATGACCCAACAACTTTACTGAAATGATCGAGGTGTTCTGCCCAGCTATTGCTATAGATAACAATATCGTCGAGGTAGGCCCCGGCATACCCTGAATGTGGTCTTAATACATGGTTCATCGCCCTTTGGAAGGTGGCGGGTGCCCCGTGTAACCCAAATGGTAACACCGTGAATTGGAATAAGCCGTCTGGGGTAGAAAAGGCAGTTTTCTTTCGGTCCTGTGCTCTTAGTGGGATCTGCCAGTAGCCTTTGCAGAGGTCTAACGTGGATATGTATCGGGCTTTCCCTATGCTCTCGACCATCTCATCGACCCGCGGAAGGGGATAAGTGTCGAAGGTAGATATTTTGTTTACTTCTCGGAAATCTATGCAAAACCTGACGGACCCGTCAGGTTTAGGCACTAGAACTATGGGGGAATTCCATTCACTGATGGAAGGCTCAATGATCCCCATACCCAGCATCTGTTCGGTTTCTTGTCTTATCACGTTCCTACGGGCTTCAGGGACCCTGTAGGGTCGTAGCCGTACAATCTTTCCGGGTTCTGTGTGTATGCTGTGTTCTGTGATAGTCGTGTGACCTGGTGAGGAGGAAAACACTCCCTTTAGGGGTTGTAATGCCTCCCGGAGTCTCTGTCTCTGCTCTCTGGTCATCTCGGGGTCGAAACACGATTCAAATAAGAGAGGGGTTGGTATATCAGTGGTGGATAGGACGGTTCGGGGTCCCTCCCATTTTTTTAGAAGGTTGATATGGTACACCTGTGTGGTGCCTCGAGTAGGGTCGAGTTCCACTTCGTAGGTGACAGGAGTCACTTGGCGAAGAATCATATAGGGTCCTTGCCATTGCCCTAACAGTTTGTGGTCTGATGATGGCCTCATCAGTAGAACTAGATCCCCATTGTTAAAGGAGCGGGGCTTGGTACCCTTATCATATTGCCGTTTCTGGCTGGCTTGTGCGTTCTCCATATTCTGGCGGACAATATCGCGCAGCTGGGAGAGATGGGTTTTTAGGTTTTCGACATATTCTGGCAGGGGTCGGGTTCTGTCAGGTTCGGCCTCCCATGCTTCTTGGGCCATGTCAAGTAGGGTGCGGGGTGGTCGACCGTACAGCAATTCATATGGAGAATATCCTGTGCTACTCTGAGTTTTGCAGCGAATGGCAAACAAGGCCAACGGCAACATCTCCTCCCACCTCTTTGCCTCCAAGGCCAACATTTTCTTCAGAGTTAACTTAAGGGTAGCGTTGTATCGCTCTACCAGCCCGTCTGTCTGGGGGTGGTAGGCGGAAGTGCGAATCTGTTTTATGCCTAGGTTTGAACACACTTGTTTCATTAGGGATGAAACGAATGGGGTGCCTTGATCCGTAAGGATCTCCCTGGGAAACCCTACTCTCGAGAATATGGAGATGAGGGCTTTAGCTATGGTCTGTGTCGCAGGTTGGCGTAAGGGTACTGCCTCAGGGAAGCGGGTGGCGTAGTCCACCAAAACCAGGGCATATCGGCAGCCGCTGCGGGAGGGGAGTAGGGGGCCTATAATGTCCATTCCCACCCGGGTGAAGGGAATGTCAATGAGGGGTAGAGGGAGTAAGGGAGCCCTGGGAGGACGGTATCTACTGTTCCTCTGACATACCGGGCACTCTCTACAATATTGTCTGACTTGTTGATGTACTCCCGGCCAATAAAACTTCTCCAGGATGGACAGACTGGTTTTTTCGTCGCTGAAGTGACCCCCTAGGAGATGGCTGTGGGCAAGGAAGAGTACCTTCTCTCTAAAGGGTCCGGGGATCAATAGCTGGGGTGGTTGGTTTGGGTTCCCTTTTCTATACAGTAGTCCGTTCTTTTTAAAAAAATAGGGACATACATGAAGGGGGTCTTCCTGGTCTAAGGCCTTTCCCCAGGCCTCTTGCAGGATAGGATCTTCTTGTTGTGACGCCCGGAATTCCCTATCCGTTTGCCAGGGATGGACATCAGGAACCACCGGGTAGGCGGTGGTGTGGTTTCGCTTCTCTTTTCTCTTCTGGTTACGGGATTTCCGGGGTCTGGTTGGATCTTCAACAAGCGGCTGTTCCCTGGAAAAGGGTGCTTCTTCCCACCATTGGTTCAGGGAGTCTGTAGTGTCCTGCACTAGTTTAGGGAGACCAGCATAGTCACTCCCTAGGATCACTTGCTCAGGAAGGTTCGGTATCAGACCCACAGTGAGTTCAGTTCCGGGATCAGCTGGGTGCCGTACTCGCACCTGGGTGGTTGGGTACTTTTTGGTGTCTCCGTGTACGCACTGGATGGCGACCATACCTGTGGGTGGTCTCGGTGGGGTCGGTAGGTCCTGAGGGCGTAGAACACTCTGGCGACAGCCCGAGTCAGCCAAAGCCATGAGGGGATGTCCGTCTACGTATACGGGACAACGGAACGGTGGGGGCATCTTTCCGGGTGTTGCACACACATAGTTCTGTACCAGGCCTACCTCCATGGGCTCATCTTTCTGTGGACATACACGCGCTATGTGTCCATAGCCACCGCAGTTGTAACACTGTGGACCCGGATTGGGTGGTCTGTATATGAGCGGCGGTGGCAGCAGGGGAGGCGGCTCCGCTTTCCGTGGGGGGGGGGTCGGTGGGGTCGGACTGTATTTATATGCACTCTGTGGGGATGTTCATCTCTGCCCCTGGGTGGTTCTTGGGCTCGACTGTATGCACTCGCGATCTCCACCGCGCTGTCGAGGGTGAGACGTGGGTCTTGTCGTACCCATTTTTGAGTGGCCGGATGTAGGGATGCCAGGAATTGCTCCAGGTACACTTTTTCCAGGATATCGTCTTTGGTGGAGGTGTCCGGGCGTAACCAGCGATTGGCGAGATCTTTAATGCGGAAGGACAGGGCCCTAGGGGTTTCTTGTGGCCCTTCCTTGGCTTGGCGCAGCTTCACTCTATAGGTCTCATCATCTATGCCTAGTCTCTCGAGGATACACTTCTTGATGTCATCATAGGGTGTGTTGCCCTGGATATTGGCTTGCTGATACGCCGCTTGGAGGTCTCCGGTCAGTAGCGGTCCCAAATACTGCCCCCATCGATCTGCTGGCCATGAGGCGGCCTGCGCTAGTCTTTCAAAGTTCGTAAAAAAGTAGTCCGGATCGTCGCCAGGAACATACTTTTGTAGGACCACTGATGGTAGGGAGGTTAGGGGTCGTTGTTGCTGCTGGCCGAGGACGTCCGTTAATTTACCCATGGCCTGGTCGTGGGCATCCCCTTATCCCTTGAGGACGTCATGCAGTTGCCCCCTGTCTTCCTCAGCGGTTTTCAAAAACTTCTCCATTAGCTTTCCCAACAACTCTTGGGACTCGGCCATTTTCTGTACGACGGCCTCCATGCCTCCGGATCCCACTTCTGACACCAACTGTGTGCGTGGGGGTGTGGCGGACCGGAATACCAAGGCCGTATATAGTGGGCAATGTTTGATTTATTTCAGTACGTCTGTTCACAACAGGGTGGTTATCGAGACACAATGTTCCAGAAAGTATAGGCACAGCTCCACGGTTGGAAGAAGGGTCCGGGTTCGGTAACGTTGTCAGCGGGCTCTCCGGGTCTTCTAATCTTGGGGATGTCCTCGGAGGTACCGGGAGGAAAACAAAGAAAAGAAAGGAGCCGTTAGTCCTGCCGGACTTCTCTCGTCGGATCCCTATTACCAGCACCGGGGAGTGTGTGGGGTATGAAGACGAAAGTGAGGAGGGGACGGTAGGGTCGGGGTAGGTACAGACACAAGCTGGGTATCTAGAAGCAGTAGGGGTGTTGGGTGGTGGGACGTGAGGGTTGGAGGGTTTATTTACAAAGTGGAGGAGTGCTTCACAATATTTACACGGTGCTACGGGTGACGACGTGAGCCTAAAGGGGGTTTTAAACTATACAAAACGAAGTTATTTACACTGCACCTAACGTGCTATCGGAGGGGTTCTGTTTCACTCACCCGCTCCGCCGCAACTCTCCAAGTGGAGTTGCGGCCGCTCCCCAGCAACCTCCGGTGGACTCCACCAATCTTCGGACCAGTCTTCTTCTTCTTCGGTCGTCCTCTCCTTCGCCGCTCCAGTCGGGGTCTCCTGCCACAAGCTCAATCCGACGCCGGACTGTTTCCTGGTTCCGGTCTTTCTAGTGTCCGGATCACGTGAGGGGGAGGTACTTCCGGGGTCGGGAGGTAGTGCTTCCGTGTTTTCGCCGTTCCGGATTGGGTCCTGGAACAGAGGACAGAGGGTTGGACATTTGGTGGGTTGGGCTGTTACTATGGACGCTCTGGCTGGGTTCTCTGTCGTACGTGAAGGACTGCAGTACCGTGGAGCAAGACGGGTATGTGAGGACGCCGTATCACACTTCCTTAATGCCTTTTTAAAAAAAGAGAAAAATCCACAACATTTGGTACATTTACAGCTGTACTCATGTCATATTTCCTACCCCTTACCTTGCCCCATAAGGCTTGTCTGCTGCTCGCATCAAAGAGACCCTCTGGGTGAGTAGTGCGCTATACAAACGCTAAACTTGAACTTGAACATCCCCCTGTCTCTGGAAACCAGGCTCAATCACTTTTTTGTATTGTCTATGTTGTCCTCCATTTATTGGCATTCGAAGAGCTGTACCTAATAAAAGCCTTGTATAGCTCTAGATTCTTTTGTGGTTCCCCAAAATCAAACTTCTGACTACTGTTTTCTCCCCAATACATCTCTTAAAGCTGTGTATAATATGTCAACTTTGTCTTCCACCGTCAATTCCATGATCTCGCTGCTCTTCAATTATGGGTGCCTTTTCACTCCCTTCATTACAGAGATCAATCATCTGACATATGCTGTATAATATCTACATACATGTTCCGGCACAGGTATTATAACACTCATTAATTCACTTTCAAAGGTACATGGATAGCACACAAACCATTTTCTTCACCTTTGAGAACAGCACTCATTCACGTTCGGTAGACTGAAATAATTCTTAACTTTACTGAGCAAGATCCAGGAACAGACATAGTGCTTAGAAGATTCTGAACCTTGCATTACCAGGGACAGGCTAAGGCCTTTGTGCACTTGCTAGATTGGTGTGAAGACAGGGAAAACATTTTTTTAAAAATAAGGGTACGAGCTTGACATGTAATCCGGCACAGAGGGCAGGGGTGCATGATCATTTAACATGCATGGGGCATTCCTGTCCCATCAAACTCTAGCCATGATGATGGCATGTTTACTAATCTGACTCGCCCAAAAACTCAGAAGGGCTAAAAAGACAGGAAGACCAGAACACTTGCACGTCCATGAAGATATAAAAACGCGTCTATTTGAAAGCAACTGTGAAAGCTGTCTCCAGGTAACCGATAGACTCAAAGATAAAATTCAGGAAATATAAATCAGACTAAATCTTATTAGACCAAATGCACGATGTACATTAAAACTTGGCTGTCCGAAACTTGCAAGACAGGACTCTTTAGTATGCCACTTCACATCTGAACAATCAGTAACCTTTCAAGAGATGAAAGCATCTGTCCTAAAAGTTGACTATTATATGCCAACCCCTGAGTGGATTTATTTCAATCCCCTGCCCTTCAGAAAAGTCTTAAAATGGAACGATTTAGAGTATCCTTCGGCAAACTCAGCAGACGGCAGCTGAGACTTATGAACTCCTACCTACCATTAGCTGGATTCACTCAACTCACTAACACACATGCATCTCATCCCATTCCTACACAGAATGATTTCCATTCATCATTTTTCTTCTGGTGAACTTCTTATTAATCCCCTTATTTTCTCTTACATCAACTATTTTTCCTATTGATCTTTTGACATGCTGTTATGAGTTTCACACTTTCAGTGAGCATCCAACGTCTTTTTCAAACACCAATGATTCCTTACATTTGCTCCTCGTGGCTTCTTGTTCTACAATTTGCTGTGTCTTTAAAACTAGTCCTGCTCGACCTCAGAATATTTTTTGGTAAATGTAGTTCTATCTGCTTTGCTGACCTAGAAAATAAAATATCTAATATACTAGCATTTTTACACAAATTAATATCTGCACCAGATGGTCTTGAATACTGTCAAACCCATTCTGTGCACCAACTACCTTAAATGTACAACAGGTAAGGCCAATACTTTTTTGAATGATAGGGGATATTTTTTGCCACAGTTGTGCTGACACTAACCCATTGATAGCTTGTCATTCATATTGTTAGGTATGACAGCCAAAAGCTTTAGATTTTCCTAATTTTATGTATTTATTATTTTGCACTGTTTTTATAAGTATACAGCTCTTCCAAGTCATATTACACTGTTTATTAATGCAATTAGTGCTAATATACACATTTTGGCTGAACCAGCATTTCTTGAAACAAAGTTAAGTTTTGTTGTGATATATGTTTGTTCAACCAAAAAGAGTACTGCTAACTTATTTAGATATTGGAGAGCAATATTTGATAGGTTCTACACCCTGCTGCAGCAGAAACATCACTGGTGGGTGTGGTTGCAACTTGGTGTTGTGTATATGTGTTTGTTTGTGTATGTGTATTACATAGTGGCAGCAGCCACTGTGTAGTTATAGTTAGAGTTACCGGAGATTGGAGTTTTTGGTACATTTGCCCCTTAATAACTTTGCACCCATTTGATGAAACTCAGCAAAACCTTGCAGACTTACTTCCCCTGCTCCTGAAGAATTTGCGGCATTTTGTCAAGGGGTTGCAAAGAAAAACGGAGTGTCCCAAAATTGACATATAATCCAATGCATTTTACATGAATTTTTGTATTTTGCATAGAACGAAAACCATTCATTGTCTTTGTACAAAATTTGGAAGGATTATATATTGTAGTGATTCATTAACTGATTGGCTAATGACTGCCTTTACGAAAAGTTAAAGGCAGCCATTTTGTTTTCCGATAAGTTTCCCTTTGTTCTCTGTTATGACTTTCAATGTAGGTAAGCATTAGGTTTGCTATTTTTCCTATACCAATTGCCACTTTAGTAAAGTGGTAATAGGTAGGGAAGAAGATTTATAAGTTTAAATATATAAATGTTATATTGGGAGTACCGCAGGAGTACTGTAGTACCAAAAAAACAAATTGCAAATACACTATAACACTATATTTTATAAATATAGTGTGCTAAAGGGTATTTTCAATTTTTTACATGCTAAAATATGTACAACAAAGTTTATGGAGTAGTGTGCTAATTATGAAAATTTACCACATTACTTTACAAAAAAACACAGCAGAGTACACTGCTATAAAAATGTATAGAAATTTAAAAAGAAAAATAGTAACCTCACAAAATGTTTCTGGGGCCCGCAGTACTATCGGGCTCTCCATATAAAAAGAAAAAAAGTATATAGAAACTTAACATATTTTGATCTACCTAGTACCACTTTACTAAAGTGGTAATAGTTAGGGCAAAAATATCACACCAAATACTTACCTACATCGCAAGGCATAACGTAGAACATGGGCAAAGTGTACCTAAAAAAACACAGCTGCATTTGTTTTCCAAAGCCAATGATTAGATAATCAGTTAATGACTTGTAATCACTTTGTACTGTGGTGTTATCGCAACATAGCCCCATATCTCACAAAAATAATGCAACAGATTTCACGAACTTAAAATACCTAAACACTCATAAATTAGGTACACTACTTGCCTAAACCATACAAAATAAACATTTGGGAACTTTAATATGAAATCCTGCTACATTGGAACAAAATGCAACTGACGATTTTCACGCGAAACAGAAAATACAAAAGTGTATGGGAAATACATTGCAATTAAGCATGTTTTGGGACCACACCATTTTTCTTTGGATCCCCTTCACTAAACTCCACAAAACCTTTACTCCTTCCACAAAGAAACAGGCTGAACAAGTATTCTAAATTTTGCAGAGATTCGGTGTAGGTCTTGGCCCATTTTGCTAAAGTCCCTAAACTTTTCTGCTTTCCCCTTAGACCTTTTTTCTGACTTGGTTTTGCCAACTTAGATGCTTTGGACACTTTGCCACTGCTAAACAGTGTCAAAGTGTAAGTGTTCCCTGTATAAAGTGTAATGGTAATTGATTGTCCATGATTGGTATGTTTGCGTTACTAAGTAAAGTCCCTAGTAAAGAGCACTATGTGTGCCAGGGCTGGTAATGCAACTGCTACTAGTGGGCCTGCAGCGCTGATTGCGTCACCCACACAAGTAGCCTTAAAAAGAGAACTCAGGCCTGCCATTGCAGGGCCTGCGCGCAGTTTGTTAAACTGCCATGTTGTTCTCTCAAGTGCCCTTTCTATTCACATCAGACACCTCTATGGTAGGTCCAGGGTACCCACTGGGCCCGGTGCCGTGCATGAGAAAGGTAGGTCATGTACTAAGGTGTGTGCAATGTACTGACAGTGAAATAATCTCAATTTTCGTTTTTCACTGTTGAAAGGCCATCCTGCCCAAATAATAGAATGGGAAGGCTGTGTAATATGTTTTCCAGCCTATCTTCCCAAAGGCTTAAAATGGAAAGGTGAAGTTTAGTATGCCTGAACTTACAATGTAATAACACGTCTTTTTATGAAGGTGGTTTTTGCATTGTGTGTGTTCAGAAGCCACTCTTTTAGAAGTGGCTGGGTTTTTGTGCTCAAACATTTCTGTGTGTCTCTGCCTGGCTGTGGATTGGCCGTCTGGATTTGAACCCGATAGGATCTGGGGAATGTCTTGACCCAGGGGAGGAGGTGAGACAGCAACAGGCTGACCTGCATCTTGAGTGTAGGGGGGAGGGTAAGCCCTTAGAGGTGAAGAGGCCTGGGTTGCTGCTATAAAACAATTGGCTCATCTCCTGCTGAGTGATTGAGAATCCAGACTCCCACTAATCAATGTCCAGTGATCGTGTGCCCCGGAGTCCAAGTAAGTCTCATCGCCGCTGTGTGCGGGTGCATTGTGCACCTGGAGACCTTTGTGAGGATTTGCTTTATCGTGTGCACCGGAATCCAAGTGAGTCTCATTGACGCTGTGAGCGGGTGCATTGTGCACCGGAGACTTTGGTGAGGATTCGCCGTGTTATCGTGTGCACCAAAGTAAAGTGAGTCCAGCGACTCTGTGTGTGTGTGTGATTTTTGTGCAGCCTGAGACCTGTGTGTGGAGTGCCCAATGATCGTGCACCCGGAGTGAATGAAGACTCAGCGACGATGTGTGCGTGTGTTATTTGTGGCAGCCTGAGATCTTCATAAGTGAAGCAGCCCGGCAGTCCCGGAGAAGCTGAGTTGCTGGCCTGAGCTGCCATTGCCATTTCACAAAGCTGTATTGGAGGCCCAGCTGCTGGACGAGGAGAGGAGAGTGAGTTCGCGCCCCCGAGGTAATGTGTGTTGACTCGAAGGGAGACGCTCTCGGCCTCGTCTCTCGTGTTGGCAGCGTGAGTTTCTGCTTCAGCTTGTATCACGGCCCGTATTGCCAAGGGAGTGGCGGTACAGGGGCCGGAGTGCGAATCTGCACTTTGGGATTACATCATACTGTGTTGGGGGCAACTGTGAGAGGCTGACTGAAGGTCAGAAATGAGAGGCGGGGAGACAACCTAATGCCCGGTGATTGGGGCGTTAGTGTACTACATAGTATTCCATTTCTGCAGAATGGTGTACCTGACTGACGTATTACACATTGCATCATTTCTGTATAACAAATTACCTGATTGTCATATGATGCATTGCCTTGTTTCTGCATAATGAACTATCTGATTAGCGTATTGCTCATTGCATTATTCCTGCATAACGAATTGCCTGATCAGTGTATTCGCATTGCATTATTTTACCTTGCAAAGTTCCAGATTGTTGCATTATGCATTGCATTCTTTTCATTGCAGGGTGTCTGATTGCTACGCTACGTATTACAATCTTTTTACATTGCAAAAGTGCCTGATTCTAGCATTACTTACTGTATGACATGATATTAGGAGTACAAGAGAATGTTTAGAAGTGCTCTTTGACATCGCCAGAATTTACAAGGGCTGGCTGGCCTAACAACCGGCCAGGAGTAATTTAACGCAACTTCCCGTCTTTTCACATAAAGTTTATACTCGTTTTATAAAACTTGTATGAAGTCTATTTGTGGTGTCATCATTGGGTTATTGTGAGCGTGGTTGCGAAGACTTTACACATTTGCCTTGAAGATAAGCCTGACTGCTAGAAGCCAAGCTACCAAGGGTGTGAGCGGGGCTATCTAAGAAGGTGACCTTCCTTTCCCTGACGTTGGAACTCGGGTCCCTACTTGGCCTAAGGCACCTACCCCAGCCAACCAGGGATGCCGGGTCTAACATTCGGCAAACATCCAAAATTATTAAGAGAGAAAATATTTTTTTTAATGCATTGGTCGATAATATCTGCACATCTGTACAAAACAAGTGGAATTAGGCTGTTTATAACAATAAAACTCCATACTTAATTATATGTGACAACCTAAGCTATGAGTCAGCAAAACACTGACTGCACAATAAGGGAAATTTGTAATAAAATATATATTGCTGATTTTTACCTTTGTTAAACAATGTACCTTGGTATACCATGTACTTTGCATGGTACATCACAGCACAATATATAAATACGTTTTATATAAAGTATAGGTTTAACATTACTTACACAATTTACATATACAAAAAGAACATTTATATTTACAAATTATAACATATATCGCGCACACTTTATCCCTGTTTCCTTTAATTAGCACACTCCACTTTACACCACTCTACTGTATAACAATTTATTTGATGGTACTCCACTGTACGCTTTTTAAAGTATGAAACTCCTCTTCACGATACTGTATATTGGTCCATTCTACTCCAACGAACTTCACTGTACACCACTCTACTCTAGAACACTATCCTCTACACTATTATACTGTTTAACCATGTATTCTTTTGCACTTTTGTGTATGACAGTTTCTTGACACCCTTACACTGTACTGCTCGAAAGTGTACCCTATTCGCTGTATGCAACTCTTGTTTAAGCTATTCCGCTATATGCTATTTGACACTGCCTCACTTCATAGTACTGGAGTGCACGCTATTCCAGTGTAGGTTGCTAGACTCGAAGCTCCATTGTACTGAAATGCAGGATACACCACTGTGATGTACTTAATACACTGTATGCTATTACACTTTACAACACTATATTCTGTGCTGCCGCCACTGCAATAAATGACATGCCATTGTATATTCCAAAACTCTGTTTTGATAATTAACCCTTTTCCATTGTACAATACTATTGTATGGTACTACAGTATATGCCACTCCAATATATGTTTAAAGATTTAATGCCAGTGAACGTTATTATATTGAAGACTACTTAATTCTACGCTACTCCAGTGTAAGGCACTACACATGAGGCTACTCCAGTATACACCATAGCAATGTACCCTTTTGCACTGTACCCCACTTTAGTGTGCAGTTTCCTCACCACTGCCCTGTACAACACTCCAATATATGCCACTACACTTTACAGAGTTTGAATGTACAGCACTACACTGTACAACACTCAAATGTACTCAGGCCCACTCTACACCAGTAAACTGTATGCTGCTCTACTGCATGGTAATCCACTGTAATCTATTCCACTTTACACCGCTCAACTTTACCAGAGTTCACTATATGCTCCTCGACTGTACGCTATTTCAGTATACGATACTCCAGTATATACTCCTACACAGTACAACATTCCAGTGTGTAGCACTCCACTGTACGCCACTACAGTGGTGTCAAATACATGCTGCAATATTTAAAAAACATAACTCTACTTTACCACTCTCCACTGTATGCTGTCTCACTGTATACATCTGTAGTGTACGCCACTACAGTCTATGAACACCAATATATACTAGTGTTCTGTATCCTAATTCACTCTATGCCACTCCACTGTATGATTTTCCACTGTATGCCACTCCAGTATAACAGATTTTACTTTACTTCACTCCACTATACCACAATATACTGTATCATAGTAGACTTTTCAACACTTTCCTCCAGTATATTGCTCCACACTCCACAAAACTGAACTGGAACAATATATTTTCCACATTTGTTACTAACATTATTTTCAAAAATTGAAATTTAACAAAAAAACACAAAGGTTAAAAGCCAATTCTAGTTAGGAAACCTTTATTAATGTTTGCAATACAAACCCAACTTAAACTTCCCAAATATTAGGCATTCTAAAGTTACAGTTATATGTATGCTTCTGGGGGTAGGGGTCAGCAGTGCAGATTGCAGAATCCGATCCCAAAGGCGGCCTACCTTCCCTCAAAAGTGATAAACCTATTCTCAGGATATCTGCCCGCCAGGGAGCGGCAACCCCCTCGCTTCCACCTAGTAACTGACATAGTTGGGGCTATCTATATAAAGAAGTGAATACTCTAAAGCAGCATTTCCAGTGGAAGCGGCAGTCGCTAGAGGACCGTCTTGAACGCCCTTTGACATACATGTTTGATTACATAAGGAGATGTTGGGGGATCCCCTGTCTCCTCATCAGCAGATCAGCAGGAGCTCTCCATCATGTGTGCCCTTAATTTGTCTTTTTTTCTCTGTTCTCCCTTTACGTCTAACCAGTTAAACGCATGCCGTAGGTGGACTGTTGTGTAGAACATCTCCATGTCAGAGACTTCAAATCCCTCTTGTTCCCATTCACGCTTGAGTGCATCCAATCTTAACCTGCCCCATTTGCCTGCCCATATCAAGTCCGCTAATCATTAACTCAGTTATACAAAAACATGTCTCAGTATCATATATATGTGGCCTGTTGCAATACACACAAGCATCTGGGCAAAATACCTTCTTGGCTACCACCACTCTATCCAATACTGACAGCTGAGGTGTCTTTAAGAATTTTATTGAGGACTGAAGGCCACCTATCACCTGTCCCATGTTCAGGCTGTGACTGTTTGCCTCGTCGAGCATAATGCGTTTGCCTAAATATTTGAAGTTATCAGTTATACAAAGGCATGTCCAGGCTCTGTGGTGCCTAAATTCCCAGCCCCTTCAGGCTTCCTAGTGGAAAGACTTTGGATTTAGTGTGGGTAATGCAGTCCCAAAAGCTCCCAGTATTTGGTCAGGGCTTGTATTGGAATTAGCTCAGAGGTAGCCAGGTTTATGAGATATACCAGAGTGTCATCAGCATTCGTAGACACCATGTGTTTGGTGTTTCCTACATATATTCCCCAGAGGAGGAGCACAAATTGCAGTCTGCAGGCCAGTGGCTCTTGCCGCTGCGCCAGTGCGAAGAGCAATGGTGAGATAGGGCAGTTCTGTTGCACCCCGATCCCTGTCTGAATGGCTCATATATTATCTGGCATGTCTGAACCCAGGCCAGGGATTTGGCATACAGCAGCTGGATCCCCTTAATATAAGCCTGTCCTAGGCCCATTGCCTGCTGAACTTCTCACATATATGCCCAGTGGACTGAGCCAAAGGCGCAATAAATGTATACTTACCAATGTATTCATGTAGGAGTGCATGCTTTGCTCAGGATTAGGAAGCTATATTGCAGTGGCAGTCACAGTATAGTTAAGTCAGAGTTGACATAGGATCATGGATGCCATGATTTCCAGATTAATCTAATCTTATGGTAAAATAAGGAGGGCGAACAGGTATTTGTCTTTACCCAGGGAGAAAGGGCTATGGGCCCTTCCTAACCTTAAGCTGCATCAGCTGGCCACTTTCTTTCAATACATGCGTCCTCTCTTAGGCATCTCAGATTTTATGTGTTCCTGGAGCTTAGCTACACCTTACTCTGCTCCTCGAGGCTTCAGGGGCAGCATTATAAAACAAACTTTGATTTATATTTTACTCAACAAAGATTGCTAAGTGGGAGGAGTATGGAGGGTATACGCGACCCACAGTGTCAAGCTCTGGAAGCAGATTTGAATGATACTTTTTGTACCTGCCCGCAGCCGGGTGTACTCAGATCTGCGATCTCTAAAATTCTAAGGGAGATCCTTGGTGCCAATCTTATTCTGACACCACAAACTATACTTCTGGAGATACTGGAAGCAGGTGGAGTTAGAGTTGGTGATTCTTTAGTTTATGTGGCCATAGCAGTATATTGCACTTGTATCACTTTAGCATGGCTTGAATCACAGCCCCCTCCTTTAGCATGGATAGACTTACAGTCCCCCCCTCCTTCCAGCAACGGCAAGGGCACTTTTTGTCAATTTTTTTACTACCATCTGCTCTTCATAAGTTCAAAGGTAGGAAGGCCACGCAAGAAGGGAAGAAAATCTGGGGGGCCCTTTCAGATTAGGTTGACCGCCGGCAGGCCCAAGGTTTCCACCACTGGCTGAGCAAAGTTTGCTATGGAATTTTTATGAAACTTTGGGACCTGTTCTGCAATAGAGACTATATATATATATATATATATAATCAGGAATAAGCCGGTGTAGCGCAGAGCTTTCAGTCAGCTGCAAAAAACGGACTCGAACCCAAAATTCGGTGCAAAGATGATTTATTCAGCAAGTGGTATTCCCATAGTCATCACAAATATATATATATATATATATATATATATATATATATATATATATATATATATATATATACATATTTCTTTTTTTGGGGGGGGAATGCTGTGATGCATTTTTTTGGGTATCATTTTTGCTTTATGTTAATCATGCTATGTACTTGACATATTAGCTCCAGCAGTTTGTATATCTACTACAACTTGAATGTTGTACATATGCTCATATCCAATCTTGTGTTTGTTTCTTTGGGATCTTGATTTGAATATGTATTTTGATGAACTGTTAAGTATGATATATCAATATGTGTTATATATTTAACATATTTAAGTAGAGCTGTAAGTGCAAAGAGACCTATATTCTCTCAGCATTGAAGGGTGATGGGAACTGGCATTTCTTAAATGGTAGTTTGAATGTTTTTTCTAGATGCACAGTTTGGGGTGACCAATTATTTTTGAATACTAATGATTTATGATTAATTTAGTTGTAACCCATGAATTGTTAATGTTGCACTCTAAAAAGTTTGTATTAGACATTTAGAAGTGTGTTTATTAACACTATCGGTGCTGCGCATTTTCCTGCTGTGCGCTGAACTTTTTAAAATCCCGCGGTTCATGACGAGCTCAGCTCGTCATGAGCGTACGAGAGGTGTACTTCATGACGAGCTGAGCTCGTCATCAGCGTTGAAGGGGTTAATGCAGTTTAGTTGTCACATTTTTTCAGGGACACCATTTTCATTCATTTGAATGCTGTTTTGTTGTTCTGATCATCAGCATGATGATGCTCACTACCTCTCCCAATCAATGTGCCATTGCATGTTTTCTCTCCACACAGTCTTCACAGAGCACAGGACACTGTGAGGTAGCTGGTTATTTATTTTCTTAGACAGGATTTTTTTAATTAAATTTTCTTAATATACTGAAAGTATCCAAAGTTGAAGGACATTTCCGCAGTAGCTTCTGATGTGTGCCTGTTAGCATACACTGGTTTATGGGTCTCTGTTTGAAAAAGGTTTCATATTGTGTTGTGCAGCTCCGGACAGCCACAGCGCAGATGCTGCTGGAGCTTTCCACAACAGTGGATTCGAATGTGATGATCTGTATCCTGATTTCCTCAATATGTGTTATCAGTAGTCATACCATGCTGAATTTGTAGTTTTTGAATATTACCTATTAATAAAATGTGTATAAAACTAAACTATTGGCCTGGTTGTCCTTATGAGGTTCTGCTAGATCCAGCCGCTGGTGCGCCAAAAGATATAGATCCTTGTGTCCTGACACAATAGTGTGTGTGCTTTGCTGTTGGTTGTTGGTGTAGAGTAGGACTGTGGAACCTGTGGGACTGTTGAGGAAATGTGATTGGTTGACTTTGTTGGCGTTAGGGAAAAATGAGGTCAGAATGAGAAAGGTTATGGTGGTAGTAGAGAGTAAGAGATCATGATATATAGATATAAGGGGAATGGAGCATGATTTAGGCAAGAGAGGGCACTGAAAGGGGGATTTAGGGAAAGGAGTAGGTTGAGGGAGATTTTGCCTAAGTAGAGGGAGAGAGATACAATCACATTTGCAATGGGTGGCCTGAAACACTGCAGAGAATTGGTATATAAATAGAAAGATATGACAAATAGAGGGTGGGAAATGGTAGAGTCAGGGTGCGGGTTTGAGCTTGGAGATAAGGGGTGTTTTTTACGAAAAAAAATACTTCAGCCTTTCTTTGGTTTCTTGAGAAACATCCACTGGGATTGTCTAATTAAATGTGCAATGCCAAATGTCTTTTTTAGAAGTGCAGTGTCCTTGCAAAGTTAACTAAATTTAATTGTAGTACGTGCATTGTGGTCGAGATAAGACCCCAGACTGCACGTCTCAGAGTACATTTGATTGCAAGATAGTTCGCAATGTTTCCATGTTTATAGACCGCATGTTCTAAGAACAACGAGTAAAATCCTTTTCTGGTATTATTTTGGGATTTCCAGTTAAATACTTGACTTGACTTTGGGCCAAGAAATCCTGTTCATGGGGATGAACACATTTGCAAATTATGCTCCGTTTCGCGGGGCTCTATATCCTGTTACGCAAACCCGTTTTACACATTTTAGTTTAAATCGATCAATAAAATGTACTTTGATCAGGCTTCATTTTATAAACGCTAGCCAGATTTTCAGATCTTTCTTGGTTGAAATGTGCAAGAACATTTTTCGTGAAAATTTCCCCGAGCTCCTGGGGCCCCCGCCACCACTGGCTGGCCCCTGGCCAGAGAGTTTAAGACTGGGTGCAGATCCTGGGGGCCCCCAGCAGGTACTTTGCAGAAGGGCCCCCTCAAGTTTCGCTACGCCACTGACCAGCGCTACTGTTCTGTGCGAAGTCACATATGAATGAACATCCTACTTTATCCACAGAAGAGACTCTGCAGTCACATTATTTTTGTATCATTTTATTAACTCCTATAGATCACGTCAATCAAAATCCATTGAACTATCAAATCACATCGGACTGCCCTCACTACAGCAGGGAGGTAGGTCTGTGAACAATATAGACCTGTTTACAACATGGAAATAATTCCATTTCCCATGCAAACTTTCATCTCGGGTTGCATTTGCACATGCACCAATTCCACATGTGCCTATTGCCCTCGTGTGAAATGCCTACCCTGAGTTAGATTCCCATGGATTTTCAGCAGGCAAACCTAGTGAACATCGTGTCAAAAATGCAAAATTCCGATTTGTGCACTCTTGAAATTCCACGGGTGTTCTGTTTTACTCACCATGGAATCCCATGCACATTTCAGGGTTTTAACCGCACCCCATGCACATCCCAGTGTGCACAGATTTGTCAAAAAGTGTCTCACCAGGGTGTAACTACTGAAAATGTGTGAACAAGTAGCACAAATAATGTGCAGTTAGTGCATTGGCAACCCTGCCCGATTTGTGAGTTAGAGGTAGAATCATGAATATTTTTGCCTCACTAAATACACGCCCTTATTTAAATGTTTTTTCATTTGCAAAATGTTTAACTTTAACAACTTTAATATGTCTTTATAAAAATCGTACTTTCTTCTGACAAACATGTTTCTCTTACCACAAATGTGTGAAAACCACCTGACTGCTTGAAGACAGAAAGACCTCGGACTGTTTGGAGTCCCCAAAGTCCCTTTCCCCCAGCCTTTTCATGGCAATTGGACCACCATAGAAAGGCTGTTGGAACGGGACCGTGTAAACCCAACGGCCGTGCCTGCCTCGGCACTGCCTCCAATCAGTATCTCGATTCTGACCGCTGCCCATTCGAGATCACCGATCCTGGCGGAGGCAGCTGTCCTGCCATCGACAGAAAAGGGTCCGATCGCCAGCATCATAATGCGGCGGTCGGACCGAAGGGCTGTCTGTTGGTAGGACCGACACCCACGGCCTGTCGGTAGCGGTCCCACTGACATCATAATGAGGTCCATAGTCTCCTCTTGACATATAAATTGGTCCTGAGAGGTGAGGCTGCTGGTCGGATTTTAACAAGGTGTCACAGCACAGGATACTGTGATGGGGAGCCTTTGGTGGTCAAGGAATTTAGGGACACATTTTTCCAGGTTGAAGAAGTTTACTCTCTGGCTCATCCTCTGATCAAGGGTGCTGGCTCGTATTGGAGCCGTCTGGCTGTTGGTTCTTCCTTTGTGGATTACCTATGAACTATGCAGACTTTATTTGCTATATTGATGGGGAGAAGCCACACAGGGCTTTGGGACTCTGGAATGCAGATGCAAGACTTAGAGCTGAAAGGTCTGTTCTCCCTCCCAAAGCTTAGGTTAAAGGGAGGCAGTTGTGTGCCTTTCCCAAACTAGAGGTAACAGCTCATGAGAGCAGTATTCTAGTGTTTGTCAAATATGATTCAGACTTTTTCCTGCTGCTACATTCTATTAGTCAGATGTAGCTGGGAAACTGCTAGCAACATTACTTAAATGATGTTTCTGTGATCATCAAGACCAAGTAAAACACTCACAATCTTTCTGGGCGCATTTGCAGCTCCGTGGCCACAGGCTGTGCAAGCAAGCCAGCACTCCATTGAGCTTGGGGGTAACCATCCGCATTTATTTCACTCTCCTTCCGCTTCAAAGGTTTCTGGCACCTGAAAACAGAGTAATAGGCAGCAGCTCCTACTCCCACTGGAGATGGTGTCAGTAAATGGAGTACTAACAAAATTCCACTGCAAAAGACAGTTAGCATCGACTTGACTGATTCTGGCAGATGCTAAGCTTTTCGCACATTTGCAGCCTTGAGCAGATTTGCAGTTCCAGCCTTGCTTTCAAGTCAAGCAAGTAATCCAAGCACGGGATACAGCGAGACCTGCCTCGGAGGCCCCAAGATAAGGGATTACTGGGCTCAAATTAAGACACTGAGTTCCTTTCGCGCCATTGATAGCCTTAATCATAACATTGAACTCTGTACTGATCTCCGGTGTCCTTGAGCAGCCCAAGGCTTAGTGTTGCATAGAAAGAACACAATGAGACATGAGAGAGCTCAATTAATCATTGTCCAACCAGTGCTTTTACTTAAGAATAAAATGTACTTTGCACAAGTCAAATAGTCACATGCAGTGCAGTTTTAGACAATATTGTAAACGGTGAGACTCTGGAGACTTTATGCTGCTCGGGCCTCACTCCTCAGTTCCTTACCAAGGTCGGAGTGTAAAGTGACATTCAGGTGGCCTCAAGGCTCAATAGACATTGGTCCCTTTCACTTTCGCAGGCTGCGGCTATGGGCGGGGCTGTGGTCACCACACTGTCATGTCTTGCAGCGTCTGTCAGAATTCTCATAGGTTTGCAGTCTTGGTAATGCAAAGTATCAATTGGGTGCACGGGTGCTCCCCGTCATGCATCACTGATGGCGGGCTGTGGGCCTTGCTCTTGTGCATGCTTGCATCCAGGGCAGGACTGGGAAAGCGAGGAGGTGGGTAAGGGGGGGTCAGGGTGAGCATGGCAAACACTGCTTTTGGTACTGGGGGCCGATATTGCAGCCCTGCTGCAAAACCGGCCCCCAGTATCAAAAACAGCACCCATCGGTCCAAAATCAGCCCTTCGCCCTTCCGGCCCACGGGGAAAGCACCCAGTGGCTGATACGGCCAATCCGGCCCTACTTGCACCCTTTCCTCTCTGGAGTGGCAGGGTGTGCTTCATCCTCAGCCTGACCGTTTCCTGCGCTGTCTCTCTGGCAGAACAGGGGTGTGCTAGCAAGAGCCTCCAAGTCAGGTAGAGGGAGCATTGCAGGTACAAGTAACAGGGGTCCTATTCACTCTAGCCAGCTCAGTGGGAGGCAACCCCTTCTTGTGATACCTTCCATGGGCCCAATGCTCAAACCCACTATCCAAGCAAATGAAGAGCCTGCCTTGTTTCAAAGCAGTCATCGTAGGCACTGTTTCGTGTACTGCTAATGGCAGAGTGCAAAGTCTTCACGCCCCAAGGTGCTGATTTTCCTTATAGTCAAGCTTTTTTTAGGTCTCGGACCGACGGCTGGCTTGTCAGCCGGAAGTCGGAGATTTTATGACTTTCAGTAAGGGGGCTTGAACCCGCCTCTCTCCTCGTCTCTCCTCCATTGGCTGGCTTCCTAAACGGAGGCCAGCCATTGGAGGAGAGAGGTGTCCCTCGAAAGAAGCTCCGTCTCTTTCGGATTCGGGGGCGTGTTGGTGCTGTTCTTTCCACTTTAAGCCCCGCCCCTTTTGGGGACGGCTAAACACGCCCCCGAATCCGAAATTTGCTGAGCTTTGCGGCCGCCATTTCTGCCTGACCGCCTGACGCGACAGACCATTTCCCTACCCCTGCTCTCTCCCTCCGATGTTTAATCCTAGCTCTCTCTGCCTCCCTCCCTCCCCGCTTGAGTGGTGACGCGCCCCCTTTGCCTGTTCTGTCCCTGCCCGGGTCAGGACTCTGCCGAAGACCGCCAGCCGCCTGCTTGGGAATGACGGGCCCCCACCCTTGTGGGTTCGCCGGAGCTTAACTTACTTTCTTGTCCGTAAGGGTCATGCCTCCTGTTACCTATCTCTAGTTATCATGGCTGAGTTTGTGTGACAGTAGTGCTGTGATACTTAACGGGGTAGTGCTTCCAGCTCCCGTGGCGCTCGCAGCCGCTAATCTCTGCAGCTTCCCCCAACTGCCCCTTACGGATGAGCTCTCCTCTGCTTCAGCCAGGGCTCCCGAACAGAGCGAGGTTGTCGCCCTGCAACAGTTCCTGTGAGTTCGAACTGTGCGCTCCTGTGTCTGGCTTGAACCTCATTCGAGGCAAAGTATCTGCCGTATTTAGATGCTGCGCTTGGTTGACTGAGAGTTGGAGCGGAGCGCTATATATACTGTGTAAACATGTTGACCATCCGTTGACTGTTTTGATGTTAACAAGAGTGTATAAACATGAAACCAGATAACTTTCCAACTGAGCAGTGCACACTTACTGGTCCCCAATCCCCTCATGTGTCCGTCGTGTGTGCTGCGATAAAACATCAATTTCTCCTGTGTCTACGCTGACATTTAAGCCTACTTGATTCCGGGGACTCTTAACCCCGCTGCGCTTAGTAATAGCTGCGTGGTGGTCTTGCGTGCCTGCTGCTGACTGGACATTGGGCCTCCATCTTGGCAGCGTTCTTGGTGAGGCTGGGCCTAAAACCGCTAGAGCCCTGTACACACCGAAAATGAACATCAGAAAGCAGCAGGTGTGCCAGTTATTGACAACCCTCCTGCCCACAGCTCCCAAAAGTAAGTGCTGTGAAATCGCATTGAAGCTGCTATTCTTTCTCCCGGCGAGATGATGCTTTTAACGAAGATTAACAGAAATTAATTCCTTTAAATACCATGTACACAGCCCCTGGCAACCGGGGAGGGGATGCGAGTGGGTGTCGGAGGGGAGGGACAGCTTGGAGTGGAGATGCAAGTATTTGGGGGGGCTTGGCGTGAAGTGGGGATGTAAGGGGTGCGGGGAAGGGCAGGTGCGGCGTGAAGAAGGGGTGCAAATTGTAAACGGCGTGGAGTGGGGTGCCCAATAATAGGTGCCAGGGGGCGGTGGTATGGAGTGGACAGGTGCGGCTTGAAGGAGAGATGCACTTGGTTAGGGGGTGGCGGGGGCTAATTGGCATGGAATGGAGGTGCAGCCACTCCATGGAAGTGCGGATGCAGGGATGGCAGCGGCGTTGTGACGCGGGATGCAAGGGTTGTGGGGAGGGGCGGCGCTCTCCTTTTCATGCTCGTTTCTTCTTCCTCACGACAAGTCACATTTCGTGGCGGCTGTGGCGAATCCGACTTTAGTGATCTGCTCCTGGATGCTGATACTGCAGAGCTTCCGCCAGTGCGGTAAGGCGGGTTGCTGGCGGATAGCTGCATGATAATCTTTTATTTATAATCGTATTTGTAAAGCTCCTTTTTCGGCCAATTAGTACAACACGGGAGAGAAGCTTATTTGCATTGATCAACACAATTTCCATTTTATTTTATTCTAAGCTGTCCCCTTACAGTTTTTCCTGTGCTTCTCAAATTTATTAAGAATATGTAAAGATGTATTTTATTTTGCAGATGAATCAATTCTAAACCAGTCATGATACGATTGTTCCGTATTATGCAGGTGACTGACTGTCTTATAAAATTAAGATGTCCTTAGAAAGGGGAAAATGACTCGAAAGTATGTTTAGGTCTGGCTTGACTGGACATTTAGCTCATAACGTATTGTTACCAATTCTACACAATTTACAGAGTGGACTCTGGCTGCACTCCTAGAGTATAAACTCTCTGACTGATGCTTGTGGCTTCTTGATGTATCATCTCGCCTTCCAGATGTTACTCATGACAACCAGTCTTTACATGAGATGCTTGTTTTGGGAAATGGTAACAAAATGTTTGATTAGCAGGGGTTTCATACCTGTTATAAGTCTTCAATTGATGGAGCTAATCTGAGCATTGTTTTTAGGTCTGGTAGCCCAGAGGGTTCAGTTGAACAACATTGAGACTACAATTCCCAGAAAGCCCAAGATTGCAATTCGGTGTCCTCGTAATATGATGTGTATTGTAACCCTAGTGTATTTGTGTAATAGTGTGTATGACTCTTATTAGGGTAATGACGTGTCTAGCTTTGAAATCTGGTATGTGCAGGAACCCAAGTTACCTTATATATCAGAATTCCGAGTCATGTGGACACCCCCCCCCCCCCCTCCCCCCTGAAGCGTTAATCAAATGTAGGAAACACCATACCTCTGTAATTTTCACCAGGTCAATTTGGACAGGTCAAACATGCCGGAATTTACTGGGGGGAAATGCCTGGTAAATACCAGTTAGCTCTAAAATCTACATCTCTATCCCTATTTTTGATGGTGGAGGCACTTGTCGGCATTACTTACTCACCTGGTAATTTCCAATCCCCAAGTTGACAGAATTTACTTTGTGTGGGACCTACGTTTGCTAGTATGTGTAGCTCTATTGTGTTCTGGTGTTTGTGGCTATACATGCATGATTCATGATGGGTGGGTGGTTCTTGTATGTGGTTCTTGTGTTGTGTGTATTAATTGTTTGTGTTGATATTTGTTCGTTTGGGATGTGTGTGTTTGCGTCAGTGTGTCTGGCTCTTGAGTTTACTTTTGAGAATGACTCTTCTTTTGGTGTTTTTTCTGTTAAGTGTATATGTGTGCTCTTGAATATGTATTAGTCTTGTGTATGAACAGATGTTTCAGTGTGCTTGTGTGTCTTTCAAGTTTGCCTGTCTAATGCATGACTGTATATGTTTGTCATGCTTTGCCCTGGGAATTATGAGTATGTGTGTGCCAAGCTCCTTTCTGTGCTAATGTGGATGGATGGCTTTGCATTTGTGTTAAAAAGTTTTTGTGTGGCATCTCTGTGCTGGGATGTGGCTCTTTGTGTGTGTCCACCTCATTTATGTATGTTGTATGTGCATACGTTGATGCATGTATGCGTCAAAATTTAGCTTAAATTGAGCAATTACAAATTAACCCTTCTCCAACCGAAAACACTCAAGAATACAAAATGGGACATCTATTACGCTTGACTTGACTAGATCACCTCAAACAAAACATGGTGGGTCAAACCTAGCCAGGTACCATCCCTAGTTTCACGCTCTCTGTGTGCACCGGATGGGGCCAATATGCACTAGTTTGTCCCTGGATTTGTTTATTAGAACAAAGTTTCTAAAACTTTCTTCATATTCTTTTTCACTGCTGTGTGGATGGCTACCTCTGTAGCTATTATTCGGAGTCAATATATATGCAGGTGGTTATTTCTGAACTGCTACTGTGGAGGTGTGCTGATGGCAGGAGCAGTGTTGGCCGTTGTAGTAGGTGAACCATGCAGTGGTGTTACGTGGGGGAGGGGTGGGGGCAGCTGCAATGGTAATGAATGGAGGAGGTTTTGGAAGAAGATGTTGTGATGATGAAATGGGAGAAGAAAACGTAGGAGAACTCTGCAGTGGTGATGCTGGTGTGTGCGTGGCTCGGTCTGTGTGTGTGTGTGTGTGCACGGCTCTGTTTGTGTGTGTGTGCGCGGCTTTGCCTGTGTGTGTGCGCGGCTCTGCCTGTGTGTGTGCACGGCTCGGTCTGTGTGCGTGGCTCTGTCTGTGTGTGTGTGTGCGTGGCTCTGTGTGTGTGCGTGGCTCTGTGTGTGTGCGTGGCTCTGTCTGTGTGTGTGTGTGTGGGTCTGTGTGTGTGTTTGTGGCTCTGTCTGTGTGTGTGTGTGTGTGGCTCTGTCTGTGTGCGGCTCTGTGTGGCTCTGTCTGTGTGTGTTCGCGGCTCTGTCTGTGTGTGTGCACGGCTCTGTCTGTGTGTGTGTGTGCACTGCTCTGTGTGTGTGTGTGGCTCTGTGTCCGCAAATACTCTCTACTACTCTCTAATGCTCACCTATTGCCATTGTAAATGACAATACCATTTATTTATGTTTTTAAAAAACAAAAAATGAAAAAAAAGTCATGAGCAATGCCAATAGCTCTACCTTTAATAATGCTGAGACCATTGCATTGTAAATGCTTGTTACTTATAGTTAGTCTGTTTTCTAGGGTCACTTCGGCCCTTGCTGGTCACTTTGGACACAGATCCACAGGTTATGCCGGAAAAATCTCAAAAACTTACTGCAATCATAGAACGATGGAGTGAGCAGTCTCATCGTAGGACACTGGGGAATAAAGATGACAAGACTTCACCAAAATACCTGGCAGTGCAAATCCGTCTTTTGAGATATAGCTGTCCAACGTTATTTCTCCCTGCACAAATCCCCCCTCTTCTCCTTCTTTTCTATGCAGCCTTTTTGTACAATGTCCCCCCAGGCACCGATTCTCAGCAGCAAGTGGGCTACATTGTTCAAGACAATATCAGGGCATATATACTTTTCAGATTGCAGAACTTCCAGGTTCCTGTTCCCAAACCTGGCAGCATAGGGGATTTGGCACTCAGAGACCCCAACTCTGGAGCACAAAGGTTTGTTCAGTTTTCACTAGTGTGGACCTCTGGTACAGGTTGATCACAAAACCTTGAACAAAATGCTTGGTTTCCGCTTCATGCTTATACCAATTTTGCAAACGTAGATTATTGCACAGATCCAGCCCTGGGACCTGTTTCAGACATTTCCTGACTGTGTGTATTCTTCTGACTGGCCAAGTGTTAGAAATTGTATTTCTGTTTGGCTAGGGCATGCGCCTAAGCCAGGCAGAAACCACCGCTCTGGTCAGGGCAAGGAAGTTACTCACTGCTCATCCCCCTTGGTAGCTTGGCTCGAGAAGTCAAGCTTATCGCAGAGGTAATGTGTAAAGCATTTGCGCAACACGCTCACACTGCAGTAACACACTAGGCACACCACAAAAGAAACTCCACACAATGTTTTATAAATAATAGCATTTGTATTATCATAAACACATTAGAATCATAATCACACATATACACTGTGCCAACTGGCACAAGGTCATAATTTACAGGGGATTATATACACATGACAGAGCCAATTGGGCCACTGTCAGAACCTTTAAAAAGCACAAGTAGCAAATGTAAAACACCACCAGTAACTACTGGCAAAATACTGTACTCCGCATTCATATTAACATTAGGCATAATCATCAGCATAACCACATTATGCAATCTCTGTAGGCATAAACACATTATGCATAAACAGCCTAAGCACAAACGCATTATGCATAAACATCCTAAGCACAAACACATTACGCAATAGGCATCACTGGCATAAACACATTATGCAATAATCACATTTAGGAGTGCACCGTAGTAACACTCCCCAGGTGCCTACATCACCTTTACTTAGGGCTTTGCGTCCTCCTGGTACACACAGGTACCCATAATGGACCCCAGGCCAACTGGCCTTTCTCTGGGGCCCAGTGCCCTATGTCCAAAAATGTCAGGACTCTACTGTAGGGCCTTTCACTGACCCTCTGGTTGCCAATGCAGCAATAACCAAGGTGCGCAATGGGCTGGGGGCATGGGGTGCATTTAACCCCTTCTCCTCATGAAAACAAAATGCCCCTGTGTTGCAGCTGCCCCTTCTCCTGCGGTGCAGCTGGGAAAATGAGGCCTGGCACAACTGTTCCTCCGGAGTCCCACTGGGACTCTAAAACAATGTTGCCCCAAAGATAAATTAGCACTGCCATCACCGGGCCTTTTGAGCCCCCATTACCAGGGCTCTCCCGGTGCCACTCACGGCAGTGCAACTCTTTAAAAAAAAAAAAAAAAAAAAAAGAAATAGGACTCAGCAATCACAATGCTATAGTTTTGATGTATAAACTCAGGTTGTATGAAGTCGCACACATGGCTCACCTACGTGTGCCTCTACAATGCAGCCTGAACCACGAATGGGTCTTAACTACACATTCCTTTACCACGCATGCCTTTACCATGCAATTGTGTTTCAAAGGCATGGGTGGGAAATAGGATATGCTAAATTAAGAAAGCCACTACACTGACTCCCCCTCCCCGCTCTCGCTATCCCACCCCCTGCCCTGAGGCCTACAACCTGCCCTTTAAACGACCCTTCCACTCCCCCTGCCCTGAGGCCTAAACCCTGCCCCCTACCATAAAGTAAACATATGTCCCCACAATGGAAAGTTGCCAAAATTGTTTGTCACTTTGTAGCTAAACTACATTTTGCTTCAACAGGCATGATTATGAATATAAATAATTTTACAACTCAGCATAGGAAGCTGTTAAAAAGAAAACCAGAGATCTGTTTGACTTTTGAATACAAATCTAATTTAAAATATGCTAGAAGCTCTTTGAAAAATGTAGTGGAAAACGAAGTTTTAGAAAGTGGGCTTTGTACTGCTGGAGAAGAAACTGTATTAAAACCCTAATCCAGAGCCAATAAACACTATCGAAGAAAAAGTGTGGCTAACTGGCCTCCTGGAGGACAATCGAACTGCCTTTAGATGGAAGAAAGCTGAAGTGGTATAAACTGTGACCACTTAGTCAGGGGTGGTTCTAGGGTTTTTGGGGCCCTGGGCAGAATGGCACTTTTTCAGGGCTATGTTCAGCTCCATAAATGTCCCTGCTTCTGAAGCTGCTTCATTGCAGACCCCTCCTGGGCCACAGCGCCTCCCTCTCGGTCACCTACCTCAGGCGCTCTTTTGGAGCTCATAAAGGGCTGAAGGTGTGAGTTTTGTTTGTAGCCTGTGAGGTTTAAAATTGGTGGGGCACTAAACTGTGGGACAATGGGTGTCCTACAGTCCCTCTATATTGACTGCAGGGCAGGGAGCCAGATTGCAGGACAAACCTGCAGAATGTGTCTCCTTCAACTGGGACCATAGTAGGGGGCCCCTTCCCTAGGCCTCACCTCAATACTCCATACCATCGAGGCATTTGCGAGGAGGGTCACCCAACTGTGGGCACAATTGCACTGAGACACTTTGCTCTCACTTGGATGAGCAGGGGGCACAAGAGGGCTGGTGTGACATGGCCTAGCTGTGACATACTGGTGTGGGGATCCATGTTGGTAGGCTGAGTTGAGGGCCCTAGACACTGGCCCACACTGCTCATGCCTAACGCCGGCCCTGCAGTTAGCAGGCATAAGTCATCTGAGAGGGAACAGAGCAAAATGCAAAACGAGGGACTGCCACAAAAACTCTGCCTTTGAAGTGGAGATCTCAATCGGGGATCCTAGGAACCGAAACTATTCATTCCCAGAGCATCCTCATCTATCCCCACAGCAAGAGGGAAGAACGGGGATGAGTCTTCAAGAATTGCAAGCTCATGCAAGGCAAAAAAATGTTGTGCCTTTTTAGGTTTTGCCTGGGGCACGGAGCGTTAGCTCCGCCCCCAGGAGAAATCTCTAGTTTTCAGTAAGGGACACTTGAATACGCCCCTCTGTTCCATTGGCTAGCTTCATAAATGGAGGCTAGCCATTGGAACAGAGATCTGTCCGTCAAGGCCGGACCAGATTCGGGGGCGTTCCCGAGATTTTTTCCATCTCCACCCTTTTTGCCTCGTCATCGGGCGGTGGGCGTGTTTATTTTTTTCTTCTTTCTGCAGCATCCTTCCTCACACCAGCTGGATGGCTCTCCATGTGAGGACGCAGACCTGACCGGCTCTCTTCTCTGAGCCGACACAATGGAAGGTGATTTGTTGCCAGTGCCCATTCCCGCCCCTGCCCCCCCCCTCCCGCTCTCCGTGTGTTCGTTCCTGCTCCTGCCCCCCCTCCCGCTCTCCGTGTGTTCGTTCCCGCCCCCCCTCCAGCTCTCCGTATCTTCGTTCCCGCCCCCCCTCCCGCTCTCCGTGTCTTCGTTCCCGCCCCTGCCCCCCCCTCCCGCTCTCCGTATGCTCCCAGGAGGGGCATGGGAGGTGAATCTGTCCGTCAACGCGGACCCATTTTCGTCCGTGGGTGTTTTCACTTCAGCTGGGCGTTTTTTTACTGTCTGTTTCTTCCGGCCGGCCAATCCCTGCGTGGCCGGCCGGAAGTCCCGCCCCCGCAGCCTGGGAGACAGGAGAACAACCATGGCGAGCGCTCTGCCGGGCTCCCGTGAGCTGAGGGAGCTGTTTCTGTGTGTGGGGACTGGACCGTCCCCACTCTACCATCGGCTAGCTCCATAAATGGAGGCTAGCCATTGGGAGACGGCTCTGTCTGTCAATCCCGGACCAGATTCGGGGGCGTTCCCGAGAATTTTTGGCTTTTGGCTACGTCAGCCGAAAGCCTGTTCTCGGGAACGCCCCCAAATCTGGGCCGGGATTGACGGACAGGCCCATCTTCCTGCTATCGGCTCTCCCAGGCTTCTGAGTGCAGTGCCCTCCTATGTCCGTGGCACATTAGATGCAGAATGCTTCGTTTCTCCAGTCACTAGCCGTGTGGTGCTTGTTTGCACAGGTGGAACCCCCCCCACCTACCCCCACCCCGCAGCAGGGAGCCGTCACTCCACACACCTGCCGGCACCACAGCTGAACACATTCTGTCACGTCACGAGGTGTGTTCATATAGCGCTGCGCCGTTCCCAGCCGCCCTTCGGCGCTTTCGGAGTGTGCAGGTGTAATGCGGGCCGGGCACAGTGGAGGGGGCTGCTTGGGGTTCGCTCTTGTGCCCCCACCGGCTTCTACATGACAATACTTTGATTCTTATACAGGACTTCACGGCTCTTTCATTTCTCGGCGCTGTAAATGGCCGGGTTTAGGTGTGCTCCAGACTCGTGTACGGGATCAATATTGTGTCCTAAATTTTTTATTGAAAATAGAAAATCTATGCTGAATGGCACGATATTTTTGTACACGTTATCTAGGACATAAATATGTATGTAATTTGATATTTCTGTGTACAATCTTCTGGTAAAGGACTGCTTCTGTACAGCGCCTACTACCAAGTGTCTGGCTGCATAGCGCCTTCGGCATCTGGGCGCCCTCTGCGGGTCTGTGGCCCTGGTTCACTGGAGGGAGAGTGGTGGGTTTATTTTTACCCCACCCCCACGCCGCAGGGGCCTGCATTACGCCTCTGCCATGGACACAGTGCCATGGGGTACCTTTAGCGGGCCCTATACCTGCCAGTCCGAGCACATAAAGGGCGGTGCTTTCCTGTTTCCTGCCGCTTGCGAAGTCAGCCTGGCTTTTTTGGGCGTTGAAATGTTTCTTTTTCCATGCCACTGCATGAGGTCTGCCAGGCTTAGAGAATGATGCCCCCCCTTCCAAAACAAGAAATCATTGGCCCACCCCCACCCCTCAGGGCTGCGGGGACCCCCGCTGTACCCCTGATCCGTTATTTCCTGTGGTGGGGGTGTCGGCTGTATGTTTCCCTTCTCCAGTCGGTCCTGTGGTTCGTCTGTCTGCTGCCGCTGGCACTGCTTAAGTTGTGAAACAATAAGTGCCGGCCTCCTCGTTCGGAGACCACCACAGCTTGCACCGACCCCTGCCAGCACTGCCCATCGCAGAATCAGCACAACCGCTCAGCATCACACTGCTTCAAGTCTGACAATTCAGACTATTTCAGGCGCCCCAAAGCTATAACAATGACTTGGGTGGCAGGTATAAGTTAATCAACTGTTACACAATCAGCGCCACTATGTGGCAGACTGTGAAAAGTGACGGTGTGGAGATTTAAGTGCTAGTGCCGAGCACCAGAACCTCCAGCTCAAATTAAGCACTGGCTGCTGGGTGCCTGTCTGTCATGTGTGTACCCTGCGACAAACGTGTGTGTGTGTCCAAGATAAGAGTGAAAATAATTGCTTTCAGTTGTTGGATGCAGGACTTTGGTGCAGCAATGTGTTGCACAACCTGTGTTTCTCAGTGCCATGCTTCTGTTTGCAGAGGGTGGTCAACGGAAGTGGTCACTTGTGGGGTGATGCAGAGTAGTTTGTGATTACATTTCAGTTTCATGCAGTGGTAGCTTTTGCACCCAGCTTTCCATACACTTGCCCGTAAATTTCATTTGTATGCCTTGTTCGTGTCCGTATTTCTGGAATTCAGGTTTACAGGAGCCGTGTTTGCATGCTTGCTGACTGGCAGAATGAGCGTGCAGCTCAGGCGAAAATAACTGAGCCCAGACTGTGAGCTTTTACATAGCTGACCTGGCCCTGATTCAAAGATGGCTGCATGAATGCATACACCAAGCACCTGCCTTTCAAAGGGTCTCTGGCGGTGGATACTGAGAAGGCACTGTCGGATATCACTGCCTGCCTGTGCACAAGTTATTCCCTAAGTGGCCTCCAGATCAGTGCCACAAGAAGTCCAGAAAAACATCTACATGTGGCATAACTGCAAAGTCTGGAGCTGTCCATAAAGCTCTTAGGTGCCCCAGAGCTAGGAGTGAATACATCCACCCTGGATCATAGATGGCAGGAGTTATTACCAGGTTGATCTCTTCCTCCTCCTCCTGGTCTAGTAAGCAGCACCCTCGGCAGCGCAGCTGCCCTTTGCGGTGCAAGCATCACTTTGCTTATGATATCGGATGAACGCGTAATAGTTGTGGTGTATTTATTTTATTTTATTTATTTATGCATTTTTATATAGCGCGGACTTTACCCGAAGGCGTCAGAGCGCTTCACAATAGGAACAGAAATAATACATGATGAGAACATTACACAAGAACAGATTACAAAATCAGCCGTTAAGTTACAAAAGGTAAAAGTGACAATTGTGAGCAAACAAAATACATGAGGTAGTAAAAATTGTGAGCAACCAATAAAATACAAGAAGTAGTAAAAAGAGTACAGGAGGACAAAGTCACAAGTGTGCAGGTTACAAGAGAAAACAAGGTATAATTGGAGGTATAATACTGCAATATGTGCTAGACACTCAGGCACAAGAACAAACGTTACTTAGGCAAAGGTGGCACTTGTGCAAGTATCAAAGGTAAAAAACATGTGAGAGGTAGCAAACCGTGTGTTACAAGGGCAAAGTGGTGTGTGCATGTTACAAAAGGGTACCAAACACAAGTACATAGATAATACTGCAAAAAAAAAAATTCAAACACTGATTTGTTATACTGATTTGAGCTTGGCGCCTGCAGGAAGGAAGGCACGTTGTGGTGTGTATGTAGTTTGGTGGCAGGGAGTTGTACTATACTTCGCGTGCAACATCTAACTAGCTCCGGAATGTGCTATTTCCTGACCTTCGGTGTACCATGAAGGGCCGGATTGAACTGGCCATTAAGTTCCACTTCTAGCCACGCTCCCGCCATTGCTTGTCTCGACCTTTTAAAGTGTGCATAGCACGATCGTTGTGAGCGGCAGCGCCAGGCACTTAGTTCTTACAACGTTTATTTGGGAGGTGAATATAAAAATATTGTATTTGATACTTTTTTCTTTCAGCGCGAGTTACCTCCATGAAAAGACCGAGGCATATGTGCCATGGTGTGGACAGGGTTGCCCAAAAGCTTAGCTAAATTGGACGCCCCTCCCCTTTCGGATTTTCCCGGCTTGAAGTTAAGACATTTTTGGCGGCTGACCCTCCCCCACGTAATGCTGGACATGCCATGCGTTCTGGCCAGATCCCTTCACTGTTGCGCCTTTTCACGTTAAAAGCAGACCTTTACTTAGATTTTTGCCGACTGTTGTTGTTCGTGCAATAACACGCTGTCCATCCTCTCTACACGCTAGTCCCAAACCCTGCACCCGGGACCAGTGTCACATGCTCCTGTCTCCCACCTCTGCCCCCTAGTACCTGTGTCTCCATGCGTCTGTCCGCCCTGTGCCAGCCTTTCCTGTCCAGACAACCCCATCACTTGCTCAGTCCTCACCTTCATGAACAACTTCCTCTTTGCTCCTCCCACTCCCTGTGGCTCCATCACTCACTCTTCCCTTTCACCGCACTCTCCTTCTCTCACTGCCTTTCTCTCTTCTGCTCATACTCTCATCCCGTCACTCACTCTTCCCTTTCACCACACTCTCCTTCTCTCACTGCCTCTCTCTCTTCTGCTCATACTCTCATCCCGTAACTCACTCTTCCCTTTCACCACACTCTCCTTCTCTCACTGCCTCTCTCTTCTGCTCATACTCTCATCCCGTCACTCACTCTTCCCTTTCACCACACTCTCCTTCTCTCACTGCCTCTCTCTCTTCTGCTCATACTCTCATCCCGTAACTCACTCTTCCCTTTCACCACACTCTCCTTCTCTCACTGCCTCTTTCTTCTGCTCATACTCTCATCCCGTCACTCACTCTTCCCTTTCACCACACTCTCCTTCTCTCACTGCCTCTCTCTCTTCTGCTCATACTCTCATCCCGTCACTCACTCTTCCCTTTCACCACACTCTCCTTCTCTCACTGCCTCTCTCTCTTCTGCTCATACTCTCATCCTGTCACTCACTCTTCCCTTTCACCACACTCTCCTTCTCTCACTGCCTCTCTTTCTTTTGCTCATACTCTCGTCCCGTCACTCACTCTTCCCTTTCACCGCACTCTCCTTCTCTCACTGCCTCTCTCTCTTCTGCTCATACTCTCATCCCGTCACTCACTCTTCCCTTTCACCACACTCTCCTTCTCTCACTGCCTCTCTTTCTTCTGCTCATACTCTCATCCCGTCACTCGCTCTTCCCTTTCACCACACTCTCCTTCTCTCACTGCCTCTCTTTCTTCTGCTCATACTCTCATCCCGTCACTCACTCTCCCTTCAACACACTGTTAACTCTCTCCAATGCACCACTCTCTCACCCTAATTTGTTTTTCCTTCTTGGCTCTATCTCTATTCATTATCCCTCCCCGACTCCTCCTAATTCTATACAGCACTTTTCAAAAAATGTTGTAACCATCGTCCATTAGCGTGAGATTACGCTATTGGCATTGTAAATGACAATGCCATTAATTTATCTGTTTTCAAAACCAACACATAAATACAAAATTTGTCATTGACAATGCCAATAGCTCTAACTTTGTCAAAGGCAAAACCATTGCATTGCAAATGCTTGTTTAAATAGGTGCTGTGCAAAGTTTACAGTGAAGAGAAAGTATGTCTGCAAAAGTAGGTTGGTTTTCCAGTTTGTCAAGATTGAGTGTACGGACATAACTGATCGTTTCAAAATGTACAATAAAGGGAAAGCGTAGTCGATTGCATATCTGATATATAGTTCACTAATGCCTTATGCTTGTCAAACGTCATATGAAAAACGTAAAGAAACACAGAGTGCTTGGAAGACCACGACGGAGTCAGTGCCAAAGTTCCCACCTGTTATATGCTAAACAAGACAAGACGGAGAGGGCGGAGCGAGTGAGTGGCCAGGACGTGTGGGCGAGGAGAGAGAGGAAGATGAGGTAGGGAGCAGGAGGTGAGCACGTGAGTGATTCGCGGGCGCGGGCGCTTGGGAGAGCAGTCTGCTCATTTTCAAGCACTGCACTCGTGCTTGTGGCGTGCCGCTGCTCGCTCCCGCAATGTGGATGCTCCCACAAGCACAAGTGTGTGCTTGAAAATGAGCAGAGCGACGGCTAAAGGCCCTCCTACTCAGTGCATGCGTGCTGCGTAGGCGAGACCTAAAAATGGTGATTGCAGTGATCTGTGAAAGGGATAGATCAGTGCAATGTGAAGGGCTGTTAATCAAGTAGACATGGTAAATCTCCTTGTATAAAATCGGTGAGCAGCATGAGTCTTATTTTTATACCTGTTTCTGTTTAATGCTTAGCACTCAGTATATAATACAATTAACAGTGGGACCCTCAATCCCCAAATAAATTCCAAATTGATATGGAAACCACATTTCGTGTTCTGTTACTCTCCTTCTTTTCTGTGTCTAGCATATTGTTACAGTTTCATTGTGTTGTTGTCACTTGTAGCAACTATTTCTCTGACCTACTCATATGTTCTGAGAATTGGAAAAGTTCTTCTTCAGTAGCCCTTGACTTATTTATATTATTTGCAATTAAAGATTAATGAAAGTGTTCTAGTTAATATGAGTCTTTAAAACACGTAGAGACAGTGATTCATAATTTCTCTTGCCAAGGTGGGTGCCCTATCTAAGTGGAAGATTGACAAAATATCCAGAAATTGCCCCTTCACCAGTGCCTTTGCAAAATCCTGTACCCGCTTCCAGAACATATTTTCAAATTTCTAAAAACACCCTGGATTCCCATTTACAAAACTATATATCTAGTTCTGATGCACCACTCTTCGACCTTTCTAGGTTTACATGTAGTTTCATACCTTCAAGGTAACTCTTACTGTTCTCAACAATCAATGAAAAGAATTTTAAACACATCGTAAATACATGGATTTACCAGCTTCCATAAACAGCATAATGTGTTCACTAAAGGACTTTAAGTGTCAAGTCCCACTGTTCTCTGCATTAGTTGATTTGTCACATAATCCATAATTTATGGCTCTTATTAGTTCCTACACCCAAATTACTATGTTGATTCGCTTTTGTGTGGAACACTTTTTTAACTTCCCTGGCTGCACGCATTTACGATACTTATACTAAAGCTGTTCACACTATTTAAGCCCCATTCACTGTCAAGATCTCTTCCCACAGAAAAGGCAGGCAGCTTCTAACAGTTACCCGGAATCCTTGCTTTCTAATACTTAGTTCTGTGAAGCAGATGCTTTATCCTTTGACCATGTGTGGCATTTCCTATTCATGTCTCCATACCTTTCTTTGCACTTTGTAGGCATTATCGGATTGATTTTGTCAATGTGATCTATTTCGCCATTATGATCAAATTCTAAATGCTGAAATAAACATTGCGCGTTAAAAATAAAGTGAATATACAAGAGCTATGCTACATTTTACTACTAAACAGACAGCCACAAGTACAGTTACCTTGCAGACAACCGGGTCATGATGATTTGAATGGTGCGGCAGGTGCAGTAGCACCGGGCCCAAAAGTTGTCAGAACTCTAGACACGTAATATTGCTATATTTGTCTAAGTAACAGGCAGCCACAATTGCAGTTAACTTGCAGTTAAAAGGGACTTGATTCGAATGGTGCAGTAACACCAGGACCAAAAGCTCTAAGCACCCCACTAAACACCCCAAATTTCTATATTTTACTACTAAATGGGTAGTCACAAGTTCAGTTATCTATAAGACACTAGGGCATTATTGAATGGTGCAGCAGGTGCAGTGGCACCGGGCCAAACAGTTGTAAGAACTCCTCTCAACACCTAATATTGCAATATTTTACTATGAAACAGACATAAGTGCAGTTATCTTGCAGTTAAAAAGGACTTGATTTGTATGGTGCAGCAGGTGCAGTGCCACCAGGACCAAAAGCTCTAGGGACCCCACTAAACACAGAATATTGTTAAATTTTACTACTAAACAGGCTGTCACCAGTACAGTTATCTATCAGGCACTTGGGCCATGATTTCAGTAGTGCTGCAGGTGCAGTGGCACCGGGGTCCAAGATAGTCAAAACGTCTCTAAACACCAAATATTGCTATATTTAACTTCTAAATAAGAAGTCACAAGTGCAGTTACCTTGCAGGCACCAGGGTCTTGATTTCAATGGTGCAGCAGGTGCAGTGACACCAGGACCCAAAGCTCTAGGAGCCCCTCTAAACACCAAATATTGCAGTAATTTTCTACAAAACAGGCAGTCACAACTGCAGTTACCTTACAGGCAATAAGGTCATGATTTGAATGGTGCACCAGGAGCAGTGGCACTGGGGCCAAATGTTGTCATAACTCCTCTAAACACCTAATATTGCTATATTTTACTACTATACAGGCAGTCACAGTTGCAGTTACCTTGTAGTTAAAACTAGCTTGATTTAGATTTGCACCAGGTGCAGTGGCACCTGGCCAAAAAGTTGAAAGAACTCCTCTGAACAACTAATGTTGCAATATTTTACTACTAAACAGGCAGTCATAATTGCAGTTACCTGGCAATTGAAAGGGGCTTGATTTAAATGGTGCATCAGGTGCGGTAGCATCTGGGCCAAACGTTGTCATACCTCCACTAAACACCAAATACTGCTATATTTTACTTAAAAACAGGCAGTCCCAAGTGCAGTTATGTTGCAGGCAGCAGGGTCATTATTTGAATGGTGCAGCAGGTGCACTGGCACCTGGTCCAAATGTCAGCACTCTTCTAAACACCTAATATTGCTATATTTTACAGCTGAACAGGCAGTCATAAGTGCAGTATCTAGCAAGCACTTAAGGTCATGCGTTCAATAGTGCAGCAGGTGCAGTGGCACTGGGAACAAAAGCTCTAGCTACCCCTCTAAACACCTGATATTGCTATATTTTAACCCTAAACAGGAAACTGCAAGGGCAGTTACATTACAGACAACAGGATCATGATTTGAATGGTGCAGCAGATGCAGTAGCACCAGGCCCAAAAGTTGTCAGAACTCGTCTAAACACATTACATTGCTATATTTCACTACTAAACAGGCAGACAGAATTGCAATTATCTTGCAGTTAAAAGGGGCTTAATTTGAATGGTGCAGCAGGTGCAGTGGCACCAGGGCCAAAAGCTCTAGGGGCACCACTAAACACAGAACATTGTTAAAAGTTTACACCTGAACAGACGGTCACAATGCAGTTATCTAGCAGGCACTGGGGCTATGATTTCAATGGTGCAGCAGGTGCAGTGACACCGGGGCCCAAAGCTCTAGGAGCCCCTCTAAACACCAAATATTGAAATATTTTGATACAAAACAGGCAGTCACAAGTGGAGTTACCTTACAGCAGGGGTCTCCAACCTTTTATGTACTGAGAACTACTTATGTTCAATGACATGCGTTAAGAGCTACTAAAATTATTAGTGCCTTATAATTACAATTGTTTTATATGTATAATAATTCAAACAAGCAAAGGTGTTCTAATTTAATAAGCTGGGCTGCTTACAGTTGAGCTACTCAAGGTAGCTGGAAACTCACTGTAACTCACAAGCTACTGGTTGGAGACCCCTGCCTTAAATGGTGCACCAGGTGCAGTGGCACTGTTGTCAAAAGTTGTCATAACTCCTCTAAGCACCAAGTATTTATATGTTTGACTACTAAACAGGAAGTCACACCTGAGTTATCTTGCAGGCACTAGGGCATGATTTGTATGGTGTTGCGGGTGCAGGGGCACCAGGCCCAAAAGTTGTAAGAACTCTTCCATGCACTTATTGCTATTACATCAATTAATTCTATTATTTTCCTCTTTTGTTTCATTTTTCAAAATGTTGCTATTACTTACCCTTACTATACCACTAGTAACAGCACAATATATTGCATTTTTACACATAAATATGTCATAACACTTTAACAGACTTTCTGTAAATTGTATTGTACAACTACTCGACAAGCTACAACTGACAACAAAAAACTGCGTATTATTCACATAGGTGAAACCAAATGCATTTACCAATACTTGCTATATTGAGGAATTAGCTAAGTAAAGTTGCTCCCAGATGACCTTACTATCTATCCTCAAGGTATAGAATAGAAGACACCTACTTATATGTAGGAGTTCTAAAATCCTACAAATTTAAAGATATGCCAAGCAAAGCAAAACCAGTTATATAGGCATTGTCACAGAAATATTTTTTTCAAAGTTGGTACCCAGTCCTCTATGTGTAACAGCGTTCTCAAAGTAGCACTTAAATGGGAGCCCACATGGAATTGAGGAAAGTTCTGCACATTTGGCACTTCGTTTTAAAGCCTGATACCTTGAATTTTAAAATGCCTTGACTTTTTAAAATGTTTGAATGTGGGGGCTTTTAACAGACCTGCATTGTCCGCACACACAATAGTGATCACTGTACTCCAGAATTCTATCAGAGGCACAAAGCAAATGTTTGGGAATTCAGTTTTGAACGTTCAGTAATATCTTCTCACGTGAACAGTTGTCTTGAGAAATGCCTCTATTTTAAGGCATTGGGACCCACAGCATGCACATCATTTGTGTTACTCTGCTACATAATCCAGACACGTCTGCTCTATAATGTGGTCTTCTATTTCTGCATAGCAAAATAAATCTTGGAAGAGACTGGAGTCTAATACACATTGGGCTCCCTGAAACATAAGACCCACTTAATAAACCAGGATTGTGCAGTTTGCGCTCCTCCTGGTTTGCAAATAGGTATGCAATCGCAATGTGATCTATGAACTAACAGCTTACGTTGCAAAGTTCACACTGTCAAGAGGTCGAAAAATAATCTGCTTAATGAATAGCGAATAGCCAGGTTGCAATTTGTGACTCATTGCAAATGAACACAGAAAAGGTGGGCTGCAAGGGACTGCAGAACACCAACCTTATATTTGCTTTGCCAACCTGGAAAAACAAATCCGTGTAAAACACTCTGTTTCTGTTAAAGGTACAGGTGCTGCTTTAAGAAATAAATCGTTTTCCATTTAAGAACACGGTGTGAGCAGGTAGTGGCCTTCTGGCTGCCTGGCATGCTTCCTCTCCGGGAAAGCTTCCACTTTGAGAATCCGCTATCACCCTCTTTTAGGTGTTGGTAAAATTGGAAAGTTTGGGCTGCAATTGTGGTAGAAAATAATTGATTTATACCCCTGTGAATCGCAGCCAGGAAGAGACGTTTCTTTCACAACCCCTTAAAATTGTGATCCACGAAAAAATGGTTGCCAAATGGATTTTATACATGGCTACATAGGAGTTTGCATTTGGAAACCCTGTGATTTTGCAATTCACAGATCTTGATACGGAAAAATGGTTTAGCACATCTCACCTATTCTTTCCCAGCAAAGGCGAACAGAAAGGTTGCAGATGGGGTTTTATAATCCCAGAGTCACACTGGTGAATTGTCAATTTGAATAGGGAGGCTAAAACGCACAAGGGACAGGCCTTGTTTAATTTTCAACCCATTTTATGTGGTGAAAGGTGTCTGTAGATTAAGTAGGTATTTGAAAAAGGTTGCCCTTGAGGACTAAGGTGACATTCAAGACTCCTCTTGGAGCCCCACCTTTTAACCTATTTATATGGCCACCTTCTTTGAGTCATTTGGGTGGAAAGTGGTTTCCCATGCCGTCTCACTCAGTTGCTACTCTATTTCGAGAATGGGCCAGCAACTGTTCAGGGACCTATTTACAGGGGGTTCTGGACTGGATGTGCATAAGTAACCATCAGTGCAAATCGGATAAGACCGAAATTCCTTTTTGTTTGTGTCTTTCCAAACTAGGTTGGTGGTAGCACTGTTTGCATGGCACTGTATCCCATTCTGTCCCTACCCTGCCATAGTAGCAATAAACCTCTGGGCTACATTTGCCAATACACTTCTTTTCAATCCCAGGTATCTTTGGTGATTGACTCTTGCTTTGCTCTGCTTTCTGCCTTAAGGTTCCTTTCTCTTCCCCATAGGACTCTTGGAAGATGGAGGTACACAGGCTTATCACTTCAAGATTGGATTATGTTGATGTGTTGTATCTAGGTCTTCCGGGCTCCTTAATATTCAGAACACTGCAGCGCTTCTGATTTTGAAACATCCCTGGTGCACCTCTCTATCGCTTCATCGCAAGACTCTACATTGGCTGCTAGTAAAGAACGGGATTCATTTCAACGCTTTAGTGTTCGCTCCCAGTACGTTTTAGTTTTAGTCATCAGGCCCCCAGGTATCTTTGATAGGTTTCTACTAACTTCCTTCTAGAGTATTTCATTGATTTAATTCACTGCTGATTGTGGTTCCAAATGCAGGTGCTTTGGGACAGGTGCTGCTCCACTTCTTATAAGCCAAGCTCTGTACTATTATTTTGGACTGCAAATCAGGAAGTTGCTGAAAACTTGGCTGTTTGCTTCCGATGGATTTTCCTTGCGGCTTCAAGTTCCAAGATTCTATTCAGTGTTGGGACGCTACTAGGAGTAGCCGTGTGCTCTACAATCCATTTCATGCAGTCATTCATTCTTTCATTCAAGGCAAAACTCTTGTATGCTTACTCATTCCCCTCCTCAAACCTGCATGGGCATGAAGTCTCTAGTCACCCAGAAGAAAGACCGGATCCTACCATCCCTGAAATAGAATAAAGCAGCTGTATAAGGAGCCCCGCGTACTGCATTTTGACCCAAAACCCTGTGGGGAAAAATGAATGTATTGCAAGCGCACCTTCACTCATGGGCATCATAGCTCCAAGACTGAATTCAGGTTTATATGAAAGAAAACAACTGCAAAGCAAATAGAATGTGTGGGTCTTTGAAGCTTTGCTGAAATGACTGTAATATGAGATACCGTGAAGAGAGAGCAGCAGATGGTTACATAGTTCTGGAGCCAAGACAGGAAATGCTCTGCCTCCCAGATGAAACTGATGAAATCAACTGAAATTCCCTGAGATTATGCCAGCGTGATGGAAAATTCACACGGCCTACTGGCAATGTGAAGAAATGCCGTGGTCATGGGAGGTTCAGAGAAGACTGAGGACCTCATTATGAGTGCCCCAGTGATCCAACTATTATCTTTGTCCTTTCCCAGTAACCCCAAAACTTGGGTCATAGTTAACAGGGGAGTACCAATTCCACCTTTAGGCATCCCCAAGAAATGAGGGTTTATTGGGTGAATTGTTAATTATGTTCCCAAGTTTGCAATACCCCTTTATTCCCAATGATCCTCCCAGAGGCTTCAACTTTTAGCAGGTAAAATCTCTGGGACGAAAACACTGAATCCTACCTCAGACCTTGTGATACCAAATGAGGCCTGTGACGGGATTGGCCGGCTCTATCGGAATTAACAAGGCACTCCTCTTTAGGCATTCAGAGGGAACTTATCATCGTCATATGGCCAGCTTTGAATTCGATAGGGTATATTTTGAAAGGAAGGTGGGTGGCTGTGGCTCTCTCCTACAATAAATAGCACTTGGTGCTGCAAAACTAATCAAATGTTCCTTAGGATTCCTCAGTTCATGCGTGACTGGGCTGTTTTGTAGGTCCTGTAACGTGATAACTAATGAGTCGTTAATGAAGAATTCGGCTGAGAATGGGCCTGCTCGAAATGCAGTTTTGACTTGCACATGCCAATGCATTTACTGAATATGCTTTTCTATTTTGGCTAGACATCCTCTCTACACTAAGTATAACAAAATGTGCTGGCAGAGGGGCCAGAACGTGCCTTTGATTGTCTGTGCTGATTTGCAGTGCCGGCTATTTCTGTTTTCAAGCCCAAGCAAAGTTTCCATCCAAACCTTACTTGTTCAGGTATCAAGCGGTTTAACTATCTTCATGTTCATGGCATGGGTCAGTGACGTAACATTATCCCCGCTGCACGCGCAGTGCCGCGAGTTCCAGGAGTCCCCCTCAGCACAGTTCACTCGGTCTGGGACCAACGTGGAAGGTGGTGGGCCGGAGCGGCCTCATGTACTTTGCAGGGGGGAGGGGGCTCCTCAAGTTTCATTACACCACTGGCATGGGTCATAGAGCTGACAAAATGTAGCAGAAGGTTCCGCTACATTTTAAAGAGACCGCTGTTTGTAGGCCAAGTTTAACCTTGAAGTGCCTCAAAGGGGTTATTGTTTCTAAGCCAACCGTTCGCTGAATCGTTTAGAAAGGGTTGTTTTTTTTGGTGGTGTTTCTGCCAAACAACCTCCACGCCAGAGATATATCTGGATAAGACTGAACTTTTCTCTGGTTTTAGCCGAAACACCACTTGAAATGTCCAAAGAAGACTGGAGATTCTCCTTGAATTGGCTGTTCGTAGCCAAATAGGTGTGCCTCAAAGGAAGTGTTTTATTCTTTTTATTTTGTTCAAATTATTTTATTAATTTAAGAGAGAGAGAGTATAAATAATTAAGGGACTACAACTTTTTATACATAAAAACCATCTTGAACAATAAATAATTAATAAATAAAAAAATATGAGCAATATTATAAAGAATGGATAAAACTTAATAAGAACAGATATATAAGAACCTACTCATGTCAATTCATTTGTATTACATTTGGGAAAAAATAATTGATCCCACAAAAGATAAATAAAAAGACCTGCAAGAGGAAAGAAAAGAATAGTAAGATAGAGAACAAGAAAGAAAATGCATAAAGAAGAAAAGAGAGAAAGAGAGACAGAAGAGGAAGTGATTTATCCTTGACCTGGGGGTGACTCTCACCAGAATCTCCACACGCGGAGCCAAATTTACAAGATTTTACGCAAAGCAGTGCAGCAAACAAAGTTGCTGCATCACATAAAAAAGACCGAGCAGGACAGTGCCGTATCTACTAAGTATAGAACACTCTTGTAGCCACTTTTATACAAGTACTGCTTCTACCAAGATGTGCAAATCAATCTGGCGTTCGATTATGCCTCTTCACCTACATTAAGCTGGGCAGTAGTGGTATCAGACTACTTCTGTTGTGACCGTAGAATGCAGATTTTATGTACAATGGTCCAGATTAACTACTTCTTTGTCAGGTTTGTGTGACTTTTGTAATGCAAACCCGAAGGAAAGTGTTAAGGTGGGATTTACTATCCAACGCAAATCTGGATTTGAATTAGATTATCTCTCAATGTGACACAAAGGTGTGCCTTGCACTGCCTTGCATTACTTTCCATTAAAGGGGTGTTCCATGGGTGGTGCCTGAGCATTCCCAGGCAACCACCCATGAGTTTTGACGCAAATCCCTATTTACAAAGAATTGTAGCCTGGGATCTGCACCAACATCCTGCGCCTCCTCAAGGCAGGCACAACGAGGAATTTTATTTTAATTTTTCTTCGTTTTCCCTACAGTATATAAGTGCAGTAGTGACTGGCACAAATTAAATGAGGAAAAAGCCTTACAACATTGGGTTTCTACCTTCCACTACAAAAACTATGCTTAGTAGAATGCAGACTCTCAAGCACTATGGTGCAACGATATCTGCGTTGTTGCGCGGCTGCCAAAAATGTGCCAGAAAGGAGAACCGCGCCCCTTCTTAGTAGATAGGGCGCTGTTCTGCTCTCTCCCTTTCATGCAACGCAGAGCAGCAAGTTTAGTTGCTGAGCTTTTGTTGCGTGGCTTCTTAGTAACTCTGGCCCTAGGTCTTTCCTCTTGACAGCTAGCTTGCTAAACATCAACCCACGCTGTCTCAGGGGAGTGACTGTTTCCGCCAGAGTCAGTGATTGAATGTTGCTAGCTTGTCAACTACGACACATTTGGATCCTGAATTTAAAGGACCATAGAAACTTAGGTTTTAGCTGTGAAAATTGCATAAAGTTTATAATGTTCAAAGTCTTTAAATAAAAATGACTTTTAATTCAATTATTTAGCTACAAAACCCATCACTCGATAATGTGTCAGCAGTTTATGATTCCGATAACAATCCTTGTCATCTATTACAGTATACCTTCGGCAATCCGTATCATAAATAGCATAGATATTGATTATATTTCTCATAGGCTGCTTGCATCATGCCTGACCATTCTTGACGACGCCCCCCCCCCCCTTAAAGTGGCAGCATTCTTATCAAACCCCTCTTCTCTCCTTCAGCTCATCAGGGGCAGGTCAACCTTGGACTAAAAAGCAGCAACATTACTTTGTTTCTTAACAGGAATTGCCCCACTCTTCAGTTGTAGTCCTCCCCACCAGTTATTTGTCATGGAAATGATTCGAATAGCTTTAGCTTGGCATTCAGTTCCTGGCAATGTGTTACTGTGCACATGAAGGACAAAACAATCCGCTACTGGTGTTGAACTTTTGCAGCTATGTACGTTATAAAGCAAGTGGAAGGTGGTAAAAATGACCACGGGTTATACTCGTGCTTGTAAGTATACAAATCATGGATGTGCGAAATAATGATTTTTTATTTGCGTATGTAAAATTGCACCCTCTAGTACTGGGCATTTCAAATTAGGCCATACCTTTCATTGAGTATGTTGATTCTGGCACACAGAAGGTGTCATTAACGGAGTCTTTGAAAGTGGCCAATACCTTCTACTGAGCTTATGGGTACTCTAATATATATGTCACAGGACATATGGAAGCTTGCGATTTTGTTAATAGATTTGTTTAAACTGTAATTGTGTGTTACAGGGCAAATGTTTTTGTAAATATGTTAATCGGCAAATGCTTGCTGACAATACCTGATGAGCATGTGGAAGCTGAAAATATCTGGGCCTGTGGATGTTTCCAATAACTTTGACATCAAACATGGATGCCAGTGATAACTCATACATTGCCTGCAGTTTGGCAATATCCTGCTGAGTGGAAAATTGCATTCCCAATTACTAGCAATATCTGCTTTACTGGCTTTATTGGGCTAGAAAAGACATTATGTAATTCTTTAAAAAAAAGTGTTGGAGAAAAGCCACAATCCTTGAGTCAATCGTTTTTTAATCATATGTTGTAGTCTACATAACTTGCTAAGTTTGATTTGAAATGGACCATGTGCCACTCCAAAACTTTAAAGGAGAATCAATGAGTCCCTTCTCTGCTAAATGGTCTTTACATTCTGTCAAGAGTTAACTGGTGTTACTGACATAATTTACTTTTCTTGGTTTTGTCTACGTAACTGCTGCCAAACATTAGTTACCATATTTCGATTACAGCTGATTTGCTTTCTACAATGGCAAGAGTAGAGGCTTAAGCATTGCATACTGCTGTCCTTGGTCCAGACCAAACAAAGAGTTTTGGTGTTTTAAAAACATTTTCAGAGTGCCTTTGGACTAGGTTCTTGTGGAGAGTTAATTGTTTTATGCATTTTCTAGTGAACAGACCGTTTTGTTATTTTAGTATTTAATCTCGGTCCCGCATAAATAAAGCTAAGGAGGCGTCCATTGCAATATGCACTCTTCGGGCAGATAAAAAACATTTAAAATGTATTCTCTAATAGCATGAGTTGGTCACTAAACCATCTTCCATCTTTGAGTGTTCTGCACAAACCTCAAAGAGGTAATGGAGTAGGGACCTGACCTAATGAAAACCTCAAGATTAAACCTGGAAGATCTTTGAACTATACATGAATTACAGTTTCTGTCTGCCAGACAAATACTTCTTCCTGTTCATGTTTCAAAAGTTAAGACTGAGAAGTATTTAATTGTCATCTTATTTAGTTCTCTGTCTTTGTTTTTGTTTTCTTCAGCAAATCCCCCACCCGAGGTTATTTGGCTTCACAATGGGAAGGAAATTCAGGAATCTGAAGATTTCCATTTTGAAAAAAAAGGTAACGAGTACAGTCTGTACATCCAGGAAGTGTTCCCCGAAGATACGGGCAAGTACACCTGTGAAGCATGGAACGATGAAGGTGAAGCGCAGTCCCAGGCAACACTGACAGTCCAAGGTTCGTGACAAGCCAACATCTCGAAGTCCGATAGTTCAGAAGTGATACTTACGTTGGGTGGAGGTTGTACCTTTATCAAATGTCATTCTCTTTTTAACCATATTACTATTTGGATTACCTGATAAATTGGAGATTCTGAGTTTTATCAGCAGCCCTGCCTTCATTCTGAGTCGCACTGTTTGAGAGGGTTCTGAATTCATTGAGTAAAAAGCTTGAAAATCCCAGCAAAGTAAATCGGGCCATATTGTGGTTCCCCTCACTTAGTCCTGTTGAGGTCTTAATGCTTTCTGGCAAAGATAATGTGCTAAAAGGCTTACTGTGGTCTGACAAGGGTCCAGAGTATAATGGTCTTTAGACTAGAACTCAGGGCTTGAATGCTTTCATTTGAAAGTACTGGCGTATATTTTGCTGACCTGTTTGCTTAAATCTTTCCATGCTGTGGGAGTGAAAAGCCTATGTCTCTTAGTAGGGTGTACAACATTCCTGAAAGCCGGTCTGTGCTGAGGAGTATTTTTGATGGGGAGTGAATATAGCCAGCATTCAATTCATACGTCCACCGAGGTGTTCAGACTCAGTAAGCATAGTATGTTACCCACATATATAAAATATACTCAAACTAAAACCGCATATATTTAGCTGTCACTCTAAACACTCAAATTTACACCAGATTAAATTTAATAAAACAGAAGCGTGGTTTGTCAGTCCACACATTGTGATGAGAATGCTGTAGGCTCTGTGTATGCCTGTGCCCCAGCTATGGTGATGTTATTGCCATAGCCCTGGGGTTAGAAATACAGGAGGCTCTGTTAAATGCAGAGGTGTGGAATGAATGGTCATTTTTAATAAACCTTGAGGATCCACTGAGAAAATAGGAATACTAGAAGAATCAGTAGCTTCAAGTCATTCTCACATGGATAATCACTTTGGATTTCACCATCTTTACACTGCAGAAATCTCAGGGTGAAATAAATAAATATGGATAGTTCCTACAAATCTCCAAATTATGATGGGCCATTAACCGCTGTTACTTGCAGGGTCAGAATTATGGAAAAGATTTCGCAATAAGGCCCATAACCTTGACAGATTTATTTTTTGGCCCTACAGCTCCACATTTCTTTTATGCTTTTTCTGGGCCCCTAACTCCAAGTGATCAGGCTTGGAACATATAAAGTGGATTATTAAAGAGTGAGGGCGTTATGTAGAGTTTAGGGAACGTCTGCCAAAAACTTTATCTAATCCCCTCAGCCTGTTACCATTTTAAGTTTTTACTGCCCTGGCTTCTAGGATTTGAAGTCAGTCGAGAATCCCAGAGGATCACAGTGTGGAGCAGAGGTTGCCGAGGCCATTTTCTGCCTTGTAGAAAGGGTTGTACATTCTTTGAGTTGCTCTGTTGAAGTTTCCACTCCCACAATTCTAATGATTATACCCAGTCATCTGATACTAACAACAGAGTCAGAGGGATAGAAAATGGCTGTTTCCCATGAAATAAACATATGGGGCTGCACAAACTGAGTTGTGCCTTCCCACCATCTTCAAGGGTTTCTTTCGCACATACAATTTTTGAAATAAGCCCCGGAGTCAAAGAACCAGCGCTTCTTCAGAGACCAGCTTTTCTGTCTTAACATATTGTTGTGATTTTGAGGTGCGTAAACGTATGTGGAACAAGCTACACATATGTGGAACAAGCTACACAAACGGCTCTATCTACTTAGGGGGAAACTACAAAGAAAAGAAAAAAACAATTGGGATTTTAGACTAATATTTTATTTTGAATCAACTGTACAGGAACATTACTAGAAATGTCAATGTTCTAAAAATAATAAAAATAGGGACAAGCCTTCTAGGGGCTTTGATACAAGTTGTCTCTTTTTATGGGTGTTGGTGAGAAGTAAAGGGGTCTGAGCCACGCTGTCCATAAGCTTCATAGAAAACAGACCACTGGTAACACTCCAGACACGTATTTGAAGCATTTAAGTCACTGCCTCTCATTTGATAATATATGTATTTGAAGTTCCACCTGAAACAGAATGTTTTGTTTTCTTGTTGAGTCCCTATTTAAGATTGTTCCTCATATCACTAGAAGCTGACCCTTGCCAGGAAGAACTGCAAAGTTCTACAAAGAGCATGGAGATGCTCATATGACCTACAGGCTAAACTACAATACTGAGCAGCTATCAAATCTAACCACAAATTAATGTGTAAAACTAGGGCTGCTCACTACTCCAGCCTGATCACCAACAGCACTAATCGCAGCAAAACCATATTCTCTCTTCTGAAGGACCTGGTCACCTCTCCCTCGGCATCAGGCAGCACTATATCCTCCAGCCAACAGTGTGAAGAGCTTGCCAACTTCTTCATCTAGAAGGTGGAGGGTATTTATCATAACTTTGCTCTTACTATAACTCCAGCCGCTATTGGAGAAACATGCATACTTGCTCTGAAACTGTCTCTCTTTCTTCACTACCCACTATTCTTCTCAAAGACCTGGAGGGATTGGTGTCTAAAATCAAATCAGGGTCTCCAGATGACCCCCTAAGACCTGACGCTTTCAGGAAAGCACAACAGGCCCTTCTTCCAAAATGTCTGGATCTACTCAATTTATCCCTTACCTCAGCGGTGGTCCTTAAATCATGGAAACACGCTAAAGTGGTCCCTCTTCTCAAAAAACCTTCATTGGAGACTTCCAAGTCAGAAAACTACCTGCCAAAATCATTGCTCCCATTTCTGTCCAAAACTCTGGAAGCCTTTGTGATTTCGACATTAACTCACTTCCCGGAAGCTAATCACATACTTGATAGTTCTCAAAAAGGCTTCTGACTGCGATATAGCACTGAGCCGGCAATGCTGACGGTGGTAGAGCAATTGAGATCTGCTGCGGATGCTGGCAGGACCTCAGCTTTGGTCCTGCTGGATCTGGGCCCAGCATTTGACACGATCTCACACAAAATCTTGCTCCTCCGTTTGGAGGAGATAGGGATTAGTAATACGGCCTTGTCATGGTTCTCTTCTTTCTTGACAGACTGGACCTTTCAAGTTATAGCCCCTCCCTTCGCCTCCCATGTCCATCCTCTGCGATGTGGGGTCTCTCAGGGCTCCGCGCTGAGACCCACACTCTTTAATATATATATATGAGTCCTCTGGCACGGCTGGCCAAAGCAAGGGGAATCTCCTTGGTGTCATACGCTGACGACACCGAACTGGTGATCACCCTGTCTAAGAATCCCAGCCAGGACAGAGAAAAATTCAGAGAAGACATACTGGCCATTGCAGAGTGGATGACGGCTAAATTCTTGCAACTGAACTCGTCAAAATCTGAGATTCTTCTGTTTGTCAAAGGCTCCCATCTCTGGAACAATGAACGGTGGCCTCCAGCTTTGGAGCCCCTCCGGCCCCCAAACCCGTAGTGAAAAACCTGGGCATCATGCTGGACAAAGATCTTACCTTCGAGACACACGCCAGATCTGAGGCAGAGAAATGCTTTCGGCTGCTTCGCGACCTCAAACTGATACTTGGGCTATTTAATGCCCACACGAGGCAGCTAATCATCCAAGCCTCCATACTGGCCTGTTTGGATTACTGTAATTTGCTTCTCCTTGGCTCTAATAAATCTGTGCTAAATCGACTGCAACGGGTCCAGAACGCTGCACCACGTGGCATTTTTCCCTCCCCAAGTACAGCCATGTCACAAACCTCCTTTTCCGCCTTCATTGACTGCCCCTTGCACACCGTGTACGCCTCAAAGCGCTCTGCACCGTGCACAAGATCCTGACCGGCACTTGCCCACACATTCTGACCGATATGTGCTCCTCTATTCCCCGCCACGTGCGCTGTGCTCCGCTAATCTTATCCTCGCGCGAATCTCACGCTTTCAAAGGACCCGAGCTGGGGGCCGCTCCTTTAGGCGACAGGCCTCTACCTTATAGAATTCCCTTCCTCTACACATCCGCTGCATCGCTGATCAACAGGCCTTCAGATGCCTTGGTTGTAATCTCAACTCTAATCCCTCCCTGTCCCTCAGTTTGCCTTGCATCAGCGCTGGGACGCCTCTTTGTCGAGGCAGCAATGCACATTTTACAAGTATTCTAATCTAATCTAATCCTTTGTTACAAATGAATCGGAACACTGTGACGAATGTTCATACTTTGACAATTCGAACACTGGAATGTTGAGAGCTCCATTGATGACAATGGAGTGGCTCTGGATTTATAATGGCTGGTATGAGCCTTCTGATTAGCATTCTCCCTGTTAGTCCATTTATAATATAGAACATTCTAACCTCAGTGGGTGGAATATTCTAAAAGCCTTATAGCCCTTCTGCTTCAGACTCTGACAATTGTTAAAGGCCCTCTCCCTGTTTCAGCCCCTCTCTTGCAGAGAAGGCCTATAACTCAAGTTCAGGGCCTTTAGCACTTGGTATAGTCCTTGACTGCGGTCTATAAGGCTATATTATTGACTGACACTGTGGTGAATTAGGAATGATTGTACTGTATTGTTATTGTATTTTTATAACACTTAATACCCCTAATGAGGTGTCAAAGCACTTTTTCAGCGAGTAGCAGGCTACTCCGGAACCCATAAAGGATTAGTGGTGAATTGGTATAGTACAATATAGAAGTCATTTGAGTGGTGGATATGTTAGCCAATTACATGGATTAAGAAGGATTGTCAAGGGATAGACAAGGAAAAAGGTTTGCATTCATATAGCGCTTGCTACCCTTGATGAGGTGTTGAATCGTTTATTGGCGAGTAGCATGCTACTCCAGTATCCAGAAAGGATTAGTGGGGAATTAGTATAGTGAAATATGAAAGTAATTTGAGTGGTGCGTATGATAGTCAGGTATTGGATGGAGAAGGATAGTAAAGGCATAGAAGACAGAAAAATGATGCTCGACAGCCCACTGTTAATATTTGTTACATTTCCTCATTACACTAGTTATGAACCAGAAACCATTGCAATGCGTGAGTGGCAGGCATTAGCTCTCTAAAAGGCTTGTGAGGGAAGAACTAAGGGGCTGATTACTATATCGGCCGGAAAGCCTCCGAACATAGGTCGGCGACTTTCCGACTAAGATCGTCTGTTTAACTTCTGACCGGCTGATTACAATACAGCCGGTCAGTATTGAAACCGGTCGGTCTTTACGGCTGTCTTCCGACTGGCTCCTTGGAACCAACCTGTAATCCATATGGACGACGTTTGATGCCATACGGATTACGATGTGCAGTTTCTGGCAGGCTTGCCATGATCGGCTTTCAGACATGGAAAGCCTGTTGGAAAGCGTGTTTGTGGGCCCCTAGCAGTGCCCCCTTTTATTTTTGGCCTCCGGTTGGGAACTAATCCCTGCACCTGGTGGCAGGCACCTTGAGATGCCTACCACGGGGTGCAGGGATTAACACAGTCTCCCATTTCTCCATGGGAGCCTGTGTTACGGCCGATTTATAGGCATAACACAAGCTCCCATAGAGAAATAGCAGCATGCAATCCCACCATGTGCGCTCGCATCGTACTTTGGCCGTTGGGACCACTGACCGGGGGTTGGTCTGTCCCATTTCCGCGATATTTGCATCTGCCCGACATCGTAATAAGCTCCTATGTGTAGATTAGCATTAGTGCCAATGCACTGGCACACAATTTAGACCATGGCTATACAACCCTCTTCATCTGGTTGGTAAAATAACAGATCCTCTTTGTGATGCTTATGTATGCAGTCATAAAAGGAAATTGTGATCAGCTTTGCTGTGAGTCTCAAGAAAGGTTACTTGCAACAGTTCTCAAATGTGAGTACAGGTAAAAAGAAGTGAAGAGGTTACAAATACCTAAACTGGGTCACAGCTATAAAGCTTGGTTTTTTGAAGCTGGGTGGTAGGCCAGATGATGGGTAATATCACAGGGTACTGCTGTAATGTAGAAACTATCATTCCAAAGAAGTGGACAAACTTCTGTTGATTTGATTGAGTGCTCTATGTATTGAGGACAGATCTATTGCCCTACAAAAATATAGTAATCTATATATTGAGGAAAGAAATATTGTAAAGATAAGTATGCATAGGTAACTATTGATTTAATGTTCTTAACTCAACATCCATGTACCTTGAAGGTATATATGTATGTACGTGTGTGTATATGTGTGTAGCCACTCTGTAGTTACAGTGCGGAATTCTAGAGATAAGAATTCCTCAGACACTTGCTCGCTAATAACTTTGTCACCATTTAATGTATTTCCATGAAACTTTGTAGACTCATTGCTTTTTGTACATTAGCGGATGGTGCAAAGTACTGTGGTGGTCCATGAAGGGGGTGCAAAGAAAAAAAACTGAGGGCCCCAGAACACGTTTTCCAACCAATGGATTTTTTATAGACCTTTGTATCGGACGTAGCAGCAAGATGGCCTGACAAATTTTGTTAAAAAGTGGGAGGATTATTGATCACAGTGTAGGAAGGTTCCTTTTTGTTAATAGAGCAAAATAGGTTCAGTACAAAGTTATAAGGCACAAAAACCTAGCAATCTATTGGGATGTAGCAATTTCGCAGTAAGTATACTGTGGTACATGCCGATGACAAACCATTATATATTTGGTTAAGGCAAACACAAAATTAAAAGGCAGAGATGTTGTTAGCCCTTACTTACTCTGTGTTGTGGGTTTCAAGTGTTATTATAAAGTACTACTGTAATTTCAGTGTACTACTATTTCATAACTGCATAGGAAGGATTGAGGCACTTTAGATAAGTCTGTAAAGGTATGGAAAACCCTTTTTTTTTTGTTAATATATATATATTTAATTTATGGAATACTGCTGTATTTTCTAGAGGGTACTGCTGTAGTTAAAAAGTGGTTTACTAAATATGAAAAATACATTTAGAAAAAAACTCTATACTACACTATACATCCCTTACAACCCAGAATGTAGACTTAGGGCCTCATTACGATGGTGGGCGGACCTTGCCGCCTGTCACCGTAACTGAAAAGGGGACCGACTGCCAGAAGTGCGGCGGTCCAATGAGGCCAATTAGGATGCGCCTGCCACACTGGCGGGCGCATTCTGGTATTTAACATTGCAGGCGGTGCTGCTGGGTGCAGCTCTGTCTGCAATGTGAAATGTGCATGGTTTGCATTGCCATGCACAACGTGACAGGCACCGCGCGGTGCCTGTCACCTTATGTATGGCAATGTAGAAGGTACCATAGGTACCCCCCAAGTGCAGTCCCTCACCCCGCCAGGGGCCCGTAACTGGCCCCCCAAAGCAATTTCCACCAGCCTTTCCATGCCGGCATGTCCACCTTGAAAAGGCCTTACAAATTGCACATCATAATATGGATGACAGTGCCTGCACGGCACCGCCACCATATTATGCCCCTGATCCGCACAGCAGGCAATCGTAACGATTGCCTGCTGGCGGAAAAGTGGCAGATGGTCTATCCGTCTGCCGCGGTACCCCCCCCATACTAATATGGCGGGGGTAAATCAGGTACAGATGGCGGCCAGATCGCCACCACCGTGCCGGGAGTGGCGATCCGCCTGCCATCATAATAGGCACCTAAGTGTTGGCTAAACAATATTTCGCCCTTAGAAAACTAAAAGGCAGCCATATTGGTTAGACCTTATTAGTCTACTTTATGGGTTTTAAGGGGAAATACAGTGCATTTCTGTTTTTTCAACATATTTCATTTTTTTTTTTATTTATATTACTATCACAGTACTTTCTAGGTTGTAGCATGGTACTCCTTAAGCTTTTTTTTAAAAAAAACAAATATATGAAGTCAGAGAATTAATTTACTCTACCTTTACAGACTTAACTTCTAAATTCCTTCCTATGCAATTATATTACAGTAATGTACTACAGTTTCACTTAAAAAACTGAATGCAGACTAAGTGTAGTCTAAACAATATGGGTACCTAATTACTAACAAAAAGGACCCTTTCTACCCCAAAATCTATTTTCCTACCAATATTCACCTACATATTTTTAACAATTTTTCTTCTGCGTCTGTTTAAACTACACTCTACCACACGACACAACACTCCACTCTACTGTTTGAAGTGCCACTCCAATCTAATGTACGACAGTACACTCCACTCTGACATGTCACTCCACTCTAGGACAGTCCACTCTACTCTGCCACCGTCTGCTCGACTCTGACACACACTCCACACCACTGTACTACACTCTCTATGCCACTCCAATTAACAGTACTCTACTCTATGCCACTAACCTGTATGCCACTGTGCTCCACTCCACTCTATGACACTCCACTCTACAATACTCCATTCTAAGCCTCTCCACTCTAAGCCTCGTCCCTATATGCCTCTTCACTCCATGCCACTCCACTCTGTCACTCCACTCTGTCACTCCACTCTACACTCTTCTACTCTACGCTTTCCACTCTACCTTATTTCACTCTATGCCATTCCGGTCTACGGGATCCCACTCTGCAGCACTTCATTCTATGCCACTCCACTACACTCTATGCCACTTTCCTTGTTGTTATTTGACTCTGTGCTACTCCACTCTATGCCACTCTACTGTACGCCATTCTACTGTATGCCAGTTCACTCTATGCCACTCCACTCTACACCACTCTTGTCTAGTCCGTTCCACTGTACTTCCCTCTACTTTACTCCATTCCACACTATTCTCCTCTACTCCACTCCACTCTACACTATTCCACTCTATGCTATTCCATTGATTCCACTACATGAAATTGCACTGTATGCCACTCTACCCTATGCTAATCCACTCTATGCCATTCCTCTGTACACCCCTCTACTCTATGCCACTCCACTGTACGCCATTCGACTCTACAAGACTCCACTCAATGCCACTCCACTCTCCCACTCCACTTTACCCTGTCACTTCACTCTACACAACTCCACTGTACATTATTTGACTCTAGGCCACTCCACTCTACACCCGGCACACTATGATCTTTCACTCTGAAGACTATTCCACCCGACCCCACTCTATGCTATTCTACTGTATGCCACTCCACTCTATGCTATTCTACTGTATGCCACTCCACTCTAAGCTATTCCACTGTAGGCTTCTCTTCTCCACTCCACCCCACTCCACTCTATTGCACTGTACTCCACACTTCTGGATGCAACTCCACTGTATGCACCTCCACTCTTTGCCACTCCACTCTACGCTGTTCCATTTTATGTCACTCCACTATGCATCTCTATTGCACACCACTGAACTCTATACACTAAACTCTACCCCATTTCACTATATCCCACTCCAGCCTCCACTTCTCCACTGTAACACACAGATTGGCGTGTCCCTCTGACTCAACACTCTATTGTATAACAAGCCACTCCAGTCTACTGGACGAATCACCCTCCCACTGTTTTCCATTCCACTGTACGCCACTCCACTCTATGATGTTCCACTCTACACCACTCCATTCTACGCCACTTCAGTCTATGCCACTCCACTCTATGCCACTGCACTCTACGCCAGTCCACTCTATTCAATTCCACCTCACTCAACTCTATGCCACTCCTCTCTAAGCCCCTCAACTGTATGCCACTCACTCTATGCCACTCCAATCAGCCCCACTGCACTCTACACTACTCCTGCCACACAACTGTACCCCACTCCATTCTACACTATTGTACTTTAAGCGACTCAACTGTAAGCCACGGCACTCTGCGCCACTCCACTATACCTCACTTGGCTCAGCCTCACTGCAATCTACACCACTCAATGCAACTCTTCGCTACTCTACTATACACCGCTCCACTGGACGCAACCGCACTTTAAGCACCTCCACTTGATGCTACTCCACTCTACGTAGCGCTCCTCTACGCCACTCTACTGTATCCCACTTCAATTTATGCCGCTCTACTGTACGCCATTCTACTGTACACCACGCTACTCTACTGCAATCCAAGCCACTGTATAAAAAGACAATGATGGATTTACTTTAGATATGTTAAAAAATATTTTTACAAATTACAAAGCCATACTAATTCAATGAAAAAAACAAAGGTTAAAGCTTGTTTATAGTTAGAATAACTTTATTTATTCTTTCTAAACAGACCAAAATTAAGCTACTCAAACCTTTGAAATTCTGAAGTTATAACTTATAGTTAAAACTTTTGTCAACTCTGCAAAGTCCTTTAACTGCTGCACCTCTGTAGATAGTGTTGTCAACTCGCTAGACACACTACATTAACTATAACTGGCACCTTCTCCATGCCATGCTTATACCCTTTCACATGATATCACTTCTAGCACGTTAAATGATAGCATACATAATAAGACTCATAACATGTCACATCAAATCATTAATGACAACAATTTGAGTGGTAGAGTGCCGGGTTACAATTAATGTAGCATAACTAGCGAGTTCACAATACTGTCTACGGAGGTGCTGGATTTATAGGATTTTTGGTGGGGGCACCAGTTATAACGTTAAATTATATCAGTAACTTTAGAATTTCAAAGGTTTGTAGTTTTAGTTTCGTTTGAAAGAAAAAAAGAAAGTTTTTCTAACTATAACTGCTTTAACCTTTGGTTTTTTTTTAAATTGTATATGTATATATTTTTTTAAGGTGTATATATATATATATATATATATATATATATATATATATATATGGAGTTAAGTATAGTAAACCTATATTTACAAACACACACACACACACTTAGTAGTTAGAGCACAGCATTTATAAATGATATTTCATTCACAATATTGCAGTAGGGATGTGCGACCCTAGTTGCATGTATCATAATTTACAAATAAACGGACGTTATGGAAATATTGTGCACTTTTAAGGAACTAATTACATTTCTAATAGGTGCTGTTGTGGAGCACCATATAAGTATTGTGAATATGGTATTCACAAAGATGCACATAGAACGATGGAAGTTGTCTGACCAACAGCTCTGGTCTTCATGGTAAATTTGACTATCATCCTGAAAGTTTAGGTTGGTTGTATTTTGCAAGAGATGAAAGATATTGACACTATCTCTTAACCATGGGCTTCAGTGTATCGCACTCACTAAAATCTGGAATCTGGGACTTTGTGGTTTTGTTTGCGTATGATGAATTTATGATAGCATGGCCTGCTATATTTACTCTTTCCTTAAGCCGCAGGATCAGATTTACCAATGAGATCTGTCATTGTGCTGTACCACTTTGTTATGACCTATGCTACAATTAAGCTTTACAGGCACTCTTTGTTTATTTTCTCTTGTGTTGTTGCTGTAGAGCCCCAGGATGGAATCCAACCCTGGTTCATTAGCAAACCAAAGTCTGTGACAGCGACGGCGGGGGAGAATGTTCTGATCTCCTGCGCTATTGCTGGGGACCCATTCCCAGCTGTCCACTGGTTGAAAGATGGACGGGAGCTGACTGAAAAAGATGAGATCGAGATCCTGCAGAACGAAGACGTGTTCACGCTTATACTACGGAATGTTCAAGCCCGTTACGCGGGAAAGTATGAAATCAAGTTAAAGTAAGTGATCAAAACCAGTGTCAAAGTAGGGTGGGACGGAATGATTTCCACAGCTAAAACCACCTTCAGAGAATGCGAAGGCTCCAAAGAACTCCCTATCAAATTCTTATTGTAGCGAGGGGCACGAGTTAGATTTAATGGAAATTAGGGATTTTTAAGGAAATCTTATCCCTTTCTAAACAATTTGCACATGTTCTTCGGATTTCTCAGTGTTTGTCCCTGTAATGACATTCGTTAGTTGCCAATGTACTAACCCTGTGTTTTGTTTGGATAGCATTGTTTGAAAGGTTATGCCTGACGTTTACAAAACGAAATCTGTTTTGAATTCTGCAAACTTCTATCTGATTTCAAGCTTCCTTGTCCAACTGTTACCATCAGCAAGTAGTCTTATATGTCCTCTGAAAAACATAGCACTTAACTTCAATGGGAGCACTTCACTTCAAAGGCGCTACATTATTCCTGACTTGGGATGCCAAAATCACGTTTTATCACACTTTGGGCAAGATCCAGAGAGAATTGTGGTCACCTAGGTTGAACATAACTGAGAATTTTTTTTTAAAATGCATGTGTTATTTCCCAATCGAGATTTTCAGAATCGGTATTTGTGTAGGTGTATGCATGCTAATTACAGCTTGAAATGTTTATGCTCCAAAAGTGCGGTGGATTCTCCACTTTCACAAATTTAGTGTTGACAGCATTATTTGTAGGCATTTCGGGGGTTGGGGTTATCGCAAAAAGTGGCGAATGAATAGGTGCTAGAAAATGTGTGGGTATTAATATAAAGTATTACATGTTGTTTCTTACCTCCGAAACATACGAAAATGTTTCCATGGACATAAGGCCGGGCCCTGAAACCCTTGCAGCGCATGGGGGCCCCCTTTTGGCATAAAGGCTATAAGTGTCTGGGAGATGTAATAGTCTCAGGGGCCCCTCACCACATTCTCCTGGGTTCCCATCATGTTTTATTATGCCACAGAGTGTATCATTGCAAACCCCAGCACTATGTCATGATTCCAGAGTACGGATGGGGGAGGTACATCCCCAGGTCTAATAGGACACATTCCTTTATGAAGGAATCATTTCCTCATGCAGAAACAAAGAAATAATGTGCATTTTCTCATGCAAATCTAAAACTGTTGTACACTTGGGATATTTTGGAAATCCAGTAACAGTCATACATTGGCAAGACACATAGAAGTAATCACAATCCAACAACGTTTCAATTTTTATACGGACATTGGGTCTTTGTCTTAAGATATGTTCCTTACTTATTATGTTGTCTTTTAGTCAGTCTGCTGCAGTATCATTCTCTTAATTACTCTCTCCTTTATATTATGCCATCCTGTCTTTCTAACTCAACAGCAAAACATACTCAGTATATGTGTAAACATCAGTGGTGATCCCCAATATGGTGATCGCGAATAGTTTAAAGGCCTGATGCTGCAAGGGGTTCACAATTCGCCACTCCTACAGGTACCATGGCTCAAGGCTGCAGATTTACAAATGTACTCTGTTCACAAAAACCAGTAGTGTGCATGGAAATCTGCTTCAGTGGCAGGTTCCCAGACATACTTTTGAATGAGTCGCGATTTGTATTTCAAAGCTGTTATTTCCCCAGTGCACAATTGTACATAGTGAAAGGCATCCCGATGTACGCTGGGAAACATTTTCCCTAGGGAGAAAACTCTTCCACTCACTGAGTTCCCTCCCACTGCTCGTATACATCTTTAACTGCTCCCAGGAAACAAAGGCGTGAAAGAGGAGACTGTGAATGGACACACACTTGAGAGTTTGCGGGCATTCACAAAGATTCGAGGTAAACCACTCCCTCAACCTACAAATTGCCACCCTTGTGTGGGATTTATTACTGAATTGGATGCAGATGTGGAATAAAATTACGCCATAGTAAAAAGCCTTTTATGCGCAACTCCTGGACAGCTGTGAGGCATAAATGGAACATTTTTGGCCATGAAACTTTTCCCCTGCATTGAAAACGTTTTGATTTGAAGAAAAGTCTTTCCTTAGGAGGTGACATTATGGACATGAACTGTGTAAAGATGTGTGGTGCTCCAACCACTATAGAATTTTACCTTCATCTCCACCTTTAGTAAGATAAAGGCATTTTGTTTTTCCTTGCCTTCCTATTTGGCACCACCCAGTGATGGCAATTTAAGACTGCCATCTTGCATTGTTTTATGGGAGTGCTGGCAGTGATGAGGAGCAGTGCATGGCCATTAGACTTGTATAACACTGCCGTGAAAGCTGTGAAGCTGAGGTACTTTTGACTGTCAGTAGTAGTGTGGTCAGGAGGAAAAGAGATACTCTGGAAAGGTCTCATTGAAAAGTGTGTTGATCAGTTTCTTTCTGACATTCAACTGTTCTGGGTAGTGAAGTGGGAAGGCATGCCGTAAGACTTTTCTGTAAAGTTATTATCCTGTTACTTTGTAGTTTTTTGGGGTGTTTTTTGCATGGACATGCTTCTAGATCTGGTTTGTTTAATTACTGTGCGGTGGCCAAACATAATTCACATATTTTGTGCAATGTCTTTAAGAGGTTTATCGAGGTAATTCAGCTTTAGAGTATACTGATAATCCTTCTCTTAATCTCGGGTATCACTTGGCGTAATCTGTTCATTTAGGTCCCCCAGCAATTTAGTTCAGAAGGTGTACAGTCTTTTTCAGCTCCACCTTAGGTATTTTGCCTCACATGGTATTGCAGTTATATGGCAATGACTGGGACGTTAGTGGTGCTAGACACCTTTTTAGGTGTGTGCAGGATAGAATAGAAACCGTGTTCCGAACCACTGGCTGATGGTTATGTAGTCAGTCGCTTCACCACCGAACTGATGGAAAGTACAGAGGCAATTAAACAGGACTGTGACATTCAGGTATATCAAGTGGGATAGCACTAGAGATAGTCTACCAGTTGAGTGGGGTGCATTGATGCCTTAAGGTTGAGGGAGTGGAGGAGAAATAAAAACTTGCATGCACAACATTAGCTGTGATTGCGCGCACACTGCAGTAAAACTCATGCTGCAGCAAAGCAGTATTCAGAAGAGGATGAGTTACAGACAACTGGCACACCTTGACCCTATTTCCCTACATACATACTTGATGCCACTGTCGTGAATGTGGCACTTAATTCTAGGCGAGAACTCTTGATAATGAATCAAAGTGATTAATAATATGTATGTGGCAATGCTCTACTTGTGTGATTGTGTGTGTGTGTGTGTATATATATATATATACACGTGATCAAGGGCTTACGGGCTTGAAACGCGTTGTGTTGGGTCACTGAATAAAATACTGCCCACTTGAAATCCTCTGAGGTCTGTGCCTCTTTCCTCACCTGACTGCCATTGGGAGAACTCAGGAAGTGGTTTGAGGGTTTCCAGATATATATATATATATATATATATATATATATATATATATATATATAAGAATTTGCACCTATTGCAGTAATCATATTGGGGCAGCAGTAGGAGGTAACTTTGAGGATATATACGTGTGTGTTTGTATGTATGTATATATATATATATATATATATATATATATATATATATATATATATATATATATGTCTATACATGCACACACACACACACGTATATATACCCTCAAAGTTACCTCCTGTCACTGATACCCCAATATGATTACTGCAATAGATGCAAAAAAAAAATATATATATATATATATGCTGAATTTTCCTGGTTATGCCGCCGCGCTGCAAGGATTGCCCACACTCCAGGTAAGTCCAAAATTAATTTATTGCTGCCGTGTTTCAACCTAACGGTCTTTTTCAAAGCATATATATATATATATATATATATATATATATATATATATATATATATATATATCACTTTCCGTTTTGCCGAAGCAGTTCCTCGCGCACTCAGCTTTTTATTTTGTATTTTTTTTATTTTTTGTGAAAGCTGAGAGTGCGCGAGGAACTGCTTCGGCAAAACGGAAAGTGATTAATTGCGGCGAGGCTCTGCTGCACTCAGAACGCACCACCACAGAGCGCTCGAGAGTCCTAAGACGGGGCCACGTTGGAGTGTGTGTATATATATATATATATATATTCAACACACTCCAGGTATAAATTTATTTAGGAAAAGACCAGAGTCGGAGCCCAAATTCAGAACGGTGTTGTCAGAGTTTAATTGACCGACCAGAAACACCACAGAGCGCTCGAGAGTCCTAAGACGGGGCCACGTTGGAGTGTGTGTGTGTATATATATATATATATGTATATATATATATATATATATATATATATATATATACACACACACACATATGTATGTATGTATATGTTACCTCCCCCTGCCGCCCAGGATGGTAACTGCAATAGATGTAAATGATTGGGGTCCTACAGTCCCACCTTTGTGTTCTCATAAGAAGGGTCCCGAACGGTCGCTGTGTTTACAGAGAACTTAATATGGAAGCGATTCCAGCAGCCTGGGAACGAGAGAGGGCCCCGTCATTTCTCATCACGAGAGCGTGATAAAGCATTAGCGGCCATTACTGCGCAGGACCCCGTGCCTCGCGCGGGGACGCCGTCCCGAGACCTCTCTAATGGGAGACATTCACAGAAGGCATCCGCGGCATCCGCCTACAATAGGAAGAATTAGAGCGCATTACCTAATATGGCGACACTTATAAGTTTTCTAATATAAACATGTGCAAGCTGAGGAGGGAGGCTCGGTGGCGCGTATTGCAGCGCGCGACGTTCCTCACATTTTCGTGCTCGTGATGCTTAAAAGCTGCTTCACAAAAAGAATGGAGCATGTTTGGAAAGATTTCAAATTTCGGAATGAAAACTCGCTTTCATGCAACCCTTCACCTTGCTTGGAAGAGAATGATGTTTTTTTAAACATGCTGGGAGTGGAAAGGGTGTTTGTGTGCGTGCGTCTGAATGAACTTCGCCTTTTTCATAAGGACACAACATCTAAAGCCCTTTATTCAGGTTGAAGAGTGATTTTTAGGGACCGCTGCGGGGCAGCGAACTGTTCTGAGAGGCATTAGCCTTTAAAATCGATGTCCCAGTTAGAAACAAGGGCTGGAAAGCTATTTGAGATTGTTTTTTCAAAGTCTAAAATAGAACGGAGTAATTGAATTATTGCACTCTTAATTGTATTCCTTGAGGCGGTTAAAAAAAAAAATTATTTTGATTCTGTCGAACTTGCAGGAACCCTGTTGGAGAGTGCAGCTGCCAGGTGTCCCTGATGTTCAGAGAAAGTTCAATTTCCCGAGGCAGACCCCAGCGAGAGTAAGTTGCTGAAGTTCCCAGGCACTGCATGTGTGGCTTCTATTTTTGCTCTGCTAATACGCTGCCTTTGCGGACCAGGGCTGGCTGTAAACCAGCCTAATCCCAAATGTGACCCAACTATAAGTGTTTTGCTCTTGCAGCTGAACTGTTGCATGGAGGCAGATGAGAGGAGACCTTTTTTTGTTTGTTCCCTTATATGGCCACTGAAGTCATCACTGATGCAATAACCTAAAGGACTGTTCTCCTCCTCTAATCAGCCTTCCCTGCCATAAACACATTTCTTGCCTGGGATTGTTTCCTGACGTTTAAACCAGCCCCTTTTCTTGCTTCTCTCCTTTCTCTGCTGGTCACAGGGGGAGGGAGGAGACCAGCTCTGATGAGAATGAAGATGTTGCCGATCATGGAGCAGTGAAGTTTGGCAGGAGGAGCAGTGTCCCGAGGAGCTTTGGAGAAACCCGACCAACCGAGGAAGAGCAGGAGGACATTCGAGGGCTACTGAAAAGGCGCATTGAGGTCCGCGAGCACACTGAGGACCGGCTCCGGGAGCAAGAAGCGGAGCAGCTAGACTTCCGCAACGTGCTGGGGAAGAAAGTGATCACCAAGGCAATTTCTGAGGAGGAGTTGAAAGAAATCCCAGCCGAGCAGATGGACTTCCGCGCTAACCTGCAGAGGCAGGTCAAGCCCAAGACCTTGTCGGAGGATGAGAGGAAAGTGAACACCCCTCAGCAGGTGGACTTCCGTGCCGTGCTGGCCAAAAAGGGCACCCCAAAGCCTTCTGCCCCAGAAAAGGTGGCACCAAAGCCGAACACCCCAGATTTCAGATCTGTGCTCAGCACCAAGAAGAAACCACTGGCTGAAAATGGCAATAGTAACGCGGTGGTGGAGAATGCCACGACACCGCAGAAAGAAGAGAAGAATGACCTGAACTGTGAGCACGGTTGCGAGATGGTGGATGGTACAGTCAATGAGAAGAAACCCCAGAGCAAGGGAACTCCGCCTTCCTTCCTGGAGAAGCTCCAGGATACCCACATTGTCGATGGCGAGAAACTGGTTTTACAATGCCGGATTGCCGCAGACCCACCTGCCACTGTCACCTGGAACCTAAATGGCAAACCCATCAAGCCATCCAAATTCATCATCATCTCCAAAGAAGGTAAATGAATGATACTTTACTCTATATATTTTGCAAGTTATTGTTTGAACTGTTACTTTAAATGCATTAGGAATGAGGCTGTGCGTGTGCTGACAATGTTGTGCTAAGGATTTAAGTCGGATATGCTCTTCTTTCTGATGCGACCCACCGCAACAAGGATTGCATTATACAGCTTGCCAAAATCCCTGGCTGCAGCTTGCTTTTAAAAGCTTACAGATGCCCCTTTCCATCTAAAAGCTGACAGTCTGCATGCAGTTTTACGTAGACTGTTCCTGCAGCACAATATACCAGCCAACCTCGATGTTGCTGAATTCACAGTTTAGAAATATATTTAACTGACTTGTATGAGTATTTAAAGACCTTTTTGAGTTCTCTAAAAAGCTGGTTTCAGGGTTTTACTGTGACATGTGTTCTACATATTGCACTTTGATTATGGAGCACTGGTCCTGCTGCCAGTCTTGGGGTTCATATTTGACTTTGATACCGTTTTATCACTATGATCAATTGCATTCAATAACTTTATTTCGGTTCAAAGAGCAATAAAAGTGCATAACATCATGTAATACGGCTCAGTATATAGTAAAACCACACAGCTATAAAACACATTACCCAATTGATCACACAACTTCACCATTATTGCTCCTATTTGCTGAAGAGGCAGCGCTTACCTCATCCTGTAATTATTAATTGCTGAGCCGACCGCCCTTACCTTATCCTGTAACTTAATAACTGAACAGCAGCATTTACTCTATCATGTAACTTCTTAAACAGCTGAGCAGATTACAGCTAAACCATCTAGCTGACACCTCCCCCATTCCAGGGTTTTTGAGAAATCCATTTTCTTTCCGCAGTTTTTAGAACATGCAAGTTGAGCGAGCGCTCTCCAAATCTTTCGGAGATTGGCTTTGTGCCAGGTGAACCTGTGTTCCTGTTTGTGGATTACCGAACTTGGGGCCATATGTATGAACACATTTTCCCATAGACACAGAATGGGTAAAACCCTTTGATACATCTGGCCCTAAATCACTTGTTCTCATCGCTAAATAGGGTATGCTGAGGCACTACTTGGTAGATGGTTCACTCTAAAAAGACAGAGTAAAGGTATCTCTGGCAGTCAGTCAAACGTACATATTGTAGAGGCTGAATCCAAAGCTAGATGTAACATTATGCATTTCATAGCGGTATTCATAAACCATTGCCTGTGTTATGATGAGTCTCAAGTTATGCCTCATGTTGCCCCCCAACCTCGTATTCCACATCACCACCACTTCAGCACTCTTCACCCCTTTGAGTCCCTAGTCGAATTCCGTAGGTATTACTGGCATTGCTTGCATGCCAAAGGCCTTTAGATTCTCATTCACACAGTGCCCCACAGCTGTTGGCATAAGGGTACCCTGCTACTGGCCTTCTGGCGCCTGGCCTCTGTGCCTGTTAGTATAGGACGGTGCATTTCACAATAAGATTCTGCAGTGTTCCCAATGCACTAGCCTACATCTCTTGACAAGTGAAACTTGCCAATGAAGTAGAGAAAACTGCTAAATGTGAGTAAACAATAAAAAGCTGGCTGCTTTATCAGAAATCCCACACCCTCATTCCTGCAGTACACCGACTTTATTGACTATTACCCACAGACCCAGCTTCCGCTGCTTTAATCCGTCTGCCATCATCCCTCTTTTGACTCCCACAATGCACCCCTTCTTCACTCATTTACTTCATTATCACTCAACCTGTCTCACACACCTGCCTTTTCTGTTTACATCCAGCCTTAATTATAACACCCCTATTATCCCATTCATCCTCGAGCGCATTGCCATCATGGTTTGAGTTGCAGCTCAGACATGAGATCAACATCTCCTACATAATATGACACTATCATGCAAGAAGATGGTGGGGTTGAGTTTGGGGTATTGACACAACCACTTGTCGGTGTGTTCACGGCACATTTTCATCTGAATGCGAGTGGGGCATGCGTCTTCATCAGAGGTGATAAAAGTCCCTCCCACAAAACATTGGTTGAGAAAGCCTTGTCTAGCTATGGTGGTAACCCAGGAGGGCATAGTAAGATTACAGGTTGTACCTCACTGTTCTATACCCTTTTGTTTTTCACATGCTTCAGAACTTCGAACATCGTTGAAAAGTTACAAGTTCTCAATCTGTACATACTTACATGGATTTGCTTTTCCTAGAACACGCTCTAAGACCATGGTGCCCCTAGAAGCTTGCAGGAAAAAAACATGACACAAAATAGTCCTTCGAAATCGGAGAGATCGCCATGTCCCCCGCCCTGTGCACAAAAAATGAGCACTGTGTTTTTTAGAAAAATTGTCGGCTCATTTAGTTTCCAAATCGTGTTGTTTGAACCTCTTAGTGGTATGCATAAGTGGAAATACCCAGCCAGGTAATCAACAAGCATATTTCTTTCATTTGATGACATCATTAATGGCAACATCAATTATTTTCATCCTTCTCCAACTCAGCCACGATTATCTCACCCTTATGAAGTACGTTCTAGGATCCTAATGTGTGTTTTCCAATGAGGAGTTTTATCACTGAGTTGTTTCGCCCTCATTCTGGTCTGTAGTGCAAATGAACCTCCCATCGATCTCCCCTTCACATTTCAAAAAGATGGGCTGGAGATTTAAACACTGCTTTCCTGCTTGAAACAGTATGACTTTGATACTCTGAGCAGATTTGCGGAGAGTGCAGGCTCTAGGCTAGTCAGTGGACTGGGGCCCAAAGCCATTCCTACAAATTGTCTTTTTTTTACAGCGGTGGCAACCCATACATTACCCTTGTTTGGTAAGACCTGGGGGGCCATGAATCCGATACCCATTGCATGAATTTAGAGAAGTGCCCGATATACTTACGACTCATCCTGACCGTAAGCCCACCTAAACTGGTAGAGGGTGGTCGTTCCAACATCATACATCCCCTTCCATTCCTATCCTACCACTGGTGTCTCATCCTTCCTTCAAGTTGTCAATACTCGCATCCTTCTGACAACTGACTTCCCCTCTATTACTATATACCTCGCCCTCTCATGTTATAAGTTTAATCAATGCTTCCCCACCGGCCGGTTGATGTACCTGGGCTGATTGGTGTACCTTGTTGCTTTATTATTAATTAAAGAGATCATAAACCCAAATTGTCTTTGTTGTCTTTCAAAGCCCCAAGTTATCTTCTTCAGAAAGCCTGTTTAAATTATAAGGCATTGTATACACAGCTACCATCAGCATTTTAACATTCACCACAATAACATTTACTGGTCGATATTCTATGATGCCCGGATCTCCAAGGTGCATGACATTGCTAATGGGGAGACATCCCTTTCTGTTAATCGACCACAGTCTGAAACTTATGCCTGTGCGTCTACTTGGGTAGACTGACGAGCTTTATTTAAAAAAAATCGAAACGGGTCTCTTTCAATGAAAAGCTCTGAACTGACATCCTTTTCTCCCTTCCTATTTTATACCCTTAATTTGTCAAGATTTGAACCACTGATTTGAAATGTGCCGAGGGCTGCCATGAGCTATCACAGTCTCAAACGCGAAACAGTAGAAGTCCACCAATCAGAGAGCACTGTTATGAATACTAAATTCACACACATTTTGTACACCAGTGCACAACTTCACTTTCATACCTGCTCTTTGGTCATTGTCATTCAATTGAAGCGAAAATGCTTCGGAGTAATTGTCAAAGTAGACATTTTCAATTGCCTCTTATAAGACTTGGGGGCCTATTATGTATAGGACGGGGAACATCCTTTACAACAAATGTTTTACAACGCGGTACCATTACCATGCAAGTTTTACAACGAAAGTCGTTACAAAGACTTTCGCTGGAGGGTGCTCTAGGATAGGGAATAGTTTAATTTACTATCCAACACCTTCCCTACTATCCACGGGGACTGGAGTTGGAATAGTAAATTAAACTATTCACTATCCAGCCCCCCCAACCCAAGTCGTTATAACGACTTGTGTTGTAAACCCTGCGTCGTAACGGTACGCATTGTAAAAGCACGCGTTGTACCATTATACATCCGTGTAGGACACACATTACCTGTTTACGCCACAGCGCACCTTCAAACAGACGCGCCGTGCACAAACGGAGAAAGTGTGCCCTATTAAGTTGAATGTGCTGTCCTCAGTGCAGCTGCAAACTCACACTGCCCTGGGGGCAACTCATTCAAGTTAAATACAGAGCAGCTGCTTCAAAGTCGCTCAGTGTTTCACTGTACAGGCGGCACCTGCCTGCACTTTAGAGAGGGGAGAGAGACACTCTTACAGGCGGGTGCAGTGAGTGACTGCATCTCCTGCACAAGTTAATCTGTAGGATCATAAGACCCCCTCCAGAGGGCTGCCATCAGGGGGTGCACTGGCAGCTTATTTACCTCTGCGCCCTCTTTCATAATAAGGCACAGGTGCAGAGGCAAAGAGATCCCCTCAACTGCATGGGCCTGTGCCCCCATGCAAATGAGGGAACATCCACTTTAGATTGCCCCACCACTATCTGTATCACAGAAGGGGCAACGCAAACACATTCAACCCCTTCCGTGATACCAAAGGTGCACAAAGCGGGTGCAAATGCCCATTGCGCCCACGGGGCACATTTGTAATATGGGCCCTGGTCATAAATAACGCAATAATAGTTACTAACTGAGACGTTGTTTGAACAGTAGCATGATGGCAAAAAAGATATCATGACCCGACTGCTCCTCCATGTGAAATAATGTGCTCTCATCATGAAGCATGTATAATCCAGTTCAGTGTGAACATCTGATGGTAGGGAAGTCAATGGAGGTCACCTCCAAAAGGAAATCAATGTAAAATACTGGGATGGAGGAGAGTCATTCAAATGAATGACTGTATAGACTAAACAACCAGTATTGAAAGAAATCTGACCATTAAGAGGCACTCATTGGGGCCAGCACAGAATGCAAATAGCATAATTAGAATATCACGCTCCACGTACCAGTCTATGAACAGAATGTTATACAGCTTTATGGTAGAATAAGACAGTGTTCCAGATTCCTACCAGGTCTGGCATGGACCATTTTATCTTCTCCATATAGTTGTAGGTGGAATTATGCAGTATGACAGATATACTTGATTTAAAGCTGCATTTAAACCTTAGGATGGTAACCTGAACAAAACCAAGAATATAATGGATTATTGAAATTATTGCCACATGCTTACAGGATGAAAATAGAAACTATCTTTTTGCGGTAAATTTGGAAAATGCTCTGCAGTTACCATCTCAGTGGCGTAGCTAGACCTTTAGCCGCCTGTGGCGGTCCCTGTGTTTGCTGCCCATGGCAACCGCATAAGGGGGGCGGGGGGGGGGGGGTACTGGCGATTCCTGCCTTTGCCGCCTGCGACGCCACAGGTAGCAGTTGTGGGCACCGCTCCCAAAACTCGTTGCCCGTGGCTGACCACCCCTCCCACCCATCTTTGCTACGCCATTTCTCGAATAACCTTGATACCGAAAACAAAATGGCAGTCATTCTCAACTACCTATTTCCCTACACAAGCAACAACTGTAGCAGTAATTAGCAAGGAAGCTACGTTTCTATGCATTTATCAACGGTTATCTATGAAGCCTGAATGATTTTGAAGTAGATATAACTTTAAACCTCTGGGCGCACAGAGATTACAACACAAGTTGTTTCCTATACCCATTTTGTTGGTTTGCTGGCTTCTATAGGCAACAATACAGCAAAGTTATTTGATGTGCCAGCTGTAGAATCTAGGCAAAAGGACCATCTCTTAGAGTCATTGTTTAAGTCCACATTTCACCCTTCCAATTTTGATACAATGGCTATTTATTTTGAGTAGGTAACATTACTAAATTATTATAAAAGCAATTTTTATCAAAATTAACAACACAAAATAAATTTGCTATTTGAATGCAATTCATATAATGTTAAAGCTTTAGTCCAGTATAAATAAACGTTTTTCTCTTGATGTTCCAATTGGTTAGATTAAAATTCCTTAAAATTTGTAGTCAGGATAGCATCGTATATTGAGTAATACGCATGCATGCTAAAATATGTGGTAAGAGGTATTTCTTGCAGAACCTAAGAATCAAAGTGGATGAAATGCAGTGCCCAGATATTGAGAACCAGCATCATACTGGGGTGTACATGACAGTTGGGTTCTGTAAGCACCTGTATACTTTTAGGACACATTAATCCTACATAGAGAGGTTTGCAGGATCATTGGTGTGCATCAACTCCCAAATGGCCTCAGCAATTCTTGTAAAGAATTGTAGATCGATCAGCAGCCCCCAATCTCGCAATGGAGCTGGAAGATTGAGATAGAAGAAGATGCATATTTTCTGATAACTTTTTGATATTTCCTTGGCATTAGGACAGGGGAGAACATGGCAGACTCCAGGGTGAGGATGATAAGTAGCTGGAGATTTCGAGCTGTGTGAGGATTAGGAAAACCAATCTAGATTCCTTTACCTCATTGCTCCAACAGTCTTTGCTTTTCATCTGTGCTTTAGGCGTTCATATTCCCCCATACAAAGCCTGCAGTCCTTGAACTTGTTGGGGCCCAGTAGGTTGTAGGGACAGATGGGATAGCACGCCAACTACTTTTAGTTCCATACTGGATGAAGTATACATGACGTTAATGTGTTTCCTCATGGTCAGAAAGTGGATGTGGTCAGCTGGTGACTGAATAAGCAAGAATCCTACCAACAGAAGGAAAGACAGTAGATGTAGAAGGTAGATTAAGGCATGCACCAGGGGCTGTGGATACCAAAACAGCCCTGCTACCGTTGCTGCAAGTTGGGGATATATCGGCCATATGTATCTTTGTCCTGACATGACAGTGAGAGCTACTGCCTCAACAAGACCAGTGACCAGGTAATCATTATAGGGTGCACTGAATTCAGCCCTTCTGACATGACATGTCTGTAACTATCATGTCATATGGGGAACATTTTTCCCTACTTGTTACTAGATGCCTGGGTGCTGCGAGTAAAGACATAGTCTACATGCAGCAATGCTACCGTCAAGTTCACTAGAGCTTGCGTGCAACTGCTTTATAGTCTTGCACCAGAATGTTTGGTAATATTCCTTAAACCAGTGCTTCATAACCTTTTGTCTTCTGTGGACCCCCACTTAATCATTCCTGGAACTCGGGGAACCAGACTGGGCTATAATTGGATTCTGGAGACCCCCACTGAGTCTTTACTTGAAGCTAGGGCCCCCGGCCAAGCATTTTTGATGTTTTGAAGTACAGCAAATACAGAAATAAGCAGTCATCAAACAAGTAAACAAATAATGAAATATTTTATTCAATTCACATCAAAATTGTAATTTTAATGATAAGATTGGAGCTTTACTAAAATCAATTTGGGTCCATACTATAATCTGTTTGGCACACTTGCACTGCTTACACAAATCAATCTGAGGATACTAACTTAATTTTCAAATTACTTCACAACTACAGAACGTTTTAAAATGTTCCAATCTACATTTTGTTTCTCTATTTTTATAGACTTTATTAGTCTGTTAAGATTATTAATTTTTTAAGCAGGCGTGGACACCCTGAGTAGGCCTTGCACCCCCCACACAAATACAGGTTCGAACCCACTGCCTTAAACGTCACTAGCAAAATCAATGCAACTCAGGTTTTATGTGAATATACCGGCAACAAATGTGTCATATACTTTTCATTGAGTGAGAATGCTTCAAGACATCTGACTGGAATGTTGACTATATCTGGCTTGTCGGCACCCTCAACTGGGTTCACGCAGTTGTCCAGAACGTGAAGCTAGGTAGTGAAAGAAAAACCGTGCCAACCCTGAAATACTTAGACAGAAACACAAGACATGAAGAGTCAAGCAAGCCAAATTCTAAATTCTGTAAATATCTAATAGGAAAGCCCACACCCAACAACTGGTGCATCAAGCAAGCAAAGTCAAATTCAAATTGAATTATTTTGAAAATAAAGCACTGCCATAATATCATCCTGCACAAATTACACCAAAATGCTTCAGAAGACATTACCAAATACCATTTGGCACTAGGTTGGTAAAAGACCAATTAAGTGCATATTTTTGTTAAAGGTATTATCACTCACACAAATTCTCAGCTCTGAACCAACGATAGGCCGCTGCGGCAAACAAACATCAAAAGAGACTGTGAATAGATATCAAAATCTAATCACATATGCAGGAACAACTAGAATTTTTTTTGCCTTATCATGGCCACAGGGTGTCCCTGGAAGAAAGGACACTTTGAGTATTCAACTCCATCTGTGCCTGAGCTGGAGAGGGAACAATCAAGTGTTTCTGGTGAGGATGGCCACTGATGTCTTTGTTCTGAAGAGTTTACTTCAAAACATAATGGCAGCACAACTTTTATAAATGGTCTTGGAGCTGTCATCCGGCCAATCTTAGCATACCAATCAAAACTGCTGATCCTAGATTGCTTGACTTGGCTTCATCCTGTGATCATGAGAAATTAGAAAGAGAATAAAGTTTTTCCAATATCTAGTGAGGCCATGAAGTCCTCTGAAAAAGACATGGGCTATGAAGTGTTGTATGACGTCAATCTCGATGTTTATCATACCAACACAACTGTTGACTCACTATTGGTTCATTACTTTACAGACACCTGCAGATACCCTTTGAACTGTGGGCACAACAGAATAAACACCGTGTTCCCATTCAGCCTTGTGAATTAAGCCAATGTTTTTCTTTCTCCATTAAGGCTGGAATTTATTTCTAGAGTTCCAAAGTTATGTATTTGTACTTTCTTACCTATTGAGACTGGAAATGCTGTACCTAGGAACAACTCAGAATAAGTTATCAGAAATAGGCTGGATGGCTTTCTATGGCATTAACCGTTAATATGTGTGGTTAAATAATCAGAACACAGATGTGGACATGTTACATGACTTATAGAATAAAAGTAAACATTATTAAGGAATTAAAAATGTACACAAATTGCATCTTTTCAGTACAGTGTCGTTGGCAGGGGTAGAGGAGGCGGGTTTTGCCATTTGAAGGAGGAATTGAGTATTTTATAGGGTTAGTGGTGGACAAATGGCAGAGCATTCAAGCTCAATGGTTTGAGCGTTCAGGGATTTTTTCAAATCTCAAATGAAGTAGGTACATCTAATCTGGATAAAAAAGCTCTGGAGCAGGGGTTAAGCAGGTGGAAAGATCTGAAACTGTACAAGGCTCGGGCATCTGGTTTTATGTGGAATATTTAAGCTTGCTCATCATAGTAGTTGAGAGATGCATTCCCTACAAGAAGGGACAATAGATAATTGGAAGTAGCTCAACATTATTCTGGTGGATGACTTCATAATATTATCCTTGGATGAAGGCATGTAGGCAGGAACTGTAATTAGCTATTTCATTACTCAAGTATTATAAGTAGACTATTGATCAATGGCTTGATTTGTTAAAGGGGCAGATGATGTCTAATGTTAAGTAGTTCGAGCCTAGTATCAGCCGGTTAGATACATGGTTCCTAGTGCATGCTGGAGTTAATCTGTACTCCTATGTTTCTTTCTGAGGGCTGGTTGACGAGGTATCTTGGTCAAGAGGATGTGGTAGGTAAGTGAGGGTAGTTGAAACAGATGAGGCATATATAATAAATACATTCCAGTTTAGGAGGAGTTAAGCATTAGCAAAACTAAAGCCATCCAGTTTCTGATATCTGTGGGATAATCAAAAACTCTCAATATTCAACTGGAGAACCGGTGAGATTGAGAGTAAGGATTAGCAAGAACGAATAATAAAATGTGCGTAGTATCTGCATTGTGATAAGAGAAACTGAAAGAGAAAATGTTACCAAGCAGTAGTACACAGGACAAAGAGGAGTAGTCCAAAATCTATCCAGTGATGTACACCAATTAATAAAAGCTCTGAGTTGAAAGTGATGAGTAACAGGAAACAAAAAAGATGTGGCTGAAAAGTTGTAAGCAGAACCTTTCTAATGTACAAATTTGTGATTCAAGTGCTTGGATGTAGGGATGTGGATGGAAGGGCATGGATATTATTTTGGACTTAAATATCATTTGAAGTGTATAATTGAAGGTGTCAAAAGATGTATTCAAGAGTGAATCAAATTATTGTGCATTTTATGTAATATAAGAGATGGTGTTGAGTGATATTTCTTTTTGTGATGGGAATTTTTGTAGGAAAAGCACGTTGCTTGAATACTGATTGCGATGGGGTATATAGACTGATTTGAAGAGAGATCAATAATGTGGAAATTAAAATGAATTCTAGTGACTTTCCATGTGAGTGAGTTGGGTGAAAGACCGACACAAATAGTATTAGAGATAGAATTATTATGTTGGGGATACCTAAAAAGAGTGGTAATTCGATTTTGTTTCAGATAAATGTTAATATCACTGATGCTTATACACTGAATGGAGGGCAAGCACAGCAGTCCAGCATAGATTCCAGAATATAACTATATCAGATCTTGAGATTATCTTTCTGAATGGTATCTGGAGTGTCAGTATTGTTACGACCACATCATTCATGTAGATGGCAATGAATAGAACAGAGGGAAATTAGAAATTAAGAAATCAGTGTTGTGCATGGTACTGTTGCACATTGACCAATCCTCCATAGACATGGTGATGGTTGAGGGTTTGCATTGTTAGAATTTTAATATATCTTGTATACTAAGGGGGAACAAAGATGTTAGGTTGCAAGGTTAGTTGGAGCTTTCATAGAGGGTTGCATGCAGCAAATGCCTAATGATATAAGAAATTATGTGGGGTTGAAGATTGGTTGATGCTGAAGGATGAGTGACCAAGGAGGCCAGTGAATCTGGGAAGGGATAGAAATAGAAGGAGCATAGTTCACTAGTTTTTTATGTGGTATACAGTACTCTAAAAAATTGCAGCAAGGTTGAGTCTTTGAATTATGTGGTATTTGGCACCAATTGCTTGATTAGTACAGAATAGAGATAGTTTAAAAAACTTTTGGTACAGAGCCATCAGTTTCACTGATTTGTAAATGGGATACTGAAAGTCAGTTAGCTGTTTTTTAGGAGTGTACAAGTATCAATCAATTTATCAGAGTGCCATTCATCTTTAAATTGAACTGCAAGGTGATTTTCAAGCACAGCTAGGTTACCTAGAGCCAATCTAAAATATCACTAGTATCAGGCTGCCAGGTTGGACCAGAAGGTCACCTGATTGATAGGTGTTGAAAATATTTTGGTTCTGGAGTAGGAACCAAAGATCTGTTTCTAATAATAGATACATATTGTACCAAGCAAACATCCCTCGTGGGTCCTATCACAAGCAGTGGTTTGGGTGATTCCACCATTAACAAGTTTTTAAACATAGGCCCAAACTAGTCAGGATAATTATTTCTAGGCAGCTGCAAAAACAATCAACATTGTTGGAGTCCTCAGGAAACACACACCTTGCTAGTGCTAGACAAATAGGCATAGATTTAGGCATACCAATAGAAACCAACTCTTTTTCTAAAGTTCTGCTAGATGTAGATGATGATGTAAATGTATTCAGATTTGTCAAATAGTTCAAAAATGATTATAGACTTAACCCTCTTTTAAATCTGCATGAAGTCAATAGTAAGCCCGGGTGGAGCTGGCTTAGTACCTCTACACGGAGTTCCACGGAGTTGGAAAAAACTCAGTGGAACTCCACTCCGCTCCCTCACCTCTCCCAAATTAATTATATTTTTTTAAAAAAGGCACATACCTGCTATGGCTGCCTCCTCCTTGCCATGGCCGCTCTTCTTCCTCGTCTTCCATTGGAAACCCCTACGTTGTACTTCTTGCGCTTTGGTAAAAAAATCATGGCAGTGCCGCTTTTTTTTCGTCAGGAGCCGCAACTCCAGCATGGCTCCCGCTGAATATATTTAAAAAAAATGTTTTTTATCCCTGCCTGGGTCCCTCTTGGATCCCTCCAAGAGACCTAGGGGTTAGGGTATTCCTGCTCTGCCGCTGTCTGTTTTTAAACTTTTTTTGCTGGGACTTAACTGAAGGTGAGTCCCAAGATGGCTGCCAACACTTTCTTGTTTTAATTGTTGGCAGTCAGTCTGATTTCAGCACGGGGACTGTCGGATCCTCGAGGTATCCGAGTACCTATATGTACACATTGGAATTTCTTTGAATAACTCCTCAACTACCGAACGGGTTTACACCAAATCCCAAAAAGGCACTTTCCTGGACCAACATCTACCTTTCTGCCAAATTTGGTGTAATGCCTTTCAGAAGTGAGGGCTGTAGCAGTGACTAAAGTTCCTATGGGAATTAAGATGGGCAAATCCGTTTTGGGACCCAGACCACTTTTCTAGGCCCCTGCTTGATGGATCACCACAAAACGTTCAAGACAGCATATGAAGTGAGCACTGTATTAGTTTTGAAACTTTCACAAGGATTAGTCAACCAACACCAATGTTATTGGCACAACCAAAATGCTCTTCCTATGGACACTAGGTCCTAACCACAACTACCTACTGCCGACTGCCAGTAGGATGGATATATATATATATATATATATATATATATATATATATATATATATATATATATATATATATATATATATATATATATATATATATATATATATATATATATATAATATTGTAAAATGTAAAAAAGAACACATTAGTGTTTGCTGTACTTCAATTGGACCCTGGGAGCTCATTTATGGCTGGTGGCAATGGGACATCATTGAAAAATGCCAATGGAAGCAAATTGTTGCCAGTGGATAAACCATTTCTGGCTCAGCCTGTGGAAACACCTTCAGTGCCATACAACTGCCAGCTGATATAACATTAAAAGGCCTGATCTAATTATGAAGGGCTTTCAACACCATGTCAGTCATTTATTTTCCTGTCCACACCTGCCATGCATACCATGGTGGCACCCGAGAGGGAAAAACAAAAGAGCAGGCAATATCCTCTACTCATTAGCAGAAAACATTCATAGATCAGGGAGAGTGTGTTTTTGTTATAAAAAAACACACAATTTTGGATGTTTGAAAACTATACAAAAGGATGTCTGCCAAACCACGATGCTGCCTTTGGCCTGTAAGATCGCGAAGTCAACTAATTGACCACAGAATAAATCTGTGTCTAAGACAAATGCCAGTGATTTGACTCTTGGACCAACCATCAAGCATTTTATGCTTTTAATATCTATAAAATTTGTACCACAGGATTAGGTAGTTAGCACACGCTTATGAAATCCTAGACGTGATCCACTTTGTGAAACAAGTAAGATATAATCAAACGTACTCTCACGATAATCAAACTACTCTTAGGATAAATATTAAGGTTAAGATTGCTGAAATTATTGTTGGTAGTATACCCTACACCACAAATATGGCACCACAAAGCAGAAGAAATTAAAGTCTAAGTTTGAAACATCAAGCAGAGATTCTGAGACACCAAACATGTATTACAGCAGGGAGTCCTGGAAGGCATTGTCAACATTTGTGGACACCACAAATGTATGGGTGTGCCTATAGATTAAAAACTATTGTTGTTATTGTTTGGTTATTGTTTGTTCTAGAGAATATTCAGGGTAAATGTCTTCTCTTTGGGGAAGTATTGGGACAATCACTGTGAGTGGCAGGAATACTGTCTTCCTTACACATTATTTCCTATCACACTGATTTTCTGCTCTGTCAGGATTGGATTGACCCATGTCATCCGGATATTCCCCACTTGTACGGTCAGTTCTCAGGTGTTTTCCGGATGGCCAATGTATTTTTTTAACAAGGCTTATAGTTTCCCTCCGAGGCTGTGGAATTGCTTCTGCGTCTTGATTTATGAGTTCCAATAGTTTGGGTTCTAGTCTCTTCATATGAGTACCTACCACAGTTGAGTCTTCCAAAACTTTTCCCATGGAGTTTTATTTCAAGTAGAACGAGGAATTGAACAAAATTGAGTTGGAATATTTTGCTTGACTTTGTGTGTGTCTTCTTGCTGAGTACAGATCCTCCACCAAAGTCATTTTACCGTCTTTGTTTCACTTTGTCATAATGCATTGGGCATCACTGAAAAATTAAATTACATTGCGAGTCTGATCCTGCAGTGCATTGATTTTCTATAGGATTTGTTTAAGAAGCCTAGCTCAGTGGCCCAGGTTTATTAATACTTTGCACGGGCTTGGTGCTGCTCTTGTATTGCAAACCTGCAGCATAGTGTTATGCTGGGATTTACTATCCAACGCACATCATGCTTTGCTTTGGATAGTTTCCCAAAGTAACGCAAAATTGCGCTGCTTTGAATTAGTAAGAATCAAATGGATGTTCCATGAATGGTACATGAGTGTCCCCATTCCACCACACTGGTTTTGATGTGAATCCCTATCTACAATCATTCTTAGACCGGGATTTACACCAAAATCTATGTATGCCTCTGCTTGGCGTGCTGTTAGACCTGATAGCCTAAGGTGGTCTTCCCCCCCAAAAATGTTGCTTCCTCCTCCATGTTTGCTGATCTTGTTTTTGTTTGCCCTAGGACTCTGTGCACATTTCATCTACTAACCAGTGCTAATGTGCTTGTGCTCTCTGCTATAAACATGGTACAATTGGCTTATAACCAGTTGCCACATTTAATTTACTTGTAAGTCCCTGATGAAGTGGTACTACATGTGCCTATGAACTGTAAATTATTGCTACTAGTGGGCCGGCAGCACTGGTTGTACCACTCACTTAAGTAGCCTTTTAAACATGTCTCAGACCAGTCATTGGAGCCTGTGGGTCTTTTTTAAAATGCCATTTCAACCTGGATAAATAAAGCTTTTGCCCGGCCAAACCTTCCTTTTAAAGAATATAAGTCACACCTGGGGTAGACCCTAAACAGCCCAGAAAGCAGGGTGCAATGTGTTAACAAAGTTGGACATCTTTTAACTTTTTCATGACAGGTAGAGAAAACCTCTTAAATTCGTTTTTCACTCATTTGCGTTAAATGACCCTTTCATTAGCAGGCAAGCAACCTGACGGGAGAAATGTAAACTGTAAACTATAAAAAGATAAGGTGTGTTGAAGAAACTATAGATGCCATTGTGAACTTAGCAGTAGACCTCCTAGACCTCGCTAATAACAAAGATTAAACATCGATCTGCAATTGGGAACTTTGTCCCACAGGATTTAATAAGTAAATACCCATCTAAGAAATGCTCAACCAAACATCACACTACAACTGGCTCTCAAGGTCTAAGAAAGATTAGAACATCTACCTCATGTCTAAGGGTAAAGAGGAATCTTAATAGATTTTTGAGAATGGCACACCAGCATACTAGCAAATCACTGATTCAAACCAAGTTGAAATGTATAAAATGTTTTATAGGAAGATGGTCTGTGAGGAAAGATGCATAGCAAGACAGACCTATTGGGCAACATCTCTGCATCTCAGAAGGAAGAGAAACTCAAGAGATCTTTGGAAGTTGGTGAATAGCCTAAATAGTCCTCCAAACTACATAAATGATTCAAACCTTACTGAAACAAGATGCACTCAGATCTTACTTGAGGATTTGAATCAATCCTCAGAAGAGATTTCAAATGTGAAGAGCATGTTGGAAAGTACATTTCCAACAAATCAAAAGAATCCATTCCTAGAGTATATGGTCAGCTTCTCTGAAGACCAAATATGCATGTCCATCCAGAAATGCAGACGGGATGGAGCCCCTGGCCCTAATGGTATTCCACAGCATTATAAAAAAAACAACCCCACCTTCTGGGCAAAACGTTGATGGGGGTTTTAACTGTGCAGTGGACCTAGATATTACCCCCTATACATGGAAGGACTCAATTATTAACCTGATCTTCAAAGGGGCGGGGTCAGCATCAACCTGAAAATTCCCCCCTTATTACCCTCCTAGATATTCAGCCAAAAAGGTTTGCTGACCTTCTATTAGCAGAGCTATCTCTTTCGGCAGAAAAAAAGATCATTCCACCAAGCCAAACTGGTTTTACACAAGAAGCCAGTACTCCAACTAATATTATTGCCCTTCCTGTAACAACTGACAAACTGAAATTAATTAAACAAGTGCACTGTCTTTGTTTTGTTGACTTCAAGTCCGCATTTGACTCTGTGCAACACAATTTCCTCTGGCACAAATTGTCACTTTGGGGCATACCCACAAGTCTCTTGAAAGCAACTTTACACAGGAATCTGGATAAGCATGAGAATTGGGGACGGCTCCTCACTTTCAAGAAAAATATACACCACTCAGGATTTAAAACAATGTTGCAGGTTGTCGCCATATCTATTTAATATATTTTTGGATGACTTGCTTCCTTTTCTTGAGGAGGTAAACGCCCACGCCACAAAGCTAGGGGATTTTCCTATTTCTAACCTTCTGTATGCAGATGACATGATTCTTCTCAGTCAAACGAAAGTTGGCCTACAGCGCCTGATTGACAGATTGTACAATTACTCAGTGGGTAACCACAGGACAATAAATCTAAAGGAAACCAAAGTCATGGTTGTGAATAATAGAATACAGAAAAAGCACCAATGGTGTTTACAAAGCCATCAGCTAGACTTGATGAAAACCTATAATTATCTTGGCGCCTGATTCAATGTGAAAGGTTCCGTTCATCAACAAAGACAGGAGCCTAAACGGAAGGGTGGTGCCTTAACCCAGGCATTTAGAATGTTACAGAAAGCCCTGGATAGCCCAAGCTTTACTCCTCTCTTAAAGGTAACAGCAGCAAAAGTAATGCCAAGCCTGCTTATGGAAGTGAGGCTCTACGAGGCAAGGACTCATTTACCCTGAATTCTATCATCACAAAAAAATTCCGATTTCTCTTTCATCTTCCTCCCATTTCAGATCAGACTTGACTTTGCTCTGGAGAATCAAATAATTGCTAGAAAGGGGGCAAATATCAAAACATGGAAGATAATACAATCCTCATCAGACAACCCTTTGAACAACGCTCTCTTGCACAAAATATAAAACTAAAAATGCTCCTGCTCGTTTTTATCTTGACTCTGCCATCGATTGCTTGGAAATACAAACGTTGTTGGGCGCAGCACTCTCCCAAGGGTCTTTTAAACAATTCTATAAATGCCGTAGCTAAGAAAATCTCTGCTGTTACCTACAAAGAGACACTAACGTCCAGAATACACGTATAGACTGCCCTAAAGGGGTTTAAAGTCCTCAAACCCATATTTTATCTAGAGCCCGGATGGTCCAAGCAGCTAATGGAGACTTTTATTAGGTATCGCTTTAGCCTTCTCCACAACGTCCATTGGTTAACATGCAAACTGTGTGATATGGCTGAGGAGAACATCATACACCCAGTTTGTATCTGTCCTAACCTCCTGAGTGAAAGGACGGTGTTTTGAGAGCACTTTTTAATCAATGAGACATCCGCTCTTGTGAACAGGCCATTATGGCATGTTTTAACCCAACAGATGTTATTTTGAACTGTCGTTTTACAAACGTTTTAGAACAAGTTACACAAAAATTAAAGAACAAGGAACTTTGTTAACTCCCCGCAACACAAACTCCGCACTCCCTCTTGTTTTAATGTTTTTGATGATACTTGCTGTGGTTTTAATGCTATATTAACTCAATGTATGCTACTGTTTTTTATTAACTATGGATAATACAATTATTTACTTAGTTACTTCGTGCTTCTCAGCATTATTTTCACTTAAATCTTTACGATTACAAATCTCCGGTTCTACTGACTGGATTTTTTTTTCATTTTGTATGTCAAATAATGTATTACATTTTACTCTATTTTTGTATAATTTTGTGAATTGGTGTGGAATTTTTCTTGTATAGTGGTTTCACTTTATTACTTTTTGAAACCCAGCATAAATAAGTTAAGCCTGACTGCTTTTTGTGCCAAGGTACCAAAGGGTTAAGCACAGGTTAATTAGTGGTTTGCATGTGCCTTCACCCAAACAGAGATTATTGTTGCTGCCTGAGTGGGGTTTCACCCTCCCCAACCAGTGACCCCATTTCCAACACAGGCCTAATGAAAATGGCAGCATTTGTAAATGCCAGCATTTGTAAAGCACACAGCTACTTCCGACGGAGGGGTCCCGGCACTGGGGGCCATGGGGAAGATTAAGCAAGCTATTGCCCAGAGTCACAAGGTGCTAGGCTAACCTGCCGCCAGAGCTGGGGATCGAACCGTGAACCCTGTGGTCCGGAGTCAGGCACCCTGGCCGCTAAGCCACACCTCTTCCACTTGAAGAGAAATATTTTCATGTCTCCTAATTTTTCCTACTTTGCCTTTGTGCTACGTTATACAGCACCCATATAAAGCAAGTAAAGTGTTAAAAGGTAGTGTTTGTACTGGACGAATCACTTTTCTAAGTAAAATAATTTCTTACAGCCTGCACACACCCTTGCACTAAGACCCCTGGATGTGTGTGTTGGTGTATGGCAACTTAGAGTCCCTATGCTGGGATTAATATAGCAAACTCATGGGAACTTGTACTTCATTACTATATGGGTAGGGTCTTGAAAGGACTGCAAGCCTCAGTGGCATTCTGGAACACATTGCCTCTCTTGTTACTGGGTAGGATGGCCATCACTAAGCTGCAGTTGTTAACTAGATGTCTGTATGTACTGCAGAATTCCCTTTCCATGCTCCTAGCTTGTTTATTCTGACAGCTTGATACCTTATCTCTTTTTTGTGGGCTGGAAAACGAAGCAGAGTGGCATTGTCGACTTTGACTAGGTGGTATTCAGATGGGGGACTTGAGGTCCCGTGCCTAAAGTTAAATTATTTCACTGCTCAACTGCAGTATGCAGCTAGATAGTTGGACTCTTCCGATAATTTGGAAAACGGGGTGCTGTGAGGCAGAGCGCAGTTGACTTTTCTTCCAGAACTCCTAATGGAGGGCGTGGGGTCTCACTGGCCACCCCTTATGTTGTCAGCAATACTGCCACATTGTGGCATAGGTTTGGTGGGTAGGTATTGAAGTAGGCTTTGTTCCACAGGGAACTTCCGATCAGGATTTTGCAGCCTGTTTGATTACTACTAGATAATATGTCCTTCCAGGCGTGGCGAGAAGGTGGTGGTGAGCAACTTGGGGATATATTTATCTTAACGAGCACTTAATTTCCTTTGAAGAGGCATGGGACACAATTCAGCTTGGTCTGGTAATTGTTTTGCAGCATGTCGAACTTGCAGATATCGCTTAAGTGACCTGGTCCGCTTACCCTGCGGCTCCTCCACCCACTCAAACCTTGAGCATAATGTTGACTTGTGGAGGAGGACGGCATTTGAACACGCTTCTGTATAGAGCTACTTGTGAAGATGCAGTGGGGCCCACTCCTAAAGCACGCTTTTGCCTGGGAAGTTGATTTGGATATACCCCTCAAAGATAGGGATTGGGACCGAGTCAATGATCTCACACATACGATGTCCTGTAATGCGCAGTTTAAATTAACGCATTACAATTTCTTGCATTGGTCCTACATAACACTGCAGGGAATTCAGGGCTGAGATCCCACCCGCTCAGCAGTATGCCCTAGATGTGGCATGGACAGGGCAGATTTTATGCATCTAGTTTGGGAGTGTAGGGAATCCAGAGGTATTGGGCCTGAGTGGTGCCAGAAATCCAAAAAGAAAATACATATTCCATTTGGTTTCATTCTGGCTTGTTGGCGCAGAGATTTTAAGGAATGGGCGGTCAAGGAGGAAGCCCATATGAGACTAAGTAGGAGAGATGAGATGTCACTGTGTGGAGTGCTTTGGGTCCGGGTTTCTTGGATCCGGAGACTGATGCAGAGGGTCAGGGTATTGAGAGTGAATGTGACTCTGAAAGTGATTGTTAGATCAGGTGGGGGCTATCATTCATATAGAATGCGAGACTCGATGTGGCTTGGAAATTACAAGGGGGGTGAACAGGAGACTGGAGAAAAATTGAATGATCCTATTGGCGATTTGCTCTGTCTCACCTGATCATCTAAGATATATTTGATATACACCAGTCTCTCCCTCTTCCACAGTTTTGTATTGTTGATTGTTTTGAAAAAGTAAATAAAAAGTTTTAAAAACAAAAAAGTGTGCCAATGCCAGGCGCGATGGAAACTGCTCCATATCCTAGTAGATATGGCACTGCTCTGTGCTCTACCTATCACGGAATGCTGTGTTGAGTTAATATTAAGTAAATATGGCCCAATGAGTCTAAGGGAGAGACACTTCAAGATACTATGAAGCATTTCTGTTCATGGAAACATGGAAAGGGTTTTACTTGGACCTCAGCCTATACTATCTATATCCAGAATTGCTGTTATGATTACGGATTCAAACGCTGATTCCATGTTTGGTAGCACATCTTTCAGTACAATATCTAGAGTAATATATGGGTGTTTTACCACGGTATCGAATTTCTAAAATTGACCTACATGCGTATCAACTCCACAGCATCAACTACCGACATAATGTCAAGGTGAGCAGATGTGGAGATAAACATTGTAAATCTATATTTCTGTATATACTCTGACATTGACAATAAGTTGGTTGTCAATTTGGTGGAGTATGATAATGATAATAATCTTTATTCAGCATTAGTCGCAGCCATAAAAGAGAACATTAAAATGAAATAAAACATTAGCAACAGGATCACTTGTTGACAACATAACACCATGTGCATAATTCGCAGATTTATCTTGTTGGTGGAGTAGATCGATGTTATTGACCTTCATATTGAGACACGCAACTAAATTATGGCTTTGCCCACTATCCATCCTTGCTTTTAGCTTTGCTGTGATAAACTTTCAAGCTAGAGAATACACAGAAAATAACAGAGGGATCAAATAAAAATTACACCCCCACCTTTGAATTTATGAGGGACCAAATGAAAATTACACTCCCAGCCTTTGATGTATTTAAAGTCTTTCCCTGAAGACAGAGCAGTTCTTGTACTCCGCGACACTCTTTTGGCAAATTGGCCCAGTGACTCAGAAATATAGAACCTGCCCCTGCTATATATTATTGCTTGTAAACATTCTGTATACCAAAAATTGGCTTTCCTCTTACCATCTCAATCATTATTAAAATAAAGTCTATTTCACTCTACAATGCTATAAGCCCCTTTCTCTAACGTGACAACAGCTCTATCTTGACACAACGTGTAACAAAAAGAAGACACGTCACTTTGTAAAGGACGGGATCTCAGTTCCTTAGTTCTCTAAGTTTTTAGTTTATAAGGGCTACACAGACATTAAAGAAACAAGCATTGTCAAAGGTAATGTTTCTTGCCTTAGGAACTATGTAGTGAGTTTGTATCTACATTTTTGCCAAAATATGAAATTTGCAACTGCAGTTCATTGTAAAGTGTCATAGGCCAGCTTTTATCTCTCTGTACAAAATATATCACCCGTTCCTTGGATCAGAGCATGAGGATGGCTAAGAAGAATGGCACTAGGTGCTGTTTTTTGTTTTTATTCTTCTGTTATATCAGAACGAGTCTTGTTCTCTTGATTGCAAACCAGTGTAGGCAAGAGGAAGTGAGATGGTTTGGTAATGGGTGGTAAGACCATTTGGAGGGCTGGTTGGGTGGCTAGGAAAGTAATAGAGAATAATGCCAAAGGTGACGCCACCTTTAGATACGGCAAAAGCTGAACAGCCTGAATTCTATGGTGCCTAGATTAGCGAGCACATTGGGATCAAGTATCACTATAAGTATTCAAGTAGAATTCTACTGGTTCTTATGGAATGAGTTGATAACTTAGTGTTGGAAGGTGGTAGTTAGTAGGTGCATGTAGGTACATACAGCTAGTAATAACACAACAATCACAAATAAGGTCTAGTCAAGTTCTCAATAAATTAATCCATACTCAACCATTGGGAACTTGGCTGCGAGCAGGCGGGCTTAATTTAGGAGACATGTGTGTAAAGCATTTAAAAACGCCAATACAGTAAATAAGTAAGTCATATCGCACAATAAAAAATCCAACACCAATTTATGAAAATAGGACATATTTTTATGATTACAGTGACACCACAATTACAAACATCCAATGTAGGGAACCGGAGATATGTTCTTTTAAACGCCCACAGCGTTTCAGGGAGCGAGCCTACCTGCTCGACGGACCCTCCATCTGCTTGCTAATCAAGACCCAGGGACCTCGGAGACCTCCAAGCCACACAGCACGGGGACCCAGTGCCTCCTCCATCGCGCCAGCTGCCTGTTGTCTCCTCCCCCCGCTGCTGCCCTTCACCATCGGGCCTGCAGCCGTGTAGGGGGAGTAGAGACTACAAGTCCCAGCAGCCTCCGCGACGCGAGCGGAAGTCGCGTAGAGGCTTGGCGCCCGGAGGCGCCGCTTAAGGGGCCGGTTTTGCGGAGGAACGGGTGTCGCCCACAGCGTTTCAGGGAGCGAGCCTACCTGCTCGACGGACCCTCCATCTGCTTGCTAATCAAGACCCAGGGACCTCGGAGACCTCCAAGCCACACAGCACGGGGACCCAGTGCCTCCTCCATCGCGCCAGCTGCCTGTTGTCTCCTCCCCCCGCTGCTGCCCTTCACCATCGGGCCTGCAGCCGTGTAGGGGGAGTAGAGACTACAAGTCCCAGCAGCCTCCGCGACGCGAGCGGAAGTCGCGTAGAGGCTTGGCGCCCGGAGGCGCCGCTTAAGGGGCCGGTTTTGCGGAGGAACGGGTGTCGCCCACAGCGTTTCAGGGAGCGAGCCTACCTGCTCGACGGACCCTCCATCTGCTTGCTAATCAAGACCCAGGGACCTCGGAGACCTCCAAGCCACACAGCACGGGGACCCAGTGCCTCCTCCATCGCGCCAGCTGCCTGTTGTCTCCTCCCCCCGCTGCTGCCCTTCACCATCGGGCCTGCAGCCGTGTAGGGGGAGTAGAGACTACAAGTCCCAGCAGCCTCCGCGACGCGAGCGGAAGTCGCGTAGAGGCTTGGCGCCCGGAGGCGCCGCTTAAGGGGCCGGTTTTGCGGAGGAACGGGTGTCGCCCACAGCGTTTCAGGGAGCGAGCCTACCTGCTCGACGGACCCTCCATCTGCTTGCTAATCAAGACCCAGGGACCTCGGAGACCTCCAAGCCACACAGCACGGGGACCCAGTGCCTCCTCCATCGCGCCAGCTGCCTGTTGTCTCCTCCCCCCGCTGCTGCCCTTCACCATCGGGCCTGCAGCCGTGTAGGGGGAGTAGAGACTACAAGTCCCAGCAGCCTCCGCGACGCGAGCGGAAGTCGCGTAGAGGCTTGGCGCCCGGAGGCGCCGCTTAAGGGGCCGGTTTTGCGGAGGAACGGGTGTCGCCCACAGCGTTTCAGGGAGCGAGCCTAGCTGCTCGACGGACCCTCCATCTGCTTGCTAATCAAGACCCAGGGACCTCGGAGACCTCCAAGCCACACAGCACGGGGACCCAGTGCCTCCTCCATCGCGCCAGCTGCCTGTTGTCTCCTCCCCCCGCTGCTGCCCTTCACCATCGGGCCTGCAGCCGTGTAGGGGGAGTAGAGACTACAAGTCCCAGCAGCCTCCGCGACGCGAGCGGAAGTCGCGTAGAGGCTTGGCGCCCGGAGGCGCCGCTTAAGGGGCCGGTTTTGCGGAGGAACGGGTGTCGCCCACAGCGTTTCAGGGAGCGAGCCTACCTGCTCGACGGACCCTCCATCTGCTTGCTAATCAAGACCCAGGGACCTCGGAGACCTCCAAGCCACACAGCACGGGGACCCAGTGCCTCCTCCATCGCGCCAGCTGCCTGTTGTCTCCTCCCCCCGCTGCTGCCCTTCACCATCGGGCCTGCAGCCGTGTAGGGGGAGTAGAGACTACAAGTCCCAGCAGCCTCCGCAACGCGAGCGGAAGTCGCGTAGAGGCTTGGCGCCCGGAGGCGCCGCTTAAGGAGCCGGTCTTCACCGCACCGCGGGACCGCGCGCGGGGACGTGCCCGGGGCTAAGCCCGGGCAAAGGGCGGGCCCTCTGTGGCCCTCAGAGGCCTGAAGAGCCTGGGCTGGGCACTACCCCCTGGCCAATTTCGCAGCGACTAACAAGGTAACACCGATTTGTGATTAATATATATTGCTAATGGCTCCAACTGCATCTAAACTCACCACCAAGAACATGGTTAAAAAAACGCCTATTAACACACGCTCCGTTGCAAGGACCGCTGCCCAAACCAAGACACCATTACCAACGTTAACTGCTATTGATCGCATGCTTCAACAGACAATTGTAGTGGTAGCAAATGCCATCGAAAACACCGAGAGACGCTTGTCTTTACCACCTAGTGCCTGTCTAATTCACCGCACACCACAACCTGCTGATAGCACTGTATATAATATCAACATGACAGCATTATCCAACGATTCCATTCTTATGCAATCTTACACAGGGCTCCCTGGAACTGTGCCTCCACCTACAGTAGACCTCCTTACATCTCCCACTAAACTCAAAGATATGGACAGCCGCCTATCCCTAACTCCTAACTTACAGATTGATGTTTTACCATCTGAGGAACCGGGCACCAGTGCTGCGCCTAGCGCATCATTGTTTACCTGCGATAATGCAGATACTATGCATATAATAGACCTAGCCAACAATAGCAGCAACAGTAATATAACCAACCAGGGCACTGCCCACCGCAGAACCAGACGCACTCACATTAGGAAACCACAGGCTTTCTTAAGGGGATGTATGAAACCAAAGGGCAAAAGAAAGAAGACCATCTTACCAACACCCCCCATAGATCCATCTAATGGAATTGCAAAATTGATGCCTAATACAGGAACGGTAGTTAATATGGAGTCTATACTGGTCCAAATCACGGATGCTATGAAACATCTTATTGCCCCCCTAAATGACAAACTTGACCAAATAGGTAAAAAGGTGGAAAACCTGGAAAAATTGGGCCTAGCGAAATTAGACATCCTTGAACACCTCGGCCCTCAAACTATACAAACTATACAAACTACACAAACCACTTTACCCACCCCAAATGTATCTACCAGGAATAAGGCTAAAACAACTGCCCATACTGCACCTAAACCGCAGGCTCCATCAGTGAGCAATACGAATCCACCAGCACCTACCTGTAAAACCGTAACCTTACAAAGTAACACCCATAACGGCCCATCCCCTTCCACTTCTCACAGAACAACTGGGGAGGTGCCCAAGGATCACACCTCAGCAAGTAGGAACCCACCGGCGCGTAGCTACTATAACAATATCATCCCCGCCGTCATCAATCTTCCACCAGAAAGTAGACCTCTGGTAGCAATCCTTGCCAACGTACCAAAACTCAAACCCTCCCAATTTGAAAACAGCGAAACTCTTAAAAATAAAATTTTATATTGGCTGGTCCACAACTGTGGCTTCCCCTTAAGTGGTGCAGGCCAAATTATTTCAACTCAGGATGGGTGGGTCCAAGTAAAAAGGAAATAAACGGGGACTGCGTAATAATAAATTATAAAACCACCGAATGGGCGCGTGACTCCATCTTGAACGCACCCATCCCCTCTGATAATGAATACAACACAACCCTGTTCCCCTTGGATTATTTCTTTAGAAACCTGGTGGGGTTTAAGACTCCCACGCAGAACTTTAAACATCCTAGAGCAACTAATACACCTTATCCATCTGCACAGCAGGCACCTGTACAATTAACCGGGTATCCCTCCCACCCTTTGTATCCCCCGACCACTCATGTATTTAATAACCAGCATGTTCCACAACCACCTATGGAATTGTATAGAATGCCTAATCCCAACTATCTTAACTACCACAATACAATCGGGCCTGCAAGTAACATCTTTGGACAATTTACGGTTCCAACATCTAATAGATTCCAGATGTTCAACCCTCTTGATGAAAACGATTGACTCCCGGATACATCTACTGAAGAAAGTGAAATCCATATAAACACCTCTGCTCTAAGTCTAAATAATTCAATCACGATAGCCAACCCCAACCGTACATGCCCACCTGAAATCCCCCCTGCAAATGAACCTTCCATCGAGAACCCCACAATCAGCCCTAACGACACGGCAACGATAGCTAACAGCACCTGTACTGTTGTAAACCATCTAGGCGATCAAATGTCATCGACAGCCACAACAGAAATCATTCCACCCCATGTATCTAGGGCAAGTTCACTGAGGGTTATCACATGGAATGTAGCGGGCCTAGCTTCCAAGGTAAATACACCCGTATGGGATGGCTTTCTTAAACAAGGCTATGACATCATATGCCTTCAAGAAACGTGGGACAGAGCAGAAGTACATGTCGAGGGATATTCCTCCTTCAGCGTGCTGGCTGTGGCTTCGCAGGCCGGTCGCGCTAAGGGGGGGTTAGTGACTCTGCTATCTACAACATTGACTGAGTTTTGGGTCAGTAACCATGTAGTCTTGGGAGATTATGCATCCGTTTTGCGTGTGACCCATAATGGACCTAAAGATCTAATAATTGTGAACTTCTACAATAACATCGCTAGCCACAGCCAGGAGTTGTTTATCTCCGACATCGAGCAGGCTATCGACACAATGTTATCAAGCTCCATTAAACCAGCGGTAATCCTGTGGGCCGGAGATTTTAATATCAAAACGTGCTCCTATGCACTCAAGGGGGCTTGTGGCCACAGGGAGGAATACTCTGGAAGGGAAACTACCAGCGTCTTCAACCACTTCCCACACAACATCCTAGGAAGTGCCTTGAATAACTTACTGGCTAAATATGATTTGGAACTTCTTGAATGCAATATGAATGCTAACAATGTTAGATGCCCGACATTCCATGGAAGGAACAGCCAATCATTTATAGACCACATTATCGTCTCCAGCTCTGCAACGTATATAAATGTGTGGGTAATCGAACAAATGGTCAGTGACCACAACAGTGTATCTGTCGAATTATTGGGCTGGCCGTCAAAAAGGATCTCTCACGGCCAACCTATTCAGGACATCTCCGTAGGAAGACCAAATGGGATGAGGGTGAAATGGTCAAAAGTTGACCCTACCAAAATTGTCACCAACGTAATCCTTAATTGCTACGGAGAAGTGGAGTACTGTTTATCCCCAACACCATGCCCAGAAATTTTGCTGTCTAAATTTCTAACTATCACACAAACTGTTGAGAAATCATTGACAAGGAAATCAAGGCAGCCAAGAAAAGTTAAGACAGCGTGGTTTGATGATAACTGTGTCCAGTCACTAAAAAGGCTAAAAACCTCACTAGATACAAAACCGAGAGACCACTGTAAGATAAGGGAAGACCGTCACAACTACAAAATCGCCCTGGCTGCCCGGAAGAGAGAATTACAGGACGAGGCATGGGTTAAATTAGATCGGGCAGCGGAAACAAAAGATCACAAACTCTTCTGGGACACTGTAAACAGCCCGTTCTTAAAGAATGACAACATCCCCGAACTTACCTCGCTTGTTAGCTGTCAAGATTGGATTATACATTTCACTGGGATTTTTAACTCTGATTGTTCTTTTAATTGTACCTTGGCTGCAGATCCCAATGTTTTAACTGGAATGCCAATTAATTTTAAATGGGAGAAATTAATGTTTACAGTATCTTTAAATGAGGTGCAGGATGCTATAGAGAAAAGCAAGGGGGGGAAAGCCCCGGGCCCAGATGGGGTCCCTGTGGACTTTTTTAAATTTAAGACTGACATATGGGCGCCTATTTTAACACGTTACTTTAATGCTGCTATTGAGAATGAACTACCTACCTCATGGGGTCAATCCATTTTGGTGCCATTGTTTAAAAAAGGTTCAAGGGCTGAAGCACGTAATTATCGCCCAATTTCTCTTTTGGACTCGTCATTAAAAATATTGAGTCGCGTGCTTCTGGGAAGATTAGAGTCCTGGGTTGAGGACAATAAAGTCCTATCACCCATTCAGTACGGGTTTCGAAGGGGTATAGGAACCATGGAGCAGTGTGTGAACCTTGAGCTTATCATCGGCAAGTACACAAGAGCAAAGGAAGGGCATTTGTTCATGTGTTTTGCCGATCTAAGCTCGGCGTTTGACCTAGTGGAACACACACTGCTCTGGCCAACATTACTCGCAATGGGCGCACCCCCCGAAATTATTCATTTGCTGGCCAGAATGTACAGTAGCTTATCAAGCAAGGTTAGATTTGGACCAAATGGAGAGTGCACCCCCTTTTTTAAAATAGGTAGAGGGATTAGGCAAGGGTGCGTTTTAGCACCCTTGATGTTTTCCCTTTTTATAAATCAGGTCGATCAGTCCCTACAAGAGTCCTATGCAGATGCCCCTATGATAAATGGCAAACAAATACCCGTCCTCTTATATGCGGACGACGCGGTCCTGATTTCCAGGACCGCGAATGGGCTCCAAAAGTTAATTGACAAATTCAACGTTTTTATTAAAGGCAGAATGCTCAAAATTAATAAGGGTAAGACTATGACCTGCGGGAAGAAACTAAAGAAAAGTAAGTCATTTTTCCTTGATGGGGATAAACTTGAGTCTGTGCAACATTTCTGTTACTTAGGCATTACTTTCTCTGGGGACGGGAGATGGGCAAATGAGCAATCTTGCGTAGGCATGAAGATGATTAGAAACACAAATTGCATCTTCAGATTCGCCTCCAAACTAGGGGGGCGTAGAATAAGGGAGATGATTTCCATTTATAACTCCAGGTGCATGTCCTCTGCCCTTTACGGAGCAGGGATATGGGGATATAATTCCCAGATTGCCCTCTCCATTCAGCAGGAAGAAAATAGGTACCTTAAACGCCTATTATGTCTTCCTGCTTCAGCCTCCAATGAAATTATACATAGGGAGTTGGGCATACACCATGCCACAGACTTAATTGCACTACGTCCCCTCTCCCTTTGGCGTTCTATCTGGGCCAAAGACGAAACCAAGTTTACCCAGGAATTAATTTTAGATTGTATTAAACTGGACCAGCACTCAAAAATCCCCTGGCTAAAACACATTTCTTACTGGTATAATTCCCTGTTTGGTCAGGATATTTTTAAAGATACCCCAACAGAATCAATTTTAACGAAGCGTGACCTTAAAACCACCTACATAGATCATGCTGAAGGGATTAGAATGAAGGGGTATGCTACACAAAGTACTTTTAAACTGTACCTGGAATACAATCTAAATACAGGATTTGCATCATATCTTACATTCGTCAGTATTAACTCCCATCGTTTCGTCTTGGCACGCCTGAGGCTGGGTATTGTCCACCATTTGGTGGCCTTCCCTATTACAAAGAAGCCGGGGTCTTGCCCGTGCCCATGCGATGGGAAATCGAAACAGAGTATCTGCCACTTTTTATTATTTTGTAACTTTTATACTGGTTTTAGAAAATTTTATCTAAAACAATTATTTTTAGAATACAGTACGTATGATATAAGAGCTGCAATGCAACTATTGTTTGACCTGTCGTCCCCTAACATATGTTATCGTGTAGCCACTTTTGTCCTTAAATGTATTAGGCACAGGAAATCAATTATTATATGATTCCCGTTGGAAAAGACACCTATTGATCAATTGTGAGCTACTGTCAAACCTTATGCATTTCTCTTATACGTGAACTCTGGTTTTTATCATGATTTTAGACCCTGTATTGACTGTTCCCTTGGCCTTGTTTCCCTCTGGACTTATACCTTTTAAAAAATTTTTGCATATATTTGTTGATAAATATGTAATAGATTTATAGATAATGCACCTTAGTTACTCTTGCATATTTTTGCACATATTATTGCACTTTATGCCCAGTTCAGGCCTTTCTCTGATTGTATACAATTGATGCCAAAATACGTAAGAGAAGTTGTAAACATTGCACTTTAGCTATCCCCTGCATAATTTGCACACTCTATTGCACTTTATGCTCAGTCTAAGCCTCGCCTTGACTGGTACTACCTCACCTAGCAAATTTTGCACTACACTTTAAAAATTGCTGCTAAATACAAACGTCCCCTTTTTTTGCATACTTTGCACATATTATTGCACTTTAGGCCTAGAATAGGTCTCTTGTTTAAGTACCACCTACTTGCATGTTGTATTAAACGTTTACAATGGCTGCTATTTACATGTGGTTATCCTATGTATATTGATGTGATATGTTTTGCATTAATTTGCTAAATTGCTGCTAAATGCTATGTCCAATCCTTGCTTATTTTGCACACACTACTGCACTTTTTGCCCTGTATAGGCCTTTCATTTAGTATTATTCCTCCCGGCATTCCTTGCACCAAACGTGTAAACTGACGCTATATTTAGTGATTATTTTCTCTTCCAGATTTTATCTTGATTACCTGTACTAATGTAATTGTTTTAGCATGTTTCATCATTCTTTATAAAAGTGACTTCAATTGTATTTATGAATGTTGCTATATGGTTGTATCTATACAAACCGAATAAAGCATTTTGAAATGAAAAATGAAAATGACTGAAATTAAAACTAGCGCTTTAAAGCAAATAGCGCTCAAAGGGTTAAAGGTCGTGTTGGACCGGGACAAAGTCAAGAGTTCCAGCCACCTGTGATGTATTACCTGTACACTTACTTCCAGAAGTCTTTCTTGATGCAGGAAAGTGGTCCACAGCACCAACCAGGGGTTCAGAAGCTCTGGCTTCTGGCCTATTGGGGTCTGGGACTACAACTCCTACAATGCACCTGGTCAATCCAGGTGAAGCTTGTCAGCTGGAGTTGTCCTTGTTGTTAGTGTTGCAGGTTGCCCTTACAGCACTTTTCTACCAGTTGCTGATAAGGAAGCCCAGTCATCCTTTAAGATAGGCAATGTCCTTCTGTTGTGAAGCCTTGTTAGTGTAGCAGGTGCAGTCCTTATAAGGCAGTCCTTTCTTGTGCAGTCCAAAGGTTCAGCAGGGCAGTCCTTCTTCTACAGATGTTTCTTTTGGGTCTTTGATGGTGCACAAAATCAGACAAGGGTCCAGAAGCTTTGATTAGTCTCTTGGAGGGTTTGGACTACAATTCCCAAAATGCACCTAGTCAAATCTTAAAAAGTCCACTGGATGTTGTCAGCTCTATGTAACAATAAGGTAGTTTCAGACTTTGGAAGTACCTTTAATTTCACAGTTGAATTTGGACATAGATAATTTTAAAAGCAGCCTGGCTCTTAAAATGACAACAGGCACCATAGCAGTACACACTTAAGTGCATTAAATCCACTCCGCCTCTAAACCTCCATGTCCTACCATATATTAGGGACTTACAGGTAGATTGTCTGCACCAATTGTAGTTACACCTAATTACCATTTACCGTTTAAACAGAGCAAAGGCCTTAGACCTGGTTAGCAGGATCCAGGACACAATCCGAATAAAAAAACACTAGTATCAGTCAAAAATGGGGGCAAATAGTGAGGGGATAGCTGCAAATAGCACGGTTTTCTCACAAAGAGATAGTAAGGTCCTCAGGTTTAGATATGAAGCACAGAGGCCTGAGAGCCTTGAGTATAATCAAATAATAGTCTTGCCCCTCCAGGCAGCTCATGTTCATGTTCATTATTGACAAGTTATAACCTACATAATCTTCAAAATTACTCTCAATTTCTCTGTACATTTGCTTCAATCAGTTTGTCCTAGAATGTTTTCGAAAGCTTTCTCCTCACTTTCAATGAACATATATTCTCTAATGGGTAATTCTCTTGGATACATCATCTTCTTTCATATAGTGGCCTCCAGTGCAAGAAATGTTTTATGCAATATATGTTTGGCACCTTTGTTGTGAGCGTTCACTTTAGAAAAGTATTTGTGTCTCTATTTTATTGTCCTTTTGCCCCTCCTTTCCTCAGGTTTAGGTCAGTGATGCGTTCTTCTCAGGAATTTAGGGTTCAATTCATGTGCTATTTTATCAGCTCGTGTTTATCTAATTTGCCTCATTTTTATAATATATAATATTAATGTCAATTGTCTTAGAGATGATGCCACATTAACCCCTTGACCGCGGCTGGAATTTCCCTGCGTGCGCAGATCGGACGTCTCCTGGCCATCCGACGTACATGCCTACCGTGACGTCGGACGACCCGGGGCCGTCTGACGCAGGCAAGGGGTTAATAATATGCTCAGTGTTAACTTACCCAGTGTTTAATGTGTCCCCCCCCCAAAAAAATAAGTATGTGAAAAAATAAGTCTGGAGCCCCAGGTTTTTCTTAGAAACACACTGCCTGCCTTACCGAATGCTGGAGTTGCCAACTATCAAGGTTGCCTAGTCTTGATTCCAGTGCCAGCCTCTTTCTACCCTAACACTTCAGTTCCTCTCTCTTTTTCACCCTGGTTGGTTCTTTGTTATCCACCCTTCTCCCTGTGTCGCTATTCTCCTGTCTATTTCGCCTCCTTTTTAGGTTATGCCTGCACAGTGCTTGTGCTGTGCTTGAGAAATATAATTTTTTGTAAATATAAACTTAAAAGTGACTTACATCCCGCCTCCTCTCTTTCCTGGCTTCTCATTGGTTCCTGTGCTTACCATTTACCTTTCCTTCATTTCTATTGGCTGTAGTATATTTTACTGCATTTACCAAAGTTTTTTCCTCGTCTGCTTCTCTTTTCAGTTTCCCGCTGCCGAAATACTGTTAACATCCTCTTTGGTGGAACTATATTTTCATAAAGTTTTGCTTTTTACTACAGCAGCATATTGTTAGAACAATTTATCACCCGAGAGCATAAGTGATTTGCATAGAATCACAGGATGTTTCGCTGCACCACTGAGACTCGCATCAGGATCCCCAGCTCTGGAGTCAGCAGCTCTGGCCGCTGCGCAGCATCCTCTTCACTCCTGTGTTATCTTTCAGGGAGCTCTTTCCTTCTCCTGAGCGATGATTGATAAAAACAGCTCTTTATTCATTACATAGGTAGAAACCGATGCATTACCAATGCTTGTTAGTTTGGTTTTCTCCCTTTCTTACTCGGGCAGAGTTTGAGGATCAAAACGATGTTCCAGTGCCTAAAACTGAGAGCCATTGCTCTCCATCTCCAACCACGGGCACAAATTAAGCCTTGCACTTGCCTCTGGGAGTTCTATGAAGAAATGCTTGAGTTTGCTCTTGGTTTAATTCCATTAAATATACTACTGTTTTACTTTATTTATGAAAATGTATACTTGCAACATAGACTAAGCTTTGAATGACATTGGAGTACTTATTACATAGATGGTATAGATGCACTAAGTGAATGGGGTTGTTTACTTGCAGCGCAGCATGCATGAATTTTGCGGATTAGTCTAATACATTAAAGGTAGTTTACATAGATCATACATAGTTAATTAAGGGCTTTTCACGTGATGAAATATTCGCCCATAAATACCATCTTGTGGGGAGGGATTTTGCCCGGAAATAAGAGTTTCTACCATATGCCATGGTGTGCAATACAGGACACACGTAGCGAAGGATGTTTCAAGTACTGGATTGTTCAGTAGGAAAACTTTAAGATGGTGTAAGTCAGTCCACAATTACCCTTGGCAGAACAAAGGATTGGTAGGAAAGGGTTAGCGGCTGTTCAGTTGTGTTTGTGATTTTTGAAGCCTGAAAGCCTTCCTGCATTTTAGAAAGTTTGGCGCAAGTCTAATTTTTAGATGGTTTTATAACAGATCATAGGTGCTTCTTCAATCAGGCTCCACTTTCTCACCCCTTTCTAGTGTCAAACCTGTGATCTTTGTGTGCCTTTCCTACAAGTTCCTCAGCAGTGTTTATTATAAAGGCAGTGGAGAGAGGACTCATCCTGGGTACACCTAACTTGTCATATAATTATTTTTTTTCAAAACCAACCAATGATCAAGGACTTTGCCCCACAAGTGACTTTTAAATCAGTTGAAACTTTTTTTCCCCACAGGACTTTTGAATCACGACTTTTTATGAACTTCACCAGGTTTGTGAAAGTCTGAAAAAATAAAACTTCCAGAAATTGGCAAGCTTTAATTCAACAAATTGTATGCACCCTCAAGTAAGAAACAGGCACTATGTCACACTAGAATATGTTGTCATATTGACTCAGGAAAGGCTATCCATGGGTACGAGTTAATGGAACAAATCTCTTTGCTGTGCCCTCGTTGACTGGTCAAAAACAAAGGTTTTTGTGGTGCTTCCTCCTCCCAGGAGCTTCTGGGAAAGTGACGACTACATTCTTCAATAGCACATATATACACAGGAGAACCAAGCTCGGCATCAAAGTGGGTACCCAGACCCACCGTGCCGACCAGAGGGTCCCCGGCCTTCTGCTACCCACCTACGGGTGAGAAAGATCCTTATCGCGGAGTCCCTGTTCGGGCGCCATCTGATAAGTGTGGCTCAAATCCACCTGAGCGACTTACCTCACTCATCTATCACTAACAATTAAATAATCCAGCCAGGCAGTGGAGAAGAGTTAGACACATATTTATTCAAATAATATTCATCTGCAGATGGGCCCTGTCAGTTCTACACCCTAGAGAGTGCATCGAGAGGACTGAGGACTCTCCTCACAGCAATACATTATCACATAGCATGGTAGAGTAAAACCACGCCCAGACTGGAAAAGTACTGGGCTCAGCAGAGGGAGAACAATTACCTCATACATGAGGCATCTGCACCTGCGAAGGCAACAGTGTTATCACTCCTCAAGGCCACAGAGCCGAAGCTCTGAGGAAAGAAATGCTGAAACAGGGAATTCTGCTCATAAGGGAGGGGGGAAAACTGTACCATGAGACATTGGAGCTGCATAGCAAATGTCAGCATTAGAAATCTGCCTGTCATAGGCAAGCTTCTTGTTATTATAAGAAAGTATACAAAAATATCCTTAATGGGCACCTAACAGATAGAAGGCAATGTACTACAGCAAGTCTTCTAACCCAGAAGGCAAAAATAAGACAAAAGCTTAACCATTACAGAAACAGTTCTATCCAAATGAAGCTTGCATATAAAGAAAAATAGCTCAGTGGGTTGCAGCACATGAATAATAGGCTGTAACTGCATATTAATTTATGACACATTAGGCTAACATATGTACAACATCATATAAAGGAAAATTACAATCGATCAATTGAACAAAGCAGTTGTGCTGAGAGTACCTATCTAATTCTAATGTACACTTTGAATTTTGGTTTTCTCTTGAGGTGAATTCATCCCAATTAAAATTGAACTTCAACATATTTTTTTTCACACAAAAGTTTTGTTCTTTTTTAATAGAGCACATTGGCTTCAATTCACAAAAGCATTTAAGAGTGTGGGAAGTAGAACATCCGTAGTGCTCTTTTATGTGCTCTTGCATGTCTTTGTGAGTCTGCCCTAAAGGTGTGAAACGAGCACAATCCTTTCCATTTGTAATAAGTGTATCGAAATGTTGACTGAATATTTTCCTTTAATCCTCCTTTTAGATGCTTTGGGACAAATTTACTAAAGTATGCAAAAGAGTACTGTAGGAATAGTGCTTATGGACTCTGAAATGCATTTGTGAATAGGCTACATTAAGTTTATGGGTTTTGTTTTAACATTTAATTTATTTGGCCAATATATTATGCCTATGTGCCCTTTAAAAGTAATTCAGTCTTCGTGAAAGTACCTGTTTTGCATTAAGTATGTATTCAAAATACTGGATTCCTTTCAGAAAAGTTCATATCATTGAATTTTACATGTCCTTAATTGTTAACTTTCCTACACCATAGAAACAGTCTTAAAATAAAGAGATGAAATTTAAGGAATTAGTTGTATTACTTATTTTATTTGGACAGAGGGGCACTCATCTCTATATATTAAGAGAGTCGCATGGCAGGCGTATGTGATGCTCACAACTTAAATTCAATATATCAAGGATTGCATGACTATCATAGGTATCGGAGAGAGAGTTGTGAGGGGCACGTGGTTGCTTTACTGGAAAGAGAACGAGTAAATCCGTTTTTTTGGCTGCAGAAATTAGAAGTTGGTGCTTTTTGTGGGGTCTGTAGCGAGATGGAGTTTATCAGCGAAATATTCCACATTATTTTAGCATACAGACATCTAGAGCACGACATATGTTGTAAATGTAATGCAAACTTGGATGGGTAGCCATTTAATCTTCACTGTAGGAGTTTTGTGGTTAAATGTTGCTGTTGCTTGCTCCATAATGAGGCAGGTACTGGCATTCAGGATGATTTTCAGTGGAACCGAGGTCATGTCGGAGAGGATGGTGGGTGTAACGGTCTAGTGGTTATGTCCCAGCGGGGCAGAGCCCCGGAAGCACCACCTAACATTGTAGCACTCTCTTGCCAGGCGTGGCCAGGGGGCTTAAATAAAGGGACCGGAGTCGCGTGTGACTTCCGGTCCATACCAGCAAAGTAACGTGCAGTCATTACCGGCCAAGTTTTGTCCCGAAGCCCTAGCTGTTGCCCCTGAGTGTTTTAGGCGTGTTGTGTCCTCCCCCTTACAGTGGGCAAGTGTGGCACGTTTTCCACTAAGGCCATCGTAGACGGCTGCTTTTGCTGCCATGACAAAGAGCGGCAAGAAGGAATCAAATTGCAAAAAAATGGCCACAAAGCAGGCGTTATTGTTACAGGAAAGAGAATGCAAAACTGGAAACAGATGTTATTGTTACAGGAAAGAGAATGCAAAAATGGAAACAGGCGTTATTGTTACACGAAAGACAATGAAAAAAGGAAACGTGCAATGAAGCACCTACATATGCTCTTGCCACTGATAAGGATAAGAGAGACTGTTCCATGTGCTTATTCAGTTAATTCTCAACTTGTGTACATGTTTTAATTAATTCAGGAGATTTCCAGCAAACCCAGTAATGTTACTTTGAATTTGCCCACTGGAGGGGGAGGAACTGTGTTTTAATTTCATGTTTGGCTTTAGCAAACCCACTTTGGATAAAAATGAAATGTATAGGACCACTTACACCGACATGCACTTGCTGTGATACTCACTTTAAGAGGCCCACTTCAGGGTGGAATTTTGTTAACAGGTGCCTGCACACAGTCTGCTGAACTGTCATGCATTTGGCCTGTGAGCAAGGACTGGGGAAGTCCCAAATGCATTCGGCCTCGGAAATGTGATAATAATAATTGGAATCTGTTTGGAAGTGCACCTTTGTCTGAGGGCAATCTTCCTTGTGCATGTTTTAATTAGTGTAAATCTAAGCAGTTGATCTAGACACCGCCTGTATTAATTAAAGAGGCTCAATATACTCATGTTGTTATAGACATCAAGATAACTAGAGTTAATTGCATGTACAACTTCACTATAAGTAATGGCATCTCTGTGTGTATGCAAAGTCGAAGCACTCTATCTAGTTATGTTTTTAAATGAGTCCATCCATTACAAATCCCAGCACTGGGGTGGGCAACCGTAGCCATGCATTTTCTGGAAATCAGATGCTGGTTCGATGTACCCAGGCACTGAACACAGAATTACACCTCCACGGTCCTTCGCCTGGAAGCGCGCCCAAAATCTGGGACGCCATCCCAGTTTGTATCAGGACTATCTCGTCCTTCACAAAGTTTAAAAAACAACTTAAAGTCCTTTTCCTCAACCACTCCCTCCCGAATGGATAGCCGTCATCAATACGCTATTCCCTGCTTGTCGTCTCTTCCTGACATTTTAGCTCTAAGACTCACCTCCTTCCATCTATTCGTCCCCCAACTGATCCTCCCCCCCCCTTTAATTGGTTCAACTCCAAGACAACGTGCACTCTGAGGTTATCTCAGGACTCATGTACTACCTCAATGCTGCTCAGCACACTTGGACTGCCGTACCTATATGTAGAATACTGCATATTGTATGAATCTTGCTCAAAAACTGTTGTGAAGCGCTCCAATACCCTCGGGTCAGGCTAGCGCTATATAAAACTTCTTAATAAAATAAAAATAGATACCCATATTTTAATAATTAATCAGATTAAATGACATCTTTGTACATGCCTAGGCTCTAACCAAGAAGAGGACACTTTCAGCATGTCCTGTGTCTACAGTATCACTTCCCATATTTCCAGCTGAACTAAATTGTTTTGAAGTGCGGATGTGTACACATGGCAGCAGACTCAGATGTGCAGTGATAGCGATGCTGCTGGTTGGTCCAAGACAGTGTCATCTCTCCCCTGCCTAGAGAATGATTATAAAGTGCATCGTGTGCCTGGGGGCGTCTTGGCACTGCCCATGGCAGATATTAGGATGTACCACAGTAGTATTCAGGGCTGAATGTCCACCTGTCAGAGCGTTTGATGCATATAGAATGTAGCCTTGTGATTGGATGATCACATGGGCACTGTAGTGCAGAGACCTGTTCTTGCAATGAGAGTGTTGTATGATAGTCCTCCGCATCAGTCTGCAGCAGGAGCTGGCGCAGCCAACAGTGCTGAATTGGATTAGGTCTACGGAATCATTGTGCTATGAAAGCTTACCGACTTAAGCCTCTTCCAGGTCAATAAACGTGGCATGTTGTCTGCAGTAGGTCAGGTGCCAGCAACATTAGGAATCCCAGACTGTTCACAGTCTAGCCCAGGATTATTTTTGGACTTTTATATCTGACGTCTGTATGGCTTGCAGGAACTCTTCGAATTAAATGGAGAGATGACTGTACTCTATGATTTACGGAAGACTTTTTGCTCATTACTTCTTCTATTGAATGCGATCTTATGTATATTTCAGAAGTATAAATAGTTGATTCCTAGTTCATGCGCCCAGGTTACAAAATTGCCTCCTAATGGGCAAATTTTCTCTCCTAATATCTCCTAACCGGCTGCTTTTTTGAAGGGAGTTTTAATTTTCAACTCTGTTGAATATTTGTGTTTGTTGTGAGACCTGTGGTGATTTGCTCAAACGTTGTTGTTTGTAGGTGTATACTGGTTTATTATGTGTGCTACACTAATTACATAAACCCAATCAAAAATCAGCTTTCATATAGTGCAATCACCATGAGGCTTAAGTATGTCCTGACTAATCCGTGTGCAATTAGTGGAAAAACTGTGATGGTCTCTATCCATTAACATGAGATGGACACAATGCATTTTTTAGGAACGCCCATGAAATTGAAGATCAGGTCATTACAAGGTGTCTACAGGAGAAGTGGGGTATGGCGGATGGAGCATCAGTTGGACGGATTGCGGACATCGTTGCCAGCTATCGATATGGACTAGGCTGAATATGTTGTTCAATTAAAGCATAGCTACTACAGGGGGAGGGAACAAGGTGTTAAGACTTCTGGCTTGTAAACTAAGGACCACGTGTGCAGAGACAGAATAGCCTCTATCAAGACTAAGGAGGGTGTATTGGTTCACAAAGATGTGGAAATAGGACATCCATTTTGGGATTACTATATGCTATATTCAGCAGCAAAAGGGGCTGATGAGATGATGTATTTGAAGCAGGCAAATGCCATGTGACTCACAGGAGCGTTAGTCACTCTCCTAGATAAAACATTGCATTGGAAGAAATTATCATTAGTATTTCCAGGCTTGAACTTAATAAGGCGCATGGTCCAGACAAGTTTACACCCCTATTTTATAAGTTCTTTTACCCATTGTTTGTGCCCATCTTGGTCCATCTTTTTAACTTTGGGCAGGATCATCAGGCAATGGTGGCGGTTCTGCCCAAGCTGGGGAGGGATCGGATTAACTGTGTCTCTTTTCTTTCAATATCACTCTTGAATACAGGCATTGACAACCAAATGGCGAGGACCCCCTACACACGAGCGAATACATACTGTATATCTGATGGGCGAGGAACGCCACCTCATAAGATGGCTGTACAGGGGTGCCAGTCACACTCAGGGACCTCCTTTACAACTCTTAGAGAAAAGTGGTCCAGAGATCTTGGGAAGGACCTAACAGATAGGGACCGGTCCTCTCTTCTGGAATACCCTAAGAATGTGTCCTGTAACGCCAAATTCAAGTTAATACAATATATGATTCTCCACAGGGCCTACTCACCCTGCATCGTCTCAATTGCATATACCCCAACACGCCTGTCTGTTGCCCTAGATGCAAGGCAGAGTAATCGGGCATTTTGCATATGTTATGGACGTGCCCACACCTCAGAGGGTTTTGGTGCGCGGTCGCACAAATTATAGGAAATATCACAGGAATCCCCAACTGTTACACAGTAGCGTGTTTCATACTAGGAATATACCGTCGCTCTAAGTCACGTAAAGTGCAGATCTGATTTGCTGATCTGGGCCTACTCCTAGCAAAGCGCTCCATTACAATGAGTTGGAAATCGGCCCTTCCCCCAACAGTATTCACTTGGCGTGGAGAGACGGTTTCGTGGGGTGGAGCAAAAAGTGCAGTCATTAGACGGGAGGAATACAGTGGGCAGCGAAAAACACCTATTTCCATGGAATGGGGCCTGACGCTGGAGGCAGTTAAAGCCATTAATTCACCTATATCACACCGCATATAGTGTAAGGGGCCCCCTCCCCCCAGCATGAGCCAGTGACAGTCTTCCCCATCCCCCTGCTTTATGCGGGGCTTGACAATTCGAACGACATCCCCAAGTCAGAGATCCCCACATGAAGTATATATGGGAACAAGGCAGAATCTCGGATCTGAATCAGCTCAACCGGGGGTGAGCCAGACCAGAGGGAAGGGGGTGTATAGTTTAGAAATGTTTTTCTTTTATTTGATTTTGTCGGACAACATACAATTGAAACAGATGATGCAATTGGTTGATAGTAAAATGTCAATACCCCAACAGGCTATTACCTGTACCTCGAATGTAAAATGTGGAGATATTTATATTCTAGCCCATTGTACCTATGTTATAAAAGTTATATACCAATTGCAGCAGAGCTTACGCAAGGTGCAACTTTACATAAAATCAATGAAGTATGTTTCAAATAAAAAAAATCACTCTTGAATACAGGTGTGAAGCTCTTCACTGGCATCTTGGCTTGCAGAAAGGGCCTGCATATACAGAGCCTCATCAACCCGAACCAGACTGGATTTATTCCCATTAGAGGGAGCATTAGATAACACTAAGAGGGTATTACATATTTTAAATAAGGTGAGGAGGTCACAGAAAGAAGTCCCACGTCTGTCAGTCGATGCAGAGAAAGCATTTGAACAGGGTACATTAACCATTCCTCTAGTGGTACTAGAGACCAATGGCTTTGGGTCGCGGTTTCGCTCGCGGGCTTATATAGTTCCAGGGTAGATAGTGGTAGACCATGTAGAGACATCTGAGCTGTTCCCAACAGCAGGAGGCACCAGGCAAGGGTACCCTATGTCAACGTTTCCATTTGCGCTTTCAATGCAACCTGGGTGAATAGAATATGGGAAATGGATGCAATTGGGGCATTAGAATGGGTGAATCCGAGCACAAGGTATGTCTCTATGCAGATGATATGCTACTCACCCTGATGGAGCCTATCATGTCACTACCATCCTTGTTACCTGAACTGGACACCTTTGGCAAAATCTCTGGATTTATATTTAACCTGCAAAAGTCTTCGATTCTCAGTCTTTCAATGCCCTTGATGCAGAAGAGAAAACTGCAAATGCAGTTTCCCTTCGCATAGACAAAGAAGTATATTGCACACCTGGGAGTGAAAATGTACAACCCGCATTTCCGTCCAACAAATGGGACTTACACATCTCTACATATCGAAGTATAAAATGTGCCTGAAACAACTCTGCCAACTCTGTAACAGAACCGCCAAGATGTTCATGTAAAACATTTTTAAAAAATGTGAAATACATTTTTTTGTAAAAAAAAATGTTTAAATGGTACACGCAAATTAAGAAGAACTATTATGCACATTGTAGGCAGACTTGCAATCATGGCGTAACAGGGGTTTATCATGGATGGGACAGAATGCCGCTTTCAAAATGTCTTGATTTGGCACAGGTCCTTCCACCACAACCACTGCAGGAGGTGTAGAAGAAGATTCAACAATTTTTTAATACCTTTGTGTGGGGGTGGAAGAAGGCTAGAATAGCCACAAGTACTATGTATCAATACCCCAAGGGGTAGGGATGCCACACGTCATAGATTGCTATTGTGCAGCACATTTCAGGTAAGTTCTGGAGAGGAATACGAAGTACAGCGAGGAACATTGGTGCTTCATATAGATCAGGGGTCTCCAAACCGGTCCTGGAGGGCCGGATCCATGCCAGATTTTTTGGATATCCCCATTGAGATACATGTAGTAGTTTTAAAAGTCTGGCATGGATCCGGCCCTCCAGGACCGGTTTGGAGACCCCTCATATAGATCAAGCTAAAGCTGGGAGGTTAAGCTAGGGCGCAAACTAACTGATAAAGTATAAAAAAAAATTTCACTAGTGTTGGGAGTAGCGCCTCCCATGCGACCGTAAAGTAAACACTCATTAAAATTGCTCTATACTGGTGCTATACACCAGCCAGAATACACACATGGGCTAGGGCAAGAAATGCTGAGTGCTGGAGGGGATATGGCAGTAGGAGCTCTCTTTTCACCTATACTGGCAGTGTCCAAAGTATAAAACATGCTGGTTAGAATTTACTGATGAGACATACTTAGTGTTCAGCATAAAATGGCTGTTTGGCAAAAACTTTTATTCTTAGGGGTAGTGGATGGACTTTCTTAAAGGGCACACACTCAGAGGGATCGCTTGATTACATTGCTCCTGCGTGAAGCCATGCGGACTGTGCTGGGATTCTGATGCAAGGAAGAAGCACCTAACTACAGGATATGGGAACTACTTGGAATGGAAAGGATATCCATGACGACTGCAGGATAGAGGAGAACAATTTGGATCTCTGTGAAAACCTTGCCTGGGGTTTCTGGCTTCTTAATTCAGGGAGGTTACTAGCTCCAAATGCTTGAGAGTGCTTTGAACTGTAGGGTTGGTGTCAATTAAGTAGGCATTGGAAGGGGCATGAGCGGAAATTTGTAGATTTGGTTGAGAGTCAAAAAAGAAAAAGTTTGGAGGAGTAATTATTCCTTAGTGAAAAGGACGAAATGCAAAGCATTTATTTAGGAATATAAATACCTGATAAAAGCAGAAAAGATTAAGTTCTTCTCAGATAAGATTAGATTGGCTGCTAACTCTCCTAGGGAATTATTCCAAACAGTTCAGATGCGGTCCCACCTGTCCTATGTTAGCCGAAGACTCCCAAGTAAACAGCTCTGTGATGATTTGGCAAAGAAAAAGGTTGAGGATGTCTATGATGAGTTCAGTGTGATCCAGAGGGATGGGTGTCCATCGGACAAGAGACATCCTTCAGAAGAAAATTATTTGATTTACCATAATTTTCCACACATGACACCTGAGCGTGTAGGGGAATTGATATTAACCATCAAATTGGAGGGGGGGTGGGTGGGGGGACGTAGATCTGTGCCCTCCTAGAGTGCTACTTGAGATTGGGGGGATGTATTGTCACACCTCTTCCTGCACAGTTGAATACTGTTATTAGGGCAGGAAAGTTTCCTAAGAAATGGAAACCGGCAGCAATCCTGCCATTATTAAAATGATCCTCTTTAAACCCCAATGAAGAGAAGAACTACCGCCCAATCTCGTGTCTCCCTTTTGTAGCAAAAAATGTAGAGACCTATTTAAATATTTCAATCTTAGAATTCCTGGATCAAAATGAGATCTTGGTCGAAGCCTAGTTTAGGTTTAGGAAATCCCACATACGGAATCGGCCTTGGTGGCAGCCACGGCGGTGATTTGAGACATAATGGATAAAGGTGGGAAGACTGCGGTAGTGCTTTTAGACTAGTCCACAGCTTTTAACACGGTTAGTCATTCAGTGTTGAAACATCAGCTGACAGACGTAGGCATTGCACGGCCAGCTTTTAGTCTTCTCTGTTCCTTCCTTAATGATAGGGAAGAAACATTTGCCCTAGGAGATTTCTCCTCTAAATCCTTCACCTTGCCATGTGGTGTCCCACAGTGGTCCTCATTAAGTCCCTCGCTATTTAATTTATTCATGGCCCCTTTAGCCAAATTGATAAGAACTTTTGGTTTCTCCACTATATCCAATGATAATGGTACCCAAATAGTGGTATCTGTCACCAATGGAGGAAGTGGCTGAGCGATTTAACAGCTGTATGAGAGCCATAGTCAAATGGACGAGCACCTACTGTCTTAAGCTTAACTCAAATAAGCCAGAGCCGCTGTTCTTTGGTAAAGATGTCTCCTTTTGGGACAACACGTGGTGGTCTCAAGATCTGGGCCCTTGGCCTACTCCTCTTCCATCAGTTTATGTCATCATGCTTCTTTGTTTTAAAATCCTTAAAAAAGGGTCTTCTCTTCATACCATACGATCTCGGGAAGGCTGTTATCATTACTCTAGTTTTTTCGAGAATGGATTACTGCAATGTCCTGTATCTGGGCATGCGGCAAGGGCCATTAAAAAATAGCAAAGAATTCAGAATGCAGCAGTACGCCCACTTTATATTAAGAGATTTGATCCTGTTTCGACCACTCTGGTTAAACTTCACTGGCTCTCTATTAAGAAAAGGGTAGCCTTTAAGGCACTTTTTTCCCATATAGCTCTTCATTGAAAGGTCCTGACATTTATAAGAAAAGATTTTCTTGCTATCAACCTAAGAGGGATCTGCAATCTGCGGCCTCAAAGAAATTTGTATTACCAAGAATTTATAGAGCCTCTTGGGGCAGCAGAGGTTTTGTGTACCATATTTCTAAGCTTTTGAATTCTATGCCTGAGATTCTGAGAGGACAATCCAATCTGCAGAAGTTCCAGAAACATTGAAAACCTGGCTTTTTTACTCTCTCATCTTAATTTCTGGCCAGGCATGTTGTAGAGGATTCATAGCAGATTTACAGTGCCAAGATGCCTTTGGGCAGACGTTGCACTTTATAAATCTAAAATCAAATGGAATCAAAAGAACAAGATATTCTCTAGAACAGGCAAATGCAGTGAAAGCTCCTAGCCAAGCAGTAAAAGGGAGAAGGTGTGAGGTTGAGTTTGTGTTTTTGGGAGTCTTTCATTATATGTTTTACTACTGGAGGCTGGGGTTTAATTATTTGGTGTGCATGTTTACTGACCTGCTGGCCAGTGGATGTAGGTAGAGTTTAACTTTAAAATCCATTTAATAAAAAGTTTTGATCCATAAGCAGGTCCACGAAAGAAGGCATACTAGACATGCCTCTATTAAAACATAGTCTACCGAAAAATGGCTGTTTTAACAAAATGAAGCACAAAAGGCCGTGTTTTTTTGGGAAAACACTTAATTTTTTACCCAGATTAATGTGTATTTCAAGAATGAACTGGGATTCAACTATAGCATGTCAACTTGAGTTGAAGGAACCTCCCTGTTCAATATTTTCACATTTAGGACGAAAATGGTGCTCTACTGGCTAAATTGCAACCTGTTGCATTTTAGCCTCCGGAAGACCTGGCACTGGAAGAATAAGAGTTGTAATTGTGGTTGCCCTATTAGGATAAAATGTTTAATTCTTGGCAAACCAAATTACTTCTATGTACCTCACTACTTTATTGGCTAACATAGAACAGAGTTTGAAGTGTGTGCTACACAAATGGTCACTGAGGACCTCAATCTAAGTTGTATAGTAATCAAGAGTTTTTATCCAAATAGGGTGTGCGTGTTTTGTGGGAAAACCACGCTCTTTGGTTTTTCCATGTGCAAATTTAACTAGGAAAAACATGCATGGTGAAGAGGGGATAAGATTGATTGGGGAATGCCCAGAACAACACAGGTAGAGCCACGTGTTACGGAACACTGCAAGCCTAACCATGCTTGCCTGAACCCTTGGGGGGGGGTATTTTTTAGGGGTGAGGATAACTTTCAGGGATCGGGTACAGTTTTTTAGGGCTCAGGCCGGAGTCGTTTTCATGGCTGGGTTTGGGGGAGTTTGTAGGAGTAGGGTTGGTTTTAGGGTTCAGGGAGGGGGGTCGCTAAGAGGCATGGATATATTATTTGAAAGTTTTATACAGCGCAAACAAGACTCTTGCGAGTATCATAGCGCTTTACAGGTCATAAGTAGAAGGCAAGATATAGTATACAAAGATATAGGCCTCAGGGCAGTGGGAGTGGAAGGGGTATTTTAAGGGCAGGTTTAGGCCTCAGTGTGGGGGTGATGTAGGGGGTGTTTGAATGTTAGGACTTAGGGTGGGGGAGACATGGTGAGGTCTCAGTGTGGGGTAAGAGGTAGTTTTAAGGGCAGTGCAGGTTTAGGCCTCTGAGCGGGGTGAGGTAAGGGCTTCAAATTTTAGGGCTTTGGGTGAGGGTCGAGTAATGGTGATCCTTAACCACGCATACCCCTTTATAATTCATGCCTTTATGAGGAAAATGCGTGATATAGGCATGCATGGTAAAGGAATGCGTGGCTAAGATACATTTGTGGTTCGGGCTGCGTGGTAGAGGTATGCATGGTTTAGCCATGCATGTCTCTGTCATTCAGCGGATGGATCTATGTATATTATTGTGCTCGGAAAAGTAGCAAAGGAACATTCACATATTCTATTTGAATTTAGGAACTCACAAGTGGATTATGAATATGTTGCGCTGAAAAACATGTTCTGATCGAGGACCTCTAGAATAATTAACTTCACTGTCGATGGCTATCAATGAATCAAATGATTATTCCTCTGTGAAAAGGCCCTTCCTCCCTAGACTGAGGCAAACTTATACTAAGTACACTGTTCCCATCAATTGACAGCATGGTAGCAGAATGTCACTTTAAAAATATCATCTGACCTAAACATTGTTGTGTACAATAATATCACCATGTTGGAGTTTACAGAAAAACTATACCAATGGCACAATCTTTTTGTAAACAACATATGTTACAAGATATTTCAGTATATATTATACAACCCCAATTGACGCCTTATTGAATTCATATGTCAGATGTGTTTGTAATATATGTATATCCATTATATAAGCTCATCACAATCATAGCATCAGCAGAATAGGGTACACAAATGGAAGCTGTAAAATATACAAATGAAAGTAACTATATAGAAATTAAGATGTTGCAAAAATAGAAATCCTAATCATGTACAAACAATTTATGCAAAATTTGTCACTTAACGTAATTTGAAACCTACAAAACTGTTCGGATCAGGTCCCTAGTACAAAGAGGGCGTACTTTCCCTGTTTGCACCATGGTGCACCTTAAAACAGGTGCACTGTGTGCAAACAGCGAAAGTGCGCCATATTAGGTTGAATGTGCTGCCCTCAGGGCAGCCTATACTCCTGTTGTCCTGGGGGCAGGTCATTCAAGTGAAATATAAAGCAGCTGCTTCAAAGCCGCTCTGTGTTTCACTGTGCTGGTTGTAACCCACTTGCACTTTTTAAGAGAGAAGAGAGATCCCATTGCAGGCGGGTGCAGTGAGTGAATGCACCTGCCTGTAAGGAGATGTCTTGGGCATCCATAGAACCATTTTGACCCGCTCCAGAGGGCTGCCATCTGTGGGTGTACTGAAAGTGTTCCACCTTTTGGTGGCACCCTCTCAATGTGCCTCCTGAAAGCTTCTTTGCCTGTGCTCCTGCATCCATAATAAGTCACGGGCACAGAGGTAAAGAGGTTCCCTCATGTGCATGGGACCACGCGCCCATGCAAATGAGGGTACACCCTCTTGAGATAGCGCTCGCACCACATGCGCACCAGTGCTAGCCGTATTATAGAAGGGGCCACACAAGAGTCTGCAGCCCCTTCTGTAATACCAATGTGCCCCGAGGGTGCACAAAGTGTGTCCGTAAACCACTTCTGTAATTGGCCCCAGGTGGATAACATTCAATCAAAAGCACTGGAAGGGAAAAATAACACAAATAGATGCTGCCTCACCGCGGATGACAGTTATTCTCTGCTAGACCCACTGCAGGTTTTTTGTAAGGCCTTTTCAGCACTTAGCAACTTCTAAGGACACCACCCACACTGCGAGAAGTGATGCAGGGACACTTAAGTGGCTTGTTGCTATAACTTTCTGAAGAACCTACCAATGTTTATGTGTTAAAATACTTTGTCATGAGCCCATCAGGACTATTCCTGTTTACCGTGTTTTTTGTACTTTTTGAACACTAACATATGACAGAAATCAATGCACTTCCATTGTCTAATGTCGACTGTGCCGGTGCAGATTTTTCACCTACACAAGGTGATGTAAGGTTTCCTCAGTTGAATAGGAGTGTTGCCTCTTTAACACTTGCCGTGCGTCCAACGTCACGGTGGGCATGTGCGGAGGACGACCGGGGGCCGTCCTCACCACGCCCAGTCATAAATCACCCGCACCGCAGCGGAATTCCGGCCGCGGTCAACGGGTTAAAGGCGGAAATGTTTTTCGTGTTGTGTGTGTCAGATTACTGATGCAGGTGAACAGGCAGGATAAGCTGCTGTGGAATGAGCTAACTTTGACACACCATAAGACACTGCTCACAAAAGATCTCCTTTGGGAAGTGTCATAGAAGGACTTCCAGACAGGGGCATAACGTGGGCCCCTGCAGCGCAGGGGGTCCCAATCACTTCACAGGGAGCCCCATTCAGCCCAAGACCAATTAATATCTATGAGATATGGGATACTTGGGGACCCCTCGTTACATTGTGCATGAGGGCGCCATCATTTTGCAATATAACACTGCTTGTGGATACCTCAGGAGCTGGGTGGTGTAGTTGCATGTGTCACCCCTTTTGAGTGTCCGTGCCTCCCTCGAGAGGCAGGCAGGCGGGCTCGCGAATTCTGTGCAAGTAACTAAAGGATATATGTGAGGTAAGCAGTAAACCACTGCACTGTCTACATAAGAAAGCAACTCTGTGATCTGCATGGTACTCCTGTTTTTCACCAGGCACATTAACCTCCAGGGCTACTTTACGGTGAGTTGAAAATGTGATTAGAGAAAACTCCGATCTCTCTCCAATAGGTACATTAATCACCAGAGGTATCTTGACATTATTGCATGGATATTGCTGAGTGAGCAGGGAACTCTGCAGCGGATGCTTTTAGCTCCATCAGACATATAATAATACAGCAAACCCCCCTGAGCTTGGCACCCAGTGCGGTGGCACTGGTTGCACTCCCCTAAAGCTGGCCTTTTGTCTGGCGGGCGGGCTGAAATAACTTGCCCTTTTAAACAAAGGTGACAATGTATTTCCTGCAGGAGACGTAAACCTCTAGGAAAGAAGTCTCAATGTAAATGCCAAATCACACGTTCCAGTCCAGAAATGAACTAATCCGCATTTACTGCCCACGGTCGACAAGATGTAATTGAGCCCAAAGAATAGAGTTTAGACATCAAAATATCTCGACTTTTAGTGACAAGAGACCATTCCATTTGTGGTTTATACTATCAGGTATTTAAGTGGGGTGAAAAGGTGGGGGGCTGGGTTCTCTAACACGGGCATGGCCAAAGAAGCTTAACTATGAATCCTTTCCAAGAAGTTCGGCCCATGCAATTAAGGGTGTGGTTTAAAACCTGTACACTAAAAATCTGTGCTTTACACACCATGCCACCTGACTAGCACTTGAGGGCCTCTCTGGTAGAGTAATTGCGTCTGGATATATCACGCAATTAGACACACGCCTAAAACAAGACAGACCTATTGACTTGGCCAATGCTTGTTATTAGTATCAGATAAATGAGTAACAATGATGTTATTTAAAAAAAAAAGTAGAGCTGTAAATATTTACATTAGTGAAAATGAGAGAATGTGAATTGAACATTACTGAGGACTGTAGAAGGGGTTGTGGTCTGCAGTGTCGCTATCATTTCAGTTCTCCCCTTCACATCACGTCCCACTGCAGAATTTCTGTTTGACATGTTCACCCTTTTTCACCCCGCTATTTTGCTGAAATCCTCCATCTCCGTATTTTACTCCTCATGTCCTTCCTGTTCCGCACCCTATTCTCACTCTCGTCTGTGCATACCTTGCATGACATTTCTCTCACCATCCACCACATAAATTAACCAGTAAGCACTTAATTTCCTTTTAATTTCACCATGAAGATATTGAGTCAGCTTTGTACCTCTTTCACACACTTTAGCATAGAACAGGGAGAATCACATTTATAAATGGCACATTTCACAAATTGCTCTGTGCGCTCTGCAAAGAGGCCAAGCATTGGAAGAGCTTGTGTTCAGTACATCTTTGAGCTCCACTGACGGGCACTGGGAGAACCTCGCACTGCCTTCAGCCTCAACCCCAGTTCTTTTGATCATGACCCATTGTAAACTCCCACCAACTCCTGCAGGCAACCCAGGATGCACAATACAAGATTGATATGCTGAAAGAAAAAAAATTAGAACAAGCAAATGCACTTATGGAAATAAATTAAGTAAAACATGAAACGTAAACGCCTACCTCACTAACATTGATAACCGTAATGGTTTTGAATGTCATTGTTGAGATATCGTTAATTTTTATAAAGGACACTAATACAGGGCGCGTTAGGGACCTGTTTCAAAGTCAGTTTTAATACCAACCGGGTCTTAGACCCGGAGGGACCCGGCCCACTTAAGTCTCTCTGCACTGTAGGACCTGTTAACTGCATTGTTCTTTATTCAGAAGTGTCCCTGTGCCACTCGTGTTTTTGCTGACCTGTTCTCCTGCTTTCTATTCCCCTCACAGACGCCCTGTGCTCCCTCGTCATTGAGAAGGCCTTCCCCGAGGACGAGGGCGTGTACACGTGCATAGCGGACAACGGCGCGGACAAGGCGGAGTGCGCGTGCAACGTCCTGGTGGATGGTAAGTCCGAGACGAGCCCTGAGATATGCTCTTCACACAGCTTTCCGCCCACCCCCTCTCGCTCCCAAAAGACCACTCGCTCCCCGGGCCGTTTCCTGTCATTAAACTGCAGAAAATAGCCCGCGCATTCTTTCCATGGACAATAAACCCGTAACGGGATCCTCGCAGCATAAAGGCTCTGCGCGGCCAAAAGATGTGGAGATGAGCCACGGGGTGTCTGCTGCGGCGATTCTAATCCCTTTTTCGCCCAGTGTGTCCCGGCGTTATTCTAAGCGGCCTGTGCGTGGTCTCGTCAGACGTGCTTACCGGTGTCTCCGAATTCACCGCATGCTTGTATATTGTGTTTGTATAAATATAGGACCCCCAAAGCCTTTCAGCATGCGGCTTTGTAGAGGACATCCCTGGCGAAATATGAGCGTCACTAGAAACCTCTAACTCTGGCCTGCTGCGTAGCAAGGCTGCTATGGTTCCTTATGCTATCACAGCACGCCCCCATCTCCTGTATGATAGCGCTTTAAAATAAAATAAAATAAACCGCTATAATCGAGGTGCAGTGGGCCCTCAGATACCTTGGCACCACTGCACCAACTGCACTCTTGCCTGCATTCCGTCCGCTCCATGTTCTTATCAATCAGGTAATTGTGAAGCGCGCTACTCACCAGTGAGGGTCTCAAGGCGCTGTCCTTAGCACGAACTCTTTCCTCTTTCAGCTTTTTCTTCATGTTCTGCCATTTACTCAAAGAGGAGGATGTGCCTTTAGCCTACTTCTCGTTGCTGGCCAGCATCAACAAGAGAGTTTGTTTATGAATAAATAAACTTTGTAAAATTGGTCTCTCCTAATAAAAACAACCATTGTTTTCTTACGATAACCCATTTCCTGCTCAATTTTTTTCTGTGACAGAGGGAGTGTTTGCAAAATCCCCAAGATACAGGCAGATGACAGACTTGTGATTGCCCTTGTATGTTTTTGATCGCTCTTGTGTGTTTTGCTTAAGTTCTGTTTTGAAATGATATTTTGTGGTCAGAGAGACTTACCAAAATTGCGCACGCTACTTTTTGCAACCAGAGATGATTGACAATGTGGTTTAGAACTGCTTAACTTTTCCCACACACATTATGCACTGAACAGTTAACTGTAGAACCGTTGTGATATTTGTTATTGGTAAACTCCACAGCGCGTGGTTTATGCTCACCATATTGTGCTTCAAAAGCTTGAATAGGGTGTGTCATCACAGGTGGTTTAAAAAGATCTGTGATTCTATCACCCTAGCCCTTGGGCACTCCATTGTTGTCTGTTGCAGGAGAGGGCACAATTCAAGACACCGTATAATGCCCACCAGCCCCTCATGACCAATCCCCTGGCTAACTTGCACCCCTACTCATCACATGGGCACTTGATTTCAGTCTCCTTGACTAGTGTCATTGAAAATATATATATCACCGAGATACGAATATGCTGAGTCAGTTATAGAAAATACATAGACACTTAGCTTTCAATATTTTGTCCTTTGATATTGTTGTAACAATATTCTATCCCGTCGACATTTGGGTCAGTATTTCCAGCCTACACCCCTTCTGTCCATGTGCCTACCAAGACTTCAAAACATTTTCAGAAGATTTCTACACCGAGATAGCACCAAGCCTCTTTCAATGAGATATGAAGAGTGCTCTTTAAAGACCTGAAATAACCTGAAAAAAGTGTTTTTTCGCTTTGTTCATCAACGGATTGCACCGAACTACACAGAAAACCCAGTGTGTCTCCTCATTTGTCCAACTTGTTTTCTAAGGTAATTCCAAGCAAAACTTGAATTTACTCATGGTGCCTCAAGATCTCTCCGCCGGGAGTAACGTAAAATATTAAGGACAAGATGTAGGTCGTTCAATACTGGTCGGTATCGGCCGAAATGTCCGAATTTAGGCCGTTACCGACCGGTATTAGGCTACTGAGATGTAGGTGGCCTAAATTACAAATTCGGTAATTTACCGATTCGGTATTTTAAGGAATCGGTAAATTACTGATTCCTTAAAATACCGAATAGGTAAATTACCGAATTTCCAATGTAGGGAGCACTCAAATGAGTGCATTGCATAGGTAAGGATTCAGTATTTACCACCAACTACAATTTGTTGGTAAATATCGAAAACCTTTGCCAGGGCAATTATTTTGCTTTTACAACAGTGCGATGTGGCAGACATACATGCCCTTACGGCATGTATGTCTGCCACATGTGCACCCATGCACTATTCAGGGGTGTAATAGGGTGTCAATGTGACACCCTGCCACCCTTGAATAAGTTCCCCATTTTACTGAATCGATATTTACCGATTCAGTAAGTCCAGTTCCTTCCTATGGGCCTCCAATGAATGGGAATTACGGAATCGGTAAATACCGATTCGGTAAATACCGAATCGTACTGATTCGGTAATACTTACTGAATATTTACCTACATTGCATTTACCGATTCTAAAATACCGGATCGGTAAAATTCGGTATTTTAGAATCGGTAAATCAAGATCACCTACATCTGGCCCTTAGTTTGAGGTCCCTTTATTCCATAGGGGAGTGTTTGGGAACCATGATTAAGGTCATTGGAAAGATGTAATTTGTCTTCTGTTTTTGCTGAAATTGGGCCTAGTCTAGTCCTATAACAATATACCCTGATATGCATCTCGTACTTATTAATTCACACAACAACAGGGAAAAGTAATGTGCCTTTTACATCAGTTTTCAATTCTGATCTGAAGATTCCCATTAGAAAGGAAACTTGTCACACACTAATATCAGTTGCACCTGATGTGAAAGAAATTGAGGCATGCTTTTTGCAGCCTGGAGGAGTGAGGAGTGAGGTTACTAGTGTAATGGATGAGGGACTGATGATTCTGATGAAAAGCTAGGAAATCCAAGTCTGAAAGTTGCCAGAGAACTGGATAGTAAAATGTAGCGTACTTCTATACTTATTGGTATAAATAAGGATTATGAGGCACACTGGGCTTAGTTGCACCTTCTTGGGGGCGTGGGGGGGGGGGGGGAAGAGGGATACTTACATTTATACAAAAGCAGGTAAGCAGCAATGAAGGCACATGGTATTGAGTCATGGAAAAATAGGCTACAGTCCTTTCGAACAAAGGACCTCTCCCCCGCTGTCCTCTATTGAAGGGGTAACATTATGCCTTGCTTGCCCCCCTGTTTTATCCAGTCCTGATGAAGACTCGCACACCCCAGGTTCAAATCACCGGTTGGGCATAAGACTAGTCGAAACGTCGACGCTACCTTCTCTTACCTTGCAAAAATTTTGGGCATATATGTCTGGATTTAACAACTTTTTGATTGTAATGATTTAAAAAGAATTTTATGAAAATAATTTTATGTTTTGCCAGGTACTCAATACGGCAAAAATTACATGTCCGGTATTGTTTGATAAATAATGTGAATCTATCTTGACTACTATTGTGAATTTCCTTTCTACTCACTTATTCCATACTCTAATCACCCTTTTCTTTGCACGCTCTTTTCGGGCAACCACTTGCTTTTACCTACTTTTGAAATAATATATTGTGTATAATAATGAATTGACAATGAATTAAATACATTGTACCTTTTTGCCTTTGATCGTGGTGGCGATTTATCATTTTGTAGCAAGACAACTGGGTATATTAGAGTAGATTTGATGTTGGTGCTGTAGACTGTTAAACATTTGATTGAGTCAATTCGTACAATTAATAGGTTTAGGACCATTGTTCTTTCATGTCATAATATAGACAGGTCCATACCTTACGGGACACCCCATTTCTCTTAATGTTTACCCATTTGTGGGCTGCAGCCTCCCCTGTATCACATGACTGGGTGTAACTGACAGAAATTGTGAATTTCTCCCCGACTGTCACGCAAGAGAGGGATTAGGTGTGCCTGACTGGGCTATCTGCTGGTAGGATGGGGCCGAGCTGGCACAGCCCCATTTGCAACTGATTAGGCTGTGCTTGGTCTTCACACTGCAGCCTTGCCCCGTTGAACTTTATCTTCTCAGATTATTTTTCTTGAAAATTCTTCCAAGATCAAAGGTAAGTGGCGACAGGGCCCAATCCACTTCTTGTATTTACTCCTGCTCAATCGTGGTTGGCCATATTTTTCAACTTTGACTCAGTCTTGCTCGATTACATGTCTGTTGTTGGCACTTTGATCTTTTAGGAGCTATAGCTCTGGCTGTACTGATGAGATTTTTGTCATTTTGGTGTAAAATAATTTATTAAAATTTACTCTATTTTTCTAAATTAGTGTGTGAGTTTCCTTGTGTTGTGTTTTCACTTTATTATTATTTGTGCGTGGTATAAATACACATTGCCTCTAATTTGAGACTGACTGTTTTTTGCACAAAGCTACCCAGGGTTAAGCACAGTTTAATTTAGTGACTTTTTGTGGTTCACTCTGGCAGGGATTGTGGCTGTTACTTGATCAGGGCTCACACCCCAGTCAACCTCAACCTAATTTCTCACATTGGTTTTTAGCGGTGTGAATCAGGGCCTGTGTCTGTGGAGTACCATTCAGTGATTTGTGGTAAATAATATGACACAGAGTTGACCTCTCTTTATATTCTAAGTTTTCCATTAGCTGTTTTCTCCCTTTTCTAAATTTAAGTGCCATACATTTCTTCTTAATCCATGAATTACGCAGCGGTGCAACTATGACATCCTCAGCAGGGCTCAGCTGCTTAAGTGCTACAAACAGAAGGGGCTGAAGGCAGACAAGAAAGCTATCAAACTGGGTCTCCAGATAGCCCTCAGAGCCTTTGTGGAGGAGCAGAGGTGGCAGTCTACCTCAGGAAATGGTGAGGATGATAATGTGTAGACGGGAACCTGATCAGAGAATGAGGAGATGGTGTACCCAGACCAGGGTTTTCAGCTACAAGAATAGCCCAGCTTAACCCCATGCACAAGATGGGACAGGGAGAAGTGTGACTGACAGGGCGCTGACCTCAGAGGAGCAGGAGGACAGAAAGCCAGCGAGAAGATCAAATTGCTGCTGGCCAAGCTAAAGATGGAATCTGAGGAGAGAATGGTAAGAGGGTGACTGGCCATGGAGGAGAGGAGACTGGCCCATGAGCTCAGTCTTAGAAAGCGGAACATAAAGCCAAGCAAGTGGAGTTGAGCAACAAAGGTGGCAGCGTACCAGCAGTGTTTACTGGAAAGGTGAGTGTCCGCATACCATAGGAACTGGTGCCCAATTATGTGGTGGAAGATATTAATACATGGTTCTCTGCTTATGAGGTATCTCTGAGGGTACACATGGTCCCAAAAGAGTACTAAGAGGGTAGCTTGTGGAAGTAAATGCCTACGGTGGGGAGGGGTAACATTTTTCACACTTGAGTTAGAGGACCAGACCAAGTATGCCCCTGTGAAAGCCATCCTTATTTCTAAATTTGGGCTGACCCCTGAGAAATACCGTCAGAGTTTCAGGGGTAGACAAAAAATTCCCAACCGGTCCTGGGTGGACTTCATAGATTATTCCTTCAAAGGCACTGAATGCTTGGTGAGTAGCAGCAAAGTGGATGATTTTGACGGGCTGCACAACCTGATTCTAAGGGACTAAATACCTGTTTTACAGAGTTGCTGCAACACCCGGTAGATAGAAAGCTGACTGGCTTGCTGAGGAGGTGGACTGCTAGGTTGGCACCAGACTGTCCAAAAATGTGTCTGTGGGTGACTCCAAGAAGGGTGGTTCAGGTTTCTCTGAGCAGAGTGAGGGCGAAGTCAAGGGAGACACAGACCAGTCTCAGACTAGGGGGAAAAGAAAGGGTCTATGCTGCTTTTGAGAAATTATGATAAAAAATCCTCTTTAATGGTAAAGCTGGTTTTGTAAATTACAATTTTGAAAATCCAAATCTTTGGAAAGTTGGAATTTTCCTTTAGCCTCCCCTGGGTCATATGACTGGGTGTAACTGACAGACTTTGTGAATTCCTTCCAGACAGTCCCACAAGAGAGGGATTAGATGTGCCTGAATGGGCCGTCTGCTGGAAGGATGGGGGGAGTCACAGGTGGGCACAGCCCCACTTGCAACTGAATAGGCTGTGCTCTGCCTTAACACAATGGGTTTGTCACCTCCACATTGTCCCTGCTTCCAGCTTGGAGAAGAGCTGCTGAGAAGGAGGGAGGTTCTGGTGGGTGGTGGTACAGGGCTCATCATTTCCAGCCCCACTGCTTCGATTGTTCTCAGCTAGGGCACAAGAAAGGAGACTCTATCTGACCTAAGAAACCACCCTCTGGTGAGACCTCTGCATGGGTGGACAATATGGTCTTGGGGTAGGTAGTCTCCAGAGGCAGGATGTGATCATGTTCCTCATCTCCCTTAGTTGGAAGGTGAACTCAGAGGGTAGACTTGTGATTATTGAGGGTAGGAGTCATCTTATCCACCAAGTCATGGTGTCATGGAGCCATATACTCTATACGAGGGCAACCCAATCTTCCCCAAGGAACTGGGTATAATAGGTAATTTACGGAAGTTGCTCCCTGAGAAATTATTTCACCAATGTTCACCACTGTGAATGGTCACATAAGTGAGTCTATTATTGATAATCAAAAAGTGATTAATCAATATAAACTTAGATGCATTGTTATGAAAAGAGAATTTGTTTAATCTCAATCAATTTTATCTCAAGCAATATATCATTAATTAAATTATACAGGACATATGTTTCTCAATATATTTTCCATAATTCAAAATTATACAGCAGTACAGACACACAATTGTATGTTGACAATGGTGCTGCCTTATAATTCCTTAATCACATCAATACATATTCGGTATAGGGATCTGAGGAAGTGTTGTCAATCCTCTTAACGCAGTTGTTTCTACGAAATCAACAATGCCAGATCCATAAACATTCAAATAATAAAATGGAACTACAGCTAATGAAAAATGTAATTTAGAGTGTTAAGGAGGATGAATTGTCAACATTTCAGTCTCTAGTGGCCCGATCGGTCCCTGAGACCCTCCTCAAGACTCAGCTTTGAGATGTAATAAATCCTACAAGTACTAACATATCCAGTCAGTTTATGCATCGCCTGCTCACAACCAAACAAAACACCTACTTAATCCAGTGCATAAATCTAGTGAGACCAGAGACCACAAACCAAAATCCCAGTAATATACCATAAAATCAACTAACACCCAAGTGTGGTGTACAACAACAGGCTTAAACAAAACACCACCGTCAACATCAATTCTAATTGGGTACCTTGCTTCGAAATAGTTTGGTTCCACAACGTATACAAAAGCTAGCTTGTCCTTCTGCAAGCCTAGAAACAATGTATATAGTTATTCCTAACAAAACATCAGAAAACAATCCAGAAGAATGCCTCACCAATACTAAAAAGTCTTACCGACATCCAATTCAGTTATGGGTCAATTTAATCTACAAAACAAGCCCCAAAGTAAATAGCATGTAGTTATGGTCTTGTTTCCATCGATATTTTCATTATTTACTATATACAATGCTTACAAGTACTCCATATCGCAGTCTCCTTCTCTGGTTGGGACATCTGTTTTGTATGATAGAACACAGAGCAAACCCTTATCTTAAAGGCCTGCCCCTGTTCGGTCACAGGGACGTGCCCAATAGGCAACGGCCACCTTAGAGTAACTCTGATTTGGAATTAAATCCAGAGTCCCTTTTTAAAAGTATATCTAGAACTCCTATCCATAAGATGCAATGTAGGACCTGTATTCAATACTAAAGTCCACTTGTAAAAGGCTAGCTAGACGCATATTAAAATGTGGCTTGGAAACAGTTCATACCGGTCATGTGTATCTATATGGGAAGAACTTATTCATCAGTATCAAATACACAGCTGCCATTTTAAGCTAACTTAGCGGTGAAGCAGCCCCCAAACAACATATAAGAATATTCATTTTTGAAAAAAGCTTTTTGCATAAGACCCCCAAAATACTCAGAATTAATGAGAAACTACCTGAGGAAAAACAGGATAAAAATTCCTTCTGGCGCTACAATATTTTTATTACCCTACTTACATCAGTTTGAGCATGTCTATGCCGTATGAGATGGCCATTTTAGAGTAATCTGTAACCAACTAAGCACAAGCTAAAATTAAAAATTTCAGTCTACTAATATATTTAATCAATAGCGTGTCCACGGAAGTTGCATCTAGCAAGGGTCCAATCTGTACTTAACATGCAAAGTGGCTCAATATCAAGCTTATCATTACTCCTAATGTTGCACCTGCCAGAAATGATATTGCCAATCCAACAATGATAAAGCTTAAACTATTTATTTCATTAAAGGACTACTCTCAAGCCAAGACCTAGAACATGGATGTCTACCTACACCAAAAAAGGGGCATTAGAGTGTGGCTAATGTATGTCACTCAATATGTTGACTGAACCCTTTAGCCTTTGTCCTATCCATCCAGAGCCACATATTGTCTTTTAAAGTGAGCAGGCGATCCACATCCTGTCTGTGTCTGGAACACTTGACAACCTCCAGAAAAAAACACTTCATTTCATCAGGGGCATTTACCAAATTTATATAAACAGCAATTAGAATGATGTTCAAAGTCCATGATTTTTCATTCAGGGCACATGTTTGGACTACAGCTGTTGTGGCACATGCTGTACAGTTCCCACATGGATAGTTTCCCACTACTGGTTTCATGCCCCAAAGCTGTTGTTAAGACATGGATTCAGGATCATTGTAAGCCCTCACCAGGCAATCTCTCAAATTTTTACCTCTTTTAAAGGCAAACATTGTTTTTTCCCACTTTATTTCGACAGTATCCAGTAGGTGCCAATTTTTCAATATGGGCTTTTTAATTCTATTGGACTCAGTTTCAACATTTGTTATGCAGGTCAATGTTTTTTGTTTTTGGCGATCTTTTCCTTTCAGTAATGTTTCATGATCATAATAGCAGGGCCGTTTCAATGAGGGCTTCACAAAGTGATTTGGGTAACATCTCATGACCAATTTGGACATTGAGATTTTAGGTTCACCAAAATAGTCCTCTCTTATGGTACAATTACGTTTAATCCGTAAAAACTATCCAAAAGGAAGATCATCTTTCGAATTTTTTGGATGATGACTCATATATGTTAAAAGTGTGTTCCTAGCCATTGGTTTGGTGTATAGGCCTATAGACAGTAAACCTTTATCATCAGATATTTTTAAATCCAAAAAGTTTATGGACTGATTGTTATGTTCAATAGTGAACTGAAGATTGATGTTCTGTGCATTGAGCCACCTATGGAACTCCATTAGTTCAGTTGCGGAACTGTGTCAAATCCTTAGTACGTCACTTATATATCTCAGCCACTTTTTCACATTGTGACAAAAAGAACTGTTGTTATAGATGACTCTGTCCTCAAATGTGTAGACATAAAGGTTAGTTAGCTATGTATAGGACAGAAGTTGCCCCCATTGCAACTCCTTTTATATGAGCATAAAACTCACTGTTGAAAATAAGTGCTATCCTAGCGCAATCAGCGAAGAAACCAGTAGGTATCTCATGGGGTCATGGTCTAGACTCTAAAGTTCTTTCAATAACCAGTAAGGCCTTTGATTGAGGCATGTTAGTATAAAGACTCTTGATGTGCATTGTTACAAGGATGTCAAACTAGACATTGAATTCAAGTCTCTCTACTTGTGTGATTACTGCGAGGCTATCTCTTGTGTATGACCACTCACACGAACGGGGGCCCTTGAGGCAAATAACAGGCAGAGGAGACGGGGGGGAAAACCAGATAATCACTCAAATAGGAGACCCTCTACCTGTGTACAGAATCATATAGTGCTTGTAGTCACTGATATTAAAGCATATGTCTGAAAACACTGGCCTTTCAAAATATAATACACAACACTTTATATATCAACCATATCAAAATTAGTTTATTTATACATTTGATTTTCTGGTTGTGATAAGATAATTATGAAACTAATGTCAAAACAAATCCAAGCACATCCTACCTCATGCACACACAACAATTCAAACACATGGAAACATACCCTCACATACTCAAACGTCCTACAACTCAGAGTTCACTGTTAAGTAACCAAAAGATGAATATGCCAACAACATGGTTGGAGTTCGCCAACATCCCTCCTCTTGGGCATTTTTGTGTAGCCTTGTAGTGTATCACCATTCTAAGGATATGTCCCCTAGTGGTTTCAGAATCTCCCCCCATTTATGGAGATTATTAAGACTTTTGGCTTCACAGATGAAAATTTAGCACGCCTTTTAGGCCAAACCCCGGGCAATGACAGATCTTTTACCCTCTCGAAGGGCCGTAATGAAGAATGGACCAAATTACTCCGCTTAAAAAAGAATTCTAAATGCACTGAGTCACATGCTAACTTTATGTTAGATTATTTAAAAGCTGGAACCGTCCCTATTAGCCTCATGGTTAGAAACATCCCGGATCTTTACATTGAAATCAAACAGTTTCTGGAAAAATGGGCCCTCATTTCTAATAGATGTTCCAGGGACTGGAGGATGCTCATTATTGATATGGTTGATATATAAAGTGTTATGTATCATATTTTGGAAGGCAAGTGTTTTCAGACGTATGCTTTAATATAAATGACTACCAACACTATATGATTCTGTACACAGGTAGAGGATCTCCTATTTGAGTGTATCTCTTGTGTATAACCTAGAGAGAGGCACAAATGGTTTTATAAAGAAATCCACATATTCTGCCAAAGGTTGTAGAATGGATTGACATCCTGCAACTATAGGTCTACCCAGTGGATGTTGTTCGTCTTTATGAATTTTAGGGAGCATATAGAATGCTGGGAGAGTAAAATCCTTTTTGTTCAGACAATTACATTCTTTTTGGCTGAGCCATAGGCCCTCAAGACAGAGTGTAGTGAGACTAGCAATTTCCTTTCTAATGCTGGCTGTAGGATCTTTTGTTAATCTCAGAAAATGTAACAGACTATGTAGCTGTCTTAATACCTCTGTATCATATTTATTTATTTATTTTAGTCACTTGTAAAACGCGAACAGCTACCCCCAACGGGGGGTGTCCCGGCGCTGACAACGTGTGAAGTCCTAGAGGGTCCAACAGAGAGTTCCAACAGGCTAGATCTGAGAGAAAAACTAGGTTTGAGTTTCCTGCGAAAAACAACCTCGGATTAAAGAAATCTGAGTTCTTCTGGAAGGGCGTTCCACAATCTGGAAGTGGCCACGGCAAAAGCTCTACCGCCTGTGCGAGTCAGACGAAAGCGTGGGCAGAACATAAGCCCAAGATGGTTGGATCTAAGATCCCTAGTGGCAAGAGATCGCCTGGTTCTGAGCCTTAAGAATGCCGGGCCACGACCATTGAGAGCTCTGAAGGCAAGGACCAAGGCCTTGAACTGGATGCGATATCTCACAGGTAGCCAATGGAGTTTGGCCAGGTGGGGTGAAATCGAGTGGCGATAGGGGATAGTCCACTTTATCCTGCATAATAATACTTCCACCTTAGTCTTCCGGTTTTAATAGGATCTCTTGGTGGGTCGAGCAAGAGGTTAAAGCATCATTCTAATCTCTAGTGAAATTAAATTTTACATATTTATGATGTTGGACTATCTGTTCTACATCTGTTAAAGCCATATAACCGTATAGGAGCCATGTCACTGTTCTGCGAGGCACCAGGGCCAGCCAGACCATGGTAGTGGAAAGGATAGTTTCCGCAGAGCAGTTCACCGGCCAGGTGTGTAGGGTAACTCAGGCCAAAGGGCAGACCTTTGTCCACCCCATGGCCCAGATGTCCCTAAAGTGGTGGTGGGAAGGAGACCGAGAGAAGGATCATAGTTAGTCTCCAGATGCCCATTGACTGTATTCTGGGAAATGAGTTGCCACCATTGATAGCAGAGGTAGGAGGGGTGGCTATTCAGGTTACCCTGAAAGCTCATTAATTTTAGGGGTACTTCTCTCAAACAGGGGATACAGAGGACCAGATGGAGGGGAGAAGGGTCTCGCCACTGACCCCTGTCCAGCTTCAGGGTACAGATACTGAGCTGAGTGTCAACTCTCAGGCTGCTACCCGTGGAATTGTGGGAAGAAGAGTGGAAGAAAGGTGCCTTACACTCTGGGCTGTTGCTTCCCAACTATGAGAACCCTCGGAGGTAAGAAATCCTTGGAGGGCCTGAGGCCTAGCTCTTGACACTCATAGCGGTCAGTGGCCTCTGTTGGTTCCTATCCTTATGGACAGAGTTTTCCTTCTGTTGGACATGACATAACCTCTCCCCCGAGTGACCCCCAACATTGTTGCCTTTTACTCCACACTTTTTGCTGAATTTGTTTTTGATGGCCTTAGTGCACTTTATCACTGTTGGCCAGTGCTAAAGTGCTTGGGCTCACACCCCAAAACATGGTTATGTCATTTACTCCTGATTGGCATATTCAATTTACTTATACTTCCCTTGTAGAACGGTATAACATGTACTTAGGGTCTGTAAATTATATGCTACTAGTGGGCCTGCAGCACATATTGTGCCACGTATTTGTGTAGCCTCTTAAAACATGTACCAGACCAGCCATTGCAGGCTGAATGTGGCTTTAAACTGCCAATTTGACTTGGCAATATAATGTGCCAAGCCTTATACTTCCCTTTTATTGTAATTGTATTTATATAGCCCTCACTACCCGTGTACAAGGCGTCAAAGCGATTTTTGGGAGTAGCACGCTACTTGGGAACCCAAAAAGATTAGTGATGAACATGTGAGTCTGTTAGCTGGCCTGAAAAGAATAATGAAGGAATAGAAGAGTCTAGAAGGTGTTTATTGGGAGAGCATAGTAGTAAGAGGAGGTTTGGGATGGGTAAAGGAGAAATGAAGGAGGGAAGAGTCTCTAGAAATGGATTAGATAGATCATAGTAGTAATGAGTTTTGGGATAAGTCTAAGGAGGGATACATGTAGGAAGAATTTAGAAAGGGATGTTTGGGAGATCATAGTAGTAAAATGAAGTTTGGGGCAATCAAGGAGGCATAGAGGAGGGAAGAGTCCAAAAAGGGTTATTTTGAGATCATAGTTGTAGAATAAGCTTGGGATGAGTGAGTTTATATAGTATATATTGAAGGTGAAGCATATGCTGTACATTGGAGAGACTCAATTTGTTTATTTTTACATTAGGAGTAAAGTAAAAAATATAGATACAGAAGTACATGGAAGATTACATGTATAAAAAAAGTAATATATCAAGATTTAAGTTGTATTTAATAAACTCAGACTTTCAAGTGTTGCTATACTTTAAGCTAACTTATTTGTGTATTTTTTAATGTGTAAAACATATTTTTTCAATATTTCAACAGTGAAGGAATTATAGAATAAATAGTTATGATGTTTACATTTTTGGATAGATGAAGAAACGGAGAAGCATAAGTATCTAATCAAGTAACATATGAAAACAATGCAGTGACCTATATACATGTTAAGCTTAGAATAATATATATATATTTTTAACCATAATTAATGTTTATTTGTTCAGCAGACCTAAAGAGTATCTATATATAAAACATAATTATCATACATATTTATACAAAGAAATGCACATATCTAGAAACTTACGTATAATAAAATTAAATATTTATATGGACAGGGATATGCTGTACATTTGTCTTTGAGTATGGTGCTTATTAGAAAAGAGCTAACTCTTAGTAGTCTTCAGAAGATAGGATAATTGTACATGGATTTTATGTTTGGGGGTAATGAGCTACATAGTTTGGCTTCTTGAACATAGAAGGATGTTCCATATACAGTTTTTTTCTTGTTTGGTGGGATTTTGAGATGAGGTGCAAATCTGGAGCAGAGGTTCCTTTGTTGAATGTATTTGGTGATTTTATTCCTTATTAGAAACGGTCCTGTTCCTGGTATTGCTTTCCCGGTAATATAAAGCAGCTTGAAAGATCTTCTGGCAATTAGTAACTAATGTAGGGCCCTCAAGGCAGGGGAGATGTGGGCGTGTGGCTTTACATGCAGTCTGGCAGTAGAGGTCTGAATCCATTTGTTAGACGGGGACCTGGAGGGTCGGCCGAGGACAGGGGAGAGGCCTCCGGTGAGGACCGTCTCCAGCGATCGTACAGACAAGTAACTTCCCCCCCACAGATGGACACCACACAAGGATAAGGTCAACACTCTTTATATACGATTCTTGAAGAAAGGTTATCAGCGATACAGTGAGGTCGGGACATGAGGGTCCTCTCAATTCTAGTCTCTTGAAGGGGGAAGGGAAGCGGGACAGTCTTGGTACCGGTCTGGTACTGGGGTGGCAAGATGGGTAGCTCACAATCCTCAAGCTCGGATTTCTGGACGGTCGGGCCGCGGCAGCGCCAGCAGGCTAGGATGATAAGTCTCACTTGAGAAGGGCCGTGGCAGCGCCAACAGGCAAAGGCGATGGTTCACACAAGGATGGGGCGCGGCAGCGCCAGCAGGTCCGGACGAAGATGTAGGTTGCAGAGGGCCGCAGCAGCGCCCGCAGGCAGGAACGATGGTTCACAAGGATGGGCCGCGGCAGCGCCAGCAGGTCCCGACGAGGATGTAGGTTGCAGAGGGCCGCGGCAGCGCCAGCAGGCAGGAACGATGGTTCACAAGGAGGGGCCGCGGCAGCGCCAGCAGGTCCCGACGAGGATGTAGGTTGCAGAGGGCCGTGGCAGCGCCAGAAGGCAGGAACGATGGTTCACAAGGATGGGCCGCGGCAGCGCCAGCAGGTCCCGATGAAGGTGTAGGTTGCAGAAGGCCGCGGCAGCGCCAGCAGGCAGGAACGATGATTCACCAGGCAGGGCTGCGGCAGCGCCAGCAGTCCGTCAAGGATGAGTTCTTCAAGGTGTCTCTCGACTCCAGGATACAACTGCCTTCCTGGTCTGGAGCTGCCCCAGTTATAGGTCTGGCCTCCTTTGATGTCCGGACCCTCGCTCCTGGAGGTCGGGAGGTCCGGGATGAGGGAGTCCAGACACCCAGCAGGGGGGTGGAGCCAGCGCCCAGGGAGGCTGGGGGCGATTGGCACCTGGCGGGGGATAGCCATCGACACTCCTCTCTCCCATTGACCTGCCAAGTGGTCCGCTCACCTCCTGGGTGGATGGTGGTGCCTCGATGTCGGGGCCTGGCCAGGCCCAGGGTTGGGGTCGAGCTGAGGCCAGGCGGCCTCGTGGTGCAGTGTTCAAGATGGCGGCGGCCGGGGCAATGCTGCTGATGGTGGCCCGGGCTGGCCGATGTCGGGGTGTCTGGGGGCAGGTGTCCCGTTGGGGACGGGTTGCGGGTTGCTTCTGTGGGTTGCCGGGGTGGTTCTTCTGGTGACACCGGGCGAGCCGGTGTTCGGGCCCTGTTACGCGGGGAGGGAGCGGCCCCTTCACGAGGCCTGTCCAACATGCGTCCCCCCCAGCTGAAGGCAGGGAGAGTCACCCATCTTCTTGGGTACTCTCCTCGCCGAGGCGGAAAAAGCGTGACAGGCCGTCCGCGTTGGCGTGGTCTTGGCCAGGGCGATGCTCCACAGTGAAGTCCATCCCCTGCAAGGAGATGGACCATCGCAACAGTTTTGGGTTCTCCCCCCGCATCTGCATCAGCCATTGCAGGGGTCTATGGTCTGTTTGTACCCTGAAATGGGTACCGAAGAGGTAGGGCCGGAGTTTCTTGAGGGCCCATACTACTGCGAAAGCCTCCCGCTCGATGGTGCTCCAGCGCTGCTCTCGGGCCAGCAGGCGTCGGCTGATGAAGGCCACTGGTTGATCGACTCCCTCGGCGTTGAGTTGAGAGAGTACTGCCCCAATGCCATGATCTGAGGCGTCCGTCTGGACGATGAATTCCCGGCCGTAGTCGGGGGCCTGGAGCATGGGGCGGTGCACATGGCGGCCTTCAACTTCTCGAAGGCCGCTTGACAGTCCGGAGTCCAGTTGACGGTTTTGGGGTTTTTCTTGGAGGTGAGTTCTGTGAGGGGCCCCACTATGCTGCCATAGTCCTTTACAAACCGCCGGTAGTATCCGGTGAGCCCTAGGAAGGCTCGGACCTCGGTTTGGATGACAGGAGGTTGCCAGGACTGGATGGCAGCGATCTTGAGCTGGAGGGGGGCCACCAGACCGCTCCCTACTTGGTGTCCGAGATAGGTCACGGACCCCTGGCCAATCTGGCATTTGCTGGCTTTGATGGTGAGGCCGGCCTGCTGGAGGGCGTGCAGGACTTCTCGGAGGTGGTGTAGATGGTCTGCCCAGTGACAACTGTATACAGCGATATCGTCCAGGTAGGCGGCGCTGAATTCTTCGAGGCCCGCCAATACCTGGTTCACAAGTCGTTGGAAAGTAGCTGGAGCATTTTTCATGCCGAATGGCATCACTTTGAAGTGGTAGTGGCCATCCGGGGTAGAGAAGGCGGATCGTTCTTGGGCTCTGGGGGTGAGGCCGATCTGCCAGTAGCCTGCTGTTAGATCGAAGATGCTCAGATAGCGGGCAGCCCCCAAGCGGTCAACCAGCTCATCCACCCGGGGGATGGGGTGAGCGTCGGTTCGGGTAACAGCGTTCAGGCCCCGATAGTCTACACAGAACCGGAGCTCGGGGGCGACCCCGGGGCGGCAGCCTTGGGGACCAGTACGACTGGGCTGGCCCAGGGGCTGTCGGATGGCTCGATCACTCCTAGCGCCAGCATTTTGGAGACTTCGTCCTGGATGCAGGTGCGCACCCGATCTGGCACTCTGTACGCCCTGTGTCGAATAGGTGGACTATCCCCAGTGTCCACGTCGTGAAGGCACCAGGGGGTGACCCCTGGGGTGAGGGAGAACAAATTCGCAAATTGTAGCAGGAGAGCCCGGCAGTCTTGGCGTTGTTCCGGGGACAAGGCCTCGGAGAGTCTGACCCCTTCCACTGAGCCATCTTTTTCACGGGTCCTCAGTAGGTCAGGGAGGGGCTTGGAGTCTTCTTCCGTCCCACTATCTGTTGCCATTAGTAGGCTGAGCTCCGAGCGTACGAAGTGGGGTTTGAGTCTGTTGGCGTGGAGGACTCGGAGTGGGTTCCGGGGGGACTCCATGTCTATTAGGTAGGTGACAGGGCCTTTGCGCTCTATCACCTTGAAGGGTCCTGTCCATTTGTCCTGCAGGGCACAAGGTTCGACTGGAGACATCACCCATACTTGCTGGCCTGGTTCGAACTCGATGGAGGAGGCATGCTGATCGTACCATTTCTTCATGTCCTCCTGACTGACCTCAAGGTTGGCTTTGGCGAGTTCCCTGAATCGCCGGGTCTGGTTGCGGAGGGTCAGGAGATACTTATACACGTCTGGCGGGGTCTTTTGGGGGGCCATCTCCCATCCTTCCTTGACCAGGCTGAGGGGGCCCCGGACGGGGTGGCCGTACAGGAGCTCGAAGGGGCTGAAGCCGAGGGATTTCTGGGGAACTTCTCGATAGGCGAAGAGGAGGCACGGGAGCAGCGCATCCCATTGGCGGCGTAGGGGTTCTTCCAGGCCCATGATCATTCCCTTGAGAGTACGGTTAAACCGCTCGACCAGTCCGTTTCCTTGTGGGTGATAAGGGGTCGTGAACCGGTAGGAGACCCCGCACTGCTGCCAGAGAGACCTCATATACTTTGAGATAAAGTTCGTGCCCCTGTCGCTGACGACCTCCCGGGGGAAGCCCACTCGAGAGAAGATCCCCATCAGGGCTCGGCCTACCACGGGTGCTGTCACGGTCCGAAGAGGAATGGCCTCGGGGTACCGGGTGGCGTGGTCCACCAGGACTAGGATGAACCGGTGCCCCTGGGCCGTTCGGGGGTCTAGGGGCCCCACAATGTCTATTCCCACCCGTTTGAACGGGGTGGTGACGACAGGAAAGGGTTGCAAGGGTGCTTTGATCTTTCGGCCGCTCTTCCCGCTGGCCTGGCAGGTGGGGCAGGCCCGGCAGTGGTTGGAGACATCATTTCGCATTTTGGGCCAGTAAAAGTGTGTTACCAGGCGGTTGTATGTTTTATCTTGTCCCAAGTGTCCAGCAAGGGGGACATCGTGCGCTAAGTTCAAAAGGAAGTCTCTGAAGCGGAGGGGCACCACCAGCACCCGACTGGCCCCAAGCTCAGCAATTCTTTGCTCGCTGTAGAGCAGGTCATTGTCCCAATAAATCCAGTGGGCCCCTGCGGTGTCTCCTGCGCTCTGGGCGATGGCTTGCTGCCGGAGTCCCTCGAGGGAGGGACAGGTCTTCTGTTCTTGTCGGAATTGTTCCTGGGTGGGACACCTTCTTGACGCCACTGGGCCAGTTCGGGAAGGTCCTGGAGTTGAACGGGCCCTTCTTCGTTCTGTTCTGGGGGATTGGTGCTGAGGGCGTCTCCCTCCGGGACGATCGGGGGAGGAGGTTCTGGCCATTCGGGTTCTTCGGGACTGGAGATGGCGCGGGCGGCCATGGACCGGGTCGTTATGCAGGCCCATTCAGGGAGGCCCAACATCCCCAGGTGCTCTCTTCTTTCAACGGCTGCCCAGGGGGAACTTTCGAGGTCGTTTCCCAGGAGGCAGTCCACTGGGGCATCATCGCGGACAGTCACTTTCAGCATTCCGGACACTCCTCCCCACTCGAAGGGGACGCAGGCCATCCGACACAGGCTTTCTGAGTTGTCGGCTGATCGGACGGGGCAAAGGACGTTTGGCAAGATCTGCTCCGGGGTTACCAGATGACAGCGGACTGCCGTCACACTGGCCCCGGTGTCGCGTAGGGCTTCAGCCTTGCGCCCATTTATGTTTACCCACTGGCTGTATTTTCTCGTATTGGCGGGTAGGGGAGCCCGCGGAATCATGTCTCTTTCCCCTAGGCAGACCAGGGACATGGCGGCTGGTTCCCACTCGGGCTGTTTCTGCTTGTATTCTTCATAACCCTCTGGGGCTTGCACTTCTCCCAGGGCGGCGGCAGCGACCTGGCGGGGTAGAGGATTCTGGTTCTTCGGGCAATTAGGGTCGTTGGCATAGTGGCCGGTCCGCTGGCAAGTAACGTTGGCTCGGAACCCCGGACGCATGGGGGGGTTTCCCCTGCCGGCCGGGGGCGGGGTGTTGCTGGCGGGAGCTGCCGGGACGGCGTCTCTGCCCCGCCCCTGGCCTCCTCCTCCTCGGGGGCGATGGGGACCTTGGTTGGTTCTGTTTGGCTCGCTGGGTCCGCTTCGGGCAACTCGAGTGCTTTCCCATCGGTCAGCTTCGGCGGCGAGTTGCCGAGGTTCAGTCAGTTTACTGTCGAGGAGGTGCTGCCTGAGCTCGACGAAGCAATTGTTGGAGAGGTGCTCCCACACAATGAGGTTAAAGAGTTGTTTGTAGGTGGTTACCTGGCTGCCCTTGATCCACCCCTCGAATGCTCTGCTGAAAAAGTTCACGTACTCCACCCAAGTTGTACCCGGGATCCGTTTGCAGTCGCGGAACCGCTGGCGGTACATTTCGGGCGTGAGTCCGTATCGAGTGAGGAGGGCGGCCTTCATGTGGTCGTAGGAGGTCATCTGATGGTCCGGGAGTTGCAGCAGGGCGTCGCGCCCTTCGTTGATGAACCTCCCCCATAACCCGGCTCCCCAGTCACTTCGCGAAATCCGGTGGGAGGTCATGGCTATCTCGTAGGCTTTGAACCATTGCTGGATATCATCGTTTCGATAATACTCTCTGACGACATCCTTGGGGATGTGGACTTTAGGGTCTGTAGTGGCAGGAGTGTTCGGGCGCTCGGGCACCCCGAGCTCTTTATTCTGCTTCCGAAGCTCTATTTCTGCTAGATTGCGCTCATGTTCGTAGGCCAGTTTTTTCTCTTCTAACTCCCTTTGTTTTTGCTTTTCTTCCCGCTCCTCTCGGAGCCGCAAGTGTTCCAATGTTATCTTTTGTTCCGCCAACTTCAGTTCTCCATCCAACCGAAGTCGAGCCAGCTCTAATTCATAGAGTCTGCTTTTCTCTCGTTCTCGGATCTCCTCCGGGGAGAGACCCGATCTCCTTCCTTCTGTCGGAGTGGTGCTTGTTTCTGGCGCTTCGAGGTTTTGGTTCTGGGGTACGGACGTACCCGTCTCCGCCAAAGACTCTAGGGCCTGTTTGAAGTCTTCTTTTGTGCTTAGTCCTGTGGTAGCAATGCCTAGTTCTATGCAAAATTGTTTTAGCTCTCGGTGGTTGTACTCTTCTAATTTCTCCATCTGGAATTTTTCTGTGGATCCGCTCTCTTTGGTTGTCATTGTGGTTGAGTCGTGGGGTGAGTTACTCTCTGTACGATTACGCGTTGGTTCGGATCGCGCCGCTGGCCACCAATGTTAGATGGGGACCTGGAGGGTCGGCAGAGGACAGGGGAGAGGCCTCCGGTGAGGACCGTCTCCAGCGATCGTACAGACAAGTAACTTCCCCCCCACAGATGGACACCACACAAGGATAAGGTCAACACTCTTTATATACGATTCTTGAAGAAAGGTTATCAGCGATACAGTGAGGTCGGGACACGAGGGTCCTCTCAATTCTAGTCTCTTGAAGGGGGAAGGGAAGCGGGACAGTCTTGGTACCGGTCTGGTACTGGGGTGGCAAGATGGGTAGCTCACAATCCTCGAGCTCGGATTTCTGGACGGTCGGGCCGCGGCAGCGCCAGCAGGCTAGGATGATAAGTCTCACTTGAGAAGGGCCGTGGCAGCGCCAACAGGCAAAGGCGATGGTTCACACAAGGATGGGCCGCGGCAGCGCCAGCAGGTCCGGACGAAGATGTAGGTTGCAGAGGGCCGCGGCAGCGCCAGCAGGCAGGAACGATGGTTCACAAGGATGGGCCGCGGCAGCGCCAGCAGGTCCCGACGAGGATGTAGGTTGCAGAGGGCCGCGGCAGCGCCAGCAGGCAGGAACGATGGTTCACAAGGAGGGGCCGCGGCAGCGCCAGCAGGTCCCGACGAGGATGTAGGTTGCAGAGGGCCACGGCAGCACCAGAAGGCAGGAACGATGGTTCACAAGGATGGGCCGCGGCAGCGCCAGCAGGTCCCGACGAAGGTGTAGGTTGCAGAAGGCCGCGGCAGCGCCAGCAGGCAGGAACGATGATTCACCAGGCAGGGCTGCGGCAGCGCCAGCAGTCCGTCAAGGATGAGTTCTTCAAGGTGTCTCTTGACTCCAGGATACAACTGCCTTCCTGCTCTGGAGCTGCCCCAGTTATAGGTCTGGCCTCCTTTGATGTCCGGACCCTCGCTCCTGGAGGTCGGGAGGTCCGGGATGAGGGAGTCCAGACACCCAGCAGGGGGGTGGAGCCAGCGCCCAGGGAGGCTGGGGGCGATCGGCACCTGGCGGGGGAGAGCCATCGACACCCCTCTCTCCCATTGACCTGCCAAGTGGTCCGCTCACCTCCTGGGTGGATGGTGGTGCCTCGATGTCGGGGCCTGGCCAGGCCCAGGGTTGGGGTCGAGCTGAGGCCAGGCGGCCTCGTGGTGCAGTGTTCAAGATGGCGGCGGCCGGGGCAATGCTGCTGATGGTGGCCCGGGCCGGCCGATGTCGGGGTGTCCGGGGGCAGGTGTCCCGTTGGGGACGGGTTGCGGGTTGCTTCTGTGGGTTGCCGGGGTGGTTCTTCTGGTGACACCGGGAGAGCCGGTGTTCAGGCCCTGTTACGCGGGGAGGGAGCGGCCCCTTCACGAGGCCTGTCCAACACCATTGTAGTCTTTTCTTGGTTGATAAAAATGTTCCATGGTAGAGGTCATTGGTGTAATCAGGTTTAGACAGCACAAGAGAGGTACTAGCCTGGACCTTGTGTGGAAATCCCAGGTGGGGCAACACGCGTTGCAGAGTATTCATAGTAATGAAGTTTGATCTTTCTAATTTGTCCACTTGGACATTCATTGCTTTGAGTCCGTGGTATTTCCATGGTTTCTTAGAGTTCCTTCCCATTCCATTGCGAACCAGCGTGTGCTGCAACCTGCGAGATGCACGGAAGCACTCTCTTGGAAAAGGAATAGAGTAGTTAATGGGAGTAGGGTTACTACTAAAAAATACCGGTTAGGTAGCCCAAACATTTTAATCTGGGTGCCCGCCGGTATGATTGTAAACAGTACACGTTAGGAAGTCTTGGGGTGCTAGTTACCCCTACTTCCTCTTAGGGTCAGCATGTTTCTGCCACTTATATTTCCAAATGCTTGTGGCTTTTGTCAGGACTGATTATACTAACACAATCTACACTTATTTCCTAATGCTGACTTAACTTGTAAATCTACCACACATACGTCAAGCACGCCTAAACCACCTACTTAGTATTCGTAAACAGGTATAAATTAAGGCGCTTAATAGTGCTTCGTAGGTATATGGAGGAGATGCATGCCTGTTGTCACACAGACTCCTAGGCCCCCACCTGGCTTGCTTGCCTAAAATACCCCAGTTGATGCCTGCATCTTGAGATGCTCCTGTTTATAGCCACACTGACATAAAAGGCTCTCTCCATCTTGAACCCGCACCTGAACCCAGCCTGAGTGAGTACTGAACCCCCAATTGTTGTCTCACTAGTTCTAGACCCTTTGTTGTGGTGCTAAAGGTGCCCAGATCACAAAAATCCAAAACTTCAGACTTTGAAAATTTTGAACTAAGAATTACTTTGAGTACTAAGGGAAGACTGGGACCAACCTGCTTGTTGATTCTCCAAGGTGTATCGTCGATCGGCCTGACTTTGCGTCTACACCCACTACTTTCTTCTCTGCACTAACAAATCTTGTTGAGTGCTCCTTTGCCAAAGGAGTATCAGACCTCCTGGAAGTGTCCTTGGCTACAGACTCCTGCCACATCCTGCTGAAAATTTGCGACTTCCATAATAGTGACTAAGTCAGAATGTAGAAATCTTCACCTCTACTTCAGCACCTCTCCAATCACAACACTCCCTCTTGGAACACTGCCTGCAGCTTTGCCCTGCTGAACTTTACCTTCTCATAACATTTTTCATAAAATTACTTATGAAGGTAAGCGCTGACCGGGCCCAATCCACTTCTTGTGTCAGACTTACGCTCCATCGCGTTTAGACGTTTTTCTACAACCTTGTTTCAGTTTCTCATGTCTTGATGTCTGCAGTTGGCGTTTTGATATTTTATGAGCTATTTTTTCTCTAAACGTAAAAAAGTTATAATTTGGGTTCTACTGATTGGATTTTTGTTGTTTTGGTGTCAAAGAATTTATTAAAATGTACTCAAATGTCCTAAGTTAGTTTGGGATCTTTTTTGTGTTGTTTTCTCACTTTATTACTGTTTATGTGCTGCATTAATACTTTACACGCTGCGTCTAAGTTAAACCTGACTGCTTTTTGTGCCAACCTACCCAGGGTTAAGCAGAGGGTAATTTAGTGACTTTTTGTGTTTCACTCTGCCAAGAATTGTGGCTGTTGCTTGATCAGGGCTCACACTCCAGTCAACCAACAACCCAGTTTCTCAATTGTACCAACTGTGGTGATGCAGTTGAAAGTTATCAAAAGGTCTTGGCTCCACCATGGAGAGGTTAATGCTACGTAAATTTGTGTTTTATATTTTGAGCTTTTTATCTAAATACAGTCAGTACCATTGGTCCCTGAATCTAACCATCCGATTTCTACACATTTAACAACTGATATTTTGTCTTTAAAAATATACAATATGATAATGGTTACAGCAGACACTCATGGCCCATTTTTTCCTCTGCACAATTTACTGACAACTAAAGAAATGGGCAATATTTTTTACTTTTTTTCTATGAGAACTGCCTCACGATTCTGGTGCATGTACTCAACAATTTTTTTGGGGAGCTTTTTTTTTTAAAGCATTGTGTGATTAACAAACGATTCCTTCTGATTATCCTACACAGTCAAAGGGGCAAACAGAGTAAAGTCTGCAACCATATGTAAAGTACTACCATAACTGCATCTTAAGGACATTTGGGTTTGTATTTACCAACTACAGAAAAATTCCCATCATAATGCAAGCCCTCGTCCCACCATATTTTTACCGTTCTTTTGTATGCAAGGCTTTCAACCAATAATGTTTCTATTTTCTCTGTATATTGATCCTTTGGTCCACCTGCTACTCGTTATTTGAATCAGTTACAGAAATATAATCAACTTATTTCTGAAAGAATGATCAGTTCTAAGCTGAAAATAAAGAAATGTGCTGATTAATCGAGATGTAATTCTGCTTATTTTGCTCCTCAAATGAAAGCCTGCCTGTCATCCCATGTCTTTCCTGCCCATACAGTGCCATTTAAATTTCAAACAGTCGGCGGTTCATGACATTTTACAAGCTGTAAAGGTTTTACTCGAAAAATGTAAAAAAGTTTCAATTACTCTGGAAATCGAAGTTCATGGTTTAGTAGCATTAGATAATATTTAGAAAGCTCTCTTCCCCTGACCCTCCTTTGGGACCTTTGAGAGCTGTTCTTACTCACAGTGACAACTGTGTTTGAAGAGGGGCCTACTCTTACAAGCAGTAATGCTGGCCCAGCTGGCTTCAGAAGTCCCAAAAACACTTCAAAGAAGCAAATCCGAGAACGAAGCATTCAGGGTACAGATACGTGGACTGTTGGAACCGTGTCCGAGAACGTGGGTGTGTTTGTATTGGCATTGTAAGCAACGTGAACCAACTTCCTAAGCAACCCCTGACAGAGCCGCAGTCCCAACCAGACAGCAGGGCAGCTGCCTGACGATGGCCCTGGCTCCTCTTCAAAGGGGTCTCTGTCACCAGGGACAGCACCGGTATCTGGCTCCGTGTGAGCTGTGTCCAGGGGCATTGCTCTGTGGTCTCTTTCACTCAAGCTTTAACAGTGAACTTTTGTTTTGTTTACAAATCTGCCCTTTCATGAACACATGAGATCTTATCTGTTGGGGCTTTGCAGTGGCATTACCGCACATTATTTTTGTTTGAGCCACCTCAAAAACATATTTCTGCTAGTCAATAGTATGCTTGGCTGCTCAGAAGCACTAACCTTTTTTCCTATTTGTGTATAGTGCTTGAACCTTTCGTGACGAATGGAGGTCCTTTTCAGTAAGTTAAAAAAATCAGTATAGAAACGAATTTACCTATGTCCTTATGAAAACAGTCACCATTAGGCTAGAAATGAAATGGAATGTACTCTTCAGTGGAAGACCATTTACAAAAACGTTGGTCTTTATCACATTAGGTATGACCAGGAAACATCAATAACATAGTGGCTTACATGGATACCTTCCTTGAACTAACTAACATTAACAAATCCAAAGGTCACAGCTTTATATCGCAAATGGCAAGCTATTGGCTTTAGAATATATAAAGAGTAACTGTGGGTCTGGAAAGAAAAAATGCCTATGTGTGTGTTGATGACTATGTGTATGCCTCTAACTTAGGGCAAACAGCCGGACGTTTACACTGTGTGAAAAATATCCATCAGTTACTTTTCCTGTGCCACCCAATTCATCATCTGGACTACTTCACATAGTAGGCAATCTGTGTTGTAACCATATCTAGAGGTATTATAATGAGATGGTTAACTGCAGTGATGTTGATGCCCAGAATGATCAGTGGCTGTTATATGTTTGTAACTGAAAGCAGTGCATATGTGAATTGTGAAAAAAAGGGGAATGTGCTCGTGTTAAAATTGGAGAGTGTCCGCAATAATAACTTTATTCTGGAGCCGTCCACTTCCAAAGATATAAAAACATAAGAGTGCAAATAAGTCAGATGGTTCAAACAAATAACTTCTGACCAGTAAACCCAGTCAGAAGTTATTTGTTTGAATCATCTGACTTTTTTGCACTCTTATGTTTTTATGATGATTTGGGCGGCACAGGAAAAGTAACTGATGGATATTTTTCACACAGTGTAAATGTGAAGAGGAGGTGGTGCATACTGGAGAGGAGGTGGTGCGTCTGTTTCTTACTGTGATCCGGTGCGATGCAACAAGATGGCGCCTCAATGCAATGCGACGATCCGGTGCGATGCGACAAAATGACGTCTTGATGTGATGCGACAACGTTGGATGTGATGCGTGTACGCCCGATGGCCGTGCGGCAAACTCAGTAACATCTGAGCCGCAACAGGCCCTATGACACGCTTCTCTGGTGATGCGACGGCGTCCTCTGAGGTGGAGACATGCTTCTCCAGTGATGCAACACGCTTTTTCAATGATGCAACGGCAAATAGCGGCGGCACGCTTCTTCAGCGATGCGACGGCAACTGCTGCGGCAGCGACACACTTCTCATTGTGTTGCACTTCCAGCTCCCAGCACTCCCAGTCTTCTCAGAGGGACCAAACAACAATAGGCACCTCTCTCCAAGCAGAATTCCAAAGCAAGGGAATTCAGGGGAGCTGGTGGTGAAGTCATGTATCCCTGAGACTTCAGGCAGGAGGCAAGCACAGTTCAAGCCCTTGGAGATTCTTCTTCAAGACTGCAAAATTACACACAAAGTTCCTTTTCTCCTTTCCTTGGCAATAAAGTAACCACTGCACGCCAACCCCAACAGCACAGGGTCAGTCACCTCCTTCAGTTTCCTTAGTTCTTCTCCTTGGCAAAGGGTTGTCTTGATTCCCAGAAGTGATCTAAAGTTCTGGGGTCTGGGTCCCCCCTTTCATACACCAAAATCCTTTGTCTCTGAAGGCAGAGAGTGTCTGTACCTAGTCCAAACCAGTGCTGTGCAGTCCTGGAGCACTTTGTTTACAGGACTTCTTCTTTCCTTTGTCATTGTGGGCCAGGGTCCTCAGAAACATCACAGAAGGCGGAGCCAGCATTGTGGAAGGCAGGCACAGCCCTATTCAGACCCAGGTACTATTCCTCCCACCACTCCTCATGCAGATAGGTCTATTCAGCCTTGTGCTGACTGACGCGGTCTCCTGGAGCCACCCCAGCCCCTGTCACTCAATAAACCAGACATGGAATATACAACCTAGCAGAGACAGACTTGGATGGTTAGGCAAGAAAATACCTACTTTCTAAAAGTGGTATTTTCAAACACAGAATGTTAAAACCAACTTCACTAAAAGATGTATTTTATCATTCTGAGTTCAGGCATACTAAACTCGAATTACTAACTAGTTCCCTGAGTCAGTTAGGTTTATAAGGTGATATCATCAAACTGCCGATTCTGGCCTATGGGAACAGGTGGCCTTCCAATAGTGAAAAACGAAATTGACTGTAATTTACTATCAGGACATGCTACACACATCAGGGCATGTCCTACCTTATACATATAATGCACCCTGCCCTTGGGCCTACCTTAGGGGTGACTAATATGTAGAAAAGGTAAGGTTTAAGGACTGGCAAGTGGGTGCACTTGATAAGACGACATGGTAGCCCCAGGCTGCATACAGGCTCTGCAATGGCAGGCCTGAGACACATTTTACAAGGTGCTCCTGTGGGTGGCACAACCAGTGCCACAAGCCCACCAGGAACATTTGATTTACAGGCCCTGGGCACACATGGTGCACTGCACGAGGGTCTGACAAGTAAATCAAAGGAACCAATCATGGAGTCACTAATCCGATGCAATACTTTACAATAGGGAGCACTTGCACTGAATAGCAGTGGCAAAGTGCCAAAGGCATCTAGACCAGCAAAACACATAGCAAAAATACAGGAGGCAACAGCAAAAAACTGGAAGGGAGACCTACGCCAATGGTGTCAGGTCTAACAGAGACTATTCTCTGGGGAAGAGACCAGCACTAGAAGAGCAAGTTAAGCCTTCAAATAACAGTGACAAGAAAACCAACCAATGGTGAGCAGTTGGAGGCTCAAGGCCCACTGTAAGTTTTTGGTATGTTTCTCAATAGGTCTTTGAGCACAAGATGTAACCGAGACCTAAAAATTATGAATTACAGAACTTCTATCTCACTGTAAACAGACAGCAGAGAAACAGACGCAATTACTCAAACCAAAACTTTACAGTCAAAATTGAATCCTAATTTAGGATTACCATAATATCAACATAAAAGTTGTACAAGTGGACACAAAAATCACTTGCACAAGGTTACACATTAATCCACTTAAATTGTGACAATCTTGCTGCTCCGGAGAATATTGTCTGAGATCCCAGTGGTTTCACAAACTTTGGGGAATTGGCTAGCTTCTAAAAAAAATCTCTATATTAACAGAGAAAAAGTTTTATTACACCAGGGCAGGAGAAGAACTAGAGGCCCATCTAGCTTTCCATAAGAACGGCCAATACTAAAGAATGTATATATATATTAAAAAAAACTCAGAATCACTCCGTCAGTTGCCCAGCACCAAAACTGTGGAACCATTTAACATAAGAACTTGAACAAGACTGATATACTAGTCTTCCACAAATACTTAAAAACCTTTCTTCTCACAGTGCACTTAAAGGCATTACAGTGATCAAATAAGTGGTTACTATAAAAAAATAAATTTTAAATTCAGTCAGTCAATCATGATTTTTAAAGATTCAAAAGTCAACGTCTAACAGATTGCAGTATTTATAATTAAAGACACTTTATTTATACTGTTTCTCATGGGAACTTCTCTAGCACCGTCAATTTAATGCTCAATGACTCAAAGCTATGAGTTTATTCTATTTACAACTATATAGAATCATCTATTAGACTATGTAGACAATTTTGTTGTCACACTTTTCAACTTTCATTGACCAATCGGCTGGTAGAATCACGGTACTAGAACCCCATGAGAAAGTGAAAACTTGTATATAAATGTAATAATATGTATATAATGTATATAATGTATAGAGAGTGAGAACTATTTTTGCACTGTTAATATGTATAGAAATGTTATTGAAATGTAGTGGTCACCTATAGTGGTGGAGCTGAATTTGAATCTGACGGTGCTAGAGAAGTTCCCATGAGAAACCGTATAAATATCAAGTGTGTTTCATTATAAATACTGTAATCTGTTACACGTTGACTTTTGAATCTTTAAAAATCATGATTGACTGACTGAATTTAAAATTTCTTTTTTATAGTGACCACTTATGTGACAAAAATACAGAATTCCTGAGGAAGGCACATGCCGAAACGCGTTGAATGAATGGAATTTTGGTTCTGTATATGAATAGTGATTTATGAATTGTATTATACACTTTTATGTTCTGTATACACTGAGGATTTATTTATGTATAGAACAATGATTATATGAAGAAGTATTTATTGTGATTTTGTTACTGAAAAAAATGGAAAAAAGTCTGAGAAAAAAATATTTCAAAAATAAGAATTCAATAATAATAAAATATAAATATACATCATGACAACTCATAGTAGTATTTAATCCGTTTTTACAACGTCTCATATGATACTTATAAATATGCACAGAACCTGGTGCTAAATCTCCCTCTTCCTAAAACGTATTTTCCTTGCTAGGGTTTATCCTTTTAGGCAGGGGCCCCCTTCCTTCCACAATTACAGTGATCAAAACCATACTCCACTTAACCTACCCTTGCTTAGAGTTCTTTGCTGTTTAGGGCTGTTACTTGTGATGCACCCGCTGCCCTTGTAGCAAGGAAAAGGGTATAAAATAACTTTAATTAATAAGTTAGCAAATGAGCGTGTGTACAATTATGGCTGAGCATCTTTATTTTAAGCTATTAATTGGAAAAGGCTATCCTGAAAATTCTGCTAAACTATATTTGTCTGGCAATTTGATGAAAATTTAAAGAAAGGCTATTTCCGTGCTTTATGTTGAACTGTTTATGTGAATGATCCTTTTATTGAAAGTTTTAATACTTGATTAGAATGGTTTTATATTGGTTTTCCATAATTTCCCTCAACTATTAGTGTAAAGTGACACAACCTTGTGCAGTTGCTGTGTTATAAAGTCTCCTTAAAGATTTTAAATCAATACATAGCCCTTTGCATGCCACGATTTCTCTTATAGCTATGCTCATGGGGAGAAGAACAATAACAATTCTATTGGATGAATATTTAGGAGAGAAGAACCACGCTTCAAGGCTGTTGGAAAATGGCTCTCTGAAGGGTCACCCCAATTGTTTTGCCTTCCTCCTCCTCTTTTTCTGACCTTTTTTTTGTTGGCTTTAAGACTCTAAGCACTGTACCACTGCTGACCAGTTCTAAAGTGCATGTGCTCTCTCCTCTAAACATGGTATAGTTGGTTTAAACCTGTTGGCATATTCAATTTACTTGTAAGACCATTCTAAAGTAGTATATACCATGGGCCTGTAAATTAAATGGTACTAGTGGGTCTGCAGCACTGGCCATGCCACCCACAGAATAACCTTTCAAACCTGTCTCGGGTCTGCCACTAGAGGGCCTGTGTGTGCAGTTCACTGCCTCTTTGATTTGTCATTTAAAACTACTTGCCAAGTTTCAAACTTCCCTTTTATTACATATAAGCCATCCCTAGGGCAGGCCCTAGTAACCATAAGGGCATGGTGCTATGAAAGGAAAAGGTAGGCCATTGATTTTTATGTTTTGCATGTCCTGGATAGTGACAAACAGCCTATTTCCTTTTTCACTTCTGTGAGGCCTACTCCTGTCATAGACTAGCATAGGAAATTCCTTAATACACTTTTAAGCTGCAATTCCTGATCAGAGAAGGATATCTTTTCCATGTTTCATGTTTCGAATGGCGATGACAAATCCTCCATACTGGTGAAGCTGGATTTAACATTACTGTTTTAAAAATGCCAGTGGACATTTCTCTGTGCTTATAACTTTGTGCCTTACAGCCTGCCTCCAATACTCGTCAGAGTTGGGTGAGAGCTGCACTTTGTGCATTCTCTCTAGACAGCCACAAACACAGGAAGGTGAGGCTCATCTGCATTCTGATGGGTCTTCCTGGGTAGGGAGGAATGGGGGGCTGACACTTACACTTCAATAGGTAGTGTTCTGTCCACACACAAAGCACTGCTTCACCCCCCACAGATAGCCTGGTAGACACGACCGGGTTGAAAGGGATCCGTGTGCGCCTGAGAGAGCTGCTTTGAAGTCACTCCCTTCATCAAAGACACTTTTGGGTATAAGTACCAGGTCTCTAACCCCCATCAGAACAGACACTTCTGGATCTTGCACTGAATCTCTGTCAGGAGATGGCTGTGCTGCTTTAAGAACTCCACTAGACTGCTTTTCTTGAAGGACTGCTTTTCTACTTGTTACCTTTCTTCTCCCTGAATCTGCCTTCCTTCCAAGTAATCTCAAAGGGCTTGCAGGCTTTCCTCCTGTTTTCTGAAGTCTCAGGATCACAAAAGCCTCCCTTTAATGCTGCTGGTGCTGCTGGACTCTACCTTCTGCAAGTTATACCTGAGGTGCGCTCTCAAGTTTTAGGCCTGCAGCTGTCTCTCTAGAAAACCAGTGCATAATCACCACTGTGCCCATCAGAACCGATGCATCACCCTTCGACGGAGAGGCTGCTTGAGACAGATGGCTGTGCAAACTATAGAACCAATGACCACGCATTACCTTCACTACAGCAAAGCTAAAGACAAACAAGCGAACCAAATGCATCAAAAAGATCGACACTTCAAGCCCTCAGCGTCAACACTTTGCTCCACCCAAGGTTCTTTCTCAGTAGGTCCTTTGTGGGTCCTGTAGCTGGCCTGCCCTCCATTGTGGTCAACCTTTGGATTTGCAGTGGTCCAATACGACCTCAGCTAACCTTTTGACCGCTTGTGACTTCTAAACACTATTTATGCATTTAATCTTTAAAAATTCATATCTCAATTTATACTGATTGGAATTGTGTTGGTCTACTTTTGCTCAGAAAAATATTCTCTATTTTTCTAAACCTGTGTGCAGTTTTTTGTGGTGTATTAATTGTGTTACTGCGTGTTTGTGTGTGTGTGTGTTGCACAAATGATTTACACATCACCTCTTTGGATAAGACTGACTGCTCGGTGCCAAGCTACCAATGGGTGAGCACAGGTAATCTTTTAGTGTGTATCTAGCATAGCTGACTAGAGCTGTGATTCCTGTCTGGCCAGGGTGCATTCCTCAGCCACCAGGAATCCCATTTCTAACAAAGACCCTTTATTCAAATTTCTCAGTGGAATGAAAATCTTTAGTCAAGGGACTAAAAAATGGGCACCTCTGAAATTAAGCAAATCATAATTAGAAACTGCCTCTGGAATCCCCTCACAAAACATGGCTCACTTCAAAATTATTCTGGATAGAATAAAGCCTCTTTCTTCAGATGGCATCATTGTGCAGGCTAAATATCATATACTTCTCCTGGAAAGTTGTACCTGAGACAAAAAATAAAGACCTGTGATCTAACTATTGATAATTTTTCTTAATTCTAAGGTGAATAATGAATGTACCTCTTGTGATTAGATCCCAGATAAATAACTTGGAGAAAGGTAGGAGCGATGCTGCCAACATTTTTTAGGTCTCGGCCTGCCAATGCGCTTGCGAATTGCTGGCGAGACATACAGAGGGCCACCAGCAAATCCTACCGAGAGGGTTTTGGAGTGCGGATTACGCCCAGTGCATGTGAGGCATTCAAGCGCGAAGCTTCGCCAGCGCACGCTTGGCCTCACTTCCTGCTCCCCCTCTTACTTTCGTTATCGCTCACACCCCATATGGTCGTTCCCTCCCACCCTTCCGACTTCAAAGGAACGCCGCTCCCTTGCTCCCCCGCCCCACCGCCACGCAATGCTGGGAGCTTTCCTGTGCCACATTATTATTTTATTGCTCCTGAAGATCGCAATCTTTGCTCTGAAACTTGTATTTACCAGGGACGCCGTAAACATCCACAAACCTTTACAGGGACACTATCCTATGCAGCATTGAAGCGCTATATGCCCTTCTCTACAAGTTATTTTAGACAAGTTTCAAGATTTTTTTTGTATACTTTGTTTATTTGCTTTTCCGTTGTTTTAGTATATATTGCCAATCTTAGCTTTTTGATTTACAGTTTATTATGTATTTTGCATGCTTTTTTTAAGTGTTATAACCTTTCGCTCCAAACATGCATTTCACGTACAAACTACCGCTAGCGTTCCTCACCATTTTTTCCTGCTTTACATACTACGCTGTATATACTACCTCATACTTTACTACATTTGTTATCTAGCTAGTATACTACTTTGGTCGCAAAATTATAGTTTTTTATGCAAATTTCACTAAAGGCTGCTCATTTACGGTACATACAAATATGTATGTTACACTAACACGCAACACACCAACTGCTTTGCACTTTGCTTGCAGTTTAGTTCGCCTTTTTATATTTCCTTTATTTCTTCTTTTCATCGCATTGCTTTTCTCAGCAAAACCCTTTGCTCAGGCACACATTGCAACTAAAGCTGCTTAATTTGTCGCTACTGCAAAGCAAAAAGTTAAAATGTGTTAAACATGACTCGCCAACAGTAATTACCTCTTTTAAACATTTCCTCTATGCATATGCTTCTAAAACTCATCAATATTAGTGTTTCCTAGTTCGTATGCTCACTCGTTACTGCTTATATTATAAGTTGCTTTCTAAATACGAATGCTGCTACTGCTAATATTAGAAGTTGTTTCAAAAATACCAACACGGTTGTTTACTCCCTATGTGTGTAGCTTGTTCTTTTCCGAGTTTTATATACCGCAAACTCGACCCGAAGGTATCAGTGCGCGTTAGTGACCACCAGATGCACGGGGAGATTACGTGATTTGCCACAGGATGTGGAGCGTCCCTGCTGGGACTCCAAACCCCCTCTCCAGCTTCGAGGTCGACCGCTCTAGCTGTTAGGCCACACCCTCTCCCCCGTCATAAAACTCGAATGTTTGTAGACAGTGATTACCCTGTAAATCTAGGGAGACAGTTCAGCATGTTGAGTGCCTGCTGTCAGAATTTGTGTGTAAAGTTGACTGGGTCGTTCTTTTTTCCGTGGTCAGTTAAATGGGTTTCTATTTCGATCGGGTAATAACTGTACACACAAATTGTCTATCAAAGCGCTTTGGTTAAAAACGATATATACATTATAGAAAGATTAAAGATGCATTCAGAGTTTGTTGTACCACGATGAATACTATACAGAATCTCATGTTACAAATACTTCAGGTTTATCTCGAAAGGGCGTTATTGGCAGGGCCCTGGGCTTTTTAGCAAGTAACATTAGGAGGTCATTCTAAACTAACAATTTGCATCCGAGTCTCTCGGTTCTGGCCCAGTTTCTAAATGAATGTTGACTTAGCACGTCCCTACCCACCACTTGTTTGACAACTTGTTAAATAACCTGCCAGGGCACATGAAGATGAAGCGACTTACCCAGTCACAGTGAGGAGCAGAGTACTATGTGCCAGTACCGAATTCACCCTTAAACCTTTCATCCAGTCCCTTGCTCATGACACGTCTCTGACCGTGAGGAGGCGCAACAGGGGTGTTTTAAATTATTGTAAGTTTCTTCAAGCTGTTCTATGGCCCGAACGCCTGGCGGGCACATTGATTACGTACAGTTCGGACAGCGATGGGCATTTTATTAGCTGGTGAAAGATGCGCCCCTCACACTGTGAAAGTCTTGTGAATTCTGTTTCCTTCCTGAAATTGTATTTTCTAATCCTGAATTAGGAACAGGTCACCTCCCTTATTGAAGAATTAACGTTACCTTTTCTCAGATGATATCTTAGTTGGTCATTAACTATCGCTGTTAAATGACCAAAAGCCTCCGTAATTGCTTGTTTTAATTGTAGCTTTATTAACGTTGCCATAAGGTATGAACTGGTCAATGGGCGATAGTTGCCAGGTGAGAGTGGTGATTCCAATAATTCAGAAGACCGCTACATACGTTTATCTTATCACTTTCTTTATTTCACTACCTTCCTGCTCTCTCTCTCCATCCCCACCAGTATCTTGCTCACTAGCCAACAGAACACCTTAAACATTCCTCAAAAATAGAGACCAACTCACTAGGAAGACTAAAAAATAGAAGCCATTTTCTTTTTCTTCATTTATTTTTCTGCCATTTTTGAAGAAGCTCCTTAGAGTAAAAACAACAGGCATGTACCAAGAGCAGCACACTCTATCTAGCTATCTATCGTCATCACTATCTGTCTGTCTGTCTGTCTGTCTGTCTGTCTGTCTGTCTGTCTATCTATCTATCTATCTATCTATCTATCTATCTATCTATCTATCTATCTATCTATCTATCTATCTATCTCTCTATCTCTCTATCTCTCTATCTCTCTATCTCTCTATCTATCTATCGCCCTCTATCTATCTTTCACCCTCACTCTATCTTTGAACGCTCGCCGTTGGGGAGGGGTAAATCTGGGATTGTATTTGGACAGTTTTCGAGATAGATAAACATACGCTAGACATACTTCCAGGGTTTATAGTTCTACTCTGCATTATAATACCAGTCTACATTTTATATCCAAAATTGAAGGTAAAACATTTTTTTTTTATTTCTCTGGCTAATACAACTAGTTTTATTTGGATCACTGAAAGTTATCTTACTAATAAGAAATCCTAATACACAATAACCACTTTTATGGTGGAATGATTATGGGGAGGTTAGCAAAACTAAGCTGACTGCCTTCAGAAACTCTTATTCCAAGTAAAACTTTGGTCTCCTGATACTATAATCACTCACTGAAACACATGCAATGTACTATCTGGGCATCAGACTATATTTCATTTCACACATAGCATGCAGTGTCAAATCTGAAACCTTGTGCCTTTAAAAACAAAAAAAAATAAGTAACCATGGGCCATATGTATCAACATTCCGTTTTGGGATTCCTAAATAGCGATTTTTAAGGAATCGCTTTTTAGATATTGCAAAATGGTATGTATGTAGAAAATCACTTCTTTTTAGCGATTCCTTAAAATTCCATAATTGCGATTAGCAAATTGCTAATCGCAATTAAGGAATAATTTACCATTCATTTCTATGGGCCAGGAGGCCCATAGGAATGAAGGGGAAATTGCGAATCGCAATTTGCTAATCGCAAATTAGTGAATATTTTCAAGGGGGTCTCAAGAACACCCTGTTGCACTCCTGAAAATGACATGTGCGCGCATATGGCGCAGATACATGCCCTATGGGCATGTATGAGCGTCACATGGCACCTTTTGATTTTTAAAATAATGCTTTTTTGAAATAATTCGCAACTTAGCACCAACTAGAAGTTGGTGGTAATTTGTGATTCCTTAATGGCATTTTGGAATGTTTTTTTCCTTGATACATTGCATTTAAGGAATCGCAAAATTTGCAATTCCTTAAATGCAATCGCAAAATAAGGAATGGCAAATTTAGCGATTCCTTATTTTGCAACAAAAATGTTTCATACTTACCATTTAGCGAAAATGGGTTCGCAAACGCCAGAATTCTGCGAATTTCGGCGTTTGTGAAACCATTTTGCCTTGATACATATGGCCCCATGTGACGTGACTTGCTGGTGGTTTTTTTTAAGGAGTTATGATCAGGGTAAGGCTACTGAGATGAATTTCCCCTTGATTTTCCAGCATACATCCAAGGGTATCGGATCTTTACCAGACTTTTAGGATAGCCACTGACTGTGTAAATAAATCGCATTAAAGTCGCTGCACATAATTGTATCTAATGTGGATGTCATTAAAATCCGGTATGATCCACCTTGCTTGCACTAAGTTTGAAACAGCAGACATAAAATAAATACAAAAGGGATTGGTTGAACAACCTGTGTTAGCTTAGGCACAGCACACAGGCAGTGCCCAAACAACAGGTAAAGAACTCTAACCAACCTGATGACAGGAATGCCCAGGATGCCCTGGAGACGCTGCAGATCTGTTACTAGAGGCTTTTCCAGTGGTGGTTGAATCTTGGGAACAAAGGGTGATGACAGATAGAAATATCACAGCTGAGAGCAAGATTGCACAGTCATTGGCACGTTGCATACTGGGAAAACACGCCAAGCCAAAAAAAGTGATAATCCCATAGGGATTCAAGGATTTGCTTCCCTGGTGGTGTTATGTGCCTAAAGAAGACTCATGACGCATTGGCTGCAGCCACCAACCTCCTACCCCCTCTCCCCCCCTCCCAAAAAAAACTTTAGAAAGGAAGATATGACTGAATGTGGTGGAAGAGCTCCACATGTCTCTGGCGAGCAAAGCTGAGGCCTTGAGACCCTCACGGTGAGTAGCGCGCTATATAAATCCCTGATTGATTGATCATATTCAAGACTGGTGTAAAATGACTGATAAACTGAGTGCGTAGAAAGAAGGTGTAGGCTTCGAGTGTAGCTCCTCATGAATGAGGATTGGTCTGCCTTAGGAAAGTGTGAACTTCAGACTGAATAAAAGCAAGTGCAGATTGATACGCTGGGTCCCTGTACTTGGATATAACCAGAGAGTGGTAATAATGTTCAAGTGACCTACACCGCTGCACCACTCATGCCTGTATATGTTGAAATGTACCTCTTTATTTGCAAAATGCAAATAAAATGTGTTTACAAACACAATAGGAAAGGAAGAGCTTCAGTGAACATCAAGGAATCTTAAATATGGGAAATGAATTTCCAGGATGAACCTGGCCGCAGGAGCGTAGCTCGGTCAGTAAGATCGGGAGAGTGAGTATCTGATTTCCCGACCATCACACTGGCATATAATGTTAAAATATATTATATGACTAGCAGGGCGCATGGGAGCGGTTTAGGAGGCAGGGGAAATGGAGAGGATTACAGATATACAGGAGTGCTGAATGAGAGAAAAACAATATTTTGTAAAATAAAAACATTTGGGACTCTCAAAACAGAGAGGAGAGAGAGTGTGTTTGTTTTTGTCAGTGTGTGTATGCAAAAATCAGAGGGGAAATCCAACAGACACCTTACCATATCTGGCTAAAAGAACCTGTACCCAAATATTAATCTGAAAATACAATCATTATGGGGGCGTAACGCCCCAAACACCCACCTGAAGCTACGCCTCTGCCTAGGGAGAAATTTTGTTACAAAATGTGCTTACTTGGTACTTTTGGTAATGAATGCACAAGTCATTGGCACTGAATCAAACACTACCGTTACATTCCTTCAGACAGAGAAGGCCCCGTTTCAGCTTTTGAGGCGCTATGTCATTAACAATGCAGTGTTTGTAGAAATGACATTGCTTCCTTGATTGTCCAAAGGTCCAAATTAGTGAAACACTTGTCAAGTACTGTTCAAAAATGTAAGTTGTGATACTTTTAACAGCTTGTTTTCCCCAGCCTTGTAGGGCGCCCAGACCTGAAAAACAGATGGTATATATTTAATATTAGAGACAAAAATAGATAAGGAAAACATCATAAAGGAAGGGATACCTCGCCTGTTACCACTAAAGACACTCTACAATGAATTTTTGGTGCAGAGGAAGACTGAGATTACCACCAGGTCCCTTATGTCCTCGTCCCATTCATAACTAAGTGGAGATGACCATCTCCCGACAAAAAAAACAAGAGGAATGCTGGGACCCTAATACTGCCCCTCCCACCGGGAGTACATAAGCGGTACTTACCCAGCATCCAGCCTGTTTTTTTTTCTGTCTGTCGACAGAATGGATGGTGTGCTGGTGCTGCTCCATGCTGGGCTGGAGTGGCAGTACTTTTTCGTCACCCCCTGCCCGGCTGCCTGGTTGTGCGGGCGCGGGGTTCCCTGGACTGTCTCCTTGCCTGCCGGCCTTGCTGGGCATCAGTCTCTCTTGGAGCCGGTGTTCTGCTGTGCATTGCGTACACCCCCCGGTCCTTAGAGGCTGGGGCTGGAGTTCCCGGTTGCTTCTGGGTCATGGGCTCGTCTTCCCGAGCTTTACCGGGTGAGGTGTGCCTCGCTGGATGGGCTCCTGCCGGTCTCCTGGATGCAGTTGGGGTGGGGGCCTTGTTCCTGGGGTGTGCCCCCTCCTCCGGGTTGAGTCCCGCTTGCCGGGTTTTTGTTTCCTTCCTTGTGCTTTCTGGTGGCTTCAATGTCGGAACGTACAGGCATGCTGTTGCTGGATCCTGGGTTGCAGTGTGGATCAGGTTGCACGTGCATTGCTCAAGATGATGATTGTACCCGTACAGTGATATTCCCTGTCTTGTTACTGTGTGGTGGCGAGCGCTGGGGTGGCATGTTCGTTTCTGGTATTTCTCATGTGCTGTTTCGACATTTCTATGTATGTATATGATGTTTCTGTTCCCGGTGGTGGGGGCCTTGTTGTGCTGTTGGCCCTCGCCCTGGCTGTTTGTTCGCTGTGCTGGTGCCGGTCCTGGGTTGTTGGTGGGCTGGCATTGTGGTGTTTGCCTCGATGCGTGCAGGGGACTCCTGGGGATGCCAGGGTTTGAACCCGGGGCCTCATACATGTGATGCATGCGCTCTGCCACTGAGCTACATCCCCGCTTCTGTCCTCCGTGGAGAGTTGTGGCGCATTGGCCCGCGTGGCTTTCTCCAGGGTGCTCTGTTCTCATGGTTCACTCCCCTGCGCTGGCGGTCAGCATGTGGCCGGCATTGGTTCTCTCCGGTGGCCGCCAGCACCTCGAGTGTTGCCTCTGAATGTTTTTTTTGCGCTTGCACATGGTGAGGGTTGGCATTCCTGCTTGTCCTGCTGCTACCGCTCCCCCGAGGGTTCGTTGCCCTGGTCGAGTGTGCCTTCAGTTGGGTCTGTGCTTCCTGTGTGGACTCCATCCTGGTGCTCTATGGGGCTCTCTACCCCCGCCCCCGCCTTTGGTGCTTGGTTGTCTGACCCGGGGTCTGTTTGGGTGGTGACTCTTTCTTGGCTTTGTTGTGTGGTGTACGTGTTGCCGCACTGCCCGTGTCTAGGAGCTGGCCATATTCCTCTGGGTACTTCTTGTACGTGCACACAGGTGTTGAGGTGAGGCGCTGCTGTCCTGGTTTTCACTTCGTCGAGCGCTGTGGTTCCTGGTTTGGTGCTTGTCATCCTCTCCCTTGGTCTACGTGGTTGGGGTTTTCTGTCTCTGGCCTGTGGCCTTGCCTCCTGCTCACCCCTGCTCTGGTTTGTTCTATGGGGTAGGGCGTGCCGGGGTCTTCTCCCTTTGGGTAGCTTCTTCCTACCTCGGATTGGCGTGGGTTCCTGTCACCTCTTTGGTGGCTGGTTCCTTTTTTTGCTGGCTCTGCCTGTGCTTGCTCCTTGGGTTCCTAGTGCTGTTGGTGTCTCCCTACCTGCTTGGTTATGCCTTGCCCTCTGCTGCTCTTGTGTCGGCGTTGCCTCTCGCTTCTTCGGCGGCGGCCTGTTGGGGGTGCAACTCTGTTCACCCCTGCTTCTGGCTCCTCAGTGGCTATGTTCCCCTTGCTGATGGTGGGTCAGTGTTCCTGCTACTTGTGCCGCTGGGGGCGTCCTGTTGACTCCCCTGGGTTCCTGTTGGCCTGCCGCGGTTTTCTCTGCTTTTCTTTGCTGCCCCTCTGCGTCCCTGCTTCTCAGGGTGTCGCGGGTGCGGGTGTCATGGCCTGGCCTTGGGTGTGCTGCGTGCGCCTTTTTTTCTGGTGCCCTTCCCTCTGCTGCGGGCTGGCTGTTGTGTTGTGGCCTCTGTTCTGCTTGGGTGTCCTGGTTCTTCACCTCCGCTTCCTGGCTTCTGCTTGGTTGGTCGGGCCACTGTCTGGATGGCCGAGTGGTCTCAGGCGCCGGTCTCCGGGGAGCTTGCTATTCAGCGTTGCTGAGCCTTCTGGTCTCCTCACTCTTGGGGCTCCTCGTTCCTGGCTATGTTGGACTGCGCCTGGTTCCTCTTTCTCCTTCCCGGGTTTCTCCCTCGCTCTGGCCTGGAGCTTCGGATGTTTGTCCCGGGGCCTTCTGTGTGCTTGGGTTGCTTATGGGGTCTGGCTGCTTCTGCCCTGGCTCTCCCTGTGCTTGCCTTTGGCTTGCTTCTGGTGTTCCTGGCCACCCCTCCTGGTTCTGTCATAGTTCCTGCCTGGTTTCTTCCTAGATGGGGGCCTCCTGGGGGTGCCTGGTGGAGGATTTTCTGGCTGGTGTGGTTGGGCGCCTGCTCTTCTTTTCCCTGCCGTCCCCCCTCTCCCCCTTGGTTTGTTTTCCGGTGGTGGTTTGCCTTTTGGTCCCTGGGGTTCGTGCCACTGCTGTCTGGGCCTGGCTGCCTTTTGCTGCTTCCTTGTCCTGGCGTGCCACCTGTTTCTCCTCTTCTGTTCTGCAGTTCTCCAGGTTGATGGCCTGTGGCCGTGTCCCCCTTTTTGGGCCGGCTTTCGTATGCTCTCTGTTTTTGTGCATGGTTGGGCCGGGTTGGTCCCTGCCTGGCCTCCTGGGGCTGCCAGGTGCTGTTGGCTTCTTGGTCCATCTGCACTCAGGTGTGTTTGCTCCCTGGGTTGTTCTGGTCTCATCTGGTTCCCATGACTAGGTGTCTGCTGGGGCTTTTCCGCTCCTTTTTAGGCTCTGCTTCCTTGCCTGGGCTCTCTTTTGGGTCCTGGCAGGGTACTCTGCTGTTGTGGCTGCATCCTTGTGGGTCCTTCTGGGGTCCTGTGGCTCCGGGTCTGCGGGCTTCCTGCTGGTTCCGGTTGGCCTCGGGCTGTGCCTCCTGGGGTTTCTGGCTGTGCTGTCCCTTTTCAGGCTGCTGTTGCGAGTGTTTGCTGGTCGTTTCCTGGTTCTGGTGTCCTGGCTCGCTTATGCCTCCCTTGCTTCCCTGGGCTTTGTTCCCGGTGTGGGTCTGTTTGGGTGCCCCCCCCCCCCTCTCTGGTTGGGGTGCGGTTCTGTGGTGCTCTAGCCTCTGTGGGGCCCTCCGTCCTGACTGTGGGTTGTCTCTGGGTTTCCTGCTGTTTGGCCTTCCGCCTCTTCTGCTTCCTCCTACTTCCCCTTTGGCGGTTTTCCTCTGTGTCTTTCCGGCCTTCTGTGTGGTCCTGTGGTAATGTGCTGGTGGTTCCCGGTTCCTCCCTGCCATTTACTTTGGCTTGGGCACTGCATAGGCTCCTTCTGGGGTTCGGTGGGCCTGCGGGTCTTCCTGGGTGGTCGGGTTGCTTGGCTCTGGTCCTGGCTTCCTGGTTCCTTTGGCGTTCATTGCCTGTTTTTTGCTGTTTCCTTGGCTCCTCTCCGGTGTTGCTGAGTTCGGGCCTTTTGGTTTTGATCTGGGTGCTGCGCTCCCTGGGGCATTGAATTCCGCTGCTCCTGCCGTTACTGCTTGCCTGGCCTGGGTGTGGTGTGCCTGTCCGGTCCTCTGCCCTGTTGGCACCTTCTTTTTGTGCTGCCCTCTGTGCCTGGTTTGGGGGCTGCTGGGGTTTCCCGGTTGCTCTGTGCTCACCTCCTGCCTTGTATTCCCTCCCTTTTGGGGTTGGGGTTTTCTGGGGGTTGTGGCCGGTGGCTCTGTGCCCTCCCTTGTTGGGATTGTTTGTTGTTGGTTTCCGGTCGTGTTGGCCTCTCCTTGCTTGGTCGGCTTTCGGCTGTTTTTTTTTCTGGGGGCTTCTCTGAGCGGTGATCTTTGAGTTGGCCTCCTCTGCCCGTGCTGTTCTGGGTTTGGTGGCCTTCCTGGTTTGGTTGGTGGCCTCCTTCCCTGTGGGGTTTTTTGTCCTCCTGGGGTTTTAGGATGTCTTTCCCCTTCCCTGTCTTTCGGTTTGGTTCCGGTTATCGCTCCTGTTCGGCTCCTGGGCTCTTGTTGCTACCTGGGCCTCCTCGGTAGGGTTTCCTCCTCTGGTCTCTTTGGGACCGGGTCTTTCAGTTTGGTGAGGTGGGCCGGTTCCTGGCCTGTGCTTTCTCCTGCCTTGTTGGTCTGGGTGCTTGTGCCTGCGCTCTGTTGGCTGTTTCTTTCTTTGGCATTCTTCAGGGATGCCTGTTTCCTTGTGGCACTGCAGGGTCCTGTGTACCTTCCTGCTGGTTCTGGGCTTGGCGGCCTTGTCCGGTGAGTTCTTTCTGGTCCCGGTTGCCCTTTCTCCTGTTTCTCAGGTTTGCGGCCTCCTTTTTGGGTTCCTGGCCTTCTGTTTGTCTCTGGTCCTTGTCCCTGCTGTCCTGTTCTAGGTTGTGGGCCGGTGGTTTCCTGACGCCTTCCTTTCCCTCCTTCTCGGTGCTCCCTTGGGTTGCTGCTTTTGTTGTGGTTTCCTGGGTGTGATTTTGGGTGCGGAAGGACTGATTTCTGCTTTGATATTCTCCCCTTAGTTATGAATGGGACGAGGACATAAGGGAACTGGGGGTAATCCTCTATTACTTACCGGTAATCTTCATTACTCCGGGTCCTGTTGTCCTCGTCCCATTCATACGCCCCTCCCTCCCTCCCGGACAGCCGGCCTTCCTGTCTGGGCTTGGTTGTACAGGCGGGATGCTGGGTAAGTACTGCTTATGTACTCCCAGTGGGAGGGGCAGTATTAGGGTTCCAGCATTCCTCTTGTTTTTTTCTGTCGGGAGATGGTCATCTCCACTTAGTTATGAATGGGACGAGGACAACGGGACCCGGAGTAATGAAGATTACCGGTAAGTAATAGAACATTACCGAGACTACACTGACCAGGATACAACAGAAGACAAAAAGGAAGGCCGCTAAAGTTGAGCCCCATGATAGGCACACTCCTTAAAACTACTCAGCTCATTTGTTTGAGTGTGGCCGCAACTCCTTTCCCAATTCTTAAATATAGAAAGTATTTCATATTTCAGTCATACTAAAATATGTTCTTTGGGTTATGAAATGGAGGCATTGTCCAAATATATCCCTGTCTCTCGAACAATGAACAACATGGCAAACAAACTGAAAAGTTGAAAAATATGACATGATCTACTTACTATTTTATTAAAACAATTACTGTGACTTTGTTGGTGTGTGCTGTTTTATACAATAGGTTTTTTTTGTACAAACACTCATACTTAAATGCTACTTAGTATTAAAATAACCAAATATTGAAAAAACATAAGACATTTATGTAAATTAGTATTGCAAAGACTTTTTTGTAATTTCTTATTAGATTGTCGCAATATTTTTTAATCTGAAACAGAATATTCTTCTCTTTGTTCATTCATTATTCAGCCATGATGTAAATATTTTTAGTAAGATTATCGAGTAATCATTCAAATGCAATGTAATTAGGTATTGTTTGGATTGCCGATGAACAACCTGTTAAATATAAAAACGTAATCACATGAAATAAATCCTTCAGTAGCTTCCTTGTTGATGATGATCTATTGATACGCACCTTCTGAGGGACATTCGGGTTGCCTTCGTGTGTTTGTAGCACATATGAGGATGTGTTAGACGAAAGGCTCAACCATTATAGAAGAAAACACAACATGGAGAACAAATCAGCCAGATTAACCCAGGCTGTTGAACATCTATTTTGCCGAATTTAGAAAAATTAGGAAAAACATTTTCATTAAAAAGAAATTGACAAAAAAGAAGCAGGAAAATGGAACAAAAAACATTTTTAAAAAACGGAAAGAAGAACGGGAGGCAGGAATAATGTACAGCAAGGGTATCTGTACTGTGTACAGGTAGCAAAGAATGTGATAGTTGGGTATTATGCTATGTGTATGACTAGTGGTACCCTAGAATATCTAGGGACAGCAGCACTAGCCTGTAGGTAGTCATTTTAATGTATAGGTGGAAGTAGAGGTACAAGTAGAAATAGGTATAATTTGGGGAATAGGTACTAAGGTATAGGTCAGAGGTACTTAGTTATAGGTGAATTTGGAAGTTTAAGTGTATAATTAGCAATATAGGGACATGGAGGCACTAGAGTATTGACAGGATAGTAGTAATATGGTATACGTATGGCAAGAGGTACTATAGAATATGTTGAATAGCAGGGCCAGCATTTACGTAGAGATACAAAATGTAAATGGAGCTACTGGTAGCAGGATATAAGTACAGGCTGGTGTAATCGGATACATTTAGAGGTAGAAGTGCTTAAGGATAGATACTAGAGGTAAAGGTGATAGGGTATAGGTATGGGTCAGAGGTACTTGGATGTCTGTGATTATAGTTGTACACGATTATAGGTATTTTGAGGTACTTCAGTATAGGCAGCAGTTGCAAAGAAAAATACAAAGTTGAGGGAAAAAGGAGAAGAACCCAATTGGTAAAGAGCAGAAGAATTAATAAAGGAGGAGAACATGTAATGAGGTATTCTGGATTTCCTTCTCATAAACAAGACAGAGTGACCATGAGGAAGTTGACATTTTTAAGGGAAAGAGAGTTGACTTGTAAGACGGAAATTGAAACATGGGGGCTTGTGATTGTGGGAAAAAAAGGCCTTATATGGACTTGTTTCAGCTGGAATGGCATTCCTTGGGATGAATTTGACATCCGATTATTTTCATTCACTTGAAATAATTGTAGGAGTTCCTCGACATGGTTTTGCCAGGGCTGTTTTCTGGAATCCGTATTTTCCTAAATTCACATGCACACATTAAAAACACATAAAATGAAGGAGCAAAATCAGTAAAGAAATCCCTTTTGTGGAACGCAACTGGAATACACTCGTCCGCTGTCTCTTTCCCAGCATTGCAGAAAGTTGAACTGTTAAAGTTGGAACACACCCAGCAAGCACATACGCCTTATTTCCTAAAAGTCCTCGTAAAATATTTCAAATCCCATTTAACACTTCTTAGCAGCTCGAAATGCGAAATATTTCGCCTATCAAAAGCTACAAATCCCACTTTTGGGTAATTTTGGATCACGTTGTTAGATTTGTGAATTATTTATAAATATTTCCTTGTCCATAATTCTTATACGTTTTTGTTCTTACATTTTAGATTCCAAAGCTACCACGATGAAGGCAAAGAGCCCCAGAAGTTTACTGTCTCCTTCGCCAGCAACACAGAGTAAGCTGTTGTGATTTATCTGCTTCCGTTTGGGCGCTGCAGGAATTTGTCGGGGGCTGGCATTTTGCAGCATTTTTCCCACCATATGAGTCATTTAAAATAGCCTCCTCAGACTGCATGAGTGTGCTGTGTTTCTTTAACCCTAGATAGGTCATGTGAATGAGAGATATCCTGTCCTGTGGTGTGGGCGGGTGACTGACGGGGACATTAGGCATTGACCGGTTCCCATCAGTATGCCTAACATATCTACATCTGTACAGGGCTATTCAAAAGCTAAACATGATCTGGCTCCCCCAAGGAAGGCCGTTCTCCAGCATTGGAGCTCATCTCACTTGGACCGTGGGACGGCGAAGTGGATACCTCTTGGGTGGTGGTAGGCTCCCGCCGGGGCTTTGGTTTGCTTTAATGTACTGCCCCACACTTTCACCCCAACACCTGCTTCAGGGGGGAATCAGAATTCCAGGGAGGACTGCAGTCAGAGACAGAATGGCCTTCCACCTACCAGGACCCACCTGGCCTCAGGTCAATCTTATCTAATTTTGGGAAGCTTTTGGTCCCACAGCAGATGTGCCAAGGTAGTGCCCAACAAGTTCACAGGGTTGCAGGACATTCTGACCAAGGCTTCCAGCTCCATGCGTGACCAGCTGTTCCTGTACAGATAGGGTTTTTTATGTTCTGGTACTTATCGAGTTGGATTTAAAATGGGGTTAACAAGTCTATCAGTACGGACTGGATCCCCAAGTCATACACGGACCTGGGAAACATGGCAAGATAGATGGGTGGAAATCACCCACCTCAACATCTGCCACTAGCTGCCTCTAGGATGTGGAGTTAAAGAAGGGGAGTACCTCTGCCTGAAGCCTAAGGCGTGGCAATTCGGGCTGGGCTGTTCCCATGAGGCACGGGGTCAAGGCTGATTTGCATATGGCCATGTCCGAACTGGGGTGGTGTGGAGTGCAAAAAAACGATGGATTTAGGCCCAGATCTCTGTACTGGGGTGAATGTATGACATTGTTCTAAATTCTGCCAATCAACTGTGGTTTTTGCATTTGAAGCCTAAGGCTGACATCTTCACTACTCTCATGCCATGTGTTTTCTTTGACATATTACTATTTTAGATATATGTATATTTCTTTATATATATTTCTTTTTTTACAGAGTTTTATATAGCGCAAACTTGACACGAAGGTATCGGGTATGAGAGCACCAGTTGCTTTACATGAGGACACTTCCATTTTTGTTAGGCACGGGGATATTAAGAGATTTGCCCAGAATCAGAGGATGTTCAACGTCATTGCCGAGACTCTAACCTTGTTCCCCAGATTCGAGGTGGACCGCCCTAGCCGCTAGGCCAAATCTCCTATTTCTTTCCTATGATTTCTGTATTATACGCAGCCATTTTATAGGCCACTGTAAAGAGCAGAGACCATCCTATTTACTCTTGGCTATAGGGATATATTGAAGAAAGTTTGAGAAGTGCTTTGCAAAATAGTCACTCTGCAATGGTACTGGACCATAGGCAGAAAAATGTACAATTGTTTTTCTGTTTTTGTACTCAGTTTTGTTTTTTCAGCAACAAAGCTGGACCAGCCTGGCCTCGATTATGTGAGCTGCATTACTGACTAAGCAGTTTTGAATTGGTGATTGTGCAGTTATTCACAGTTTTTTTAATACTGGCTAGTGAAAAATGGCACCTGTACCCACAAATCAGTGCAACAAGGAAATTGAAAGCGGCTAAAGGAAAGAGAATTTTAATCACAGTTATTTGGAGTCAAAGCAGTGGTAGGCTGAAGCAATGTGGTGACCCAAATGGTCAGTGCAATTATGTCAGTAAAAGCAATGGAACTTTGAAGTAAAAGCTACAAGTAACAGGAAGTTAGAGTGAAGGAGCTCACACTAGTGACATATTTCCCATGCCTGTGCGTCCCTTTGGAGCACAGAAAAACTTTTTCTGAGCTTAAACAAGCATTGGCAAATCCAATAGGTCTCGCCTTTGTGGCATTTTGGCTTGCCAATGTTTTCTAGCCACACTGCATAGCATCCGCAATGAGATGTGCGTGGGTAGCGTGTAAAAAAAAAAAAACTTTGATGCGATTGTGTCATTTTGTAATTGTGTGCACAAGGCATGCACATGACTACAAAATGTCAAGAGTGATTTGTTTTTTAAATTTCTGGTTCCAGTTGGATTAGTAACTAAAAAGAAAAGAAAAATAGCAAAAAATTTTTTTGTTTCAAAGCAGGCGACCGAGGGGAGCGGAAGCATCACATTACAGGCGGGGGGAGAACAGTTAAGCAAGACATGGGATGAGTGGGGGCTGAATGACAAAGCAAGATGAGGAAGACAGTGGGGTGAATGAGGAAGCAACATGGGGGTGGTGGGGGGAAACACCGAAGCAACACAGGAGGGGGTGCAAAAGCAACTCCTGGGAGGGCTGGAGCTAAAGCAACACAGGGTTGCTGTAAGTAACACAGCTGGGGGAAACAGTGGGGAGAAGCACATGGACGGCTGCAAGAGAGAAGAGGATGGGGAGAAGCAGTCGAGCAACAGAGATGAGCACTGAATGCAGAGGGAGAGACATACACGAGGGAGATGGCTTCAACACAAGTACACTAATGGAGCACTACAAAAGGAAAAACGTATGCTTCAAAAACAGGCAGTTGAAGCAGCAATGCCACCAGGGCGGGACTGGGAACCAAAACCGGCCCTCGCAAAGTGCTCGGCTGGGCCCCCCACCCCCGGGGTTGGGGGTGCGACTGCGCTCTTTGCCAGGGCCGGTTTTCAGCCGATTTTGTTACAGGGCCGTTTTTGCAGCAACGCTGCAAAAACGACCCTGTAAGAAAAAACAGCCCCCAGTGGCCCAAAACCGGCCCCCACCCTTGCGGCGCGCCGGGGGGTTGCCCTGTGCCCGCAACGGCCAGTCCGGGCCTGAATGCCACCCAATCATAGATTATAAAGAAGAAATGATCCACGGGGTGAAAGAATCGAAGAGCGACAAGCTGGGACACAAATAGGAAGCAGACACATATGAGTGACAAGAAAGCCAACCAATAGAAGCCATGGGCTAGCTCCAACCTCCTATATGCCACTAGTAAGCCACAATATGACTCTCAACTGACGGACATGCAGTGACTAGTAGTCATGTCCTAAACATGGTGGGGATTAAATTAAAAAGAGTTTAAATGACCAGGAAATATGGAGATGAAAAAAAGAGATAGCCAGTAAGGGAAATGAAAGAAATGAAAAAAGAGACACACAAGAAGAGTGACGGAGACAGAGCAAGGTAGTCCGAGATAGAAAAAGGGAGAAAAATGGAGTAGAGAGCTAGAATAGGAAATAGAGGTAAAATGATAAGGTTGGAAAAGATAAGTTAAGACAACGAGGGAGAGTATGGACGTTGAGTAAATTTAAATTGGATTAAGAAAAAGGCAGAAAGAGAAGTGGGAGGCAGAGTGTGAAATAATTTGAGGCTTTTGTAAAATGAAGAGTAAGACAGGCTGGTGATAAGGAGGATAGGCAGAAGAATGACAAAGAAAAGAAGCTGGAGAAAGACGAGTGAGGCAAAAAAGGAAAGAAACAGAAAAGAAGATTGGACAAAATGAGAAAATACAACATGAAGAGAAGGAATGGGAAGAGAGAAGGAGGAGAAAGTAAGAATAAATCATGAGGGAAAATACAAGTGAGGCAAAAGGAACTAGTGATCTAGAAAGAGAAAAAGATTGAAGGTTTAGATTAAGGGAGAGAGAGAAGCAATAATGAAACAGACAAGAGTTGCCTTTAAGCCCTATCAAGTTTGCACCAAAGTTGCTGTGTCCAATATGCTTTTCAAATATACCATTTGTGACATATGTTAGAAAATTTCCCTGTGGAAGAACACTCCCGCCCCAAATCCCCATATTCACAGTCTTAAAGATGTACTAAAATGTCATCATTAATACTTGTCAATTAGTTGCTTAGTTAACTATTAACCATTTCTAAAAATATCAATGGAAGCACTCTTTAATGTGTAAAAATACAAGTGTCAGGGCCTGAGCTATTTCATTACTTTAGAAAAATATATTGAACACTGTAGGAAATTGGGATGTTGGTTGAGAGGTGTGAAGCCCTACTCAAGCAACAACCACAATTTCCGTCAGGATGAGGTCACAAGCAAACGCCAAATTAACATGTGCTTAATCCTCTTGTAGTTTTACACAAAGCAGTCAGGCTTATTTTAGGGGCAATCTATAATGTATATTTGCAGCACTTCAAGCAGTAATAAAGTGAAAATACAACACATCAACAATTCCACACCAATTTTGAAAATAAGAATATCATTTTATAAATGCTTAAAACCAAAATGACGTAAATCCAGTCAATAGAACTGGAAATTAGCTATTTTTAAGTTTTACGTAAAAATAGTGCTTAAAAGCACAAAGTGCCAACTGTGGTTATCTGGCTGCACTGGATCGGGGCAAAGTCACAAGTTCAGGCTAACCACAATGGAGCTTGGCCAGATACAGGGATCAAGTTAGGCTCACTGAACAAAGTACCTTAAATCTCGGCTGTAGAGCATTGCAAGATCCTGTGTCAAAGCTGTATTGCGCAGCAGTGGTTCAGAGGAGGTGCAGAATGTGATGCGAAGTCCTGCACCGAGGATATACAGCGATGCTGCAAGGGATGTCGCACTGCGTCTGTTTCGCCCACAAGACCACAATTGAGCTGGCACCTTCAGGCCACTTCCAAGACTGTGGTGGCACCCCTTGGATGGGTGTGGGGGCAAGATGCACATGAGACCGAGTCCAGGTGCTGAGTTCAAGGAGGTTGGAGCCTTATCTATCTCTACGGCTCTGTTCAGAAGGCCAGCCATCTATCAATTGGAGTCACTCTGCTGATCCTGCGTTCATGATGCAGATCCAGTAATTTTCATACCTGGAGCAAAGTGGAAGAACAGCAGAGTAGCAGTCCTTCTTGCAGCACAGCAGTCCTTCTGAGTTTTCCACAGCCCAGAGGTGTACTGAAGAGTTGGGTCTGAGGGTCCACGAGTTATACCTGCTGCCAGCTTTGAAGTAGAAGAAGAATCTGGAGGTTTTCACACCTGGAGGTGTTTAGAATTTGCTGCCTCCCTTCCCTGTCCCAACTTGTCTGGGGGCACAAAAGACTTATGTGAAAATATTTAGTTAAGGCAGAGCCTTTGTGATGAGTAAGTGTGGTAAAGTGACAGATCCTCCCCCATGAAGTCAGAGATGGCCCATCAAGCCAACACCTATTCCCCCTTGTGTCTCAAGGTCTAGGAGTAATTCACAAAGGGCAACTGTCAGCTACACCTAGGCATATGACCCAGGATACAGGCTGCAGGCACCAAATGGTTGGGACTAGAAAATGTCAACTTTCTGAAAGTGGTTCTTTTAGAAATGTGACTTAAAATTTGACTTTACCATTAAAGAGGGTTTATAAATTACAATTAGTTTGAGACCAAACTCAACCTTCCTACCTGATCCCAGTGTAAAGTTATCTCTTATTAAATGTATTAACTATGGGGAGGCAGGCCTTGTAGTAATGAAAAACTAATTTAAGAGTGTTTTATTTCCAGGACATGTAAAAGTTAAAAATATATTTCCAACTTATTGAATACACTGCACCCTGCCCTATAGGCTGTTTAGGGCCCACCCTAGGGGTGACTTATAAGTATTAAAAAGGAAGGTTGAGGCCTGGAATTTTTGTTATTGTGCCTGGTCGAACTGACAGTTTAAAACTACACACACAGGCTGCAATGGCAAGCCTGAGACATGTTTAACAGGCTACTTAAGTGGGTGGCACAATAAGTGCTGCAAGCCCTATAGCAGCATTTAACTTACAGGCCATGGGTACATATTGTACCACTTTGCTAGGATCTTACAAGTAAATTAAATGTGCCAATTGGGTGTAAGCCAAGTTCGCTATGTTTAAGGAGAGAGCACTAGCACTTTGACACTGGTAAAGTGTGCAGAGTCCTAATGTCAACAAAAACGAAGTCAGCAAAAACGGGTTTGTGGGAAAACAACCCTAAGGGTGACATGTCCAATAAACACTGTGTTGAAGTTCTCTGCTAAAAAATAGATAGACAGTGCCAACAAGCCGTGGAGTGCCATTAATAAGTGCTGATGTTCAGAAATGTGTGCTGGTGCTGCAAAAAAAGGCAGAAATTAAGCACTGCCTGGAAGGCACTGTTTAACACTCTCATAAAGTTAAATGCTTGCCCCTTACCACAGCAAACACGGCAGTCGGTGCTGTATGTGGTGTGAGGGGTAAGTTTGTCTCTACTAGCAGGAGACCAAGGCATTTTTAGGCCATACTTAGCAAAATGAATATGCAATAGAGTAGATTCCTTCCCCCACAAAGAAAATAGCAGTAGTGCAGCCCACCTTAATAAATAAAAAGCTATCTCCATACATTACATATGTCGCTGTACTGTAAGCAGGTCTAGCTTCTTTCACACCCAGCCCTTGCAGCAAAAATGCTATTGTCATCTACACTCAATGAAGGGGCACCTCCACAGACACAGGCAATGGTAACATGTAACTGAAAGGTGTGAGTCTAAATAGAGAACCAAAGCATAGTGTGCTAGACAATCAGTAACCTCCCTTATTATAATTCCAACCTTTACCCACTGTAGCTGATCACTTCTAACTCATTCTAGGTCATGTGCATTTGGAACAATATTGCCAGGGAGGATGCCAAGAAGTAATTAAAGGGAGTATTTCATTGCCCCTTCAGTTTTCTGTTTCTTATGATCCTGAAGTGTGGGGTTCCTCTGATAGTCTTTCTTTGAGCAAGTTCTTTGGGCAGATGTAAATGTGCTGAATACATCACAATATCTGTTTCTTTCTGTTTTCAGGGCACACACTGTGTAACGCAATTGCTTCAAGGCTGTCTTGAGTTTAGCAACAAAGTTGCGTATCTGCAGAGAGCTAACAGGGTTACAAATAGCTATCTAAAATATATGAACCTCACATTAATAAAACTGATGATTTTGAGTGATATTCATCAACTTACCAAGCTTAATAATTGAACCATAATCTGGTACATCAGAACAATTCCTTTGCATGATATATCAGTGGAGGTAAAATACAAGCTCGAACAGTGAAAGGGGTGAAGTAGATGCATTTTCAATGTTATTCTGAATAGTTGGTGGAGCTGCAAATTTCCAAAGAAAGGGTACTAGAAGGGCAAGATCACTAGCAGGAATACATCTATGTTGTCTAGCAGGTAGAGCTGCTGACTTTGGAACTGTGAAACCAGGTTCAAATCTCGGCCTTGACTCAGCATCCTGTTCTAAGGACCATTCACACATCTTTCTATGCCTTGAAAAATGTGTATGTACCGCTTCTTTTGTAAAGCCCTCTAATGTCCTTAGGTCAAGATTGCGCTTTATAAAACTGAAAAAAAAATCACCTGCTCTGATGAATCAGAAGTTTTTTGACAGGAAAAAAGCATTGCGGATAAGAGTTGATACAGATTTTATTTGGTCTGTAAGGAATGTGGACTTGTGGCATATAAAACAGTTGCAGAATGGACAGTGGCAGCTCGCAGAGGTAACACTATGGGGTGGTGAGGTGGGGCAGGGTGGGGTGGGGGGGTAGTCGAGTCCGACATATGAACTCAAAGGTGAACGTAAATAAATAAATATATATCTGCTGTCGTATGTCTGACTCCACTACCCCCCCAAAAGGTGAACTGTTAGAACTGGGGGTCTCTAGTTGGCTGAGGTAGGGACCTTAGTCCATATGGGAACCCTTGCTTCTAGTCAGGGTAAGGAGCGACACACCTTTAGATAACCCCTGCTCACCTCCTGGTAGCTTCGCATGAGCAGCCAGGCTTATCTCCAAGGCTATGTGTAAAGTATTTGCAACCACACTCCCAGTAACACAGTGATAACACCACAAATGGATACTACATCTGTTTCATAAAAATAGCAGTATCTTTATAAAAAGGAATACGATAAGACCAAATGATAAAAATCCAACATAAGCACATTCGGAATATTTCACTTGGCCGGTTATTAGGCCAGCAATCACTTGTAGGTTTTAGCGGTAATATTGAGCAATTCACAATCTCTAATACAGTCCTAATGCAATGCTATGCAGTTCGTAAGGCAGTTCGTAATGTGGTAATAAGACCGGCTTCATGCACGAATCAGGCACTTCGTAATGCAAGAATAATGCGGTTCGTAATGCAAGAATCAGGCAGTTCGTAATGCTATAATAATGCAGTTCGCAATGCAAGAATCAGGCAGTTCATAATGCAATAATAATTCGGTTCGTAATGCAAGAATCAGGCATTTCGTAATGCAATAATAATGCGGTTCGTAATGCAAGAATCAGGCAGTGCGTAATGCAATAATAATGTGGTTAAAAAAATGCAAGAATCAGGCAGTCCGTAAGGCAGTAATAATGCGGATCGTAATCTGCGTGGTTAACTCGAGCCCCCACTAGGCCCCAACGCGAGAGACAATGGTCATAAGCTTAAAGGGGCGGCCCAGGTACTGCTGGGCAGATACGGGCTGCTCGGGGATTCATCACGTAACGCGGTGCAGCTGGAGAGAGCTCGGAGCACTCCTAAACTCCTCCTGCACTCTTCCCCAGGCCACACACGCTTGCGGTTCCCGACCGGAGTCCAAGCCTTACCTGGGGGGTGCACTGCCTCGCTCTATCTCTCTCTCTTCCCTCGTCAGACATCCTGCTGGGCGATCCCGATCACGTTGCGGCTCTGTTGCCAGGCGACGCTGTAGCCGGACAGGTTACGGAGTTTCCTTCTCCTTCGTTGATGGTCTTAGGCAGATTCCTTTCGGTGAGCAACGATCACGATCCTTTCACCTTGCAACTTTCTTCGCTTCAAGAAATTCTTTTGTACATTGCGGCTCGGGCCGGCGATGGTGATCCTTACTCACAGCCCCAGTTACGATGACTGCTCGGGCCACAAACAGCAATACCGCAGCGTGGACGATGGTTCACGCTGTGGGGTCAATGCGATCACGGGGCACCTCGTGAACAGTACCACGGACCACACAGCAGTCTCAGGCGTGCAAAAGCACCACACACCAAGTGTCGCTGAGACACAGTTGGAAACTTTTATGTTTCTGAGTTTCCACAACAGGGGACCAGCTCTCCTCGAGCCCTTGGAGACATGTTACTTCAGGACACAGCACACAACAAAGTCCCTTGTCCTCTCCTTAGTCAAATCAGCAAACTGCAGGCCAGCCCCAGAACATACAGCAAGGGCAGTCCTTCTCTTCAGTCTCTTCAGCTGTTCTTCTTTGGCAGAGGTTCCTCTTGAGCACAAAGTAGATTCAATCCTTTTTCAGTATGGATTTCAGTCTTGAGTTCAAGGGGTCTCAGCTCTTACATTAATACCCTTAAATGCCTTTGAAGTCTTTGTTTTCATGGGGCTCTGACCTCGGTCCAAACCAGACCTGGGTGTCTTCCTGCCAGTGCATACCCTCCTCCTTTGATAGTCAGGGTCTGGGACCCAGACGCTCAGCAGGAGGTGGAGCCATCCTCTGGTGGGAACAACACAGCTCTCTTCACATCCAGGGGGCTACTCCCCCCCCCCACATCAATGCAGGCCAGCCTGTTGCTATCTTACCTTCTCCTCCCTGGGGTAAGGACACTTCCCATACCCTGTCACATCCAAACCTAGGCAGGCAATATACAACCAGGCAGAGGCACACAGGATAGTTTAAAACAAGAAACCAGCCATTTTTAAAAATGTGGTTTCTAAGCACACAATTTAAAAACCATCTTCACAAAAAGATATGGTATTAAATTCTCCTTCGTATGCCTATGGGAAGATATGCTGGAAACATGGGTCACATTATTCCCCATTCTGTCCTATGGGCAAGATGGCCTTGCAACAGTGAAAAACGAATTTGGCAGTATTTCACTGTTAGGACATGGTACACACCTCAGTACATGTCCTACCGTTCATATAAACTGCACCCTGCCCAGGGGGGTACCTTGGGCCTACTATATGGGTGTTTGATGTGCATAAAAAGGGAAGGTAAGGCCTGGCAAGTGGGTGCACTTGCCAGGACAACAGGGCAGTTAGCATACTGAGCACAGGCACTGCAGTGGCAGGCCTGAGATCTCTTCTTAGGGCTACTTGTGTGGGTGGCACAATTAGTGCTGCAGGCCCACTAGTAGCATTTGCATTACCAGCCATGGCACACATGGTGCACTTTACTAGGGGCTTTACTAGTAAGGCAAACATACCAATTATGGACAACCATTTGCCATAACACTTTATACAGTGAGCACTTGCACTTTGACACTGATCAGCAGTGGCAAAGTGCCCAAAGCATCTAAGCCAGCAAAACGAAATCCATAACAGCGTCAAAAGTAGAGGAGGTAGATGCAAAAAGTCAGCGGTAACCACGCCAAGAAATGCCAAGTTTAACATGAACGTAAATAAATAAGTAAATATCTGCCGTCGTATGTCTGACTCCACTACCCCCACCCCACCCCACCCAGCCTGCCTCACCCCCCCTCAGCATTACCTCTGCGAGCAGCCACTGAGAATGGAATGTGTTTTTTGGGGCTATCTTTGGCGAAGGAGAACCTATTAGGAACAATTTGCACTTAAGATATAGTTCTTCATTTATTTAGTTGTTTATTTTTTAAGTTTATTTTTTAATTTTACGTAACACTACACAGCTCCTTTCCAATAGTTGAAAATGCTAATTGGTGAGGGGTGTCATGGAGTTGAAGGGAGAGATGACCGCTTTCATTTTCTGAACGTTTTTCAACAAAGAACGCTTGGTTGCTACTCCATACTTTTAGGGTTTCTACAGCTATTGAGGTGGGAGTTGCCTTGTACACAAGAAGCATTCAAAAGTCCCTCCTGAGGATTTTATTTTTGTGTGGAGATTGGCCTGTGCTGTATAGTTCTTGTACGCATATGGGTGATCACTGAGCGAGAGGTGGGTGGTGTGTAGTGTGGTAGTCTTCTCTTTCCTGAGTTTGTTCATGGTATCAGTTGTGCTGTGATTGGTTTTTTGCCTTTCTGGCATCAAAGCTTGTGTGTTGATGAGTGAATCAAGGAGAGGAAGGATGGAGTCAAGTTGACCTGGGACTGGTCTTTAGCCAACTTGGCTTTGAAAGCTTACGTGAATTCGGTCTTTGGTAGGACGAAGATGGGTTCACTTTGTGGCTCTTCGTTGATTAGAGTAGAGTGTGGTGGCAAATGAAAGCATTTAGGGATTGCACCACATTACACGGAGTAGCTGTTAAGTGACGTCTTCTAAGACCTTTTTTAATGGTATCTAGAAAGAGATCTTTGACAGTGGAGAGTTTAGGATAGATTGATTTTCTAGACTGAGACTGATAGATATTTTTAGGAATACTGAGATGGAATAGACAACCCTGAAACAACTTCCATTATTGTTTTTCTTCCTACTAGTGTATCTTCTATTAGCGGCTTGTTGTCATTACGGACATGCAAAGTGTTATGCAGAACATCTAATGACTTTTTTATAATCTGCAGGTATTTGCAGAAAATAAAAAAAATCGAGGGCCCTATAATTGCAATAGTGGGGAGTTTCACAGCTTGCCACTAATCTCCACTTACTCCTCTTCTGAGTGCTCCTCTGGTTGGTATATCGATTTGTTCTGGACCAGGAGACTAGCTTAACCTGTCCAAAGCACATAAGTCTTCTCTGGCCCTTGGTCAATTGCAGTGTTTCCCGATCTGGCCGGTTGGTGCCCTGAATCTACAATCTTCTTGTCCCACCATCACCCCTGTACTGTCCCATATGCCATACGTAAATATTTGAGTTTATATCTCCAAATGATAATGAAAATGGAATGAACTCACTCATTTTCCAAACCTAATGAGTGTATATAAAACTTTTCTAGTGATTTCCTATTTTCATCTGCACCTCTGACTTAAATCTCAATGGCCCAAAACAAGAGTGATCTAAAGAATCTTTTTCCAAAAGACAGCCAGCAGTGGTGTTTCATGATGGCAAAGGTCAAATATCCCAATCTTAAAGTTATCTTAAGCCCACTCCTGGAGTTCTGACTGCCCACAAAACTCAATCCTTGGTAAATGTTTTCACAATTTTAGGAGGGCAACCTAATTTCCTTGTTCACATTGAACGTTCCAATTTGAATTGCATGTATATGTAATCACTATTTTGTTTTCAATTACTTTCCATATTTCTTTTTTCAATTAATTTCCAGACATTGGTGTCTTTTTCCATAAAGTTCTTTTTATTAAGTATCCATTTCCATCACACTTCAAACAGACCCAGCCAACATGATTCATCCCTTATATGGACTTCATCAACGCAACTTGATTTTTCATGTGGTCTTTTCCATTCATACCCAGTTTAAAGATCTGGGCTCCTTTTTAGAAGCCTTTCTGCGTGTATGTCTTAGTCCTATCTGATCGATCAAGATTTTTTCACACGATCTAAAAATATGGTGAAAACTGCCAAATAATTAGATTTTTTTGGTTTTCCCTCTTTCTACACAACAGCTAAATAACTTGGAAAATTCTTTGGCATGTTGATTTCCCTCTAAACGAAAACCCAGTAATTCCCATTGACTTCCAAGCTCAGTGAGTCATTTTGTTACACTCTGGTCTTGTAGTAATATTTTTTTCATATAGTACTTCATACCGCTCTTCTGTCATATGCAGGCCTATGAATAATAATGTCACCATTGTTCAGTTAAATGATAATCATATAATTGACCTTGAAGTGTAAAAAATAGAATATGCTATGCTAGGATTTGAGCTCGCGCCCTACATATGATTGATGGTGTCAGTAGCGAGTTTTAAAAAGGTGAATCATCTTGTTGTTCTTACCCGGTCTGATGCTATAATATCGACAACAGACAATCAGCTACCCATTCCTTTTTATATTTAGAGCTGTTTTGATTACATGTAAGAAACTAAGATGGGAAAAGAATCTGTGCATGCCTACGTTCCACACAAGGCATGGACCTAGTACAGTCAAGAACTGTAAATCTAGGTTTTCTCTGGCCTTCATGTACGTTATTATAATGCATTGGCATTTGCCCAAAGCCTCATCCTATTCCCTTGCATGTTTGAGATGACTTCACATATTTTAAATGCTATTCACCCTCAGAATGGCAAGGCTAGATAATAAATAAAATTATTTCTATACAGTGCCATTAAGGTCAATAAGGCCTAAATGTGTTCTAGTCTACCCCACTTATCTTGCTAAATTAGAATATGTCTATTGCAATTTGAATTTAATATTTATGTTTTAGGGGACAAAATACTAGGCATGGATTTGAAATGCCATTACTCCCTTCCTTTTATGTTTCTAGATGTTCCTGTGTGATTTTTCTCCAGTGATCTTGACCATTATGCGAACCCTCTGGAGGTTCTACCATTTATACCAAGCATTGACATTAGAGGTGGTTTCTCCTGTCATGGATAGGCACCCAAAGTACACCGTCCTTCTTTGAGTGAGCTGAGTGTAGAAACTGTAGGAAGAAAGGCCATTTTCAAAGTAAATGTAAGCGTAAGAAGGGGGTTGGAAGACTCAAGGTAGTGGGTTCATGACAAGAGGAGTGTCACTGAAATTGAATGTAATCCAATTGTACTAATGATGGAAAACGGAAAAAGAAAAAGTCATGTTGATGAGACCTTGGTGGAAGGGAAGAGCATGAGGACACTATTTGATTCGGTTGTGAAAATAAACTTGGGATCCAACATTTTCTTTAATGAACAACTTAAAGGGAAAGTAAAACTACAGAAACCGGACTTCAAGCCATATGCACATGGGGGTGAACCTATAACACAGGAAGGGTATTTTGTGGGTTTGATAGAATATGAAGGGAGGTATATTTCTGGTAGTGTATGTTTCATCACAAGGAGATAGTATCTTGAGTTTGTTTCACCAGAAAGATCTCGGACTGATATTGGATCCTAATAGAGATCCCCCCTGTAATTTTTAAAGTTTTAGGTCAGAATGTTCATATTGTTGGTGATGATGCGTGTGAGAATTTTCGACTGGAAGGATGAATACGTTTCCTTCTGTGTGTGGGAAAGAGCTTGGATGTTTAAAGGGGTCCATAAACTGGATCAAAAATAAAGGAGGGAGCACAATCGATACATAGTAAGGTACACAATGTGACGTTTTCTGTGAGAGCAGATAGGCAAGCTGAATAGTCATAGAATAGGTTTAGAGAATGGAGTGGTTGGCTCCTTGTAGTGGCAGCTAGGAATAGTGATGGAGAATTAAGGATGTGTGTGGACCTGAGCGAGCTGAATGGGTGTGTGGTGGTGGATGAGTATCCCATTGCCAAGTTTGCAGATATTTTAAGTTTGTTGGGTGGTGCTATGGTGTTTTCTTCTATTGACCTCTAATCAGCTTATTACCAGATCATAGTAGATGAGGAGTGTAAAGAACTTACTGCTTTTGTCAAACCTTTTGGCACATTTAGGTATAAGAGGATGCCATTTGGATTGGTTTCTGTGACAGCAATGGAAAGAGTGTTGAAGGGCTTAGAAGGTGTCAAGGTTTATCAAGAGGAAGTGTTAATATTTGGGTGTGATGTGGAATAGCATGATAGATGAATAAGGGAGGCTCTCAGGAGGTTGGGGAAATGAATTTGACAAAAGGGAGAAAAGTGTACATTCAGGCAATCCTATGTCGAATATTTGGTACATGAAGTTTCAGCCAATGGCATTATGCCTAAGGCCAATTTGGTTGATGTTATCAAGGGTTTGTTCTCGCCCATGAAAAATGAGAAACATTTGAAGTTTTGGGGAATGGCGGAGTACTAGAACAAGTTGGTGCCTAATGTTGCAATAGAGAGTGAAAGAATGAGGGGACTGCTGAAGAAAAGTTTGGAGTTTTTGTGGGACAAAGTATGTGATCAGGAGTTTAATGTGATAAAATCAGAACGTCTGCAACCCCTAATCTAAGAATTTTCAACCTAGTTGTAAAATCGACCTTGATAACTGATGTGAGCCTGAAAAGGTTGGGTGCAAGTTGAAAGTGAATCTGAAAAGACAATTATGTTTAAATCACGTAGCTTAAAAGGGCCTGAGTTGTGCTATTCTGTGATTGAGAGGGAGGCGTTAGCAATTTATTGGGCTGTTAAGAAGAAGAAAGTTTCTTGGGCCTGTGAATTTACAATCAAAACAGAACACAAACCGTTAAGAGAAACTTCTTGCAAAAAACGCATTGACAGTCTTATTCTCTACATAATCAACAAAAGGGTGATAGTGTGTCACCCGGGGCAGGTAGAGACATGAGACCAGGGGTATTAAAGTCAAACAATTTTATTTAAAGGGCAGAAATGATAGGGGTCCATAGGAAGTCCAAGCAACGTCGTCTTCAGGGGGAGAGCCGTCTCCCTCCTTGGCGTTTTCACTGGACCAGACAGGCGATTGCTCCGGTGTAGATGGGGAAAGAAAAAGAATAGAGAGGCACTCAGTTAGTGCTCTGCTGGTGAACTAACATTAGAGGACGGAAGTGTGATGGGAGGCAACACCGCCAGGCTTCTAAGGTAGTGCAGGGGTAGGGACCGTCACACGAGGAATGGAAAGAAAGTAGCGCGTCCTGCGGGGATGTCTCTCTCGCCGACTAGGTTCCCTGCTCTCTCCTTCCTCCCGGCAATGTTACTCTCAACCTCCGGGTTCCCGGAATCGGGGGCTCACCTGCTCTAGCCACGTTCCTCCAGGAGAGTGGTTGGGCGCAGCGTAGGGTCGTTGGCCTCCTGGCTCTTCCTCCGGTCTCTCGATAGTCCCTCCAGTCGCGACTCTCGCCTCCCGCTGAGGTTTGTCTGTCTCGTGGCTCTGTAACACTCCTCCTTCTTCCGCCTTCTGGTCCTGGAACAGGGCTTCATTGGGTAGAGGCTCCTTTTCTGCGGATGACTCGCCGTACTCCCACCTCCAAGGGGCAGGGCTGTTGTCTTCCCGCAGTGAATCCTTAAAGGACCAGTGGTATGTGTCACAGGATGTCTCACCACCGGGCAGACACACCTCCGATTCAGGGAGCTGGAGGGAAGAAAAAGGGGCGATGCCATCAGTCTGATAGATACGGTCGAAGTTCCTGAGAGGATCCCGACACACTCCTCCCCTAGAATCGTCCCGGTCGGAGATGATGGGAAAACAGGAGAGAAAATCCGCATTGTCACCGGAAAGGGATCCTTTTATTATTATTATTATTATTTTTTTTTTTATTTCAAAAATAATTTTATTATTATAAATCCGGAAAGGGATCCTGAATGCCAAACATCACAACTGAAGGGCTGAAGGGAGAGGAGCCAACACATTACGCGGGGGTTATTGCCTTTATTCCTACTCATCCAGACCAGAGGAGCATGATCCATATACAGGGTAAAGTGTCTGCCTTCCAGGTAGTATATCAGTTTTTCAATGGCCCATTTGATGGCCAGACAGTCTTTTTCCAAAACCAGATTGTTTTGCTCACGGCGGAAGAGTTTCCAGCTGATGAACAATATGGGTCGCTCTGACCCGTCCGTGGCGATCTGAGCGAAATCGGCCCCTAGTCCTGTCTCGGAAGCGTCTGTCTGTAGGGCAGGCGGCTGTAGTCTGGATATACCAAAATGGGACTTGTTGTGATCAGGGTTTTCAGTCTGTGGAAGGCCTCCCTGATGGATGGGGAGGGATTGGTTATGGCATGTTTGGGGGTATCTTTTTTTAACCGGTCAGACAAGAGGGCGGCTCTCTCAGAGAATTGGGGTATGAATCTCCGATAGTACCCTAACAATCCCAGGAATGCTTTGACCTCCTTCTTGGTAGTGGACAGAGGTGTTTTGGTGATAGCCCTGATTTTTTCTTCCTGTGGCTTTATGCTACCCAATAAATAGCCCAGATATTTGACCTTCTGAAACCTCATCCGTGATTTTTTTGCATTCACATGAAGACATGCTTCCTGTAAGTCTAGGAATACTTGGTGGCAGTGTTCTAGGTGTTTTTCCCAGGAAGGACTGAAAATGACGATGTCATCCAGATAGGCAGATGTGAAGTCCGGTGAGGTTGTAACACCTGGTTCATTAATCTTTGGAATGGTGCAGGGGCTCCATGTAACCCAAAGGGCAGGACCGTGAATTCCCAAAAGACCATCGGGGTGGAGAAGGTGTTTTTTTCTTGGTCTGAATGACGGTGGGGCACCTGCCAATAACCCTTGGTAAGATAAAAAGTAGAAATATAAAAGGCGTCTCCTAGACGTCCAATAAGCTCATCTACCCACTGAAGGGGGTAGGTGTCCAGTTTGGAAACTGCATTCACCTGGCGAAAGTCAATACAGAAGCGAACTGATCCATCGGGCTTAAGCACCATTACGATCGGGGAGGACCAGTTGCTTCTGGAGGGACGAATGACCCCCATTTGTAGCATCTTTTCCACTTCATTAGGCACGGCCTCCCTTCTGGCTGCTGGGATCCAATATGGTTTTTGTTGGACTATTTTTCCTGGGTTTGTCTCTATACAGTGTTCTGTGAGGGTAGTCTTACCGGGAAGATCTGAGAAAAGAGGAGAGAAGGGTTCTAACGTATCTAGTAGTTCTTTTTGTTGGTGGGGAGTTAGCTCCTGGTTGATTACCAGATGCCCTAGGGTGGAGGGATCCTCCTTGGAGGAGTAGGCTATCTTCTGAGGAGGTGGGCCTATATATTTTTAAGCATTAATGTGATAGGTTTGATACTTGTTTGGTCCCAGTTGTATTCAGTAGGTGGTCTTACCTATGGTGAACACTACCTTGTAGGGGCCCTTCCATTCTGTCTTTATTTTAGAAATGGAGGAAGGGAGGAGGGCCAAGACCCAGTCGTTTAGGTGAAGTACCCTTCATTTCTTCCCTTTGTCGTAAAGATATTTCTGTCTTTGTTGACTTTTCTCAAGGTTGATATGGGCAAGGTCTCGTAATTTCCCTATGCTTGACCAAAGATGCTGGGTATAGTCGAGGAGTTCTAAACTATTGTCGGTCTCCGTCCCCAAAGTCTCCTTTGTCATTTCTAGCAGGGTCCGGGGTTGTCTGCCATAGAGTATCTCAAACGAAGTACACCCTAGGCTACTCTGAACCTGTCCTTGTATGACAAAGAGAGCAAGGGGCAGGAGTCTATCCCAGTTTTTCCCTCCCCGATCAGCATCTTCTTCAAGGTCAGTTCTAGGGTCCCATTATATCTTTCAACCAACCCGTCAGTCTGAGGATGGTAAATTCAGGTCCTAATATGCTTTACGTCCAACAGTTTACACACCTGGGTCATGAGTCGCGAGACAAAAGGAGTGCCCTGGTCCATGAGTATTTGCTGGGGGAAGCCAACATGCGAGAAGTATTCTAGCAGTTTATCTGCTATGTTGGCTGTAGTCGGGGCCCTGAGGGGGAAGGCCTCTGGGAAACTGGTACAATAATCTACCATGACTAGGACGTATTGGAACCCTTTTGTGGACCTTGGTAAGGGAACAATAATGTTCATCCCCACCCTCTTGAAGGGACGTCCAATAATTGACCGAGGCTGTAGTGGAACGGGAGGAGGCCGATATGGATACTTTTTTTGGCAGATGGGGCATTCTTGATAGTATCATTTGATGTGTGCCTATATTCCTGGCCATTAAAACATTCGTAGGAGGTTTTGGGTGGTCTTTTGGGCCCCTGAATGTCCCGCCAGGAGGTGGGAATGGGCAAAGAAAATAATCTGATCCTGAAAGTCTTTGGGGACCAATAGCTGAGGAGTTGCATCCTTCTCTGCCACTCTGTACAGCAGACCGTTGGTTATTTGGAAATGAGGGTAGACGTTAATAGCATGGGTCTGGAGGTGGAGAGCTTCTTGCCAAGCGTGGGAAAGTGTAGCATCATTCTTCTGGGCCCACCGGAAGTCTTTGTCACCTTGCGAAGGGCTCTGGGACAACAGGGCCTTGGACTTTCTGAGATCGACGCTGGGACCAGCAAGGGGTTTCCTATTTATCAAGTTGAAGAATAGGGATAGGAAGTTGGGGTTATCGGTGCTGAGGATAAGATCTGTGGCCAGGGTGGACAGAACCCCTATGGTGACCAGGGAAAAGGGACCCCCCAGGGCATTAAAGAGGTATTTGGGCGATTGCATACGGACGAAAGTCCCCATGTACACAGCATATCAACACCTGTTTCGCCAGAAGTAGCTGGTTAGGCCTGACTAAACCCCACTTAATCACCGACTGGCGACCTCCTGAATCAAGGAGGGCCAACACGGAGGAACCATTAACGTTAAGACTAACATAGAAATAGGTCCCCATTTCTTCCGTGTACATGAGGTTCTTTGGTACATAACTTATGTTCATTGATTCCTCTATTTTCTTTTGTGGACAGGCCCTGGCGCTATGGCCCAACTCCCCGCAGTCAAAACACTGTGGACCTCGAAACAGGATGTTTTCAGTTTTCTGGGTGCAAACTTTTTCAGGTTTCCTGATGGGTCTGAGGGACTTTCATGGGGTGGGCAACAGCCGGTTCTGACTCTCAGGTTTTGGGGCGGTGTTTTACATTTGCAAAGAAGGTAGCCATTTCCACCGCCTGCTCTGCCGTCAGGTTGGCATGTTGTCATGACCAACGCTGGGTGTTGAACCGCAGAGAGTTCAGGCACTGCTCCAAATAAATAGATTTCATAATCTCCTCTTTGGACCTATCGTTGGGTCTCAACACTTGTCCATGGCAAGCTTCAACTTAAAATAGAGAGTCTTCGGATTGTCGGCGGTTGCGCCTTTCTCCTTCCTGAATCTAAGCCAATAAGCTTTGGCGCCCATTCCTAGGTGGTCCAAAATTGCTGCCTTGATCTCCTCATATGGCGTGACCGCACCTGAATTAGTGACCTGGTAGGCTGCTTGAGCCTCCTCCGTGGGTAAGGGCGCAAGAGAAAAAAGGCCACTTAGCCAGGGGCCAACTGGCCGCCCTGGCTGCCCTTTCAAAATTTAATAAAAAGGCTTCCGGGTCCTCCTGGATGTATTTTTGCAGCGAAATGTTGGGGGAGGCTAAGGCACTCCGAGAAATTTTCTGGCCTGCGGTTTCTGTGGGTGGGGCATCGGTGGTTCTCCGTAAGGTCTCGACCTGAGTCTTCATAAACTCCTTGAGGGTGTCCCGATCGGCCTGGGCAGAGTTAATCTGCCTTTTGATGGCCCACTCTAGTTTTTTCTGCCCTTCAACTATATGTTGTATCAACGCCTCCATGTTTAGGCTCACAAATGGTTCTACGCAGCCCGCATTCTCCACCACGTGTTACCTGGGGTAGGTAGAGACGTGAGACCAGGAGTATTAAAGTCAAAGTATTTTATTTAAAGGGCAGAAATTATAGGGGTCTACAGGAAGTCCAAGCGACATCGTCTTCAGGGGGATAGCCGTCTCCCTCCTTGGCGTCTTCACTGGACCAGGCAGGCAATTGCGCCGGTGTAGATGGGGAAAGAAAAAGAATAGAGAGGCACTCAGTTAGTGCTCTGCTGGCGAAATAACAATAGAGGAAGGGAGTGTGATGGGAGGCAACACCGCCAGGCTTCTAAGGTAGTGCAGGGGTAGGGACCGTCACCACGAGGAATGGAAATTACGTAGCACGTCCTGCGGGGATGTCTCCCCCCCCCCCCGACTAGGTTCAGTGCTCTCTCCCACCTCCCAGCAACGTTACTCCCAACCTCCTGGGTCCCCGGAATCGGGCACGCACCTGCTCTAGCCACGTTCCTCCAGGAGCGTGGCTGGGCGCAGCGTAGGGTCATTGGCCTCCCGGCTCTTCCTCTGGTCTCTTGATAGTTTCTCCAGTCGCTACTCTCGCCTCACGCTGAGGTTCGTCCATCTCGTGGCTCTGGAACACTCCTCCTTCTGCCACCGTCCGGTCCTGGAACAGGGCTTCATTGGGTAGAGGCTCCTTTTCTGCGGATGACTCTCCATACTCCCACCTCCAGGGGTAGAGCTGTTGTCTTCCCGCAATGGATCCTTAAAGGGCCAGTGGTATGTGTCACAGGACGTCTCACCCCCGGGCAGACACACCTCCGATTCAGGGAGCTGGAGGGAAGAAAAAGGGTCAATGACATCAGTCTGATAGATATGGTCGGAGTCCGTGAGAGGATCCGGACATAGTGCTTCAAGCGTATAGGTTTGTGGTGGAATACATTCCAGGGGCAAATAATCTAGTGGCAGACTCTTTGACCAGACTGGTATCGGATGATGTTGATAAGTTGGTGTAAGAGAGTGTTATCGAAGATTCCTCTGTTGTGAAATTGAGGGAGTTGTGACATCTGAAAGCAGATGGAAGACAGCGATTGAAGCAGATGATGTAACACAAGAAGTATATAAAGTCTTCAATTGGGAATGGAGCAGGATAGATAATGGCAGTGTTGAGTGTGGAAGATTTTGGAATGTGAAGGATGAATTGTCTGAAAAACAGGTATTACTTGTCAGAGGCACAAGATTGGTTCGTCCTGCTGCTCTGAGATGTGAATTGTTTATTATGGCTCAAAAGGGACATATATGGATTTGAAAAAGTAAAAAAAGACTGAGGATGGTGTATTCGTGGGCGGGAATGGATGTGGAAGTGGAAAGATTTGTATGGAATTGGATGCAATGTCTTTTGAGTGATAAGGTACTGAAACCTCATACTCAACACACATGGTGGTTAAGAATTTCCCTAATTGCCGGTGGGGTGAAGTGGCCTTGGATATATTGGGTCCCATTCATTCGAAAAGGGCAGCAACATATGTGGTGTTTCTGAAGGACATGTTTTTGAGGTGGCCAGAGGTAACTGTTACCCATAGGATTGAAGCAAGGCATGTTGTGTTTTTTCTGAAGGCTCTTATATGGAGAGAGGGCATATCTGATGTTTTACTGGCAAATAATGGAGTCCAGTTAGTCTCTAAGGAAAGTGAGTGAATGAAATGAATAAATGAAATTATATTTATAAAGCGCAACTGCTGCTTTAAAAGAAGCATTCAGCGCTGGAAAGACAACTAGTTAAAAAGAGGTTCTAAGGCCCCGGAAAACTTTTGGATCAGAAAGCATAGTTTGATTTGCAGAGAGAAGTGCCCTAGAGGAACATACTTTTTTTAAACCTGTTTTGACCGTTATTAAAAAAAGTTTTGTGAGTGATTAAGAGAGCTTTAAAATCAATTCCACTTGGTAACCAGTGAAGAAAGTTTAAACCAGATCTGATAGAATGTCCTTTAGAGATATTCAGTGTAAAATGAGCAGCTGCTTTCTGGTCTTGTTTTAGCCGTGTAAGTGGCTCTTGAGAGATTCCAAGATAAAGGATATTGGCATAATCTAACCTAGGCGTAATCAGGGCATGAATGATCCCTTTTGAGTGGCTACAGGAAGATATTTTAGATACTTCTTCAAAGATTTCAACAGGCCAAAACAGGTAGCGGCAGCAGCGCTAACTTGAGAATTAAAGTACAGACAAATGTGCGATTTGCATATTGGGTGAGGATCAGAAAACCTAGGTTTGTTCAGGAAGTAAAGTTCTCAAATCCCTTAAGAGTAGAAACTTGGCCCAGAATGGACGGCCAGAGTAATGAAGAATCAATAGGAGATGGTGTACCAAATGTAAGAATCACAGTTGTTACAGCATTAAGCTGCACAGTACACAACAGCCTTAGGACAGCCCTGGAATTCATGGCCACCAAATTGTCAAGCTGTTGAAAGGCCAACACTATTTGAGATTGAGGATTTTCTGGTAGAAAGTATTACTTCATGCACCTACCTGCCTTTGATCTTATCACCCAGGTTTAATACAATTACACTGACTTTCACATCAGATGTATTTTAGACTGGTAGAACAACTAGGTATTCAATTTAAAAAAAGCCTACTTTACTGATAGCCGCTATAATAAAAGCAGTCTTTGCACCACATGCCTATTGCATGGCTAGATACTTTGAAATCTAGGCACTAATGGACAAGGCAAATGCCTCCCACTCTATGCACAGATACTTGAGTACAAACGTCTCCTTTGTATTAGACTTTCCCCCTCTCATTCCCTCTTAGAGAAACTTAAAGCCTACTTCTCCAATGCGCTCTTTCCATCAGCAGTCTACCTGACCCTTTCAACTCATAAGATCAACACTCGTTCAAACTTTACCCCAACACCATATAGCCACCTCAAGAACATTTTAGGTAGTGGAGGGAATGGCCTCAGGTGTTCAGTTAATTTGGATCCCACAGTAGAAGGGCCTAATATATTAAGAGTATTTCAGAACTCGAAATGATTTAAATTAAACACACTGAGCAAGTAAATTGAAAAAATGAAAATGGAAGTAGTGGTGGAACTCACTGGTCACCTCAAATTAGATTTTGACTGCTCCAAACATTGTCGGAGGAATAAACCAAACTAAAGGTTATCCTAGTGTGTTCTATGGCAGCAGAAAGCTTTCAGTTACACAAACTGAGGTTAACAAATTCATGAATTGATGGCCTGATTTTCATTCTGGTCCTTCGATTGCATATGACATTTTACCAGGAAAGCAAACAATGACATTTGCTGTGACATTTCAGGACTGAGCCAAACTTGGAATTGTAACAATCATGGAACACATAAAAATGATACTAATTCAGCCATGTATGTGAAAACAAATTGTTACATTTAGCTACAACATAGAAGGTTGTTTTGATGGACTGTTAGCACCATCAGTGTGCAGTGTATATTAAATAGCTGATCAGGCTTGACCCCTGTCATGCAACTAACGATTGTTAGTGTCTGACAGACTTCATTATAGTTGAGTTTAAACACATTAGAGCTTATGTTTATTGCACCTTTTGTTTGGCAAAGATCCTGCAAAGATCCCTTTCTGTTGTAACTCATAAGGGTACTCAATGTGTGCACTGCAGTTACAATAACCAGTGTGGATTCCAATGCCCACTTGTGCATTGTTCATTAGTTCCTTGCAGTTCTGAAGTCAGCTGATTTGGTGTCTTGGAATCAAATATTTCTTATTGATTTTCTCCATAGATGGAAAAGCCCTATAAATGTGAGTTGCAAAATAGTCAATTTCTCCTTGATTAATGGCACAGTAGTGGAGGGAAACTACCCTTTTATGCAGTGGCGTAACGAAAGTTGAGCCCCCGTCCCCCTGCAGGGTACATTGAGGGCCCCCGCTTTAATCTGGAGCTCTCAGGCCTGAGTACTGTGGTGGGAGACCCTCCTGTAGCTCGGGCCCCCCCTCGCACTGCGGGGGCCTGTGTTACGCCACTGCTTTCATGGTGAGCAAAGTGAAGGGGTCCAGTAAATGGAGGAAGACACTATGCACAACTGCCAGCAGGAGCAAAGAGTCTAGACATGAACAGTGCATGGCCAGTTGAGTTGTGTACATGCTGTATAGCTACTTCCAGGTATCTCTGGTATGCTCTTCATGCATCACAATCATGTGATCCTATGAATGTTTCTTATTTTGGTATTACATGATGTGTATAGCATCTTGCCTCTACCCAGTTGGCCATGCTCTGGTCTCGTTTCCATTGGTGCTAAAATCTATCATTCTGTATTCTTTTCACTATTTCCATTTCTCCTTCTGCCTTTAAGCGTTGGTTCTAATTGCTTGAAATAGACCTCCAGCCTAGGCTTACTTTGGTGCCTTCCCTGGGCACAAATACCGACATATTCCTCAACTTTATCTCTACTGGATTTCAATACTAGTTGTGCTACTAACCTGTACTGGTTGAGTCTCCAACCACCACCCGCATTTGAGCACTGAAAATGTGTGCAGCTCCCAGAACTTACTGCATGTTCTTCTGATGTCATATTTACAATACCGGAAGAGGTAGTGGGTGATTTGTTTTGATCAAAATGTTTCTTTGAATGATATAGTGAATGTAACTACAAATTGTAGCGATTTGTTGCTGAATACCAAAACTGTGTAGACTTGAGTGAGCTTCATTCCTTTTTATTCTCCTACCAAACACTCCCTGCCTCTAGATCTCATTCTTGCAAGTTCTTTCTCATCCTTTCCTTTTTCTTTTGTTTTACTTTTTTTCTCTTCCTCCTTTTTCCCTCATTTTGTGTTTTAGGTCTCGACTATTATATCCCGCAGGGATTAATTGGCGAGTGTATAGTAGTTGAAACAAACTCTTTGATCAAGCGGATTCCAAGCGGATTATGTGCAGTTCATGTGACCCAGTCATGTGTGACGCGCGTCCACGTCAAACCATCAACAAGAATCAGGGGAACCTCTATTCTGACCTATATTTCTTTACACCTGAGCATTAAAGTCTCTTCAAAATTACATACAGGATGCTACAAGAAACATGAAATCATTCACTTAGACTTAGTATTTGTATTTTATTTCTTTCATTTATTTTCTATCATTTTCATAACAGTTTTGTTTTTCTCATTTTCTAGTAATTGTTTTATCAAAATTACAATACAGTGACATGGGAACATATGTACAAATGAGTTTAAAATACAAGGTTAAATCATGTCTTGACAGAAACCCCTAAACAATACATATAAGGTTACTCTCACTCATACCATCATTCATACATACTCAATCTTTCATACTGATTGTCCTGGCATTACTAACACAACAAACAACAGTGAAAAAAGTGAAAAACATATAATGTGTCCTATAGTAGACTCCTCAAGGTATAACTAAAACCCGTAGTTTTAAGTCTTCCTTTTTATTGTGAGGGTTAATAGTCTTTTGTGATCCTTTCTTTTCTTTCTTCGGGGTTTGATTTTATTTTGTATGAGGGTCTCTGGTTCGTTCGGCCTACGAATGTTTCGGTGATGTCATTACTTTGCTTCACCTTCTTCAGGGCCAACATGAAACTGGACAACAGACAGGTGCATACATACTATTAAAACCAGGGGGTTCTCATTATCTGTGTCTTTGATGATACTTTCTAGACACTTTTAGCGGTATTGTACAGCTGGACGCTTGTTTTCTGACTCTATGAGCGGATATTAGATCCCAAGAGCTGTTGGTCCACGATGTGCATCTGTGTTTTAAATGTTTGACTATAGTGCTTTCTGTGGCTCCAACTGGTCGGTCGGTACTACTTTGTAGACCTGTGATCAAAGATTAGCTTGTCTCCAGGGGGGCGCCTACGGCCGATGTCTCTGCCATGTCAAACCCATAAGCCTCGCAGCACCAGACTTCAATGGAATGCCTCCCAAGCTGCTCCCCCGCCCGGGACGCTTCGCCAGCTCGCGCTTGGCCTCACTCTCACCCCATATGCTTGTTCCCTCCCTCCCACTCACTCGCTCCCCTGCTCCCCCACCCCCACCCCATCCGCCTCGCACACCACCATGCTCCTTCCCTCCCACTTGCTTGCTCCCCCGCCTCCATCTAAGCGCCCGCCCGCCCCCATCCGACTTGTATTACAATGAGTTTCGCTCTGGGCAAGCTGCGGCAATCAGTGGATTCTGACAGAAGTCCCTCTTCCTTGTTCCCCTGTACATACATGCAGTATTTCTGCTGCTCCCAGGTGCTACCAGAATACTTTAGGAAGTGACAAAACCTGCTACCCCGCCCCCCACCCCCATCCACCTTGCACACCACCATGCTCCTTCCCTCCCACTCGCTCGCTCCCCAGCCCCCGCCTCCTGCTCCCCCCCCCCAGTCTGTGCCTCGCATCATTGCATCAGGCCCCATTCATTGCAGTCAAGACATGATGACATAACATAGACATCTATGACTCACGGCTCGCACGCTCCCCTGCTCACCCGCCCCCCCACCCCATCCGCCTCGCACACCACCATGCTCCTTCCCTCCCACTCGCTCACTCCCCCGCCCCGCTCCCCCCAGTCTGTGCCTCGCATCATCGCATCAGAACCCATTCATTGCAGTCATGACGTGATAACATAACATAGACATCTATGACTCATGGGATGTACTTCTCCGTTAACTTAGCTGTGATTTCCAATACTTGACAGGGGGCAGCGATGAAAGGGTAGTGATACGTTTCAGGGAGTAGAGTTCTTTGTCACATATCAAATGGTGCATCTTATTTGCTAATTTAGCCTGGTGTGTTAATTAAGCCTGGGCGTAGTTCGCGTAGCCGCACTCCGCGGAGCTACGCGAAGATGCACTTGCACTCCGCGAACTACGCATAACTCCGCGAACATGCGTAGTAGCTTGCTTGACCTGTTCGCGAGCTGTTTTTTGTCTTCGGGAGCGCCGTGGAACTCTGGAACCTGCTCGACACCACATCTCCAGACGTCGCCTTCCTCACGGAAACATGGATGAACGCCTCCTCAGCGCCCGAAATCGCCGTCGCCATCCCGGACGGATACAAGATCACCCGGAGAGACCGTGTCAACCAGACAGGAGGAGGCATCGCCATCGTCCACAAGAACACCATCCGCATCACGACCAACTCAGACGACACCCTCACAGCCGCCGAACATCTGCACTTCCAGATACACACTGACCCCAAGACCACACTCAGAGGCACCCTCATCTACAGACCCCCAGGACCTCGCACACAATTCAGCGAAGACATTGCAGACTTCATCAGCCCGCACGCCCTCGCCTCCGCTGACTACATCCTCCTATGGGACCTCAACTTCCACCTGGAGAACAACAACGACAACAACACCACCACCCTGCTGGACAACCTCGCCAACCACGGACTCAAGCAACTGGGGAGCACCCCCACCCACTACGCCGGACACACGCTTGACTCAGTCTTCTCCTCCAGCAAGTACATCTCCTTCAGCCACTCCACCGAACTCCACTGGACAGACCACAGCTGCGTCCACTTCAGCTTCAGAAAGACCACGACTCACCACCACCCGCAACAGGTTCCCCGCAGGAGCTGGAACAAGATCACCACCGACCAGCTCACCACTTCACTGAGCCAGAACCCTCCCGCCAGCTCAACGGACCCCAACCAAACAGCCAACAACCTCACACAGTGGATCACCAACTGCGCTGATGACCTTGCACTTCTGAAAAACTATCCCAGCAGGCCCGGCAGCAAGAAAGCCTCCTGGTTCAACGACGACCTCAAGAACTCCAAGAACTGCCATACCCTCGAGAAAGCCTGGCGAAAAAACCTAACTACAGACAACATGACCGCCCTCAAGCACGCCACCCGCTAACACCACCAGCTGATCCACACCACCAAGAAGACAGCATTCAAGGAACGTCTCGACAACAACGCACACAACAGCAAGAAACTCTTCAGCATCGTCAAAGAGCTCTCCAACCCCAGCGCCGGAAACAACGACATCACTCCCTCGCAAGACCACCGAACTGACACCACCCACGGCCACCCTCCGCGACTGGACCCCGGTCAGCACCGAAGACACCATCCACACGATGAACACCATCCACTCCGGATCACCAACCGACCCATGCCCCCACCACGTCTTCAACAAGGCCGACTCCGTCATCGCACCCCAACTCCGGGACATCATCAACTGCTCCTTCAGCACCGCCACCTTCCCGGCGAGCTGGAAGCATGCCGAACTCAGCGCCCTCCTGAAGAAACCATCAGCGGACCCCGCCGACCACAAAAACTACCGCCCCATCTTGCTCCTCCACATTCCTGCCAAAGTCATTGAGAAGACCGTCAACAGACAGCTTGCTGCCTTCCTCGAGATGAACGGATCCCTCGACCACTCGCAGTCCAGCTTTCGTGCCCACCACAGCACCGAGACTGCCCTCATAGCAGCCACTGACGACATCCGAGCCCTGCTCGACAACTGGGAAACAGCGGCCCTCATCCTCCTGGACCTCTCCGCAGCATTCAATACGGTCTGCCACCGCACCCTAGTGCAGCGCCTCAGCAACATCGGAATCCAAGAGAAGGCACTGGAGTGGATCATCTCGTTCCTCACCGGAAGAACCCAGAGAGTCCGCCTCCCCCTGTACAGATCCAAGGCCACCGAAGTCATATGCGGCGTACCACAAGGATCATCACTCAGCCCCACCCTCTTCAACGTCTACAGGAGCCCCCTCGCAGCCATCGTACGCCAACACAACCTCAACATCATCTCCTACGCCGACGACACCCAGCTGATCCTCTCCCTCACCAACGACCCAGAAACCGCCAGAACCAACCTACACGAAGGGATGAAAGACGTAGTCGAGTGGATGAGGAACAGCCGCCTGAAACTGAACTCAGACAAGACGGAAGTCCTCATCCTTGGATCATCACCCTCCGCCTGGGACGACTCCTGGTGACCCCCTGCCCTGGGCAGCGCACCCAAACCAACGGACCACGCACGCAACCTGGGCTTCATCCTGGACTCCTCCCTCTCGATGACCAGACAAGTCAACGCCGTCTCATCATCATGCTTCAACATCCTACGCATGCTCCGAAAGATCTTCCGATGGCTCGCCACCGAAACCAGGAAGACGGTCACACAGGCACTCGTCACCAGCCGACTGGACTACGGAAACACCCTCTATACCGGAACCACAGCCAAACTCCAGAAAAGTCTCTAACACATCCAGAACGCCTCCGCACGACTCATCTTGGACATCCCCCGACACAGCCACATCTCCGGACACCTGAGAGACCTTCACTGGCTTCCCGTCAGCAAGAGAATCACGTTCCACCTCCTCACCCACGCACACAAGGCCCTCCACGACCTGGGCCCCAGGTACCTCAACAACCGCCTGACCTTCTACACTTCCACCCGCCAGCTACGATCGACCAGCCACGCCCTCGCTGCCGTGCCACGCATCCGAAGATCCACCATGGGAGGAAGATCCTTCTCCTACCTGGCAGCCAAGACTTGGAACTCCCTCCCCATCCACCTCCGCCTGACCCAAGACCACCTCTGCTTCAGGAAGCAACTCAAGACATGGCTGTTCGAGCAGTAGCGGACCCCCCTCCCCCAAGCGCCTTGAGACCCTCTGGGTGAGTAGCGCGCTATACAAATATCCTGATTGATTGATTGATTGATTGCCTGCATGCTCGGGATGTGTAGCGCGTGAAGTTACCCATGAGGTTTGTCCCGCCCGCTCGCGTCCCCTTATTTCCGGTCACTACTAACGTGTTCGCGAGTTATTCTGTGCCAGATTGCAGTTTCTGCGTGTTCGGCAACTCGATCTTACCGACAAGCATCCTCACGCACGCGAAAATGCTATTGAGCGCGCGAGAACTACGCTACGCAGCAGTTTGCGGAGTATTCGACAACTTCGCGTTCTCCGCGGAGCGCGGAGTTGCCGAAACTCCGCAAACTCCGCGAACGGAGCGTAGTTCTTCGCCCAGGGCTAGTGTTAATGTGAGGATTCTTTAGTTCGTAGCCACAGATAACTGAACTATTTTTACATTCCAACTGGGTCAGTTTAATCAAAGCTGCTCAACAACACTGACACTTTTATTTCAGTACCATGAAATTACTTAATAGTAATTATTCACGCAGACAACCGATCAACATTTTGAAAATTACTTGCACCAAAACCAATATGAACTATTTCTTAAATATCCGTACATAAATAATTGACACTCCACTGACTTTGAAAGTCTTCGTTATTATACATTGAAACCACATAAACTGTATGATATTCATATTTGCAAGGAATATTTTGGCTTCCCAAAATGCAAAAATACATTAGTCGCCCAACGGCTGCTTTGCAAGGATGCCAAATACTAGAATCACCTGGTCATCAACAAAAGTTAAGACTGTGATTATCCTTATTAGGGCTTGCTTATAAACGTACATATAATTGTTTAAATGTTATGTTATAGACGTGATTAGCCTCCCAAGCTGCTCCCCGCCATCCCACAAAGCAAGCCAAGAACATCAAAGCGACCGGCCTCTTTGATTCCATTTGCCACCATCCACTTCACGTGCTCCGCAGGTCATAAACAGGAACATCTGCTAGTGAATCGGGATGCTGGCATGGTTGCCCAGTGCTGCCTTTCCACTGCCGGCTTGTTTTACTGTGGCATTTTGCATGCTAGGATATGTAGGTCCACAGTTTATAACGTGAAAATAGAACTTCAAATGCCAACATTCTGCGTTTTGGTGACTGTAAAGTTGAGGCTGGATTATTGTGTCTCACACAAAATAAGACCCCTTGGCAGAAACTAGTACTTGTAGCTGGTAATTGACCTAAATAAAAACCTATGTTTTTACTTGCACTTCAGTTAAGATTGCATGGCGTATATAGCAACTTCTTGTGAATAGGCATGCAATGCTGCAGGTAATGTGGATGGAAACAGACTGCAGTCTGTTACTCGTTTTGTTGGGCAACATTTATATAATGATTTAAATACTAATGTACTCCGTTTTATTTGTTAAAGGATCTTTTTATTGTACAGAAAACAAAGAAAAACGTTGAGACAGCAGCTTGCTTTGCAATGTTAAAACACAAGCATACATTGGCAAATTTCCATCTGATCCCTGAAGCCCCCCTCACCCATCCCCCTCCCCAACCATTCACAAATTAGTAACAAAGTCCAGATGTCTTTCGCCCTGAGCATCACTGTCAGTATCAGACATAGGTGCACATAACTCTCCTCGATATGCGTTCCATTTCCCCTATATTTTAGTCCATTTGTTCGGACAACTCTTACTCTTATAGATTACCACGCCACAGCATCACTCAGTGACACAGAATCACTCAGCACCATTGAATGCCACAGCACCCCTCAACGCCACACCACCCCTCAACATCACAGCACCACTCAATGCCACAGCACCACTCAATGCCACAGCACCACTCAATGCCACAGTACCACTCAATGCCACAGCACCACTCAATGCCACAGCACCACTCAATGCCACAGCACCACTCAGCGCCACAGCACCACTCAGCGCCACAGCACCACTCAGCGCCACAGCATCACTCAGCGCCACAGCATCACTCAGCTCCACAGCATCACTCAGCGCCACAGCATCACTCAATGCCACAGCATCACTCAACGCAACAGCATCACTCAACGCCACAGCATCACTCAACGCCACAGCATCACTCAACGCCACAGCATCACTCAATGCCACAGCATCACTCAATGCCACAGCATCACTCAACGCCACAGCATCACTCAACGCCTCAGCATCACTCAACGCCTCAGCATCACTCAACGCCACAGCATCACTCAACGCCACAGCATCACTCAACGCCACAGCATCACTCAACGCCACAGCATCACTCAACGCCACAGCATCACTCAATGCCACAGCATCACTCAATGCCACAGCACCACTCAACGCCACAGCATCACTCAATGCCACAGCATCCCTCAATGCCACAGCATCACTCAGCACCCCTCAATGCCACACCACCCCTCAATGCCAAAGCACCACTCAATGCCAAAGCACCACTCAATGCCAAAGCACCACTCAATGCCACAGCACCACTCAATGCCACAGCATCCCTCAATGCCACAGCATCCCTCAATGCCACAGCATCCCTCAATGCCACAGCATCCCTCAATGCCACAGCATCCCTCAATGCCACAGCATCCCTCAACGCCACATCATCCCTCAACGCCACAGCATCCCTCAATGCCACAGCACCACTCAATGCCACAGCACCACTCAATGCCACAGCACCACTCAATGCCACAGCACCACTCAATGCCACAGCACCACTCAATGCCACAGCACCACTCAATGCCACAGCACCACTTAATGCCACAGCACCACTAAACGCCACAGCACCACCAAACACCACAGCACCACTAAACACCACAGCATCCCTCAATGCCACAGCACCTCTCAGCGCCACAGCACCCCTCAGCACCACTCAACGCTACAGCACCACTCAATGCCACAGAACCACTCAAAACCACAGCACCACTTAACACCATTGCATCACTCAGCGCCAGAGGATCACTCACCGCCACTGAATGCCACAGCACCACTCAATGCCACAACACCACTCAACGCCACAACACCACTCAACGCCACAGCATCCCTCAACGCCACAGCATCCCTCAACGCCACAGCATCCCTCAACGCCACAGCATCCCTCAACGCCACAGCATCCCTCAACGCCACAGCATCACTCAGCACCACTGAATCACTCAGCACCCCTGAATCACTCAGCACCACTGAATGCCACAGCACCCCTCAACGCCAATCAACCACTCAATGCCACAGCACCACTCAACCCCACAGCACCACACAGCGCACAGCATCCCTCAATGCCACAGCATTACTTAACGCCACAGCATCACTCAGCACCACTGAACGTCACAGCATCACTCAGCACCACTGAACGCCACAGCATCACTCAGCACCACAGAAGGCCACAGCATCACTCAGCGCCACTGAATGCCATCGCATCACTCTGTGCAACCATTCGACAACAACTGGGCCTAATATGTTCTCTCAATGTTTCAAGCTTTATTACAAATGTCACAAAAAAATTTAATATTTCACTTCTGTTCTTGGATTTTCATCACAATAAAATACACTGAACATAATCTTCCCAAAAGTTATTTACAAAAGTTTAAGCTATTGCCATTATAAATTACGATAACTTTTATTTAAGTATTAATTATTAAAAAAATAAAAGCCATTGTTATTTGTAATATTAATACATCTAAGTCATGTAAATACAACACATATTGCATTACAAATGCTATAGGTGTCACGTTTGCGAAAGTTAAAACTATTGGCATTGTAAATGACAAAGCTATTAATTTCGCTATTTTCAAAACCAACACATAAATAAAAAAATTGTCAATTACAATACCAATAGCTCAAACTTTCCTAATGCGAGACCTATTGCATTGCAAATGCTTGTTTATCTTTGTCGTGCTCGGTATTAAAGTCTGATGACGAAAGATAAGTGCCAGTCCCCAGAAACCAGTGCCTGTGGGCCCCACCAGCAACCACTGGCTCAAATTAAGCAATGATTGTGTCTGTGTGAGATAATGAAAAAATGTGTGAATTACATAATCACTGGACTGTTCACTCATTCACGTCATGTGCTAGAAGTAAAATTAGAACACTGGAATGTTGGTAGCTCCATTGAAGACCGCGAACTGGATCAGAGCTAATAACGGACCGTATCAGCCTTCTTCAAATATTTGTATTTCTGTTTCTTCCTTTTTGATTGGGAACATTCTACCCTCAGTGCAAGGACTGGCCTAATAGCCCTTCTGCCTCAGGGTCTACCGGGCGTTAAACACCCTCTCTCGTGTTATCTGCCCATGCCTGATTCTTGGCCCTATAACACGGGTTCACAGCCGGTATAGCTCTTCACAGTGGGCTATTAAGCTATAATATTTTCAATTCCTTAACTCTTTGCGCATTAGTGCTACTCTACAATCTCATGCCTGAAGGTGCCCTATAGTCTCTTACGTGCAGGTCAAGCGAGCCAACTAAGCTGTATTCACGAATACCCTCTGGGCTAGCAGATCAGTGGCCTTAAGTGGTCTAACCAAAATGTGATTATTGCTCATATTCAGAATCGGTAGAACGCATTTAGTCTTGCAGCATATTTATGTGGGAAAGGGATCGGGGTAAAATATTCTCTGTTAGGGTATGGCAGATATCATATTTCAACCGTGGCCTCTGAAATATGGTGTTACTATCTTACACAAGAAACTCCGTCATATAAATAATTCATAGAGCTCAGTTAGTGACTGAAAGGGTGGAAAGAAGTTTAATGATCTGGGATAAAAATGTGTATACCAGGAGGAATGGCACACCTGATTTGATATAAGAAGATAATCATATAGGATTCTCTGAGGTAGTTTACTCAGCATTTCTGGAGATTACCCACGGGTAGATAGAATTTCTTTCTTTATAATAAAGCTAGGACTATTCTTCGAGCATCTATGATTATTGTACTGCAAAAGAGTGGATTGTTCGAGGCAATACTTCTAAAAAGTTTTAAAACGACATGGTACAGTCATCGGGGGTGAAGGTTTAAAATGACGCCACTAAAAGCAGGTCATGGATTATGTTCAGTTGGCCGGAAGGAGCTCTTCCTCTCACATGCAAAGAGGGGTTTAACTTATGATGCATCTGAAACAGCACATACATGCCTACTCGCCAATAACATTAAAAACGACCTCTCTTCATAATATAAATCTTCGACCTGCTACTGCATAAAATCTGTTTATTTCATTTCCAACAAGTGGAAACTAACTGCTCTTTCTCCCGGTGACAGTTGTTTGTGTAATGTTTGATCCTGGGCAGACTGTGAAGTGAGGGACAGTGCTGAATTCTAAAGCGTCACTGCAGCTCTGATACCTGGATCTTTAGACCTGTCCGCCTGTGAGAGCTGTGCACAGGGAGCATCTACAATGTAAACTCATAAAGTCACTTTTACAGACTCTCGAGTTTTAAGACTCGATGACTTTTCAAAACCTGTATCTGCAAATTCTCAAACCAGTCTTCTTCCTCATACCCATGATCTTGTCAGCACTGCAGCTGGATGCATTAAGTAAGCACATTGGATAATTGCCACGTGACAGAATGAAATACATGTCACCCGTGAAGCATGCATAAATGGGCAAAATGGCTGACCTTGTCCTCCATTTTCATTCATCACCATGAATAATTAAAACCCATGTCCGTTATTGGCAATACATAAACAGAGAGTCTTAATCTCCACTGCATACAATTGCCATGTATAAACAATAGCACTTTGTTTGGTTAACACCTTAGCAGCTATGGAACGTCCAGCTCCAGTGCTGAACGTTCCATTGCGCAGGTGCAGTTGGAACGTCCAACGGCCGACGGCAGCACTCCCGAGGTAGTGGTGCCGTCGGCCGTTGGACTGGGCGCAGCACTTATGAGGTTAATTTATTTTCTTGTAATTTGGTACCCATTTTAAAGTGTCACAACTTTTTGGGGCGTCCCAGGCACGGCCGGACTGGGAACCCAAAGCAGCCGTGGAAATTTGTCAGATCAGCCCCCCTGTTGTGGGGGTGTGTGTGCAGCATTGCTGCTTTCGTTACTGTAGGCCAATATTGCAGCACTGCTTCAAAATAGGCCCCCAGTAACAAATCCAGCCCCCACTCTTTCAGCCTCCCGGGAAACACCTGATGCCCGCTGCGGTCAATGCGGTCCTGGTCCCAGGAAGACAAGGGATACTGTTGGGCAAACACATGCCCCCTACCTAAGCAAAGTGAGGAGCCCAGCATTCGTTGGGGCAGTGCTTGAGAGATGTAGATTAGTGCCCCATCAACTGAGTGGAACGATTCTCTGTCTTCATGCCAACGTCTCCTGGCAGAGCAGTCCTTCAAGTGTAGCCACCAAGGCTGGTTACACCTCTGTAGTGCTCAAAATATCTCAATGCTTGAGGTATTCGGCAATAAACCTGATTGGTACAACAGAGATTTCCTCAAGCATCCTCAAACATCCCACAGTACAGGTGCTTCCACTACTGCATACGCTGCAGGGATACCCAGGCTTTACCCTCGGCTCAGCGATGCAGGCCCTATGCCTAAGTCACAGCAGGAAGTCTGGGTTCATCCACCCTCCTGGCAGCCCCCTCCACTAGGCTGATGTGCCTTCCTTGTGCAAGAGAAATTCCTGGGCCCCTTCTGAGCACAGGGTGAGACAGGCCCCAAGGCAGCTTCCCATGGCAGGCTGTCAAACTCCCCTAGGTACTGGTACTGAACCTGGTAAAGGGGTTTTGGCAGTCAATACACAAACCCTGAAGCAACAAAAAGCTTTTTACTGCCCATAGGAAAGTGAGTGAATCCAGCTGTGGGACCCCTGGATTCTGGCAGTGAGCTCTTGGTACACTAGCTGGTACTTTTTGTTCCACAATTAATCCAAGTTTTCAGAGCTAGTTTGTGTATTCCACAAAACCACTCTGGGATTGGTTTTGGGCAGTTCTGAATTTTGCATAATCTTTGAAGAATGATCCTGCAGTGTTTTTTTTATTGCTGTCTCAGTAGAGTGGTGAGGCGGAGCTTTGAGTCTCCTGACAGAGGAGACCCAAAACAAAGGCATAGATGAGGGAGCTTCTTCCCTTGGTAAAAATCTAGCAAAGAAGGAAACAAATATTTTCTACACTAGAAAAGACCCCTGTATCTGCTGTCTTCCACAACCTTATCTCTGGTCCATTTTAGACTTCCCCAGAGCCCTCCATCCAAGGTTCCACTCTAACACTCTAATGCACACAATCAAAATGGATTCATGTGTGGCCAAAGCCATACATCACTGACACTCTGACCGTAGCCTACTGTACACACATTGGTTACACACACACACACAGACCTGTCATCCATGTCCTATGTGGATGGAGTGAAGGATCCAGAAGCAGGGGACTTGCAGACTAATTTAAAAACATGGAAGAGGCCAGTAAGCAAGTCCCCCTGGCATGTGACAAGTAAAAAGGCAGGCCCTGCCACTATAATCTGTTACTACCGCTATGGCCTGGTGAGTTCATGGTAGTCATGCTCAATAAACGCGAGGGCGCATGGCGTTCCCCTTGTAACTACAACTCAAGGTTGCATTCCGCGTTACAGAAACCCCTCTGCACACACACACAATTACTGTGTGCGCTGTGGCTAAAAATCCAGATACTTACAGAACATATTAGAACGTCTGTTCAATACACAGACAGGACAAGGGGAATCCAACATCAAGCCAATATAATATTAGTAGAGTTAAGGTTATTCTGTCGTTGTGAACATGTGGTGTATATTTCTTTAATAAAGAAAAGTTTTATAAAAAGAAACCGGCGCTGGAAGTTATTATTTTTTCATCAGTGGTCTCAACTAATTTTACTTTAAAATTAAAAGCCTTGACTGGTGTAAGAGTTCAGAACCTCTTTGTTGATAGTTAAGCGAGGTTTAGAAGTCCTGAAGTTTATAGCCTGATGCTCTTTTGCTCGTCTAGGCCACATTATTTAGTGTCTCTATCAGTTTAGTAGTGGTCACTAGTAATCTGATGGTTAGATTGTAGGAAGATTAAGAAATTCAAAGGTCGGCCTATAAAATGTATGTTACAGTAACATAATCTCCTGTAACTTTGAATTTCACGTTATGCAGAAATTGTAAAATATTTTCTATTTCACATAAAGCAAAATTGTAGATTCATTTTTGCACTCGGGAGATTAGATTGAGTAGAAGTTCCTCAGTAAAAGACATTTTCTGTTCAGTTCAGTTCCAGTAACTTTATTTGGTCTAGTTAGACACTTACTCTGTCAAAACAAATGTATGTGTGTGCTACGTGTCACCGGCATCCTGTCCTTTAAATATAATGCTGAAGTCCTGCCTCACACTTTTAACTCAGAGACTTATATCTTCCAATATTTTTGTCATCCATCTATCTCTGTAGTGATATATATCACCATTACTCCATTCTAACGCATCTCTAAATGTCATTGACCTTACAAAGCTGATTACTTATATAATTGTCAAATGATGTAAAGCTGTAAGTGAGTAACATAGAATGAACAGAGTGCTCTGGTACCCAGTGCTTCTAGTCTACACGTACCAAAACCACAAAATAAAAATACAAACACTGCCACCGGGAAAATTTACATTCTGCTGGTGCTCTTGCCAGTCTCACGGGAGGTAAAAAATAGAACAGTATTGATAACGAGACCGATTTAATTTCATCTGGAAAAGCCTCTAGCTTCTCACAAATAAGATTTCAGGATTCTCTACAGAGACACGTAATGTACCTACTCATAACATAATAGGGGTCACATGATGAACCTGATAATAGACACTGAAGTTTTTTTTTTTAATTCTCCAGATTTTTCTCCACAATGTTACTTTGAGCATGTAGTGGTTATAAGAAAAACTAAAGAACTAAAAAATCTCTTCAATATTCAAAGCGCTTTTGTTAGGTCTCCTCAAATATTACAGAAGTGACAGCTTTAAAGTGTATTGATCTACTCTTGATGTGTTTATAAAGAGACTCAAATTATGTGTGAGGTTGTACCCATGTAGAGGTTTAAAACAATAGTGTTCTGAAGTCTTTAAAAGAGGAACACATAAAGCCCCACAAATATAAATAGAAGTTGAGTAAAGCAATATGATTTGGAGCTCAACTGAAAGGAAATCTTTCTCGGTAAAGAATAGTCTGTAGTCAGTAATGACCCAGCTACTGAGTTCAATTTTCACAAAAGACATTTAGTCCATTTTGGGCGAGAGGAAACAGGACCGATTCCCTCGCATGTTGTTTCTGTGTTTTCATAATAAAAACATAGATATTTTGGAAATTTGAATAAGCACAAAGAAAGGGAAGTCCATCTCTGCAGACATGGCGGCCAACCCTTTTTAACCAGCTTTAATGAATGAATAAAATTGGGTCTCTCGAGAACACTGGCAAAATTTAGCAATATCTATCCCTCAACAGATCCTTGCCAAAAACCCTTTATGAAAATCAGTTTCCTCCATACTGGTTACATTTTTTCAAATATTTAGTAATTCTTCTTATTTGCTATTCCCCTACCAAAATTAGTAAAGCAAGTTGTAGTTAAAAGGGTTTTAAAAAAGAGTACCACAAGATTCTTATGGTTAACTACAGATCAATCCCAAATTGCTTTTGCTGGCTAACATGATGGAATACAAAGTTGTATGAAGATTAATAAAGTTTAATTACTATTTTCTAAAATACCACAAGGGCTTTAAACTAGAAATTGCAGTTCATGGGGCACTTCTAAGGAGGCAAAAACAGTTCTGCTCTTTCGAAGAAGATGCAAACATTTCGATCTCTTTATACTTGTTTAAATAGAGTACCCACACCAACTGCGGACCTTTTTTACCACACCTAACACTCACTTCCGAATGATAATAATTTGGTGCACTTCAACTCCAGTATCAGACATTGTATGATAGTGCTGCAGAGCAGAGTAAAGTTCAAAATAGAGATGGAATTGTGCACCCTCTGAAAAAGTACGCAAGTCTTCAAGTATGTTTTTAGAAAAAATCTTCTGTTTTTTAATTCCACTTTTAAAATATAAAATCCAGCAACCAAAGCATACAGCCAGCGAGTTCCATTTAATATACATTAAACTTCATCAGAGCTGTGGACAATACACAGAAAACAAATATAAATATACATTTATATGTACAGTATATAAATAACTAACATTTACACAGACATGAACATGATTACATGTAACAAAAATATCTTAAAACAAAAAATACATGACATACCGTTACCACACTTAAAACGTAACAGAGAGACAACATTTGGCATTAGTTTCAGACCCTACCCCATTATCAAGGAGGTCTGCAAGGCAAGGTATATTGTACATGCCCCACTTCCCAGATTCATGAGTTAGCAGTGTTCAAAGCGATACGAACATCCAACACATTTGGGTATAGCTTGTATAAGATAGCCTTAATAAGTAGAATGTCTTATAGGGACAGGCTCGTTGGGCACATGTGTTTACAATATGTAGAAATGGACCCTTTGAATAACTTTTTGTTGGCCTAGATGTGGCCTATTAATAGTATTGCTCACGGTTAACCCCCCACCTTTTATTATGCCGGGTACACATCTGGTTGTTAAAGTACATTGATCTTTATACTTGTTTTCAGCTTCTGACACTAAGGGCCATGACACTTCCCCTCAGTAAATGAAGAATTGTGTGGTAGTGTCAATCATGTGGCCGTCTCTGCTCGGAGCCTTTTCCAGTAAATCATTACCAACAATAATCAGAAAAAAGCCTATACATTTTTTATCATGAACACTTTCTGGAGAATATTGATCTGTCCCTCTAATTCCTGTCAGTATTTTTAACACTACACGCTCATTCTATTGTATAAAATATATACAAGGCATTTTTCAGATATTTGATGCCATCTAGCATCTATGACTGATTACTGTTATAGGGACTTATCTCCTTATAAGTAATGTTTGGGAACTTATTAAAGTCTGTCTGCATCAATGTGCGAAGAATCTGTACTAAAAAGACTGAAAATGGACAGCTAAATAACTTTGGTGTCCAAACTCTTGTGACAATGGTGATCATTATTTTTCTGAAAATGCACTTTTTTATGATGGTGGTTCTTTAGTTAATTGTAGTTCATCAATTGGATATTGACCTAATGAATAGACAAAGACTGCAATGTTGAGATACTGAAAACACTATCAAAAGACATGAGAATGCTGGTCTCCAAGTTGCAAAGTCACTTTGAGAAGTATGAGTGTGCAATTTCTGTCCCCATGGCACTCTTATTACAGAAAGGGCTTTGGATGAATGTGCAGCCCATTCTTTAATTCAGATTGCACTGGTGCACTTTTATATGTGGTAGGGATGGAATGGTGGGTTTAGAGTCTGTGGACAGAATGTTGACTGTTTGCTTGTTGCAGGAGATTATATGCCAGGCAGTTAAAAAATAAAGAATGGAGAAGAAGGCAGAGAGGGAGCATTGGTGCACTTTATCCATTCCTTGAATAAACTGGAAACCTCAGAGTTATTCTCACCATCATAAATTGGTGATGAGGAGATCGTGGCACACCATACGAACCCAGCTATGATACCCAGTAGAGAAGATAAAATTACTGCCTGAGAAAAGGAAAGTCGTTTTTTGCATATTCTTATGATTTGCAGCCGGGCGCTTAAAGTTTAAGGCGGGAAGGGACAGCACAGGTGTATTTGACTGCTTTTAGGCAGTTTGACTTCAAGGCACGCTCTCCGCTGTTTAACTTTTCAAGGGCAATGTGCGGCTAGAAATGTCCTTTGTTCACAGTCTGTACCTGCGCTGCCTTTTGTCATCGGGTGAGTGTTGCTATCTGGCCGCGTTCAGAAGTGGCATGGGGGTGCACACAAGCTTTGCCTTGCTCGAGCCCCTTCTTTAACTGGCTGAACATTGACAGACATCCTGTGTGCCTGGATAAGCATGCGGGCGCACACAAAGTAACCGCCCGAACGTTGATAGCCAGCCCTGTATGGCAGGATTAATGTGAGGGTGTTAGCCAACATTGTCAGTGCTCGAGTCCCATTAGCACGCCATGATCAGCAGTCGCCCATCGGAGAATCAGTCCATAGGAAGCATGCAGAGTGCAAGACCATACAAAGTAATCAAGGAACCTGTGAACCTATAGCTCTTGCAAAAAATCAGATAATTAGATTGTCAAGACACCAGCCCATTCTTATAGTGTTAATTCTAAGATTATTCTTCAATTCAACATGCTGACCGCAAATCTACCCATATTTTTCTACCTAAACCCGGCACACCCTGATTTAAATGGAATCAATGGTTAAAAACATTTGAGTTATGTACTAGATTGATGGTGTTGTTTCCTGCGATTAGAAAGAACGCCATTCTATTCAACTGCTTAGGATCTGAAGGCCAAAGAATTTTTGATCATCAACCTCCATTTAGGTCCCCACCCTCAAACTCAATGCAATATGATGTTTATACGGAGGCTATAAGATAATTGGAAAACCATTTTAAAGATGAATTAAACATCATAGTGGAAAGACATAGGTTTTTTACAAATAAGCAACAAGAGTAATACATTGACTCGTTCTTGGCAGAACTGAGGGTGTTCTCTTAAACATGTGAGTTCGAGGGACCTCTAGACAAGTATCTGAGAGACCAGTTAGTAGTCAATTTGTGGATAATTGGATACAAGAGAACATTTTGGACTGTAAGAATCCATCTTTGGAAGAAACCATAGAGATTGCAAGAGGAATGGAGAGATCTGTAATGTCATTCAGAGACTTGGGAAGGGACAAACAACGTGCATGTGATGCAATCTGCTCTTAAAAATATGCCCAACAAAGAAATGGAAAACAGGGCAAAGTCACTAATAACAATGTCAATACATGTTTTAGGTGTGGAGCCAAATGTCATGTTGCTAGTTTGGGTAAAACTTGTCTCAAATGCAAGAAAACTGGGCACTTTTCTAGGGTGTGCCGGAACTCACAGAAAGTAGTATTTGTGGGTAAATATGGTGAGTTGCTTACCCTATGTGAGCCGAATACCAATAATTTAGATAGTGGGTGTTATTATAGGTGCACATGGTCGATACTGGGTAATGTGAAGAAAGAGGATCCCAAGTGCGAAGTATTTATTGGAAAGATACCATAGGTAGTGACAGTGGACTCCGGTTCACCCATCACTATCCTTTCAGACAAATTGTTTGTGCACAAATGGGGGAAAAACATTGTTTAGTACAAACATTTGTACAGTTGTATTTGGTGGCCAAGAGTTTGAGATGATTGGGTACATCAAGGATAGCATCAAGTTCCAAGACAGAAAGATCCACCCTAAAGTGTATGTGGCAAAGAAGGGTTACAATGTTTTAGGATGGCAAGATCAGGGTTGTTTGGGATGGTGCTAAGACTGGACACTAATTATCCCATCTATTTGGAAGGTTCCATTGCCATGTTGAGGAAAACTGAATTACAAGAGTTTTCTCTGAATGAAGTTTTGAATAAACATGAGGCATTGTTTTCGGAGAAGTTAGGACTGTGCAGTAAAGTGGAGTATTGTGTGTGTGTGTGGGAGTGTTAGACCTCACCATGCAATATTATCACAATACCCCAAAGATGGTCCTTTGATTCACACTAATAAATCCTGATAGTGTGGCAAAGCGCAGCCAGGCTTTACTAGAGGAACGTGTGTTAAGCATTTCAGAGTTCCAACATGGACAATAAGTAATTGACACGACTGGAGAGAAAATCAACACCAATTTATAAAAACAGAGTATCATTTTATCTCAATTTAGACCCCAAAGCAAACAGAATAGCATACATTTTTTGAAGCAATAATAAATCGGCACAGGAAAATGCATTAAAAAGATAACAATGCGGTCAATAGGAAAAACCACTAGTGACAATCGGTCACTTACAGGCCGTGTTACGTGGAACCCTGACAGGGTTAAGGTCATGCAGGTCCAAGGACACAACAGTCAGATCAATTTTACCTAATCCATGGAGTGCAGGTGCAGAGTTGTCCTGGCTGTCATTAGTGATGAAAGCTAGTCACGGTGGTGCTGATTTTACCGCATACACAGCGCTGCAAGAAACAGACTGCAAAAACACAACAGATACAGAGCTGCTGCCATAGGATAATGGTTGCACAGTACTCCCTGTAAATGCAGCGTAGATTGTGAGGATAGGTTACTGGATTGTGTGACCAACAATTTTTGGCAGCAGTAAGCATAGCGAAAAGGTACTGGAACATCAAAGGGTCCAGGGGAGTGAGGTAGCGGCTGGAAACTTCGGGACAGGCGAGACTGCAACTCCCACAATGCACTGGACCACCTGGATTTGGGTGACCCCACAGAGGACCCAATGGCAGGTGATTCTATGGATCTGGCAAATGTTTTTACCAGGAGTTTGCAGGGGATTAGTTGCTCTAGTCCAGGGGAGTCTGAGGGTGCCTCTGGCTTCCACAGGGGTCCCTCTCTGTGGGAGTGCTATGTTTTAGCCAAGGGCGAGGGTTGTTCGCTCAGTCTAGTCAAGTCTGTTGCCACAGTGACAAAGTATCCCTCTTTAGCTATGGTGCTCTGGAAAAAGTCCTGTTGTTGGCTACACAGGTCTCATCTTGGTCCTCCCTTAATGCAAGTTATTCAGATCTGAGGTTCGGTGTCGGGGGATCCCTTAAATCCTAGATTATGGGAAATTCGTGGTGTGGGAGCTAGTACCAATGGGCAGCTAGCCCCTGCAGCTAAAAAGCCTCTGAAGTGACCAAATCAGGGGGTTTAGGTCACCTTTTCTGCCCAGAACTCTCTATTCTAAGATGGCAGAAATCAAATTGTGGTGTACAGACCAGGCTTCTCACACTGCATTGGAGGTGGGGCCAGCCTTCTGGGGAGTCTACACCTCCCTGCATAGCAAATTTCCCACCTGCCTGGGCATAATTGTGCCTGGGGCAGGGGGAATGCTGTTTCCTCCACTGGGAGCCAGCCCTGATGCATATCAGAGGTGGTGCAGTCTATGAAGCTCACCGCTTTGATGTGTCACTTCACTAAACTGCTTGGGAGGAGGGAGGTGTGACCTCCTTACTGGCAAACCTTTGCTCCTGACTCCTGGGTGTGATCACACTACATGGCAGGAGGTCAGAATCCTGTTTTGCAGGCAACAGGCATGGGAAATTGTGGGCTGTTCCGCTAGAACACAGTGAAGCTGGGGCCAGCAGTTGTGGGCAACCTCTAAGGTCACCACCTGGGTGCATGCCACGTCACCCAGGGCACGAGATTTATGTCAAGGGTGAGAAAGCACATTATTTGATACCAAAAATGACATATTTTAGTGGTCCCATAATGGAACTGCCAATCTCGATAGTGCCCTGTTGGCAGCCTATGTTTTCCTATAAACTGCTAACACTTATAGTAGTTTCCAATGGTGAACACCGCTCTAGCAGCATATAGGGTAGCACTCATATATCCTAACCTTTAATGTACTGCCCCTGCCTCCTGGGCTGAGGAGACCTCACTTGGGGTGCCTTATATATATTGGAGGTAATGCATTTGACTGCCACATTTGGTAAGGGCAATCAATCGGGATATATATAGTGCAGCAAATCACCCATGAATGTCTTAAGACACTGAAGTTGCTAACTGCTTTTGCAAACAAATCAGTGAAAGTATTCCAGATACTTATAAGCGGGTAAGGTATTTGCCAATTGAGGTTGGCAATTCACACCTAACAGTTTTGAGGAAAGAGCACTGGCACTGGGGCCAGGTCAGTAGGCTCCAGTGCCTTTACAGAGTCGAAAACCATCATATAGTAGCCCAAATGGGTGCAAAAAGTGTGAGGTATCTGCAAAGTGCCTTATTTTCTTTCAGACTGGTCAAAGGGTTTGAGCATCGCATTGTTCTCAAGCCAAGTGCATTGCCTGTAGCTTACAAAGTAAGAAGCGTACTCTTCTCTTGTATAAGGGGAAGATTGAAGGCGCACTTGAAGAAACTCTGTGTGGACAAAGTTATAGAACCAATTGATTCTTCACAATGGATCTCTCCAATAGTAGTAGCCTTGACAAAATCAGGTGACTTGAGACTTTGTATGGATCTTCAGTTTTTAAATAGGAATATTTTAATTGATCGTCTTCCCTTTCCCAAAATACAACAAATGTGGGCTCAGTTGGGAGGAACCAAAATATTCTGTACTCTAGACCTAAGAGCAGCCTACCACCAGGTGGAAATATCACAGGGCATTTAGGTTTCTGTAAATTCCATTTGGGTGGCCTCGGCTGTATTCGTGTTTCAGCAATGTATGTACCAAATACTGAGAGTGCTAGATGGAGTTTTGGCCAATCAGGACGACATCTTGATATTTATAGACTCAGTCCAGTCTCATCTCAAATTATTAGACAATGTTCTCAGTGTGTTGCATAGCTATGACTTCACAGTGAAACAAGAGAAACGCAAGTTAATTGTTGACAAGGTACAATACTTGGGCACAACTGGTCAGCAGCAGGAATTTCGCCTAAGGAAGATCTATTAAAAGCCATCAGGGGCTGTCCATCTCCTTCTTAAAAAGATCAATGAAGGTCTTTCTTAGGGCTATGTGAGTGCTAGTCAAGATTTGTGAAGAATTTGCAGACATAACCTCTTAGACAATGATTGAGTTCAGTAGCAAAATTTGCATGGGAACAAGAACAATCAGACCTGTTCAATCAATTGAAGAACATAATCATCTTGGCGTCTGCTCGTCAAGCATACTGAAACGATGTTCCCTCAGTGGCCACTGTTGATGCGAGTGGTATGGGTCTGGGGTGGTGTTAAGCCAGATGGTGGAAGGGATAGAGAACATAATTGCTTTTACCTCCAGGAGGTTAAAATTTGCTAAGAAGAATTACAGCGCGATTGAAAGAGAGGCCCTCGAATGTGTCTTGGTGGCACAGCATTTTGTAACCCATTGTGGGTAAAATATTTCATGATGGTCACAGATCACAAGCCTTAATAGTCGCTGTTAAAAGACAAGGGTTTGAAGAATGCCAGTCCCTGATTGGTCAGGTTATTGTCCAAAATGTACGAGTACAATTTTAATGTCAAGCACATACCAGGAGGAAAAAACGGCAGGTCAGATTTGTTATATTGGTGTTCTACAATTGCTGATGAGGTAGACTGTGAATTGGAAGAAGAACTGGTGATGGGCTTGGTGGATGTGTGATGGCCATAGATATAATAATTTTGTCAGAAGAATGGAAGCCAAGTTGTAAGTATGATGAGGTTTTAAAAAGGCACCAAGAAGTAATCGCCCTGGGGTGGCCAGGCGAAGCTTCAGTTTCAAGGGAATTAAAGGGGTTCGGCAAAATGTGAGATGAATTAAATGGGGAAGGAGGATTAGTTGTGAGGGGAAAACTGATCATTCTCCCACAAGAGTTGAGAAGCAACCTCACTGTATTAGCGGATACAGGGACAAGGAAAAGACTTAGGGCCTGATTTAGATCTTGGCGGATGGGTTACTCTGTCATAGCGGTGACGGATATCCCGTCCGCTGAAATATAAATCCCATAGGATACAATGGGATTTATATTTTGGCAGATAGGATATCTGTCACTGTTGTGGCAGAGTAACCTGTTCACCAAGATCTAAATTAGACCTGAAGACTGTATTATTGGTGGTCAGGCTTGGATGAGGACAGAAATATCATTACATACTCACAACATTTCCTTGTGACCAGTCACATTTCCAAACTCACCGGGACATTTTTTTATAATGGACTTCATTGGACCTATCAATATCTTAGGTGAAACCTGAAATTTGTGTTGGTTGTTGTGGATTACTATTCCAAATGGGCCGCGTACAGATTTTTAAGAGAGCTTAATACAAGAAGTGTCATTGAGTTTAAAAAAAAACAAATGTTTCACTTTGAGTGTATTCCCTCTGTGTTAGTCATGGACCATGGTGTGCAGTTTAAATCCATGTAAATGCAACATTTCTTGATGTCTCAGGGGATCATACATCTCACAACGGCCCTGGTAAAGCAATGGTGGAGTGGTGGAGAGGGTCAACCATGTATTAAAGGACACCATTCAGTTGGCACTTTCTTATGGGTTGGATGTGGAGGAGAAACTGGCAGAGAGGATTTGGGGTTACCACAACACACTGCACTCTACCACAAGAGTTCCACCTTCTGTACTGTTGGTGAAAGAGAGTTTCTTTCAATAATGTATCTCCTCAGTGGGTAGTTGAAAGGTTGGAATCTGTTGGTGATGCCTGGTGTAATATGCTGAAAGCTCAAAACCGGTCCTTGGATGGTTGTTTCTAGTCCAGGGAGGACCTGGCTTGGCAGTTCGGTCTGGGCTGTTCCCATGGGGCACAGGGTCAAGACTGATTTGCATATGGATGGGTTCAAACTGGAATGGCATGGTGAGCAAAAAAACGATGGATTTAGGCCCAGATCTCTGTACTGGGGTGAATGTATGACATTGTTCTGCATTCTGTCCATCAACTGTTGTTTTTGCATTGGTGTAATTTGGATGGCATAAAGGCTAACATAGGAGAACAACAAGTGAAGAACAATGTCAGATATGATCATGCAAAAAAATGTTTAGGAGGTAGAGATTCAGGTGGGAGATCAAGTAGGATTAAAGAAACCAGAAGATGCTAAGAAAGAAATGTCAAAGTATGTCTCAAGAACTACTAAGGTACAAGTCTCCAAACATTCGGTCAAGGCTAAGGATGGTAGGTGGTTGAGCAAAAGGAATGTTGCTAAGATGAGGAGTGAAGCTATGGGATATAAAAACAAAGCTGACTGCACTAGTGGTTGGAATTACTATGTCACCGCAAGCGCCTCCGTGATTCTGACTACTACTGCAAATAAATCAGAAGGACCAGACTGTGCTACTGGAGCCATGTTTCCGAGGAGTACTAGTTAGTCTTTAAGGAATGAGGTTAATGCTTTTAGGTCTCCCGGTATCAAATCTAGGATAGTGTTAAACTGAAGTTTTTGGAGATTATGTGGTAGGTTAATCCTTTTTTCCCCCCATGTTGACCACTGAGGAGTCTTTATTGCTTGACTTTGGTTGGGACTTTTATTCTTCCTTTATTATGTATTTTGGCCAAAGTGAAATGTTGCATTGTTACTAAAGTATTGTTATGCATTGTTATTCTTATTTGTATTGCAGTATTTTCACTTTTTGAGGTGTCTTTGAACAGTTTGTTATGTCATTTTATTCAATGCACTGTGTTCAATCTGTGCACATTTTTGTGAATCTCAGTGTTAATGTAATCTTTTGGAGCTTCATGTTATTCCCCTCATCAAACGCACATTTAGCACTGATGCAATCTCAAGCAAACATTCCCCTAGTTGCATGGGGATGTGGTCCCATGCAAACGAGGAGGCGTTTTTCCATTGTACCCACACTGTATTATAGCTGTGGTCACAGGAGCAAATGAGCTGTTATGGGGTGCACTGCCCGTGCGCCACAAAGAGGGAGGGCACTGTCCGAGGGCAGCCCTTGGAAGGAAGGAATGTGAGTACCATGGACCCCCAGACATCCCCCTGTAGAGAAGTGCAGTCACTCACCGTCCCTTGGGACCTCTGCCCTCCTTCAAAAGCAGGCACATTGCCACATACACAGTTAAAAGAAGACCAGCAGCTTCAAACAACTAGTCTGCCTTTTATTAATGAGCTGCCTCCAGACAGGTTCAAGTTGTCAGCTGCGCTAGGGGCAGCAGATTAACTTTAAAAGAGTGAACTGACTTGGTCTATGTCAGGCACACCAAGTTAAACAGGTGATGCTCTATAGACCAGGGCTGTGCCTCTTTCACATAATATGACCCCTGGAGTTGCTGATGCCCCTGGTGATGCGGGCGCATATCAGGATGAATTTGTCCCCAATCTTAACCTTGCCCTTAGAGGAGGGGGTGCATTTGGTCTCAGAGTAAGAAACCAAAGATTTAACTAAGTGGTCGCGTGCCATCTATTGAAGTCACGTCCCCACCCACTAGTCCCCTTTTGTATATTCCCATCTCATGAAAAATACTGTTGCTTTGTTGTGAAGTTCACGCTTTAAAATACATCTTGACATATATGCATTTAGTTTGGCTTATCATTTGCTACCATTTTCACACACACCTCATAAATGATTTAACTGCCTCATAATATTGTTTTTTTTAAACTAGAACATTTGCAAAATGAATGGCTAATGAAGTGCACAATGGAATATAGTAATATCGCCTCCATTTTGATGCTTGTTCCTGCTCAGGTGATGGATGCACTCTTTACAGATGGCGGGTGCTTGAGCTGATATGATCTTTTGATCCTGGGTGTGCGTAAATTGTACGTCGTGCCCCACAGATCGCTGATCTTGTGTCCTGTGGTATTGCACAAAAAACCCATAATAAACTGCTGTGTAGCAGCCCAAAGTTTGCCGGAAGTGTTAACAGCTGTTGGCAACCTTGACATTAAGAAATCAATTAACACCTGCAGTTCATTACCGAGTCACCGTTTAGTGCACGAGCTCGGTGTGACCAGGCTTTAAGGGGTGCGGCTGTTCAAATCCGCTCATGTGGCCTACTAGGCAACGAGGAACTATTTTTACTTGTTACCAGTGGCCTTGATTACAATGATAGAGCTGCGCATGTACTATGAAAGCTTTCAACAAGGTTAAGTACAAAATATCACACTTTTTTTGTCATAGTTCAGTGATCGCGCGTCTGCAGCTACTCTAGTATTTTGATCACCTTCTAACTGCAGATGCTTATGATCATTATTCAGAACTTTTTGACAACCAGCTGGCAAACATTATAATTCCAGCCTTCCTCAGGGATGTTAATGCTCATACAGAACCGTTTCTGCAGTGAGATGAAATATTAAAACTTAAGCACTAGGGGATCTGCATGGAATTTAACACCTAGTGCTCATGATTTAATACTGAATTGTTTAATACTGGTTGCCGCAGAACACCAGACGGACCATCACACAAGCACTCATCCACAGCAGGCTGCACTGTAGCAATAGACACTGCTCTGGAATCTCAAAACAACTCCTACATAGACTCCAGACCATCTAGAACGCAGCCGCAGGTCTCATACTCATCCTCCCACGCTGCACCCAGATCACATCACACCTGAACAGTTGTATAGAGTTTCACCACCGCACCAGACATGTACGCTCTGTCTGACTCTTACACACACATGCATCCACAAAAGTAAAACTGGAGATAGCCCATTCTCTTACATTGCATCCAAGACACAGAACAACGTCCCTCAACACCTCAGAGTCTACTCACTTCATGAGTTCTGCAAGCGCTGAAGACCTCACTCTTCATATAAGCCCCTTGGGACCTCACACCTACACAACGTGCCAAAGAGCCTTACAACGTTCTGCGGTGATTAGTGCGTAATACAAATCAACTTAACAATTGCAATTCAGTAGCATCATAAGAAACATCAACTTGCAGTGCTAATATTTCTGGACGTTAAGCCATTGCCTCCACTTAATTTAAAGTGCCTTTACAATAGAGTTATAACGCAATGATATATTAGCCAAAAGAGGCAAGCTAGTTTTGGGAATGGCAACAAGTTCACGCCAAATCACTCTTAATCAAGCCCATTGGAATTATGCAGCAGGGGAGCAACACATTATGTGGCAGGTTTGGCTAAATTATGGTGCAAAAAAAAGTAAATCATGCAGCATATTGTGGCACATTTTGTGTTGGTATTACCTTATGTTTTGGGCATTTTAACACGTTAACACTTTCTGGACAAACATTTCACTTCATTAGTACCTCTTCGACACTCAGATACAAAAATAAGGAACACAAAAGTGACCATTCGACATCTGTGAAGGGCCTTCCACTGTGTGACGACACCTGTTGACACATTTTAGTAACTTTTGGTCCATTTGAGCTAGAAATCATTTTGTTTGTTGAAATCTGCAGACTATTTAGCAGATAATGGATAATGTGCCAAATCCATAACTATGCAGAAAACACCACAGCCACAACATCACTTAATTCCATTGGCACTACTTTTAATCAATGACTATAAAGCAAAAGTGGAATTATTTTAGGCATGGAGTTAACCAAGACCTTTTGATTTGACTACAATGATGTATTTAATGTACTTGAGTGTAGGGGCTTTCAGCCAGCCCTCTTCATCCATTGATTTGTTGTTGAGCCATTCACATTTTTCTACTGCCCACTACACTGCGGGACAATTGGTCAGCCCACCTTAGCAATTCGATAAACATCACTGTGTGTGATAGCATCCTGCTCTTTCATACCCACACACATTGTTCCCTTCAGTGCGAAAGATTACTACTGCTGTGTGTGTGTGTGTGTTTTTTATTTAAACAGACTTTATTAGATTTTCAAGGTACATAATGGGCCATTGCCCGCAATAAGCATGTGGAACACCGGATAAATCCAAGGTACCTGCGTTTGTGAAAAACTGAAACCCCTGCGTAACATGCAGGCAACACAACATAAACATGACACGGAGCATTTTAAACCCCACAAAATAGATTAAATTAGGATATATATACAACCACCAGTGACAATATGATTGTGTCTGGACAGTTCAGGGACTGGACTTTTTTGAGGGAGCCATTCTATATGTGGTCTGTGTGCAGGAGAGGCGGTAACTCTAGTCCTTGATAAATCGCCCATCTGGACCATAGTTTCCTGTGTTTCTGGGTACACCTGCGAGCCTGGAAGACCGCCATCTTTGCCCGCATGCAAGTATCTTGGGCCTTCTTCCATCCACCAACTGTAGGGGGAAATGTACCCTACCACTGCTGTGCGATGTCACGCTTGGCCAGGGTGAAGGCCAGGAAGAGTAAGTGCTGTTTATATTTGTTCCCACCAATCCCGTTGGTGCTATGCAATAAAAATAGTCTCAGGTCAAATGAGAGGTCCCATGATAGGACATGAATTAAACAGGATGCCACTCTGCGTCAGGCTGTGTGTTTTTTTGAGGCAAACAGTATTTTTGCTTTTAGCCAATATATATATTTTTTTATTATACTGGCGAGGACGCGGCTGCTACCCCAACAGTAAAGTTTTACAAAAATCTCAACAAAACTATGGGTGGACGTATTTTGCATTATTCAGTGTAGCGTAATCACGATGAATTACCCTAGAATTCTGCAAAATCATGCTTAATTACGTAAGAAGAGTAATTCTGTGATTTGCGCTATTTTTTAGCACAACAATGCTTCTTCACTTCCACAATGGGCACAATAATTAATTTTTCTCTAAGAAATAGTGCTAAGTGCAACAGAACACAAATAGTAGGTGTGAGGAGCCACTCGCTCTTGTGAAATGTGCTGTTGGTGTAGGATTTTTCTCTCAACTTATTCCCGGCATTTAGCTATATTTACTTAGCGCTAAACGCTCCCTCGCATACACAATGGATGCAAGAATGCATTTTGTGCTAAGAAATAGTGCTAAATGTGCTCTTGGGGTAGAATTTTCTTCCAACTCACTCTTAGCATTTAGCGCTATTTGCTTAGGGCAGAATGCACTGTTGCGTCCGAAATGGACGTGAGGATGCATTTTGCGCTAAGAAAAGGAGCTAAATGCAGTAGAATCCAAATAGCAAGCATGAGTGGCTGCTAGTGCTCTCAAAATGTGCTCTTGCAGTAGGATTCCCCCTCACAATTACTCAAAATTATGCGAGCAGGAGTTATCGCGAAATTATCCATAATTCCATATCAAATAGTAACACACAATTACAGAAAAAAACTCAGATTACTCCAGTGTTACCGAAATCACACCTGAGACTAAACAAAGCAAGAATGACAAAGCCAAAAGACTTGCAGCCAATGCCAGACCGTTCAGATTTACCAGTGCTTGTTCGCTGATTCTCTTTGTGCAAGATACTGCCCCAGGGACTGAGAATGAAATTTCAACTAAGTGGAACATGTATCCCTTTTCCCTAAAATACCCTGGCTTTAACTACTTTGTATTATTGAACTTCACCATTTTTAAACACCACATAACTACAAAATATTTATTATATTTAAAAAAATATATAATACAAAGAGGCAACATGCATTTATATATTGACATTAACGGATTGGCATTTGGCCACATGCATAAATAAACTGGCACCCACCCGTAGCCAATCGTTGACAACTGTCCCTCCTAACTAGATGTAGACAGGCATTGATGCCCTGACAGATGCCTCTTACTGTTCACAAAGAGTGACAAGTTAGTTTGTGTGAATGAATTGTCAGACGAGTCTTGTACATTCAGATACATACAAACTGGCATTAATGCGCCAGGCACATGCGGCAATTCACCACGACCCGGAAAGAAGCCTTGAATTTACAGAAACCGATTCTATAGTGAGCGAAATAAGAAGAGATCTTGAGCATTTCAGAGATGCACTGTTCACAACTCTTCCATGATGCTTTAGTTACATCTATTAAGTAGTATGCTCATTATGAATTTCCAATTTTCTTGTAGGCTGATTTCTCTGCAGTCCTCTTTCTATGAATTTCCTGGTTTTGAAATGTTTTTCTGTCCTTCTCCTTGCAGTTAGTTGACTGAGTTCTGCTACCCTCATAATACAAGTAATGCCACCCATACTACCTAAAGCTAAATAAAGCTCTTTTGCAGGCTGCATGCACCAGATGCCAGTTTAAAATGGCTGCAGTGTATTGCTGGAGGCAAATGATTCAATATTTATTAAAGATTTGGAATTCTAATGAGGTCCAGATAAAAAGATTATTACCTAAAATAAAATAAGACATGTGGAAGCACATTAATGGCAGCAACAACATGTATAGGTGTTTCAACACATAGTAGCTTCCGCAAATAAAGTTTGGGAATAGCAGCAAGATAATTAGAGTAACAAAAACTATCCCGAATTGTGTCAAAATCATTTGAGTAGGAGCCAATTCATGTGTAAAATACAGGTAAAAATCCAGCTTCAGCAAAAAGCTAATTTAAAATTAGCAACAAGAGAACAGGGAGAACAAAGCATAGCCTAACATGTGCTAAAAAGCAGTTGAATTACATCAGATTAATGTGCAAAATACAATCCGAAATCCAACTTCAATAAAGAATTGGGTTTTAAAATTAGCAACAAAAAAGTGGGTGATAAACAAATCATACCCTAATTGTATGAAGAGCAGTTAAATAGTAGCCAAAACATGTGCAAAATACTATCTGGAAAAGGAGAGAATAGTGAGGCTCCATAATACGGCAACAGAGGTAAGGGTAACAGCCCCATTAAGAGAATATATAAAAGATTAAAATATATACATAAACTCCTTAAAAAAGTTGAATAATTTTACACAGACTATTTCATTTTTCGGGCAAAAGAGAAAATCACTGACTGAAGCTACCACCATTTTGTAAAAACATCAGCCTAAGCCAGCGACGACGACTCAAATCCAATGCTGGACAGACAAACAAAACATGATCCAGATGCAAATGAGAGATGCTATATTTCACGCAATTTCAGTAAGCAGTAAACTGTTAAAACATTAAGTAGATTGATGCCTATCAAAAAGACACTTTTAAGTATAGAACTTGTTCAGGTGCATGTAAGACCAGATCTGCCGATTACTAGAATTCTCTAAATTAGTCCCTGAACCAAACTGATAAGCTAAGGAAATCAAAAGAAGGGCCTAAATCCAAAACCGGCACATGCATTTTTATATATTCCCATTGAATAAGCATGGGTTGTGTGACTGATGGATTTATACAGTGTGCATAAAATCTCAGATTATATTTTGGCTCTGATGGGTGAATCTTTCTTGCCTGTTGATACTCTTTCTGACCACCACCACCACTTGAGGCTCTATTTACATTGTGCGAAATATCCTACCCTGTGCCACAGCTCATGACCATTGTAGGAGAGTAGGGTCTGCAATCCTATGATCACCCAGATTTTTTGCTTTTGTTTCACTGGTTTACGACTTTCTCTGGCTGTGGGCCTGCTAATCAGACCCACAGCCTGGCTGTTCTCTTTCTAAATTACGATATGTACCCTAGGTGCATTTACCAATTGGTACTGGGCCGCCTTATCAGACCCCGTAACGCAGGGCATAGGTGTACCCAGGGCCGCCAGGGGCTGCAGCATGTATTATGCCACCCCTGGCTGGCCTCTTAAATTTGACACAACTGGCTGCACGACAGCTGGGGCGAAGACGTGTAACCACCCTTCGCTTTAGGTATAGTAGCTCTATATCTAACCATGCAATGGACACCCGAGTTCCTATCAGTCACTCCTATGGCAGGCCTTAACAATCCTGAAGGCAGAGTGCGTGGGCTCGTGTGAGCTAGGTTCAGGCCCGAGCCGAGCCCGGTTGCAGCTTGCGGAATCAAGACCCAATGGCTGTTCCATGATAACGCGTACCACATCGGTAACTTCGGTGTCGCGTTATCAAGACATGTCGAGTAAGGTGTCATACGAATCGGGATGCTGCCCTCTCACCAACCCTGGCGACGAGGTTAACATTCCGCCCTTCTAGAGGGACACGACATGTACGTAACTGTGAACCCCGGTTAAAGTTAACTGAAGCCTCAGCTCCACAAAATGGATGCTGCCACCACAGACACAAGTCTGACCTCCTGCTGCTGGGAGTCCTTCCAGCGAGGAGCACTTGGACAAAGGGTTTCCTGTCGAGGGCGCTGTTCGCACCGTCCCAGACAGGGTTTGTGTATTCTGGGTAGGTAGGGCTTTGGCGAGAAGGTGACTGCGGAGTGGCACCCCGGTGCTCACTACGCATCTGCCGGTTAGAACCAGTTCCAGGGGCGACAGCCCTGGCCTGGGGAAAGTCCGGCAGGGGAGAGGGGCGTAACTACCCCCCTTCCTGGTCCCACCCTTAGGGCAGGACCTAGTCATGTACCCACCCCTTTCTTTAGGATAAAGACCGGAGCGGGGACCCTTCCAAATTAGATCATCTTTGAATCAAGAACTACTTTCTACGAAAGGAAACTCAAGACTCTTCTCAAGATTTCTCCCTTGTGACTAAGGAGTAGTCACCCTGCATCAGCAGGCACCATCTAAGAACTCTGCGGTTTGCTGCAAGCCCTTCCTCAAGGATCCGACGGCCCAGCTCGACGAGAACCGGCTTCCCTGGCACCTCTGACCTCTACCCACGTCATCAGCTCAGCTGTGATCTGTGGGTGCGACGAGACCTCGAGGGACCGGCCATCATCAGAACCTGCACGCTCTTAAAAACCAGCACGACCATCGAGGTAACTCTCTGGTGAGTGCTCTGGGGTCCGAGAAGCCCCGACCCTGAGCCGCTCTAGCACCGAAGTGCAGTCTCCCAGCATCTCCACGATCTGCGTGGGGCCCTTCTGCTCGCTGCTCAGCACGTTGTCTGGTCACTCGCCGCTGGCTTGTGCCCTTCTGTGACGACATCCGAGAATCATCACTGCTGGTCTGGTTGCTCCAGACTGGCCCTTGCTTCCATCTTTGCGAGAAGCACCCCGGATCCTCCTGGTCCACTCAAGACGCCATCTTAGGCCCACCCCGTGGCCCTGAGATCTGCCAAGGCTTGTTGCCCCATCCTGGGCCCAGCGACGCCGACAGCATCATCCTTCGTGGGACAGCTCGCACCTCCACCGTGGTCGCCGACAACGCCTCCTGGTCCGTGAGACTGCAGAGCCTAGCGTCGCCCACTCACCTGGTCGAGGTGACGGCCAACCGGTGCCTTCCTGGTACCCTCTGACTACTGGCTAGTAGTACGAACTTGGTCCCCTCTGCTTTCAGGTTTCATCAATCTCCGATCCAGGCTTGGATCTCTACGAACTATTCAGCACTGGTCGCCGGCCAGCAACTCCTTCCTTCCGGCTCCTGGCTCGTCAGCGAAGACCCCGACGCCTGTAAGACTTGTGCAACCGCAGCCCTCGTGGCTAGGTAACTCGGCATTTCGGTGCCTGCATAGCCTCCTTACTCTAGGGTCCCGAGTCCCTCGCTTCCGACTTGCCTTATCGGGTCCGCCCGAGACCTTAACCTTTCCGTGTCCTCGGACACTTGTTTTTAAACTGTGCACTTGAAGTATTTGCTAAAGAGATTTGGTCTGTGCTTAGTACCCTGTCCTCATAAAGAGTACAGGGCTGTTGTGATTCTTAATAAATATCCTGTTTATTTTCATAACACTTGTGTGGTGTCCTTTCACTGGGTATTCAAGGGGTACATGTGTGGTAAACAGCTGGCTTAACACGCCCTCTCGAGTCTTTAGCCTTAGACTGCTCGTATCCACGCTACTAGGATAGCTGGTCTATAGGTTGACTTACAACCAAACACCATAAGGGTCGTTGGAACGATACATAGCGGTCGCTAGAATAGCGAACGTTGCATATCGGGCCAACTTCTCACATTGGTGAGCAGCGGTTGGGATTTGAGCTTGCTGTTGTTTTGCCACACGTATCCTAAGAATATCTTGTTGAAAGATCGCACGAGTACTGTTAGTACATATAACCAAAGCTTAGAATACTCTGAGTTCTACTGAACCAGCTGTTGTAGCTTCTCAAGGCTTAGCACACCTTGGCTACAACTCTTAGCAAGGGTACAGTAGGTAAACACGTAGTGTAGGTAAGTGCACCACTTACACCACACTAGAAACAGTATGTCGGACAAAGGAGGAAACTCTGGGTCTCCCCTTATGTCAGTTGACCCTCCACAGGTCATCCCTTCAGGATATACTGTGCTGAGCTTCAAGGAGTTAAGACGACTGTGTCACTCCAGGAAGATTCAGCAGGGGTCTAACCCCACAACGTCCTTTCTGATTGGTCTCTTGGAGACTTATGATGCCAGAAGAGCTGAGAAACTGCGTAGCTCTTCTAATCCAGAAGGAGACATGCCTCCCCTTGAGGGAACCCGGGACGATCCTGACCTCATCCACCTCGCAACTGAGAACGAAGATGTGGAGGAGGATGAGGATGAGGATCTCTCTGGAGATGAGGCAGATAAGGGACAGGTAGAAGTCGTCAGACTAAGCAGGTCCAACTTAAGCAAACATGATAGCGGTACTGGGGGACCCCTGGGGCCACTATCAGGTCAGCTTAACATTGGGAATGGACGAGCCAGATCTCTGTCAAGAGGCTCTGGCAGATCCCTTCAAACCAATGGCTCTCACAACTCGTCTCAGAGAGGGATGACGTCCCCTCCGAGGAGAGTGTACGAAGCTAAGGAAAGGGCAGCTAATCTAAGGATCGAAAGGGAAGAACTTGCCCTGGCCAAAGAAAGGCTTGCCTTTGCAAGAGAGCAACAGTTAAGTGGGGTAGTCCCCACTGGTGGCAGCAATGTACCTAGTAATAGGGAAAAGAGTTTCGATACGAAACACCTTGGTAAGATAGTGCCCCCCTTTAAACAAGGGGACGACATCCACAAATGGATTACTGCTTTGGAGAGGGCCTGCACTGTGCAGGGCGTTCCCCAGAGTCAGTGGGCAGCTATCTTGTGGCTCTCCTTTGAAGGAAAAGGAAGAGACAAGCTCCTCACCACAAGGGTGGAGGATGCTAACAATTACCAAATCTTGAAAAATACACTCGTTGAAGGGTTCGGCCTAACCACTGAGCAGTACAGGGTGCTGTTCAGGGATACCCAGAAAACGCAGTCTCAAGATTGGTCTGATTTTGTCGATTGTGCCACTAAGGCTTTTGAGGGCTGGTTGCTGGGCAGTAAGGTTACTGATTACGAAGGATTGTATAATTTGATGATGAGAGAACAAATTTTAAACAATTGTCAGAACCAGTTGTTGCATCAGCATCTTGTCGACTCGGATCTGACCTCTCCCCAAGAATTGGGAAAGAAGGCAGACAGATGGGTTCGTACAAGAGTTAAACAGAACCAGGGCCAGAATCAAGGTGGTCAGAAGAAAGCAGACCAAAAGGGTAAAGATTCTAAAGGGGAACAAAGTGACCAGAAGTCTTCGACAGGTCCCCAACAACCCAAAGAGGGTGGGGGTCAGGCTCCCCAAAAGAAGAAAGAAGGCCAACCCAAAAGATGGTGCCAGTACTGTAAAAGTAAATCTCACTGGTTTAGTGAGTGCACCAAGAAAGGAGGAGGGCAGACTCCTGCCACTGCAGCCCCTAAGGCACCTGTGCCCCCTAGTACAGTCAGCAGTGGTAGTGCGCCTCCCAAGGGTTTAGTAGGGTTAACCCTGGGTTCTGAGGGGCGTGACAACTTAGTTGGCACACTCACTCAGGCTGTCCTTGTCAGTACAGGGGACGTGGACGTGTCCCCTGACGTAAGCCCCAATTCTTTGGGCAAATACCGACAGACGCCTTTCATAAATGGAAAGATGGCTCAGGCCTATAGGGACACTTGTGCCAGCGTCACCATGGTGACGCCTAACTTTGTGGACCCTGGGCAGATCATGCCAGGTACAGAATTCCTGGTGACCAATGCAAGCAATGTCACTACCAATCACAGTATGGCAATTGTAGCTTTCTCCTGGGGAGGGGTAACTGGCCAAAAGAAGGTTGTAGTTAGTCCAGACCTCCCAGTGGATTGTTTGTTGGGCAATGATTTGGAGTCGTCACAATGGTCAGAAGTGGAGCACCGGACTCACATGGAAATGTTAGGTTTGCCAGCACATGTGTTCGCTGTGACTAGGTCACAGGTCAGGAAATGCCCCACTGAACAGGTGCTGGATCCTGGAACAACGGACCAGACACCTCCCAAGAAAAAGAGCAGTAGGGTTAAGGCTGCGCCTTCCCCCTTGCCCCAGGTCGAGGATCAAGTCTCAGAGGAGGCTGACCTACAGGAATTGCGGGAAACTGAGCCTAGGGAATTCGAACTTGATCAAGTTGAATTCTTGGGTTCAGGGGGACCCTCAAGGGAAGACCTGGGGAAGGACCAATTAGACTGCCCTTCTCTTGAACCCCTCAGACAGCAAGCTGCTGCTGAGGCTGCTGGGAACGCCACAGGTACCCACAAGGTATACTGGGAAGATGGACTCCTGTACACTGAGTCAAGAGACCCCAAGCCTGGCATGACCAGGAGGCTGGTTGTACCCTTGTCTCAGCGTGGTTTCCTACTTACCTTGGCCCACGAGATTCCCTTAGCAGGTCACTTGGGCCAGACGAAAACGTGGGACAGGCTTGTCTCACACTTTCACTGGCCACACATGAACGAAGATACCAAGGAGTTTTGCCGCTCCTGTGTCACCTGCCAAGCCAGTGGTAAGTCAGGTGGCACGACAAAGGCCCCCCTTATACCAATGCCTGTGGTAGGGGTACCCTTTGAACGGGTGGGGATCGACATCGTCGGTCCCATGGAACCACCTACAGCATCAGGGCACAAGTTTATACTGGTGGTAGTGGATCATGCCACCAGGTATCCTGAAGCTATTCCCCTTAGGACCACTACAGCACCTGTTGTGGCAAGAGCCCTAGTTGGAGTGTTCTCCAGAGTGGGCTTCCCTAAGGAGGTCGTCTCCGACAGAGGTGCAAACTTTATGTCGAGCTACTTAACTGCTATGTGGAAGGAATGTGGTGTTAACTACAAGTTCACTACACCCTATCACCCACAATGCAATGGGCTTGTTGAGAGATTCAACAGGACCCTAAAAGGGATGATTCATGGACTACCTGAAAAGCTTCGGCGTAGATGGGACGTCCTGATCCCCTGCCTCTTGTTCGCCTACAGAGAAGTCCCACAGAAGGGGGTTGGCTACAGCCCTTTTGAACTTTTGTACGGGCATCCTGTAAGGGGACCCCTGTGTTTGGTGAAGGAAGGATGGGAGAGACCTCTCAAAAAGCCTGCAACCAACATAGTGGACTATGTGCTTGGCCTCCGCTCGCGGATGGCTGAGTACATGGAAAAGGCATCTGAAAACCTTAAGGCCAGCCAAGAACTCCAAAAAGCTTGGCATGACCAAAAGGCTGTCTTGACTGTTTACCAGCCCGGACAGTAGGTGTGGGTGTTGGAGCCAGTGGCCCCAGCAGCACTCAAGGACAAATGGTCCGGGCCCTACACCATCCTGGAGAAAAAGGGAGAGGTCACCTACCTGGTCGACCTGGGAACTCCCCGGAGCCCCCACAGGGTGCTTCATGTCAACAGGCTTAAAGCATATGTCGACAGGAAGGACATGAGTTTGCTCATGGCCATAGATGAGGGACAGGAGGAGGAGAGTGACCCTCTCCCCGACCTGCTCACTCAGAATCCTGACGATGGATCGGTAGATGGTGTTGTCTTTTGTGGCAGCCTCTCCGAACATCAACAGAGCGACTGTAAACAGGTTCTTCAGTCGTTCAGACATATGTTTTCTCTAACACCCAGCCAGACCGATTGGTGCACCCATGAGGTTGACACTGGTGACAGCTTGCCCGTTAAGAGTAAAATCTACCGGCAGCCTGATCACGTTAGAGACTGCATCAAGAGTGAAGTGCAGAAAATGTTGGAGCTGGGAGTCATTGAACCCTCGGATAGCCCTTGGGCTAGTCCCGTAGTTCTAGTGCCGAAACCTCACACCCAGGGTGGTAAGAGAGAGATGAGGTTCTGCGTAGACTACAGGGGTCTCAATGCAGTCACTAAGACTGACGCCCACCCAATACCGAGGGCAGACGAGCTTATCGATAGACTGGCTTCGGCCAACTACCTAAGTACGTTTGACCTAACAGCTGGGTATTGGCAAATCAGGTTAGCTGAGGACGCCAAGCCTAAAACCGCATTTTCAACCCCTGGTGGGCATTATCAGTTCGTGGTGATGCCCTTTGGTCTGAAGAATGCACCTGCCACCTTCCAAAGGTTGGTGAATCAAGTCCTTACTGGGCTGGATGACTTCTGTGCGGCGTATCTTGACGATATTGCTGTCTTTAGCTCCACCTGGGAGGATCACCTGGTCCACCTGCGGAAAGCGTTAGAGGCCCTGCAAGCAGCAGGCCTCACTATCAAGGCCACCAAGTGCCAGATAGGGCAGACACAGGTTGTATACCTGGGCCACCTTGTCGGTGGAGGCCAGGTTCAGCCACTGGAGAGCAAGATACAGTCAATCAGGGACTGGGCTCCTCCAACCACCCAGACTCAGGTTTGAGCTTTCTTGGGCCTGACTGGATACTACCGGAAGTTTGTCAGGAACTATGGTTCCATTGTGACACCATTAAACGAACTGACAAGTAAGAAAATGCCAAAAAAGGTTCAGTGGACAGCGAGCTGTCAAAAAGCATTCGATGACCTAAAGCAGGCCATGTGCACGGCGCCTATCCTCAAGAGTCCGGACTACTCCAAACCATTCATTGTCCAAACAGATGCTTCTGAGTTGGGTGTGGGAGCTGTTCTTTCTCAACTGAATTTTGATGGTCAAGACCAGCCCATTGCTTTTATAAGCAGAAGGCTGACCCCTAGAGAGAAGAATTGGTCAGCTATTGAGAGGGAGGCCTTTGCTGTGGTTTGGGCTCTGAAGAAGCTGAGGCCATACTTGTTTGGCACTCACTTCAAGATTCAGACCGACCATAAGCCCCTCTTGTGGCTAAATCAGATGAAGGGTGAAAACCCCAAACTGCTTAGGTGGTCCATTTCCCTACAGGGGATGGACTTTACAGTGGAACATAGACCTGGTACTGATCATGGCAATGCCGATGGGCTCTCCAGATATTTCCACTTAGAACAAGAAGACTCACCTGGTCAAGGTTAGCTTATTGTTCCGACGTTTGGGGGGGGGTCATGTAGGAGAGTAGGGTCTGCAATCCTATGATCACCCAGATTTTTTGCTTTTGTTTCACTGGTTTACGACTTTCTCTGGCTGTGGGCCTGCTAATCAGACCCACAGCCTGGCTGTTCTCTTTCTAAATTACGATATGTACCCTAGGTGCATTTACCAATTGGTACTGGGCCGCCTTATCAGACCCCGTAACGCAGGGCATAGGTGTACCCAGGGCCGCCAGGGGCTGCAGCATGTATTATGCCACCCCTGGCTGGCCTCTTAAATTTGACACAACTGGCTGCACGACAGCTGGGGCGAAGACGTGTAACCACCCTTCGCTTTAGGTATAGTAGCTCTATATCTAACCATGCAATGGACACCCGAGTTCCTATCAGTCACTCCTATGGCAGGCCTTAACAATCCTGAAGGCAGAGTGCGTGGGCTCGTGTGAGCTAGGTTCAGGCCCGAGCCGAGCCCGGTTGCAGCTTGCGGAATCAAGACCCAATGGCTGTTCCATGATAACGCGTACCACATCGGTAACTTCGGTGTCGCGTTATCAAGACATGTCGAGTAAGGTGTCATACGAATCGGGATGCTGCCCTCTCACCAACCCTGGCGACGAGGTTAACATTCCGCCCTTCTAGAGGGACACGACATGTACGTAACTGTGAACCCCGGTTAAAGTTAACTGAAGCCTCAGCTCCACAAAATGGATGCTGCCACCACAGACACAAGTCTGACCTCCTGCTGCTGGGAGTCCTTCCAGCGAGGAGCACTTGGACAAAGGGTTTCCTGTCGAGGGCGCTGTTCGCACCGTCCCAGACAGGGTTTGTGTATTCTGGGTAGGTAGGGCTTTGGCGAGAAGGTGACTGCGGAGTGGCACCCCGGTGCTCACTACGCATCTGCCGGTTAGAACCAGTTCCAGGGGCGACAGCCCTGGCCTGGGGAAAGTCCGGCAGGGGAGAGGGGCGTAACTACCCCCCTTCCTGGTCCCACCCTTAGGGCAGGACCTAGTCATGTACCCACCCCTTTCTTTAGGATAAAGACCGGAGCGGGGACCCTTCCAAATTAGATCATCTTTGAATCAAGAACTACTTTCTACGAAAGGACACTCAAGACTCTTCTCAAGATTTCTCCCTTGTGACTAAGGAGTAGTCACCCTGCATCAGCAGGCACCATCTAAGAACTCTGCGGTTTGCTGCAAGCCCTTCCTCAAGGATCCGACGGCCCAGCTCGACGAGAACCGGCTTCCCTGGCACCTCTGACCTCTACCCACGTCATCAGCTCAGCTGTGATCTGTGGGTGCGACGAGACCTCGAGGGACCGGCCATCATCAGAACCTGCACGCTCTTAAAAACCAGCACGACCATCGAGGTAACTCTCTGGTGAGTGCTCTGGGGTCCGAGAAGCCCCGACCCTGAGCCGCTCTAGCACCGAAGTGCAGTCTCCCAGCATCTCCACGATCTGCGTGGGGCCCTTCTGCTCGCTGCTCAGCACGTTGTCTGGTCACTCGCCGCTGGCTTGTGCCCTTCTGTGACGACATCCGAGAATCATCACTGCTGGTCTGGTTGCTCCAGACTGGCCCTTGCTTCCATCTTTGCGAGAAGCACCCCGGATCCTCCTGGTCCACTCAAGACGCCATCTTAGGCCCACCCCGTGGCCCTGAGATCTGCCAAGGCTTGTTGCCCCATCCTGGGCCCAGCGACGCCGACAGCATCATCCTTCGTGGGACAGCTCGCACCTCCACCGTGGTCGCCGACAACGCCTCCTGGTCCGTGAGACTGCAGAGCCTAGCGTCGCCCACTCACCTGGTCGAGGTGACGGCCAACCGGTGCCTTCCTGGTACCCTCTGACTACTGGCTAGTAGTACGAACTTGGTCCCCTCTGCTTTCAGGTTTCATCAATCTCCGATCCAGGCTTGGATCTCTACGAACTATTCAGCACTGGTCGCCGGCCAGCAACTCCTTCCTTCCGGCTCCTGGCTCGTCAGCGAAGACCCCGACGCCTGTAAGACTTGTGCAGCCGCAGCCCTCGTGGCTAGGTAACTCGGCATTTCGGTGCCTGCATAGCCTCCTTACTCTAGGGTCCCGAGTCCCTCGCTTCCGACTTGCCTTATCGGGTCCGCCCGAGACCTTAACCTTTCCGTGTCCTCGGACACTTGTTTTTAAACTGTGCACTTGAAGTATTTGCTAAAGAGATTTGGTCTGTGCTTAGTACCCTGTCCTCATAAAGAGTACAGGGCTGTTGTGATTCTTAATAAATATCCTGTTTATTTTCATAACACTTGTGTGGTGTCCTTTCACTGGGTATTCAAGGGGTACATGTGTGGTAAACAGATGGCTTAACACGCCCTCTCGAGTCTTTAGCCTTAGACTGCTCGTATCCACGCTACTAGGATAGCTGGTCTATAGGTTGACTTACAACCAAACACCATAAGGGTCGTTGGAACGATACATAGCGGTCGCTAGAATAGCGAACGTTGCATATCGGGCCAACTTCTCACAACCATCATCCACCGCTGTAACATAGTAATTGGTTATGTTTCTGAGGTTTGGTGTAACCTCAGGAACATGACAAAGAAATGAGTATACTGTGTTCACAACATAGGATTTTGTAGCCTGGTGAAGTAGAAAATCTGGTTGAAAAACCAGATGGGTACCAGTATCATGAACCCACCTGTTGCTGCCAGGCATTTTACCAAACATATCCAATTTCTCACAATAGGTTGAATAAAGTTATTTTATGAATTCTCCTACGGTGTTTGTGAAGCCTGAATGTCGACATGCGTTATAAGTATTGCCATTCGGGCAGCACATATGTTACATCGAGTGATACAAAGTTAGATGTCTGCGCACTCACGAATGGCTGCCTCACCTCCACTGAATCTTCATGGTCAGTTCAATGAACCCTTAAATTTCCCAGCCTCTCTTGCATTTATCCACAACCTCTGGTTTTGCTTTGGGGAAGTTGGTGAACGAGGTACACTCACCGGCAAATAATAAGTACTGCATCAAATCTGTGATAATCGCAAAGCTTGTGGCAAAATTATTTAACACATAAATCTCTAATTCTATTTTTCGCGAACATCCCTTTAGATTTTGTGTCTTGCCTACCTTAATGAGTGTCTTCCATCTTCTTGTTACAATTGATAGAGATATATAATTTTTGTGCCAGATGGTAAAACTAATAGATCTGGTCTTAAATTGACCTGCACAGTAAGCAACTACATAAGTTATATCATATGGCGTATTTATGTCATACTTATTATATGCATACACTACTATTTGAACTCCTTGGAACTTAAATGGATTTGCTGAATTTCAGGATGTAGACAAGCATGGCCAAAACCAGTTGGTCGGGCACTGGCAAGTCTGTGATTTGTTTTAATTTATTTTACTTTTTCAAGCATATGCAATAGGCATTACATTTCTAGAAGTAATCAAAAGTAAAAATGCTGCTGTCTGAAACTGACTGAACGTTTGCAAAAAAAGTAAGAATCACTTCTTGCAAAAATAAATAAAAAGAAATATGAAATGAAAGAGGATTTTGTCCCTTAGGCATTGTAAAATGATTACTTTTTTAGGCAATTTTGCACATGTGCCACACACCATGTCATCACTCACTACAAAGAGAGCAAATGCCTGAAGTGGGGTCGTCCATTGCTCATGGTGCATGCTGTGGTGGGCGGAAGAAAAATGTGAATACGACTTGAGCAGAACAGTGAGTGAAAAGAGCCAGTCTAAAGATATATATATATATATATATATATATATATATATATATATATATATATATATATATATATATATATATATATATATATATATTTTATTTTTTTTGTTTGTTTTTTTTGTTTAAAGAAAGAATGTGACATTTCTCAGCAAGTCCTGTCAATGGACATTATTTTGCAGATGCTTTAGTCTCAAGCACAGGTTTCATATCAGCATTTTTTAACTGAACCCTATATTTTCTATACAGTTAACACTCCCTGGGAGCATATTCTAATTACATCAATTAACATTGTGGAGGACATTATCTTTGTTGTTATTGACTTTTATCCCATTGTGCAGAGTCTCCTTCCGCTCAGGCTGTATAACACCCTGCCTCCATCAAACTTCAAGAACTTCACTGTCCCAGATGGAACTCGGAGCACGTTCAGAGCCCCCCCTCATCTGCAACCTCTTTATTTAATAACTTTTGAGGGCAACCTGCTGGACTCGCTAACCACCATTACCGTGGACCACATGAACTTGCGTATACTAGCAGACCTCAATAATTAGTCAGACAAATCAGCACTACACCAGATGTCCTGGGTCCTCCAAAACCGAAGCACTCCAATGCCCCCAGTTGGTCACTAGACTACCCATTCAGCTGGTTGCATCCTCAACTCAATGTGTGCCCCAATGAGCTGAATCTCAGTCACTGGGAATAGCCCTAATACAAACCAATACATTCAATTTTAGAGCGCACAGCTACCCTATAAAAGCTGTCCTGGCACTAACGGAAAAGATCACCCACTACGTCCTAAAAAGAAAAACCAAGGTTAGGAAATGATTATAGCAGAGTCCAAAAGAAGTGTTTTTATTACTTTTCTTAAAGACATTTCCGAAAGGCTGCTTCTCAAAGCAAGTGAATATATATATATATATATATATATATATATATATATATATATATATATATATATATATATATATATATATATATATATATATATATATATATATATATATATATATATATATATGTGGAGTTTGAAACAGTTTGAGACTGTTCGAGTGCAATGAGCGCTCCTGAGAAGACAAATTGAAGTGGTGCCTGAGGAAAAGAGGACCCTTTTGATTGAATAGGCTGAAGGCAAGGGTAAGGGCCTTGAGCTGGATCCTTCTCTTAATCGGAAGCCATTGAAGCTGGCATAATAATTTTCCCCAATAATGCATTCATAATCCCTAATAATGCTGTGAACATCAAATCGTTCAGTGTTCCCTAAACATCTCTGTGGCCACGAAACCTAAAGACTGGAATACAACCATATCTGTAAGAACTTGAAAGAAATTAGATGTAAACTAGTTCCAAGAATCTCTCTCCACACACTGTCACAGATGTGTGTGTAAAACATTGTGGTGTCCCAGAAAGCTATAAACCTGTGATATAAAAAAAAGAGAAAATAGTTGGCTGAACTCCGAGACTCTGCAGAAATATGAGAAACCAAAACCAGAATCCCTCAAGACAATTCAGAGGAAAATACTCAATCTCGATGACAAAAAGCAAAGTCAGAACAGAATATCCATTAAAAATAAATGCCAAGACGTCCCTCTTAGCACAATGCACCGCAGCAGCAACACCCAACCAAACAGCTGTTCAGACTCATTGATTAATTCTCTAATGCGACCACCAACTACAAGTCCAAATACTAAATTACACTGGAATGCATGGAAAAGCTTCTCTTGGCGGTTCCTAACAGCACTACCACATTTGGGTGTCACCTTGAACTCGGAATACACTATATATCGGACATAATTAAGATTCAGCCTATCATGCTATGGCGTAGAATATGGGCCACGGAAGAATGCCACCTCACGAGAACAATAATAGAGGATTGCATGAAACTAGACCATATGAAAAAGATAAAATGGCTGGCATATGTAAAATCATTTCTCACTGACATTGGCCGTCCGAGTTTCTTTGAAGACCCATTATCCGTAACAGACATTTCAAAAAAAGACCTAAAACACTGTGCCTGTCACATTTATCTGAAATCCGAATGTTATGTGAAATAGGTAAACCCTCAGTGCAACAATGTTTAATGATACAGCTGGTTCCAACTATGCAACCTTATTTACAATACGATTTATCGCAATATGAAAAGCTACTCCTTACTCGTTTTAGGCTTAACATATACCATTTTCTGGTTTTATTTCCCATTCAGAATGTATGGACTCACAACACTGCAGCGTGTCCGTGTGACTCTATGTCCTCACAGTCCACAATCCATGTCATATTTTTCTGTAAATTTTTATATGCAATTACGCAGGAGGTGGATATTACCACTACTAAAAGTCATGAACATCCGTAGATGTCGCCCCGCCTATTTAGCTCTGCAACTTTTGGAAAATTCGTTGATGACAAAATCTGTGGCACAATATCTAAAACTTTGTATTAGGCACCGTACGAATCTGTAATGATGTGTAACAGTTTTTAATAACTTTTTCACAATGAATGAAAAATGATTTTTAATATTTTATACCGTTCTTATGTACTTTTATGGTTTTCACATATGGAACCCGAATAAAGATATTTTGATTTGATTTGCATGGAAAAGCCCTCAAAATGATAAATCCTTCCCTAAGAACAGACATCAATTGTCTCCTTGTCACCACACAGTTCCTCTCCTACAGCAGTTCAATGGGTGCTAACAAGGCTCAACTCCTACATCGCAGCTCTTACATATACCTAACCTCTCCTCTCGAAGTGACAAACTCATTCAGCCTCAGCTGCTACAACTATGCTAATGACACTGAGATCATCTTAACACTTGAATGACCATCACAAGTCAAAACTTCAAGACTGGGCAAAATGCCTATTGGCTATTGATGCCAGAAAATCCTCTCAAACTCAGCTCTTCATAAATAGTCATGTACAAAAAATACAGAACAGACCAGCTTGATAAGTCCTTAACCTAAACAGGGAGGACCATTTTACACCTGCCTTCAAAGCACTACTCTGATTTCAAGTTGCCAGAAGAGTATCCTTCAACTCCCTTTGCATTGCATGTTGGGCTTTCCATGGGGTGGAGTCTATCTTTCCAACTCAGACTTTACCAACAAAGGAGAAACCTCAGATCAGAAATGACACCACTGTTGATAGATCCTACTTACCACAAAACCTCCATACAAAGTAATTGCTTCTCAGTACAGACATAAAAAATTACCGATACAAATTCAAAAAGAACAATTGATGGACAGAATGCAGAACAATGTCATACATTCACCCCAGTATAGAGATCGGGCCTAAATCCATCATTTTTCTGCTCCCCATGCCATTCCAGTTTGAGCGCAGCCATATGTAAATCAGTCTTGACCCTGCGCTGTGAATGATTTGATTTGTTCTGCATTGCGTCCATCATTTGTTTATCTTTTGCTTTCTTGCCCTAAGTGCGCTGGTTATGCCCAGATGTGAGTCCTGGCATCATTGTGTCACTGGATTCAAGCTTGCCTGGCTGATGAGTGGTGAAAACGCGAAACCGGTCCTAGGATGCTTGTTTACGGTCCAGGGAGGACCTGGGTTGGAAGTTCAGGCTGGACTATTCCCATGAGGCACAGAATCAAGACCGATTTTCATATGGCTTGGTCTGAACTGGGGTGGCATGGTGAGAAAAAAAACGATGGATGAAACCCAGATCTCTTGACTGGGGGTGAATGTTTTGATTTGTTCTGTATTCCGTCCATCATTTGTTTGTCTTTTGCTTTGGTGAGTAATACTCCCTGTTTTTGTTTTCTGCCACAATGTAAAATGCGTTCACATACCACTGCATTAAGTTTGTATGTAGCATGCTCGCTGGGTATTATGAACTACACCAATACACAACTCTAATAGATGGTACCGCTATCAACATCCTTCTCTCATCCTTGCACCTCCGAATTAGAACCACAGACTCATGGTGGGCAATATACTTTGGGACCTCAAAAAGAATTATGAAAGTCCTATAGAAATGCTGCAGTACAATAAAATGCATTTTGGCTGGTAAGTCCTGCCGAATACTCATTAATATAATATTGCTAGCCATCTCAATGGTACTTATTTTATTCTCCTTAGACAGATAAAAGGCTGAGTAGACTAGTTTGTAGTCAAAATCATGACATTCAGGTTACATACAGATTAATGCAGTGGACTCATTAGCTCACAGAGCTATTATACACCTTCTGTAACTAGAAGCACATGCGTTATAAATATATTATTCTGTTTTTAGCTTTTAGCGCATAACTACCATAAATACAGAGCTTTTGCAAATTGTAAAGGCAGTGTTCGAACATTGACTACACGTCTAACTTGATTTTCTGAGCATTTCGTAAAATTTAGTGAGAGTTAAAAGTCCAGAAAGCAATTTCTGAAGTGAGTGCAATTATTATGGTTGCTATTTTTAGTAAAATACCAAAAAAGGGAAACTGCTAAGTTATGCGCTGTGCAGGGTTCGGAGCCCGAGAGCTACATTTGGATGAATTGACACCAGAGAGCAGCTTGAGAAAATGTTCCACAGATATTTGCCTCGCGGAATCTTTCTTCCATGCTTTAATGTATACCCTGCGGCTAAAATAATCTTCCCAGCGGGTCGGCTTGTCTACAGACCTGTATAAACACAAGGCCCACACTGTTTACATCAGACCCTCTCTGCTGGCTGATTTATGATGCTATTGAGTTCACAGTATATTATGTGCTTTCCACCCGCATGGTTTGTTACTTGTCATTCTATTCCAATAACTAAGACGATTTATTTGTATGCTTTAAGCAGAAGCCACTTTTTTATTCAATAAAATGCAGAATCACCCTGAGTCTCCTCAATGGTTATGGATCAAGGGACTGCGAGCTGGAAAAGTGGGCTGGTGCAGTAACGTAAGAATAAAACGACCACTAGCAAAGCCTACATGTCTCGCCTTTGTAATTGTAGTTATATAGCGCTTACTATCCCTGAAGAGGCGTCAAAGCGCTTTTCGGCGAGTAGCACGCTACACCGAAACCGAAAAAGAATTAGTGGTGGGTTAGTGTAGGGAAATATGTTAATTTGAGCGGGGGACATGTGAGTCTGTTGGATTGAATAGGATAATGGAGAGAAGACGAGGCTCAGGATGAATAAAAGGAGAAATGGAGGAAGGTTGCAATTTATTGACTTTGTCAATTGTTTAAGCCATGTCGTACAGCATCCTTGATTCCGGGCAACGTGGCTAGATAAAAAGAAAGCCTATGTCATTTTGTAGGCGAGTGCGCATGCCTACAAAGTGACACTGTAATTTTTTTTGGGCTGATCCGAGTAGGATCAGCAAATAAAAAGAATTAATTTGTAAAAGTGTTTTTTGGAGCACAGTGGGTGGGAGCAATGTGAATGGTCCAGGTAGGGCAACAAGGCATGTACAGGGAAAGTAACTTGGGCAGGAAAAAGAATAGGCGACATTGAAGGAGGGTGCTGGTGGGGTAAGCAACAGAAATAAGTTTGTGAAATGGAAGCAAGACAGAGGATACGGATGGAGAGGAGAAGCAGTGGAACTTGAGGGGAGAAGCACACAGGCAACGAAACAACATAGAAGAACACAAGAGTATGTGCAACATGGGGGTGGGAGAAGCACAAGCACAGCAATGGGCAACATGCAATGCAGGGGGAGAGAAGGACAAGAGGGAGAAAGCTAGAACACACATGCACTCTAATGAGTGTTAGGCCCAAAAGGAAAGAAATGGTGCTCGAAAAGCAAGCAGTAGAAGCACAGAAATCAGCCAATCAAAAGAGATAATAAAGAGGCTATGCTCCATGGCAGGGGCAAGCTGGGACACAAGCAGGAAGTAGGTAAATGAGAGTAGTAGGAAAGCCAACTAATTGTAAGCTAAGCCCCCGTATGTTCTCGGTAAGCCCACAAATATATTTCATAACAATACAACTGCTCTGTCTGGTAGGCTCGACCTAAAGAGGGAGGTTGAAGAAAATGGAAGACATATCCTATTGGAGAAATCCTCAGAATTAATAAAAAGTAGATGATTATCTGTCAGCACGCAATAGTGCCATTCGCTTGTAGCATTTGCAAAATCTGCAAAAGTGAAAAAATACAATTAAAACATTATTACATCAAAGGATTTTTAGGAGCCCTATTGAAAACAATGGTGTTCGGAGGGAGAACAATGCTATGTTGATTTTTTTTGTATTAATTATTATTAACACCGTAGTGGGAGACTGTAGTTGAAGAGATGGGTCGTTTTATTTTGTAGTGTGCACCCGAATAATTAACTTATACATATAACAAGTGGGATGCCCCGAGGCTAAAGGGCTGCCATGCTATTAGATCTGGGCTAAAGAATGGTGATGGATTAAACCCAGATCTGTTGACTGGGTGTGAGTGTTTGATTGGTTCAGATGCTCCGTCCATCACCACCCCCTTTTGTACCGCCATGCTATTAGATCATGCCACACACTTGGCAAAATGTTCTGGATATACAGTACGAACAATATTAGAATATTGAAACAAAAGACCTTTATTGGAGTTCACTGTGGGGAAAGACAATGATAAGCTTACTGGCACATTAATCCGTTCTAGAGCTGTAAAGCATCCCACCTCCAATTTCATTTTTCTGGCTTACCCTTTAACACTTGTTTTCTTTTGTGCCAATCATATTTTAAAATCCTATCCTTTTCTGGAAATGAAAGAGCATTTAATAACTGTTCTGGAGTTGCCATGGGAAATAAAGTCTATCTTGTTTTTGAAACTTTTATTGTATTGATATCTGCCTATACATGGCGTGTAAATCTTCTCCTTGATGTTGAGTTTCTATGTATTAATTGGATATGATTGTCGCCTCTTTTTTTTCCTGGCCCACTTTGGCTTACTCCCACGGTTGTGGTACTGTATCCAATGACACAAGAAAAGGCATTTCCCACCAGCTGCAATAAAGAGCAGGTAGTGATCTGCTCAGATCTAGAGTAACCTTTATCACTTTGAGAGAGACAGGGGCTCTAGGCGGGACTTTAGATGAAGCAGCACATAACTGACCTAGAGATATAACGAATTAGTGGTGACCCTGCCCATCAATGGTTTCCCGAGTTAGAGTTTGATAAGATTGACGACTTAGGATACAGCGCAGCCTCCTAGATGCACACTGGAGCCATGGTGCCACAATTTATTTTCTGCAACTCCTCAAAATAAATCACTACTGCTCCCTTTTCCTGGAGACTGTTACGTTGCATATTGGATTTTAATAGTCCTGGTGAAATAAGAGGCAGGTGGAGTTTTGATGGGGTCTGTAACTGTGTTAATCAACTATTCTCTTGTATTAGACTATGAACGTAGATTTCTAAGTTTGTGTTTTTCTTTCCTTTCTTTGTGTTTACCTTTTGGATTGTCTTGTCGTTTACTGTGTCATTATTGCAAATCTGGAGTTAGCTCATAATGCCCTGCCTTTATAATCCTTGTGAGTTAAGCTTTGGATCTGTCCATTCTGAATGTTTGCAAAGCAGAGTATCTGTTCATTGCTGTGGCTTAGTGTGAAAATCAGTTAGCTGAAGCAGTTTTCCCCGAGCTTCCGGCATATAAAGAGATTTTTGCATTGGGAGAATTACCAACAGCCCTCATCCCTTTCAATGCATCTTTTCATGAAGAAAAACATAATGGCTCTTTTGAACAGAGGCGTGGCCTAGTCAATGTGATTTGTGGGGAGGAGGATGGGTCTCAAATTTCCCAGTTAAAAAAGCAGGCTTGGGATGGACTGATCCCATGAAAGCAGGGCCAGTACTGATTCGCATTAGGTGGACTTCTGTTGTAACAGTGACAGAGTACCCTGTCCTACAACCTCAAGACCACCCCATCCGATTTTAAGTCAGGCGTGCCGTCCGAGTCAAATTTACTCTCTCAGTGTAAAACTTCATTCAATGGTCTGATCAAGTAGATATCATTGTTAGTAAGCCATCCAGCTGTCAGCCCTATTTAGAGTGGGTGGTCAGATGGCTTTATTTTTTTTCTTACTGTCCCTCACGGCCAGGTATATACAGTAAAAAAAAGACATCCCACATCATTGAGGGAAAACTGGTGTGGGAGTCATTCGTTTTTTTCATTTTTCAAAGGCATACTCCCACTTTAGAATTTTGTTTTTTAAAAATAAATATCTTCTGAAAATGTTGACGGCCACACATCATGTTTGACGGATCCATCCATTGAACGTTTCCTACATTGACAGAAATCACCATGACTGCGATTCTTGCCAATGTAGAAAGTGTTTGCTGGACTGGCTGACATCTCTAAATTTGGAATACGGATTAAAGGCAGTAAAGTCCTTCAGCACTCTGTCTGCCTTTACTCTGTCTGCTAAATCCTACATCAGGCCCTTTGTCTGAAGTGGCACAGTGGGTAAGAACAATGGTTTGGAATGCTACTTCGAGGTATTGCCAGTGGTTAGACTATTTGCAAGTATTCATCCCACTATTTTTTACGTGTGTGATTGCCAGTAAAATTCCCCGAATCCTGAGAATGACATAGATTTCCAAGCCTACTAATGCCAATATATGAGTGCAGATTTGCTACCTTTTTTTGGTAAACTTGACACAAAGGGGCATATTTAGAAAGCAAAGCAAAGTTGTAGCGCTGTGTTTCATCACCTAAAGAGCACAGAACTGTGCCATATCTTCACAGAAATGGCATACTTCTGATCTCTTCATACTCTGGTGCAATTTGGGATAACTAGTGCCAACGCAGGCACCCATGTGCCATAGTGAAAGGGTGTCTGTGTTATAGTCAGGATGGTTTTTGTGCAGGATGTTGTACCTTTCTGCCCAAAAACTATCCTTGGAGGCTTTTTAGGTCTCGGACCGTACGCTGCGCTTGCGCAGTCACGCTCCGAGATTTAATGTTTTTGAGTATGGGGGCTTGAACCCGCCCCTCTACTCCATTGGCTGGCTTCCTAAACGGAGGCCAGCCATTGGAGGAGAGGGGCATCACTCCGCTCAAGCCCCGTCTTTTTCTGATTCAGGGGTGTCTTTTTTCGCTTCTTTCTTGTTTTCTTTCTCTCCTTTTTCCATTGGTTGGAATTTTACTTTCCAGCCAATGGGAAGAGGAGAGAAAGAAACCATGCCCCCGAATCAGAAAATGACCGTGCTTTCTCCGAGGCATTTCTGCTTCGCCTCGGAGAAAGATGGTGGTGTCAGGGCGTTGTCTGGTCGCGCAACAGACAGAGACTCCCCCCCCCCCCGAGCAGGTATGTTTTTTGGTGTCTGTTCCCTTGTTGTGTGTCTGTTCCCTCGTGCTTTCCACTGCCCCCTCGTTGTGCGTCTGTTCCCTCGTGCTGTGATCCGGTTTTCGTGCCTCTGTACCTTGCTTGTGATCCGGTTTTCGTGCCTCTGTGCCCTGCTTGTGATCCGGTTTTTGTGCCTCTGTGGCCCCCTGCCCCCTCGTTTTCTACTTGCTGCCGCCTCGTTGCTTGTGTTTGCTCTCCTGTCCCTGCCCCCTCGTTGCTTGTTGTGCCTCTGTGCCCTGCTTTTGATCCGGTTTTTGTGCCTCTGTGCCCTGCTTGTGATCCGGTTTTTGTGCCTCTGTGCCGCCCTGCTTGTGATCTGGTTTTTGTGCCTCTGTGCCCCCCCTTCCCCCTCATTGCTTGTGCTTGCTGCCCCCCTCGTGCCTCTGTGCCCTGCTTGTGATCCGGTTTACGTGCCTCTGTGCCCTGCTTGTCATACGGGTTTCGTGCCACTATGCCCTGCTTGTGTTCCGGTTTTTGTGCCTCTGTGCCCCCTGCCCCCTCGTTGCTTGTGCTTGCTGCCTCCTCGTTGCTTGTGCTTGCTCCCCTGCCCCCTCGTAGCTTGTTGTGCCTCGGTGCCTTGCTTGTGATCCGTTTTTTGTGCCTCTGTGCCGCCCTGCTTGTGATCCGGTTTTTGTGCCTCTGTGCCCTCCCTGCCACCTCGTTGCATGTGCTTGCTGCCCCCTCGTTGCTTGTGCTTGCTCTCCTGCCCCTGCCCCCTCGTTGCTTGTTGTGCCTCTGTGCCCTGCTTGTGATCCGGTTTTTGTGCCTCTGTGCCCCCCTGCCCCCTCTTTGCTGCCCCCTCGTTGCTTGTGCTTGCTCTCCTGCCCCTGCCCCCTCGTTGCTTGTTGTGCCTCTGTCCCCTGCCCTGCTTGTGATCCGGTTTTTGTGCCTCTGTGCTCCTCTGCCCCTTCGTTGCTTGTGCTTGCTGTCCCCTCGTTGCTTGTGCTTGCTCTCCTGCCCCTGCCCCCTCGTTGCTTGTTGTGCCTCTGTGCCCTGCTTGTGATCCGGTTTTTGTGCCTCTGTGCCCCCCTGCCCCCTCGTTGCTTGTGCTTGCTACCCCCTCGTTGCTTGTGCTTGCTCTCCTGCCCCTGCTCCCTCTTTGCTTGTTGTGCCTCTGTGCCCTGCCCTGCTTGTGATCCGGTGTTTGTGCCTCTGTGCTCCCCCTGCCCCCTCGTTGCTTGTGCTTGCTCTCCTGCCCCTGCCCCCTTGTTGCTTGTTGTGCCTCTGTGCCCTGCTTGTGATCCGGTTTTTGTGCCTCTGTGCCCCCTGCCCCCTCGTTGCTTGTGCTTGCTGCCCCCTCGTTGCTTGTGCTTGCTCTCCTGCCCCTGCCCCCTCATTGCTTGTTGTGCCTCTGTCCCCTGCCCTGCTTGTGATCCGGTTTTTGTGCCTCTGTGCTCCCCTGCCCCTTCGTTGCTTGTGCTTGCTGTCCCCTCGTTGCTTGTGCTTGCTCTCCTGCCACTGCCCACTCGTTGCTTGTTGTGCCTCTGTGCCCTGCTTGTGATCCGGTTTTTGTGCCTCTGTGCCCCCCTGCCCCCTCGTTGCTTGTGCTTGCTGCCCCCTCGTTGCTTGTGCTTGCTCTGCTGCCCCTGCTCCCTCGTTGCTTGTTGTGCCTCTGTGCCCTGCCCTGCTTGTGATCCGGTGTTTGTGCCTCTGTGCCCCCCCTGCCCCCTCGTTGCTTGTGCTTGCTGCCCCCTCGTTGCTTGTGCTTGCTCTCCTGCCCCTGCTCCCTCATTGCTTGTTGTGCCTCTGTGCCCTGCCCTGCTTGTGATCACATGCTTGTGCCTCTGTGCCCCCCTGCCCCCTCGTTCCTTGTGCTTTCTCTCCTGCCCCCTCATTGCTTCTCCTTGCTCTTCTGCCCCCTCGTTGCTTGTTGTGCCTCTGTGCCCTGCTTGTGATCCGGTTTTTGTGCCTCCGTGCCCTGCTTGTGATCCGGTTTTTGTGCCTCTGTGCCCCCCTGTCCCCTCGTTGCTTGTGCTTGCTGCCCCCTCGTTGCTTGTTGTGCCTCTGTGCCCTGCTTGTGATCCGGTTTTTGTGCCTCTGTGCCCTGCCCTGCTTGTGATATGGTTTTTATGCCTCTGTACATTGTTTTGTTTATCCTCTGAGGCGGAAAGCCGGAGGACTGCATTTTGCTTCTTGTTTTTAAAACCTTGTATCTCATTGTTTTGATTTTAAAAAAGCACTGACCTCTCTTGCACTGATAGCGCCTGCTGAGACGCGCTTAGCAGCCCTCCTAGACTCCCCCTGATACAGCGACATCCAGCGCTGACACAGGGCAAACGCCCATACCGCCATCGCGGTTCGAAGGCGGAGCCACGCCCACTGCGAGGCCACGCCCACCAGGATACCTACATAACGCGGATTGAAAGCGCGACGCATTATTGTTTTGTTTATTCTCTGAGGCGGAAAGCCGGAGGACTGCATTTTGCTTCTTGTTTTGAAAACCTTGTATCTCATTGTTTTGATTTTAAAAAAGCACTGACCTCTCTTGCACTGATAGCGCCTGCTGAGACGCGCTTAGCAGCCCTCCTAGACTCCCCCTGATACAGCGACATCCAGCGCTGACACAGGGCAAACGCCCATACCGCCATCGCGGTTCGAAGGCGGAGCCACGCCCACTGCGAGGCCACGCCCACCAGGAAACCTACATAACGCTGATTGAAAGCGCGACGCATTATTGTTTTGTTTATCCTCTGAGGCGGAAAGCCGGAGGACTGCATTTTGCTTCCTGTTTTTAAAACCTTGTATCTCATTGTTTTGATTTTAAAAAAAGCACTGACCTCTCTTGCACTGATAGCGCCTGCTGAGACGCGCTTAGCAGCCCTCCTAGACTCCCCCTGATACAGCGACATCCAGCGCTGACAAAGGGTAAACGCCCATGCCGCCATCGCGGTTCGAAGGCGGAGCCACGCCCACTGCGAGGCCACGCCCATAACACTCACTACAAATGTGTCGGCCATACCAGCGTAGCGGACGAGCGCAGCGGGAGCGCCTAAGGCAAGCCCGTCTGCGCCCGTCCGCACACGGCCGGGCCTAGGGCCAGAACCCCTGTCGGACAAAGCTGCCTTTAAGGTAAGCTACTCACGTCGGGACCTCTTAAGTCTCAGACCCACCATCACTACTTCCTGTAAGTATATTCATGATCTTGAAGGACCATTCACCAACTGCACCCTCTGCCACCCAGTCCAGCTCAAACTCCCTAATCGACCCTACATGCCCTCAGCCCTTAAACTCGCCACTCTGAATTGTCGCTCTCTCCCCAAACACGCGTTGTTAATTAACCATCTCATAGAAGACCATGAGATCGACATTCTGTTCTTGACGGAAACGTGGCTCGCTCCTCATTCGGACTCAGATATGGTCCTAGCTACCCCCCCGGGCTTCCTTATTCAGTCCCTACCTCGTCCCTCCGGCAGGGGTGGTGGTGTTGCCATCATCCATCGGGACCACTTCCCCTGCAAAGCCAATGATGCGCACGTCCTTGAGTCCGAAAGCCTTCAATTCACGATCCAGTAGACCCCGACTAACTCACTATCAGGCCTCTTAGTCTATCGCCCTCCCGGTCATTCAGGTTCTTTTTCCAGTTCTCTCCTGGATATGGTAGCATCGCAGGCCTACGCCACCACCAACTTCATGATACTAGGAGACCTGAACATTCATTTTGATGACCCTTTAGATACAGGGGCAGCCGACCTGATCACAGACCTGGCGGCCTACGACCTCCGCCTCTTAAACTCCGGAGCCACACATAACAAAGGCCACCTGCTGGACCCGGTGTTCGCGAGCATCCCCACCATGCAAGCTAGTGAGTCCATCCCCCTCCCCTGGACGGACCATTTTTTAGTCTCCTTCCATCTGCCAGGAATTTTCAGGAAACCTCACAAACCTCGCACTTATACCAGGGACAGGGCATGGTCCAAGCTCCCCACAGAAGACTGGGCCAGAACCCTGAAGTCAACTACCCCCACTTACTCGGAAGACCCGGCTATCGCTGACAGTAAATTCAGGGAGTGGATTGTCACATCCCTGGACTCCGTACTTCCCATCAGAACCCGGGAGGATAAAAACGGTAAACCAGGATCCGCCCCATGGTACACCCCGGAACTCCGGATGTTACGCAAAAACTGCAAGAAAGCTGAGCGGCTATGGAGGAAACACTGGCAGTACGCCAGCAAGGAAGATTACCAGAAATCAGTGAGAATATACAAATCAACCCTGAAACACACCAAAGCTTCCCATTACGATACACGGATAAAAAACTCCACCAACTCAACAAGGGAATCCTTCCTTATCGTAAAAGAGCTATTGAAAATACCTGCTCCTTCATCCTCCAACACCCCACCGGTAGACCGAAGCAACGAACTAGCTACCTATTTTAATGACAAAATCGCCCGCATCTTAGCCTCCCTTCCCCCTCCCTGTCTAGCAAGCCACATGGACAATGAAACACCCACTAGTCAGACAGGAAGCAGCCTGCGCCCTCAACTAGCGACGTTTAGGGCAGTAACTTGTAACGAGGTAGATTCAACCATGGCCAAAATGAAAAGCGGATCACCTCTGGATCCCGCACCTATCAGATTTCTCAAAACCGTAGCCCCAGTCATCGTACCCACGATCACGGAGCTCATAAACGGCTCGCTCGCCCAAGGCTCGGTCCCCTCTAGCTGGAAGAGTGCAGTAGTTAAAGCACTCCTAAAAAAACCCCAGCTGGACCCAGTCGATATGGCAAACTACCGGCCAATTTCCCTCCTCCCTTGCATTAGCAAGGTGGCCGAGAAACTGGTTAATGGACAACTGTCACAATTTCTCGAGGTAAATAACATCCTACGGCAATCCCAAACTGGGTTTCGCCCTGGCCATGGCACAGATACCGCCCTTCTTGCCGTCATCGAGGAGGCAAGGCGCATTTTAGATTCAGGAGGGTCAGTGGCAGTGATCCTCCTGGATCTTAGTGCAGCCTTCGACACAGTTAACCATTGTGTCCTTCTCCATCGGTTGGCGGCAGCAGGGCTCACAGGGGGGGCGCTCAGGTGGATAGAGTGTTTCCTTGTTGGGCGCTCCTTCCAGGTGTGGGATGGCAATCACCACTCGACCACCCTCCCCCTCACGAGTGGGGTCCCCCAGGGGTCGTCTTTAAGCCCCACGCTTTTTAATGCTTATATGGCCCCTCTCGAAGATGTGGTGACCCCCTTCGGGATTAAAATAGTCAGTTATGCTGATGATACACAGCTGGTCGTCTCTCTATCCCAACTGGACGACCACCCGGACAACCTGGCAAACTGCCTCACGGAAATCCACAATTGGATGTGTGAATCATCACTAAAATTAAACGGGTCAAAGACCGAAGTTATGCTTATGGGCAAGCAATGGGCGACTATCCCCCCCATCGGTCTGGCCAGATGTGTTCGGGGAAATTCCCACCCCGAAACAAGAAATTAAGACCTTAGGAGTCTGGCTGGAACCCGAGCTCTCGATGAAAAAGCAAGCTTCCAAAACAGCAGGTACCTGTTTCGGGCTTATGCGGACCACCCGCAGAATTCTCCCCTTACTTCCGCCCGCATCTAGAAAACTCCTAGTCCAAGGATTAATACTGGCACGGTTGGACTACAGCAACATGGTATATCTGGGAGCCCCTGAGGCCACCATGGCTAAACTTCAACGCACACAGAATGCAGCAGCCCGACTACTTATGAACCTTCCCCCCAGAGTGTCAGCCAAACCAGCAATCAAGGCCCTGCACTGGTTGCCAGTGCGCCAAAGGGTGGAATTTAAGGCCATGTGCACTGCACATAAATTGATGAATGGAGTTGGCCCCACGATCCTCAGTGACCTGGTTACTCCTTACAAGGCCCCCAGAGCCCTTCGGTCTGAGAATGAGCATCTGGCTAACATCCCCAGATACAGGAAGACACGGACCGGAGGCCGACGCTTCTCCGTGAAGGCATCTGCCGGATGGAACTCCCTCCCCCGTACCCTTAGGCTGGAACCCAGTTATCTAATCTTCAGAAAAAAACTGAAAACGCTCTTATTCCCAAAATAAAGCCCCTTTCCTCTTCCTCTCCTCTGGATAACACAATCAATATAGCGCGGGGATGCCTTCGGGTCACCAGGCGCTCTACAAATCGTTAAATAATAATAATAATAATACCCCCCTGCCCCCTCGTTGCTTGTGCTTTCTGTCCCCTCGTTGCTTGTGCTTGCTCTCCTGCCCCTGTCTATTCGTTGCTTGTTGTGCCTCTGTGCCCTGCTTGTGATCCAGTTTTTGTGCCTCTGTGCCCTGCTTGTGATCTGGTTTTTGTGCCTCTGTGCCCCCCTGCCCCTCGTTGCTTGTACTTGCTGCCCCCTCGTTGCTTGTGCTTGCTCTCCTGCCCCTGCCCCCTCGTTGCTTGTTGCGCCTCTGTGCCCTGCTTGTGATCCAGTTTTTGTGCCTCTGTGCCCTGCTTGTGATCCGGTTTTTGTGCCTCTGAGCCCCCCTGGCCCCTCGTTGCTTGTGCTTGCTGCCCCCTCACTGCTTGTGCTTGCTCTCCTGCCCCCTCGTTGCTTGTTGTGCCTCTGTTCCCTGCCCTGCTTGTGATCCGGTTTTTGTGCCTCTGTGCCCGGCTTGTGATCTGGTTTTTGTGCCCCCCTGCCCCCTTGTTGCTTGTGCTTGCTCTCCTGCCCCTGCCTCCTCGTTGCTTGTCGTGCCTCTGTGCCCTGCTTGTGATCCGGTTTTCGTGCCTCTGTGCCCTGTCCTGCTTGTGATCCGGTTTTTGTGCCTCTGTACTCCCCTGCCCCCTCGTTGCTTGTGCTTGCTGCCCCCTTGTTGCTTGTGCTTGCGCTCCTGCCCCTGCCCCCTCGTTGCGCCTCTGTGCCCTGCTTGTGATCCGGTTTTTGTGCCTCTGTGCCCTGCTTGTGATCCTGTTTTTGTGCCTCTGTGCCGCCATGCCCCCTCGTTGCTTGTGCTTGCTGCCCCCTCGTTGCTTGTGCTTGCTCTCCTGCCCCCTCGTTGCTTGTTGTGCCTCTGTGCCCTGCTTGTGATCCAGTTTTTGTGCCTCTGTGCCCTGCTTGTGATCCGGTTTTTGTGCCTCTGTGCCCCCCTGCCCCCTCGTTGCTTGTACTTGCTGCCCCCTCGTTGCTTGTGCTTGCTCTCCTGCCCCTGCCCCCTCGTTGTTTGTTGTGCCTCTGTGCCCTGCTTGTGATCCAGTTTTTGTGCCTCTGTGCCCTGCTTGTGATCCGGTTTTTGTGCCTCTGAGCACCCCTGCCCCCTCGTTGCTGGTGCTTACTGCCCCTTCGTTGCTTGTGCTTGCTCTCCTGCCCCTTCGGCGCTTGTTGTGCCTCTGTGCCCTGCTTGTGATCCAGTTTTTGTGCCTCTGTGCCCTGCTTGTGATCCGGTTTTTGTGCCTCTGTGCCCCCCTGCCCCATTGTTGCTTGTGCTTGCTGCCCCCTCATTGCTTGTGCTTTTTCTCCTGCCCCTGCCCCCTCATTGCTTGTTTACTCTTTGTATGTGTGCTACATAATGCAGCACACATGCAAAGAGTAAATAAGGAGAACTAAAGATATTTCTCCTTGTTATGCCAGACTCAGAAAGGCACATAATATTGGTGCAAACGCAGATTTTTAACTCTTCATAGATATTGGTTTGTATCAAAATCCATGGGTGGATGCACAGAAACACCCATGCACCACCCATGGAATGGCTACCTTATGCAAACTAATGCAGGGCATTACATTTTCTTACAGTGCCACACATATCGACATTTGAGTGACTTTGTAAATACTAGGGGTGGGCAGTGAAGTCTGCTCGGCTAGCAGAGTTCCCTGAGTTTTTGGCACTCAGTGCTCTGCTTGCAGCTCGGAGATCGTAAAAAAAACACCACTGGCGGAGCGGAGTTTACCGGCACACACTCACCCCTAAGTATTTTAAGCCAAAGAACTTCAACTAGGTAAATCCTCTAACTATGCATTGACTAGTTTTTTTTTTTTTTACTTATTTTTATTGATTTTTCGCAATAACACAATCATTTTGTTCCTCAAGGCTTATCATAACCATTGCTTTTGTATATTAACAAAACAATCGAAAAACATCTCCCACCCGTCCAACCCCCAATTCTGGCTCAAACTAACATTTGTATGCATGACTGCAATTTATCACCCATGCGGATACAGTGATACATAGCTCATGTAGATCCATTACAGAATATTACTAATATGTATACAATTTACAGTGTTGTACCATGTACAGTGCCTATAACAACTGACATAATTTACATTCCCGATCTATACATTCCATTACTATTCCTGTAGGTCTTTGGCCCCGTCGCAGACTGTGTTCCCATGACTCTGCGGGAAGGACATCATTCCTTCACACACCCCCTACCTCATGGTCCTCAGCTTGGACCAGCAGCAACTTCTCAGGCATTCGGAACTGTCTGTCCTGATGATGATCCCATGACCGCAGTTGGGGATCGAAACATCGTCGACAACCACATCTTGACTCCAAACTTTTCATTTTGATTAATGTGCAGCATAAGATATTTTCCTCATTGTGACTACTGCAAATTATATATCGCTAAAAAGTCACTCAAATATATGCCTGAGTTCTGGACATCTGTTGATTTCCATAACCCCGTCATTTTCAGCTCACTGCATTATACTATATGCTTTTTCGTGTTTATTTAATGTGGAAATAAATTTTAAAAAAAATCCATTTGGATACTGACATGCACAACTCTGATTGTAGTTTTGTGATGATGACTGCATATTTTCCTTGATAGGGACCACTGTATCGAATAACTCACTGCGGCCCTTGGTCCCTTTTCCCTTGTCCTTTGTTCACTTGCTTAATATTATTGGCAAAAATATTGACCAATTGTCTGTAGATGTTGTATTAACTTAAATTTGGTGATGATTTTCATACATAGCAGCTAATTCTGTGGATATGTGTTGTATTAACTTCAATTAGGTTATATTTTTGTAAATGATATTTAGAAGACAAAATGCATTTTAAACTGTTTTTATTGGTATTTTATGTTCATTTGTATGCAATCCAATTGAGAGCATCAATCAGTTTGTCCATACATTAATAGCCAAAGATTTTCCACAGAATACATTCAAAAAGCCATACCTCAGTTAGGGTTTCAGTGTGTGGACTGTATCCTTACATGTATAGAGAACAGTATGATGCAAGAAAGTCCACCACATTGTTATCGGGTGGGACCTCTGGCTTCAGCTTCATCGATTGCTCCCGTCTCCCTGATTCCCCAGTGGACGTAAGCTGTGTACCTTGTGGTGCAGGGCAGGATTAAAATAGATGGCAATATGTGTAACAAGAAACACAGGCAAAGATATTCCGTTGCCTTACCCTGACCCTTTCCCTCATTCATCGTTTATTATGTCCCCCCTTTGTCTAGTCTCCCGATAGTCCTGCTTCATTAATGTGCTGTTCATTCACCCTGTTGCACCTTAATTCATCTACGTCACCTCCTGCTCTGACCAGGTCCGGGTTCTATGCCTCTATTTTCTTGCTGTGTTAGGCTCTTTGACTGCCCAGAAGTGTAACACGGGACCCTGCACCTCCTGTGGTGCAGGACGGCCCCCAGGCCTTCAGGGTCCACCCAACCCTCCTGGGTTGCCCTCATTCAACCCAAGGCCAATTGATGGTTACTGTGCAGGGTTTGGTGTGACAGGCTCTTGGCGCTCAAAGGGTAGCTGTGGAGGATAACTGGATATAGGAAATAGTTCAGGGTATGGTGCTACCAGGAAAGGGGAAAACCCAAAACCCCTCACAAGGACAGGCGCATGGTCCTGCACTATATGATAAGAACACAAAACCTGGGCACACATATAATTATTGACAGTTCGTCACAAAGTAATACTGTGGCGTTTGTCCATGTTTTACTACACGCATTAAAGCCACAAGATTTACATACGGTGCTGACCAGACTTGTATTACTTTGTGACGAACTGTCAATAATTATATGTGTGCCCAGGTTTTGTGTTCCAAGGCCAATTGATATCTATGAGATTGTTTGTATTTGTTAATTAATAGAGTACCATCTGTGAAGGGTAGGGATTCTTTGGTCTGCCAATTTCGGAGGGTCGCGTTTCTAGTCATTGAGCGTGTCAACTACCCCATTGATGTAAGTGTGAACAGTGTTGGTGCTAAAATAGTCCTCGTGAACTCCCCTTTTGATGTTAATAAGGTCCACCAGTTTGCCCTCCCTTCCCCATTTTATTTGCGCACAGTTATTGCTGAACAAGCGTATTATTATGCCAAGCAGGTTGGCTGGCATCCCCATATCTTTAAGTATAGCCCATCATTTCCAAGAGGAAATCATAGCAAAGGCTGCTCTCAGGCCGATGAATACTACATACAGGTGACCTTTGTTTACCATTACTGTTTTCTAAAGGATTGGAATGAAAAAATACACCTGATCTGTGGTGCTCATATGTGACCTGAAGAATTCCTCGAGGAGCGACAACATCCAAGATTGGATTTTTGCCAACAACGGCCTACGCAGTTTTTTATGTGATTTATTTATCAGGCTAATCGGTCTATAATTATCTGGGTTATGGTATTATGGCATTATATATTATATTCAATATAAATCCCTATACAGCCGGCTCAGAGGGATAAAGATCTCCTGGTATCTTGTCCAATCCTGAGGCTTTCCTCTTTTCCATGCTATCTATGGCTGATAAAGTCTCTTCCATGGAAAAGAAACTGAAGGGGCACACTCAGTCATGCACTGTGTTTAGATGATTCTCCTCAGCATCTGCACCCTCACTCCTGACCTGATCAGAGCACTGATCGATACAATATTGTGCCCAAATATGTGGCTGGAGGGGTCCCTCTTCTCATTCTGCAGGGCGGCCCCATCATTTTGCATTATGCCCATGTCATGCCCCCCTGTTTCTCAAAGGCTTTTTCGATACATCTGTCAGGTGTGGCATGCAAAGAAAGGTATAGATTCTAACTGATCTCCCATAAGCCTTGCACCTGACTGGCGGGTAATGTCCCACCTGGCTTCTCATTGGTTCTCTCTCCTCCCCGCTGTCTGCATCTTGCCTGAGGTCTCATCCAGGCAGACTGTGTGTTTGTTGAGTTTGAGGGATGGGCGAGTGGTCCCTTCTTCTGTCTGATTTCCAAATCCAAACAAACTACACAATAGTAAGTCGCAAAATACAAACGATATCTGCAGAGATGGTGTTTGGAAGAATGGGTTTTGGAAGCCATCACAATAGCCGCCTCCTTAAATGATGCTTTTCAAACCGCGTGATGGATGATGCATTGTGCAGAGCCCATGCTGAGATGCATTGGTGTAGGGTTAACAGATACACAGTCATCCTCTTGTGAATCGTTTAGTGACGGCTCACTTGCAGGACTGCCTCGTTCTGGATGTCATATCTTTTGGAGAAGTGTGGCTCACTGGTTAGAGCAGGCAGACTCTGAAGCAGAGGTCAGACCCGGGACCAGGGTTCAATTCCTGACGCGGCAGGGTCTTGAGCTCAAATGTCCACAGACTCGATAATTCTCGCTTCGGTGCCTGACCTAATCATGGGTTCACACTCTGCAACTCTGGGCATTAAGCTTGCTTAATCTCCACAACTGCCCCCTGCGGCGGGATGCCTGGCTTTCACCTTGGGGATGCCCTGTAGGGGCTATCTCACAGGGAAAAGCCAGGACGGGTTCCCAAGGCAAGCGCTTAGAGACCCCTGGGTGATAAGCGCTATATAAATCCAATATACAATACAATACAATCTTGGAGAGGGCAGAGAGAAGACTTTGCAGTGAGAATGGTCACCCGAGGCAGGGAAATCTTGCAAAAATAAAAAAATGATGCGAGGGATTGTACATGTTTCTGCCTGTACAGTAGTGGTTTTTTTAACCAAAACCATACAGGTAGCAGAATGTCATAAACCACCTAATGACTTTCCCTGAAATGAATCCACTTGACATTAGGCCCTGACAGCACCGCAAGAAAAAGACTTTACGTACAATTCTTGTTCTAATTAAATTATAGGGAGAGGATATATAAAAACATAGAATAATGTAAAGTGTTTAACCAATAATCTCCTGAACTGCGTAAAAGATAAGAAAGGGCATTCCTATAGGGAAACTGTAAACTAATGGCGGCAACTCACAGTGACCCCACAAAGTGCGCCTCTGGAGCGGGTACAGTACAGAATGCGTCGCATTCGGGTCCTTGATTGCTAATGGGTGGGGGCAGCAGGGTGTTGCATAGGGGGTGCACAATTCACGTAATTTGTTTTCGGGTCATTAAGTGAAAAAGCTAAACCAGCATTTAGCGCCGTATTTTAGTGTGATATGTCATTTTGGACGCGAGCACGTATTTTTATGTTAACAAAAATAGCAGAAAAACACTTTTCTCCCGCTCTCCTGGAATTACGCAATATGGCGTAATGTTGGAATTTCGTGTGACGCATGCAACACCAAATTTCCAAAATTATGCAACTGACACAATAGTAACTGAAAGGCTCCCCGGGCTCTAGTGTTGTAGCGAACCATTCCATATCTCTGCTCCTCTGACATTCAAAATCCCCAAACAAAGCAAGATGACAATTTCGGAAGCCTCTGTAAGATTGCGTGTTTACTTGCTTAACGGTGTCCGGCGCATCAAAACACTCATTCAGAGCAGGGGCCGCCTTAGGCATGTGCAAGCTGTGCACCTGCACAGGGCCACCAAACCCCAGGGGCCACCACGCCAATATATATCCTAAATATAATAATCCTCTGAGGATGGATACATATTTGCATGGCGGCCCCTGGCAGGGATTTTGCGGCCTCCGGCTCTGTTCCACTTCCAAACACCCTGACCCCCCCTCTTCACTGGCCTCCGCGCTCCGCCCGCCCGGACCCCCTCTTCCGGGGCCCCCTACCTACGCTCCCTGCCCAGGGCCACCATGAGCCTAGAGCCGCCCCTGTTCAGAGTGACCAGAATCGGAGATCAAGAATACATTTTTTGTTCCTCACCAGCAGCTGCTATGTTGTCAGTTGCACAGCCAAGATCTTTCTGAACTGACACACTTGTGAAAAGTTGGCCCGCTTCAGCCTGACCGACTGCCATCACAGATTATGAAGACAGACAACCTGTAGGTATGAGGTGACAACGTGACACGCAGCTCGATGGAGTGGCGTTATATTATTGGTTACCACGAAGGGAAGCTCATGGTTTCAAAGAAAAGAGGCACATGGGAGGTATGAGAGAGCAGGCCTTGTTTTTCTTTTTGAGAATTTCGACATTCCCCGGAATCTCCTTTTTTGGCAATTTTCCATCAATATACACCTGGCTCTTTTACAATTCTTTTACTCAGACCACCTCACCGAAACTTATGGTCTTCTGTAGGTACTCCTTTATGGCATCACGCCAGTCCTCCCCCTTCGTGACCACCACACCATGATTGTAATGCCATGGGATGTGTTTCATATTATATATGACATTAAATGCTCATGCTTCGGTGCAGTTAATAAGTTGGAAGAGTTGAAAATATTGCAGAAAAAAAGTGTTGCCCAAGGACTAGGTGTTGGGAGACAAGACGACATGGAGCCAGCGGGTTAACAAATAAAATAAGGAAATTATTATTATTGTAATGGCATATCTTACTGACAGGAGCAGTTGGGGGAATGACCCAGTAAAACAAAGAAAAAGTTCTGGGTCAGTTACCTAGTAGTGTCCACCTTGTAGGAGTGAAGATCCAATTAACTGACTAACCTATTCACCACTGAAATTACTTTATATTTCACTATACTAATTCAACACTAATCCTTCTTGGGTTCTGGAGAAGCGTGCTACTCACCGAAAAAGTGCTTAGACACCTCATCATGTGTAGTAAGCACTATATAAATGCAATTACAATACAATAGGTGTGGAGGCACAGTGGGACCCATGGCTGTAGACTACAAGATGCGAAGGCCTGGCTGTCTATATTTCCAACCATCGTTTCATTGTAACCTCTTTCTGTCAAATTATTTTGTTTCCTTTCCTTCAAATTAAAAGGAATGAGGATAGGAGGAGAAAATGAGTTTTATTTCTACTCAATTACTAGATCCGTCAGTGACAGTAACAGCAATCCCTTCATGATTTGGTTGGTACTCTGGCATGAAGAGCAACCGGTGTCCGTTCAGGACCTGGCTGCCCGTCTATGGGAACATCAGCAACATACTTGATGTTTTTTGGGGTACTCCATGGAGAAGAGAGAGAGCATCAGGGATGCTCAGCTGTCAAGTTCTTGCTTGGCTGTGCCTTAAGACCTGACATTGGAAAAGGTAATCGACATAGCGGTACTCGTTTTTAAAACTTGATTTAGGAGAGGTTTTCATATGCGCACACTCGACTCATGGAGAATGGAATGAGCATCTTACTGAAATGGTACAGGTAAAGATATTCGAAAAGATATACAACTGGAAGATTTAATTAGCTGTTCTAATACAAAGACCAGCTAAGTATTTACTAAAACGATAATGGGAATTGAGAAAAAATAAATTGGTAGCAAAGAGTTAGTCGGGCTAGTCAAAAGAGAGAATTAGACAAGAAGTACGAGAGGGCCGAAGGGTCCGAAGGGAGATGGATGAGAAAGAGGGATACCATGATAGGAGTCTGGGGCAGGGTTATTGACATGCAGATTGACAGCAGTGAGGACGAATGAGGAATGAAAGATGGAGTAGAGGAGGTCTGGACTGTTCTGGACTCCATTATCTGCCATCCTATACCTGTGGCTTACAGCTCGAACTAGAGGAGCAATAGGACACAAAGACGGGGACTCTTAACTGTTGATTTCAGATGTTTCGGCAAACACTCAAGCTCCTTTTGAAGCAAGATCAGCAAATTTCCCTTGTCCTGCACAAGAGAGGCCTTCCCGAATTCTTCAGCATGTCTACTTTTTAGAAAGTTATGACCTTGCAATGCATTCTCTATCCAGGACACCAACTGATGTGAAACCTAAAGACATAACTTGAACAGTTTGAATTTTTTGAACGCAGGCTCACAGCTCAAATTTTGAGTAGCAGAAGCAATAAATAGTTATTCTGGTAAATACTTCTTTTTATGAAAAAAAAGTATTTATATACATCATAAAGTAAAATATGACAGTCACAAGCAATGCCCACATGTGCTGTGAGGTCAGGGCTCATAAGCTGGTCCCTGGGTCTCACTACATTCAAACTAGCAGTAGGGGTTATTCCCCGTTCCCTTGAGGTTAAGCCCTACTAGAAGTCCGAGTCTCAGGAGTCCCACTCTGACTCTTGATTTAAAGTCAAGTGATCCAGCGCTAAAGGACTTTTCTGGTGAACAAGAGCCGCCTTGCCCGAAACCAGTCTTACCAACACCAGTATGATCTGAGCAAGTGGAGAATGTGAGTGCACTCCCTCTGCGAACACTAAAGCTGCAATAGGGATCTCTGGCAAGTGCTCCACCTGCAAAGTAGGCGGGCTGTGGACAGCTGTCCTGGAGTTCCACACATGCTGTCCTGCAGCAGCAGTGACCTGGTGATGCTCCATGCTCCCCCGACATAGGGTAAATCCTCTGTTCCTCCGTACAGCAGGTGGTAGGGGAGTGGGGTGGGGATAATGATCCTGTTTGCTCCTCAGGCATGGCTCAGGCCTGTTATGGTCACCACTGTCGCCTCACTCCTCCACCAATAGTCTTGAAAAGATCACACTTCTTCCTTGTACCTGGTGGACCCCATGACATATGTGGTCATCATCCCTCCAATGCACATGGGCTCTGAACCAGTCGGCACATTGGCTCTCTTCTCAGTGGACCTACCTGGCATACTGGGGCACCAACTTAACACCTCACACGGGCTATGGCCCACACAGTATAGCAGTACTCTTCACTGCTGCCCTACCTGGCACAAGGTTGTTGACCCATTTTTTTTAGCAACAATAATGGCTTTCTTCACAGCAGTTCTCTTTTGGCATGAGAGGGTTACTGACTTTTACTGCACACGGGCAACCACCCAGTTGGTGCAGCGGCCATCTTCTCACAGCTAGCTAAGGGGATCAACTGACCTGGATTCCCCGCTGGACTGCACTCCCTCAAACTTTCCCCTGTTCCTCAGTGGGCACACTGGTCATGGCAATCAGGAAGGCACTGGTGCTCCAGGCTGTATGGCAGTTGGTCTTAGACTCTCTGGGTGATGTCCCCTGACCCAGCTTGGAGTCGTGCAGACCATGGCCCCCTGTGCTGGTCACAGGCAGAAGTCTTGCAGAGCTTCTTCTCGTCACACAGCCCGACTCTGGCTGCGTGACAGCTGACATTTTTTTGGGTCTCAAGCTCCCTCTCAAGCGCCCCTTCTTACATTCCATTTCCAGACAACAGATGTGATTTAGGTTCTGAGTCCTTGAAGTTTATGTTGGGGGTTTGCTTAATTTTTAAGTGCCCTCTCATCTATTCTCTCTTCCTTCTGAAAGCAGTGTGTCACAGCAGGAGTGGATCAAAATGTGATAGACCCACAACACACGCAATGGGAGTGACTAGATGTCACACGTGGATGTCAGCCACAGTGATATGTGCATCAAAAGGTTAGCCCAAGGCCTCTGCTCTAGTCTCCATGATTCACTTATCAGCCACATATCCATTCTAAGATGTGCCCAAGCCTTTCCTTGTAATCTCTCTGAATTAAAGAGGACTGTTTAAAGGGTAAAAGGGGAAGTTTGGCTCTCCCCTTGCCAGTATGTGTCCCTCCCAGCTTACAGGAATACAGTGATACACCAATTTGTCTAGTGGATTCCTCTATCTCCTCTCCATGTTTCACCATGCAGGCCTGAGTCTCCCAAAATAAGTTCCAGGGTCTTCCATGTATTGTATATTTCAAAGGCACTCATACACCCAGTACATTTATTTATTTATTTATTTAACTTGTAACTCGCAACAGCTACCCGCAGTGGGTTTCAAGGCGCTAGGGATAGACTCAAGAAGAAAGAAATATCAGGTAATATCAAGCAGACCAGAACAACGGGCAGATCACTCAAAAAGCAAGGTCTTAAGTCCTTTCCGGAACCGCAGCAAGTTATTCTCCAATTTTAAAGCAACTGGTAAAGCGTTCCAGAGCTTAGGACCTAGATGAGCGAAAGACCGCTCACCCATTCTAGCGAGTTTGAATCTTGGGATAATGAAGTCTCCATTCCCAGAAGATCTAAGGGTTCGATGAGTCCTATATGGTTGAACTAAATTCTGTAGGTATTTAGGGGCTGTGCCCTGCCTGATCTTGAACAGATAACATAAGGCTTTAAATTTAATCCGGCTTGAGATTTTAAGCCAGTGTAGGTCACGCAGAGCAGAGGATGCTGAAATTCTCCTAGGGACCTTCCGAAGCAGGCGGGCAGCCGCATTGTGGACTACCTGAAGAATCTTAATGGTTGCAACATCAGCTCCCAAATAGAGAACATTACCGTAGTCCAGGCGGGAAACAACCAATGCCTGGATAACAGTTCTCTGGGTGGATAGGGGCAGCATCCATAAAATTTTCTAGAGCCATCTTTAGGTGGAAAAGCAGATCGCAGCAACCTTAGTAGCCTGCTGCCTCATAGATAACTTGTCGTCAACAAGGAAACCAAGGTTGCGAACCACTGTGGCTGGTTGTGGAAGTGGTCCCATATCACTAGGCCAATGTTAGGGGCCCCATAGATTTTCATTCTTGCCCAATATCACCACCTCTGTCTTCTCCCCGTTTAATTTCAGACAGTTCTTCTGCATCCACTCGCCACACGTACCAGGCCGAGCTTTAGAGCAGAGGGGCTGTTCTCATCTCTGCCTGACAGAGAGAAGACAATTTGGGTGTCATCGGCGTAGGAGAATAGCGTCAGCCCCGCTTCCTCCGCAATGGTGGCCAGGGGTCTTACGTAGATATTAAACAGTAAGGGGCTGAGTATAGACCCCTGGGGAACACCATAAGCCAATGAGCAGATTGTAGATGTAGCTTTGGCCGAGAAAACCTGGAAGGTACGCCCACTAAGAAAGAAGGCAATCCAGGCTAAAGCCGGGCCTGCCACTCCCAGGGAACGGAGAGATCTCAAAAGGATGGAATGGGACACGGTATCGAACGCGGCACTCAAATCCAGCAGGATGAGTGCAGATGTTTCACCTTGATCGATACTGTGTCGTAGACTCTCCGTAACTCCGAGAAGTGCTGTCTCTGTGGAGTAGTGAGCTCGGAAGCCGGACTGGGATGAGTGTAAAAAACCAGAACTCTCCACTAGATGGTTCTGTTGAGTGTTGACATGCCTTTCCAGGATTTTCGAAAAGATGGGCAACAGGGATATGGGCCTGAAGTTAGAAGGATTAGAAACATCAGCACCAGCCTTTTTTTAGAAGGGGCACCACCATTGCATGTTTCCATGCCTGGGGGACATGAGATTCCTTTAAAGAGGCATTTAACAATTTTGTAAATACCTGATATAAGTTGGGATCTAACATCTTAAGGATTTTGGCAGGTAAAGGATCGTGGGGAGAGTCTGATTTTACACTATTCAAGCATGAAAGGAAGGAGGCATCATCAAACAGTTGCCATTCCGTGAGCTTCACTGAGGTGACGGAAATTTCAGGCAACAACGAAAATCCAGTCTGGGATTTCTCTGCCGAAGAAGTAGAACTCAGTGAATCATAGATGCACTCAACCTTTGAAATAAAAAACTCCGCCAGCAACTGACATTGAGCCTCATCCAAGGAAGGGGGAATTGGAGTAGTATCAGCTCCTGTTAATTTCCTGACAACGGAAAACAGAACTCGAGGACAATTTTGCGCTTGCGTTACCGTATTCGTGGTATAGGCAGCTCTCGCACTTTTGCACTGCTTAAGGTAACCTCTAAGGGCTTCCTTATAGGCCACTTTCCGCTAGACGGAGTAATTACGCCTCCATCTCCTTTCAAGTGCCTTGCAGTTGGCCCGAAGAAGCTTCAACTCCTCTGAGAACCAAGGTACGGGCTGACGATGTGACATGGAACACTTAGATGTCAAAGGGAGCATAGTGTCCACTGCATTGCTCAACTATTTAGATACCATATCATTTAGCTCTGATATGGGCAGATCAGCCTCTGGAATAGACCCTAATATATTTTACCAATAGCAGGCACACATACACCCAGCACATATAGACCACAAATGCGCTGTGCAGCACTGCACATAAAACCAATGTAGGCCAAGGGTGAGTTAAGAACACCGCAGCAGAACATTACATGAGTGGGCCTGTCCAGCTTGCCCCAGTGACACAGTTAAACAAGCATTGGCATAGCCAATAGGTCTTGCTTTTGGGACCTTATAAGTATTTAGTTATGCAGTACTATATCCTTGGTGCAACAACATCAACTGTTGCGTGGCTAATCACTTATAAGGTCCCAAAGGCGAGACCTATTGGCTATGCCTATGCTTGTTAACATCAGCAGCCTAGACTCCACTAGTACATCACCCGTACCCTGAGGGCGTTTGGGATTACAGGCATGCACCATGCAGTGGTCAAGTTGGACTGCAGCGCCTGGGCAACTGGCATAGAAAAGTTGAATGGGGATAGATCACATGTACTTTACATTATTCTTGTGTCTGGTTGGAATGGCATGGGTTAGGAGGGTGTGCGACCTAAATGGGAAATGTTTTGGTGTCCTGCATGAATAGCAGAATGCACTCCCCCTGATTCCATGATCGTGTAGAAGCAGAGATTTTTTAAGGCATGGGTAAAGTGGGCTCTGGCCCAGGGGCCCCAGGCTTTCAGGGGCCCCAGGCTTTCAGGGGGGCCCCTTGAAGCCAGCTCTGTACTGCAAAGTGTCTTTCCCTGATGACCTTGAATAATTCTTAAAGCGATTGTTCATTGTTTTAAATACCGAGACATGCAGATTTTGGCGAAAGACTTGTCGTCAGCGCTGTCCCTAGGGTGCAATTATTAATCAATCAGCCTAAGGCACCAGTGCTGTGGCACTTGCAGTTGAGGTCGAAGTGGATGCTGAAGTTCACTTTAAAATGTGCGGAAGAACGACTTGTGGAAAAAAGTAGGTTTTCTCCACCCAAGTACTCAGTTATTTCACTAACTCATTGAGAAACTCAGCAGGTTGATGTTTTGACATTTATAAAGTGTCATATTAGACTCATATTACTGATGCATAACAACTGCCAGAACATACGAAGTATGCTACATTGGCACGATTTTGAAAGTTTGGAGACATGAAATTACAATACCTTGTTGACCTCGACGCCTAGCCGCATCATAACTCAGAACATGGTTATATGTCTTTTGGGAATTCAATCACACGTTATGTTTTTTCAAGATGTTAAAATATTTTCTTTGTAAGGAGCAATGTCAAAAACGACACTTGCACACATACAGCGATCACAGAACTGTCTAATAGACTGTTCATTACATCACTTGCTATAACTATTCTGAAAAGCTCTTATTTCACTTTGGCAACATCCCTGCTAACTCTGCCCTTTGAATTACGATAAAATAGCTCCACGACTGAGGGGCTGCGCTAGACCTGACTGGAGGTCTGTTTAATCATCCTCAGGCCAACTGCAACTTTTCCTAGTGCTTAATCTGAGAAGTCCAGAATTAGTGAACAACTTTCATTTTAAAACAGAGCCAGCTTTCTATTTGTGGTGTGTGCGGAAAGCTCGGTGGGTCAAGCATCCAAAGCGAAAATAGGTATAGAACCTGCGCCTAACCGGTTCGAACCCCCAAGCAGGGCTACTCAGCCTTTCATCGTTCTGAGGTAGCAAAAAATTAATGTCACCATTAATTGGATAAGAACTCCAATCATCCACCGTTCAACAGGCAAGTAAGTTAGAGGTGTGCACTTTCTAAGCTGTTAAACTCAATTTTCTCTGGTAAACTGAAAAATGCTATACCCAGTCGGACAGTTTGAAATTCTATGTATACTTTAGCCTATTGTACTTTCAAGATGTATGTGGAGAGAAAGGGGGGCAAGAAAAGTGTAGTGAGAGCTCCATCGGCACTGGGAAGTCTTGCTGCAATCTACACCTTTAGAGGTCTTGCATCATTCTCTGCCCTTTTCGGCCCTGTGAAATGCCCTTTGCGAGACTGGAAGTTTGCAGACTGGGAAAGGGGTTGAGACCTAATCTCAGTGCCGCCCCAACGCACACAGACAGACATACTGGGACAGATAAAAGAGGGTCGGAGGGAACACGTCACAGGTGTGGTAGACGCAGGCAGTATGTGCTGAAACAGGGACAGATGAAATGATCAGAGAGATAAAAAACAAGCGCGCATGCCTCTTGAAATAAAACTACAAGCATTGGACCCACGTGCGCCTCGCGCTCAAAGTTTTAAAAAAACAAGCCCGGGAGTTGTATCCGCGCACTAACATTTTTTTTTTAAAAATCACGCTATGACCTGCTGCAGCATAGAGAGGCGGGGATGGGGGGAGTGGAGGACAGCAGAGTGACGCGATCTGTGATGGGGGAGGGAATTAAAGCGCAGAGAGAGGCACGCAAGGCTTAATGAGCCTTGACAGAAACCCACATGGCGGCTGCATGTGCACGCAAGCTTAAGCCCAGGAAAAGCCTGTGGTAGCACTTTCAAAAGCCACTCACAAAATTTCTCGCAGACAGCGCATGCGCTGGCTCAGCAAGACCTAAAAAGAGCAGCGCATGCGCTGGCTCAGCAAGACCTAAAACGACCTATTCACAACCTACTGAAAACTACATGTTATGATGCAATCACCTAGCAAAGGCAGTATTCTTTCACTACTATGAGGGTAGGGCTTTGGGCACCCCTCCCTGTCCAACAAGACCTAATTTCGTAAGACAAGCCTATGTCTTGGTGTGATCCATGTTCGCCTATGACGGGGTGCACGTCCATCACTATGTAAGAGACTTTTCCGTCCTAACACCACGTTTCCAATCACCCATTACTTCCTGTTTCTTTACCACACTCTTGCATGCATGCTCTCTCATGCTCATTGTTTTTCTTTCTCTGTCTTCCTCTCTTCTCCTTTTCCCTGTTTGCTCTGGGAAAAATAAGTCCTGTTCCTCAAAAATGAGTTCTGATGCGACCACCTGCAGCCACAGGCACGAATTAAGCACTGCCTCTGATGCACACTGGCTGAGTTATTTGTGGAGAATCAGCTTTGACTTTTAATGATCTGCACTGTACATGTTATGTCAGTGCGGCCCATTCCTTCAAAGTTCTCATGCACGGTCAGTAGATTCAGTTCTTGGTCATGTCTCTAAAGATCCCACTGCAACAATTCACTGAGCTGTGTTTAAGGAGGTTGCTGTAGCCTGTGCTTGCGGGCTTATTTAGCTACATAAAAAGGGAGTTAGAGACATTATTCACAGTCAGTCAATGTCCGACGAGCCTTTCCAAACAACACGTGTTCTCAGAAACCACACGACCTTGTCGAGTCTGTGGTTTGTGGCAGCAGAACACAAGGGACTCGCCAATTGCAGAGTTGAGACTTCACCAAAGATCATATTTTTGAGGAAAAGAGCCACCTGATTTAGAAGAAGTCTGCGTCTGGAGTGTATTTATGAAAGCGTGCGTTGAATTGATATCAAACTAACCGAACTGTGAAGCAACTGAAAGCTGTACACAAGAGCTCCTGAGAGAGAGTGGGGACTTCTACTCAAGCGCGTGACTGAATGGCGTGTCCACGTGACACAAGTTGTGAATTGAGGGGTGCTTTTCTTTTCTGAGTCCTGGTCCATCAAGATGTGGCCACATTTAAATTTACCTCATGCATTCTGGTATATTTTATTCTGGTAGCTAATTAAAAGTAAGCCAGGCCAGAGAATCTGAGATACTTTAGCGGTAAAGAATAGAAAATATACAAAGTATATATGTAAACAAAATATATTTGTAAATTAAGATTGGTTAATTTTAATGGCATATAAAATAATGTCTGTAATGGTGTTGATAGCGAAGACTGGGGTTGCCGACCCACGGAATATTGGTGTGAGAGAGGAAAGACAATTTCTGTGCAAGAATAAGCTGAAAACCGTAGGTTTGATAAAATATTTTGTGTCTAAAATCCACTTACACGGACGGACACGTAGTTATGTTATGTTAATTCTGCTTATATAGCGCATGGCTACCCCAGCAATGGGGCGTCCCAGCGCTGCGGACATACCTGGAAGCAGAGCAACACAACAGAGAAAGTGAAGCTAGATGGAAGAGGATGGAGCTAGATGGAAGAGAACAGCCACGTTTTAATCTGTTTGCGGAACAGCAAGTGGTTGGAAGTGGCCCGAGCCCCAAGGGGGATCGAATTCCAAAGCTTCGGCGCCAGATGCCTAAAAGAGCGACCACCCGCTCGGCACCTACGGATCTTAGTCGTGCGTGCCAGTGACAGGTCGGCTGAACGAAGGGCGCGCGAGGGGACATAGAAGGAGCAGAGTCCCAGCAAGGTTTGAGGGGCGGTATTATACAGGATTTTATGCATTAGGCAGAGGCTTTTGAACTGGATACGTTGTTTAACGGGAAGCCAATGTAACCGATGGAGAATAGGGGAGGTGTGGCATCTTTTTGGCAGAGCGAAGAGGATGCGCGCCGCGGCATTCTGAGCTCTCTGAAGTCTGTTTATCACCGTCAAGTTAGAGCCTAGCATCAGGACATTGCAGTAGTCTAGATGGGATAAGACTAAGGCCTGAATTATAGTCTGGCGGATGCAAGGCTCAAAGAATCCAAGGATAGGTTTAAGAGAACGCAGGCGACCATAACAGGTGCCTGCCACTCTCTTAGCATGAGTTTCCATGGAGAGTGAGTTGTCCAACATCACACCCAGGTTTTTTACAGCCTCTTTGGGGACAGGAGATGGTCCCAGAGTGGAAGGCCACCAATGTGCATCCCATTTCTCGGTATCTTTACCTACAATGAGTATCTCCGTCTTGGAGGAATTTAGCTGGAGATAGTTCTGTGCCAGCCAGTTCGATATAGCCAGGATATCTTCCTGGAACTTAGTTTGGTCAGCCCCACTGTTCTTGGAAAAGGAAAAGATGAGTTGTGTATCGTCCGCGTATGATGTTAGTTTGATGTTACGATCCCTGGCCAGCATGGCCAGGGGGCGGACGTACACATTGAACAATGTGGGGCTGAGCGCAGAGCCCTGCGGGACTCCACAGTCCAGGGGATGTATGCTGGATGAGTACGGCGGGGCGTGCACTTGGAATGAGCGGTCAGATAAAAACGACGTGAACCATCCCAAGGCACTCTCCCTGACTCCGATCTCCCACAGTCTCGCAAGCAGGATCCTGTGGGAGACCGTGTCGAAGGCCGCGCTCAAATCCAGCAGAACGAGTACGAGTGTGAAATGTGGTTTTACATTTGCAAAAAACATTTTTACAAGACAGTTTATTCACAAACATTTACTCACACACCACCCAGCATGGGTTAATATGTGGCAGTGAATCTTGCAAAGGACTTCACCCCCTCCCAGGCTAAGAACAAACTGGGAACACCATTTTCGTGGTGGTGTAGATGAAGGGATGCCTCCGCAGGGAAAAATGTTTTTCTCATGAACAAAAAAAAAGCGTATGAGGAATACATGTCGAATCCACATATTCAAAACCATTTTTATGGGTGTAATTGTATCTTTTTTTACAGTTAAGGTTGCTGAAATAGTGTTGCATGGATAGAAATGGAAACTCACAAAACTTCTCTAGGATAATTGATTGGAAGCTGTCACTGCCACAGCTTTACAGTCGTAATCCTTGAAATCTCAGTGAAACTTTCTGAATTTCGATTCAGATTCAGATTGAGTTTCTCAATTTATATCCGCCAGTTTTTGGTGAATGCATAACACTGACATGGTTTTCCAAGCATACTACTTCCAAATGTTTGTTGATTGCAAAAAGTACTAAATCTGCACCCACTCGTAGGAGTGCCACTGCAAGTGCAAGTTTACTGCTAATTTTTATGTATAGATTGGCATTATGTTTAAGTGGAATAGTCTGCATCCGTTGCAAGTATAAGGTTAATTGAAAGATGTGTAATACGTGAATAGTAGTGAATGAGTAACTATCCACTGATTGTGAGCGCTTGTATGTGTCCATTCAGCATATGTGTAATTTTGTTCATGTGTAATATTTGGAAATGAATGTGCTGTCTTTAGTGGTCCATTCTCTTTATACATGTAAAGTTGACACCAGTGAATTTGATGTTTGGAAACTGTAACAATGAACATTTAATTACATTGAGGTACATTTGATATTCTTAAAGCATATTTGATCCATTATTTCTACATTTATAGACCTGATGGTACAATGCTCTGGTAATGTGCATTGGGTAAGAAAAAAACATTTGCTTGTCTGATTGTACATCTGTAAGAGAAGGCGGGTGACTTTTTGTACTGTTGGGACTCTCGTCAATGTTATTTGGAACCACTTCCAGAATGTTGATTTTGATACTGGGTTTCGCACTGCAACTGATTTACGACTGGTTTATGTAATAGATTCTCATGTCTATGATAAGGCCAAATTTACCATCATTCTTTGAGATGCTTGTTGTCTCCCAGTACTTGAAGGGTCTTTTGAATAAGCTCCAGCCAGTCTGATACAATAGTGTTTGAATCTCCAACTGGCTCAGATGGCTTCACCCTTTAATGGTCTTTATAACTGTGAGCTAAAATACCCAACGCCCAAGACCATGATACAGTTATCTGTGACTTCAGCTACAGTGAGGAGGGAGCAGCAAGCTCTTGCTTTAGATGTGCATTTTCCTAGGTTTTCTAAAGATACAAGATAATTAGGAGGGTGAAGTAATCCTTCTTGACCAAGTTTGAGAGTTATTTCCACATTAACCAGTTGGCTGAAGAGAGAAGGATGAAACTGAAGGCCTGATGTAAAAAGGAAAATCGCACAGTTTCAACTGCAGAGTGTCTTTTTAAAAAGCTTTTAAAAATCAATTTTGTAATCACAAAATAGGTTTAAAAGCCATAATGAATTGATATTTGGAAGGAGCGTTTTTGGGGCCTATAAATTATGATTCTTTATGGTATGTATCAATGTTTTGTGACCATAATCCAGTCGCAGAGCACTGAAAAATTACAGTCTCCTGTGTTAGGCTATTGACCCATTCACAAAAGGGAATGGGCCCCCTTGTTACCCTTTTCCTCTTTGTGAATGTAAAAAGAAAACATTGCCAGCTCTGAAACCATCTTAAAATAAGTTGGCTTTTAAAATGAAGCCCAATTTCCTTTAAAGGAAATCCTTACTTTATTTAAATGCGATAACAGACCAGGCAGCTGACTACCATTACTGTGATGGCATCTAATCTTCCTGAGTTGCAACCTTCCTCATTAATATTGATGAGTTGGATGGGACTTCAACCCTCCACGATTCGAAATTTTGTAAACTGAACTATTGGAAAATAGGTCAGCTTGCAAAATAAATTTTCATTCATAAAACGTTGGTGTGCGATTTGCATACACATTTTAAATAAGGACATTTCGTACATCAGAACCCAGAATCACTAAGGATCTCTGTCAATATATTTCCAAGAGTGACACAGCCATGAGCACAAGCAACTTTGTATTCCTGTCCTTGATCTTTTAAGGGAAGTGCCTTAGCTAAACAAATTATGTCTGTTTAGGGCTCGCAAGCGAAGCGAAAAGCCCTTTTGTAGGGGTTTAAAAAATGGACCTGGAAATTCCACATAGCTTGTGCGTGTTATTTCCTAGGTCCATTTTGATTGGGATTTGCATGCGTGCTGTTTTTTAACAGAACACGCAATAGGTCATAGGCGGTCAAGTAGCTCCGCCTATGGCCAATTGGTGTCTGTTATGTGCACCAAAGCCCATGTGTCTTCAATTATCGTGCCGACACAGGCGTGATAATTGAAGACATATGCCTCAAGTGGCGCGCGCGCGCACCACTCGTGGACGTTTTTTTACAGGACCTTTCCCCAGCGCCCGCCCTCCTCCCCAGCCCAGTCAGTTTCAGGGCAAAAACACAGTGTTAGGGACAGAGCACAGCAGCAGCGAGGAGAGCGCAGGGTGACGCACAGCAGACAGGGCACTCTGGCGCTCCAGCCTGGAGCCCAGGAGCCGAGGCGATGGCCCCTTCTGCCTCAGAGAGCCACGCAGACAGACTGTATGCATGTTCCTGGCCATGTCCTATCCTCAGGGTTACTTGTTTTTTTTAATTGTCTGTCTCATGGTTCTGAGCTTTACAAATTCCACTGTGACACAATGCCTGCTGACTATTAAGCAGACTGCTCAAGGCTGTGTAGCCGTCCAACGTAAGGACACAGTGAGCTTTTAGGAGTGTAAATCTGTCAGGACCACTCCGAAAAACGCCAGCCCATCGGGGTGGCTTGGAGGGGGCATCTGAACTGTTTTGTTTTTGCCCAGCAGCACCTTCTCTCCCCCATTTGTGCAGAGAGTCAGTCATATAGCCACATTTTCAGTGAAGAACTATGGGTAGTCGTGTCCCGGCAGACAACTGACAGAAGCTAGTTAGCTGTTGATTCAGAGCGAAGCGTATGCATCTGACCTATGGCCACTCTAATTATAACTACTGAATATATCGCTTGATTCTGCCTTCTAATTTTTATAAGCGCTTTAAACAACAGGTGTTACTAGTAGTTAATATAATAATATTCAGTGCACCTAACTCGCGACCTTAGGGCCAGAAGGTGTTATGCGAAAAGTGCCCTGTGTTATTACAATGGATGTCCTTCTAACCTGTAGTATCATTAAATTCACTTTAAATTCGGGGGAGCACTCTCCATTATCCATTATAATCATAACTGCCTCAGTGCATGCTTCCGAATCAAATGGATGTTTGACACAACACCGTGAGACCCTGAGGAAGTGAATATTTTTACGAAACATGTGTTGGCCAAGACATTTTAATACAAGTGAAAGGATTAATAAACATTAGGAACTAAATCTAAGAAGTGTGACCCTCAAGCATTTTGTTACTATACGCTCTTAAGCCATATAGTATACTTAAGGATGAGTAGGGAGCAAAGTTTTGGACTCTCTGAAACTTTCGCATCTTCTTGGCAGTAGGCCCCTGAAGTGATGAGTGCTGGTTCATTATTAAACAGTGTGTTCGGGTACACATCTACAAATAATTGTTGTTGCAAAGAGGAGGTGTCTGGGAAGTAATGCCCCTCTGATCCCTCTTTGTATGCCATGGCTAGAGGGCAGGAAGGAGGCAGGAGGCACAGCCTGGTTTAACAAATGTTGCATTTTCACAGCCTCTCCTCCCACAGACACAGAACTTGCCCACCTCAAGCACACACCCAGCTTCCTTTCCGATGAAAGCCCACTTTCTCCGTGCCTTGGCGTCTCCCCAGTTCACAGTGGATAAAACTTCACTTGGGCCCTCAAGATGAAATGCACAACTTGGCAGGAGCCAGGCTCTGAAGGCGAGGTCTGCTGCGCACGCGTTCACACTGCTTATAGCGAGCACAGCCCACGGCTCCTGTGGTGTTTGCGGAACAGATGCGCGCCTGCCATCCCGGGCTCCCGGACAAGCGAACTGCGCATTTTATCTGAATAAATAATGTTTTACATCAAGAAATAAAGCAGATAACGCATAGTATTAGAAGGACTCTTTATCAGTCCGTGGGTGTCAACCAAGAGAAAATGGACCCCTTTGTTTTCATACTTCGTAATGTTCCTTTTGGGAAGGGGGCGAAGAGGGAGAGAAGTGCAGCTTTTGGAATTTGTCACAGATGACCTGCAGCCATTGAGCACTACTTTCAAGGGCAGGCTGCTTGTGCAGACGGTATGCACTGGTTCAGCTCACTGCTTCTTGGAATGAACTACCTATCATGCTCTTTGGTATAGACCGTAGCACTCACTGCTCTCTCCTACTGTGTTGCTGTTTTATATAGCGCTGACTCGATGCGAAGGTATCGGAGCGCTATATATGAGCACCAATTACATTACAGAAGGGCGCATTCGTTTTTTAGGCACCATGACATGAAGGGATTTGCTCAGAATCACAGGATGGTGAGCGGGCGCAGAGACTGGAACCCGGTTCCCCAGTTTCAAAGTCGGCAGCTCTGGTTGTTAGGCCTCGTCCCCAGTAGTTTCAAGTTTTTATTTATTTATGTTTCGGAACTCTATACAGAGGTCCACATAAAATCTTCCAACATCAACATTTGGCTCATTATAACCACGTTTAGAAAAGACTAAATCTAATACAAATTCAGGAAACTTATAAAAATTATACAGCAGAATCTCTCATTTGGTGGATTGTACAAGGCAACAAGGAAATCAGAAGAAGAAAGAATATTTTGTTTCAGACAAATAGGTCTCAACCATTTTAAACGATACTTTTTTAAAACCGGGCAGACAAATAACATGTGTTTAACATCTTGATTGTATTTGTAGCAGAAATTACACTTTTCTGAAGAGCCATACCATTTTGATAACAGCATATTTAGAGGAAGAAGGTCCTGTCTTAAGAGAAACATAAAACGACGCACACCATGGGGGATATTCCATGAAACAAAAGGTTGGGGAATTCTAATTTGGTACTGATCAATAAGAGGAGACGGGCCCTTTTTGGCAATAAGGGCCTCTTTATCCAAGTCAAAGCTTAGATTCCAGGAGGCCAATTTTAAAGTCAATTTTAGCTGATGAGAAGATAAAGAGAAAAGAGTCAGTTCATCTAATTTCAGGAGTTTAACTGCTGATCTAAAATTCTTTACAAGAATAGAGTGTTCATTTAAAGGACCAAGAAGTTCTTTTCGGATCAAGTATCTTAATGAATCCGATTCGCCCTTGGCCAAACTGAAAACCCAGCGTACTACTCCAGCGAGGCCCTGAGCCCATGCACTGCGTAAACCAAATTCCAGTCTAAAAGCTGCAATAGTGCACATAGTATTGACCGTACACAGTTTCCGTAAAATGTTTCCCTCTGTAGTGTTTAAAAAGCCCCAACTCCCCACTTCTAGAAGTTCTATACCGTATAGTAAGGTAGCTGGAATTTTTGCTCTAAAAACCTCCAATAGATAAGCAAAGTGCCTCTGGCCAGTAGATCTATAGAGGGTATTAAGACCCCTCTCGTGGTACACGGTCTTCCGAATGGTATTGGTTATATAGGCCTTCTCACTTAATGAACTGGAAACTATTTTTCCCCAAAAAGTATAGGATTGGACTACTTCCAATCGAAGGCCCCCTATATTCCAAAAGAAGTTCCCAAATGTTTGCTTTTTTCTTCCAGCCATGCACATGACTTTACTCTTAGTTATGTTTATCCTCAAGTGATGGGATTCAGCATATGCGTGGAGCGCTTGTAACCGATTATTCAGTCTTCTTAGGGTCAAATCCAGGATTAGTATGTCGTCTGCATATAGCAGACATACTATCGGTTTGCCCCCCAGGGATGAAGCAATACCGTCACTCAAGGAAAGAGATTGGGGAAGATCGGATAAATAAAGTGAGAACAATAGTGGGGCCAACAGGCTCCCTTGTTTTAACCCATTGGCAGTAGGAATAGCATGAGAAAGACCCCTTTCACCTCCCATAAGTATTTTACACCATGTGTCGGAGTGAAGCTCCCGAACCAGATTTAAAAGCTTGGGGGGCATACCTAGGGATGATAGCTTTCTCCACAGCAAAAGCCGTGGAGAAATCTATGAACACTGCGTATAGTCTCCCTCCTCGGAGCTTGATGTATTTCTCCGATAAGACATGTAGTGCGGTCAGGTTATCTAAGGTGCCATGCCTTTTTCGGAACTCCGTCTGCTCGAGAGGCAAAATATTATTCTCATGAACCCACTTATTAATTAATTGCGCGAGGCATTTGGAAAAAACTTTACCGACCGCATCAAGAAGGGCAATCTGGCGATAGTTTTGGGGTAAATTTCTATCGCCCTTCTTATACAGGGGTATCAATATACTACCCTTCCAAGAGGGGAGAATTACAGAGTGTTTTCCAAGAGGGGAGAATTACAGAGTCCCCAGTACAGACTGCAGCCAGACTTCTCTCAGGACCTAACACTTGTGCGGTTGTCTTTATGCACTGCTCTCTAGAAGACTGCTGGCAGCTCCCCCAGACAGACTGGGCACACTGCTCCCAAGGCAGACTGCTCCCCAGTACTGATTCCTCACACTGCTCCCCAGTACAAACTGCTCCCCAGTACAGTCTCCTCACACTGCTCCCTAGTCCAGACTGCTCACACTGCTCCCCAGTACATACTGCTCACACTGCTCCCCAGTACATACTGCTCACACTACAGATAGCTCCCCGGAAGAGACTGCTCGTGCTCTGGTGATGTAAGAGCCCACCTCCCCCCAACCCCCAGCCACCCCCATTGTACCTGGCCTCATCCTCTTCCCCCTCCCTTCCAGTGTTACCCCTCCCTTGTGATCTGGTGACGTCAGAGCCCCCCCCCGCCGTGTAAGTTCCCATTTGGGTGAGTTGAATATCATGGGAACTTACACCTTATGAATCCACATGATAATCTTAAAGGATACCTTAACTTTGAATGTTGTCTTTTTCTTTTTATCCCTCTTTTGCTTATACAGGAGAAGATACCCCAATTTTTCCACTGAAATTGGATCTGGTCTGTAGATTTTCTTTCATAGCACATTAAGTTAATGTTGCAGTAGTGCATCATAGGTCCTGACGAAAGCCTATAAACGCTGAAACATGTTGACCATTTAACACTCATGGTGAATAGCAATTCCTTGCATGCTATTATCACTCTGCTTTTAAACCATACCATCTTGATGGACAGACCCAAATAAAGTTTTTCTTATGACATCAAGATAGGTATTTTTAGAACACTTGGATTACAATTCTTTTCCTTTCTTTCCTTTTTCACGAATTCTGAGCACTGTAACTTTGCCCCTACAGCCTGCATTCGGTCATCTTCTAAGGTTGAGGGTCAACCATGTGGTACAAGATTTGCTAGCCCCGGGTTTTTCCCGAGGAGAGGCACACTGGATACCACTATCACACAACCCAGATGATGAAGTTCCACTATTGAGTGGGCTGATGGGTATACTTTCCAGTCTGGTATTATGTATCTTTTCCTCCTGTGTATTCCTACATTAACACTTTTGTAATGTTTTTCCTATACATTAACCTCTTGGTTTTGTTTTTCAAAGGGTACACTTTCACAGGTTCCTTTTGAGTATACTTATGAATTCAGACTTCTGGTACTTTTCGTGTGTTTTATATGTACACAAGCCCTTGGAGGCACCACGTGCCCTAGAAGTGCGTCTGGGCTGCTGGGTTTACCCATGTGCTGTGAGCACACATCGGAGTGGCAGGGGCATACCTATCAATAGTGTGGTGTGTGCACACCCACAGCCACACACACAGCCACACACACACAGCCACACACACAGCCACACACATAACCACACACACAACCACACATACAACCACACACGCACAACCACGCCGTCAGTGCACACTTTCACCAGGCACAGACACCATCAGTCATCAGTGCACGCTTTCACCGGGCAGAAACACCACCAGCCGTCAGTGCACACTTTCACTGGGCACAAACACCACCTGCCGTCAATGCACTCTTCCACCAGGCACACACCACCAGACGTCAGTGCACATTTTCACCAGGCACACACACACAACTAGCAGTCAGTGCACGCTTTCACCAGGCACACACATACCACCAGCCTTCAGTGGCGCACTTTACTTTTAAACATATTCATATAAAACGCAGCATGCCACCATTGCTACAAAAATAAATACACATTTTATTGGCCTACAATTTATAGACTTTTGTTGCAATTGGTGTTGCAATATTTAGCAATGCCAATAGCTCAAACTTAATTAATGCGAGACCTATTGCATTGTAAATGCTTGTTTTAAGTATTTCTGTAGATGAATTTCAGTATACATGGATACAAGGAAAGCACTACAATTCAGATAACATCTCAGTTGAAAGGAAGTATTCTGTATGAAGCCAAACTTGGGTCAAAATAAAGCATTCGCCTGTGCAGTTTAACTTTTGTATTCACTTGAGTTCTAAATTCTTAACTGGTTATATACTTCCCCGGGAAGGGTGGAGGGAGTCTAGTTTGATTGTCTAAAATTGCTCCATTTCTAAGTAGAAATCATGGTGATGGAGGTGGGGGCTGAATCCTGGATTGAGAGGGTGTGGTGATTAAAACGGAACGGTGTGTGTGGCATGTGGAGAGCAAAAGAGGGAGAGAGCAGTGAAGCGTTTGGTATGTGTGGCTTGTGTGTCTATATCTCAATACCAGTCTAACATTTTTTTTGTTTTTATTTCCATTTACTACTGTGGTTTGCCCAGTTGGTAATTGTCTTTGGATCGATAGAAGCTTAAATTTGGGAGGTTTTCTTCAATAGTGAAGAGGCATTGGTTATAATATCTGAGCTTGTATTTGCTCTTTTATGTCCCATACCGTGTTACTGAAAGCTCTGTGATCATTGGGCATTGTTGGCCCAGCCCTTAATTGGCTTGGTGACTTTCTCACTAATCTGACTAATTGCACGTTCCAGGTTTTCTCTTCTGAGGCTGCATCCAACACTGTTCCTTCACCTTAAGTAGTTCCACAGGGCTCCATTCTGAGCCCACTATTGTTTAATGGTTATGTTGAGCCTTTGCCAACTATTACTGAAGAAGCTGGGTTGTCGATTTTTTCTTACGGCGACGACACCCAAATAATTTCTTCCTTGTCTACGGATAGAGCATCTAAGACATCATCCCTTCAGACTGGTCTGAGGGAAATTGCTGGATTGCAAGCCAATTCGCTCAAACTTAACGGCGAAAAAAACAGAAGAAATTCTGGGAAATAACAAGGACCTTTGGGGCCCCCGGCACTGGCCATCTGAAATAGGAATTCTCCCTCAACCCACTACTCAAGTTTGCAATCTGGGTATTATCATTGACGACCAACTGTCAATGAAGCAGCAAGCAGTGAAGGTGGCATCTACATGCTTCGCCATCCTTAAATGGCTTAGAAAAATCCTCTGGATGCTGCCAAGTTCCACTCAAAGATCTGTGGTCCAGGCTCTTATTACATCCAGACTGGATTACGGCAACATCCTGTATCTAGGTGCCAACAAGGATGTGATACGCAGATTGCAAGTGGTGAAGAACACAGCTGCCAGATTGCTCAGTCAGACCCCTAGAATGGCCTCTGTTTCAAGCTCTCTCCGTGATCTTCATTGGCTCAGGGTTGAGAATCATGTGAAATTCAAAGCCCTGAACTATACGTTCAAGATCAAGTCTGGTTGTGCCCCTCAGTACTTAAAGGCCATCGTCTATCCTTATATACCATCACACTCTCTTTGCTCTTCTACTCAGGCTAAATTCTCAGTTCCTAGGATCAGACTGTTACGACTGGCCCTTCTCTTACCTGGGTCCTCTACTGTGGAACTCTCTCCCTCCACCTCTTAGGAACGAAACTGTTTTCCGTAATTTTCGCAAACACTTAAAAACCTAGTTGTTTAACCAATAAGTTGCTCGTACACACTTAATAACCTGGTTGTCTAACCAATAAATTGCTTTTTCCTCCTTTTCCCTGTCTGGCGGCACCGGGAAACCTTTTGGTAGCTGTGCGCCGTATAAAATTAAAATAATAATAATAATAGGAAAACAAATCATGTTGAATGTATTTGGGTTTCGGTATACTTTTTGTAGATTTGAGTTGTGGGCTCATGTTGGCCATAGGAAGGATTGGATGGGTTTGACTATGTAGTGCATTGTGTGTCTGGGCTTGTGAACCTGTGGATTCGCTAAGATATAATTAAAACGGGGAAACATCACCATTTTCACTATTTGGTCTCTCTCCCAAAGGGATAGTTATAGCTGGGACCATCTATGTAAGTGTGACTATACTACGACATGATGAGGTCTAATTTGTCGTTCTGTTGCCTTAACCCCTTCCATGCTGATGACGAACCCCAGCCGTCATGCACTACGGTGCTTGTGTGCTGATGACGGCTGGGGTTCGTCACGGCCTGCCCCTGTTCGTGCTGTTTACAGCACACCAGGGGAATCGCGGCCGCATCGAAGGGGTTAAGGGCCCAATTGTTTTAGGTGTGATGTTACCCATTGAGAAATTATGATCTCCTGCCTAGACCTGGATTGTTGATTGAGACATATGCATCGCCACACATTTCAGCCAATTGCTTTTGTACCCTCAAAAGGCAGCAAATAACTTGATTAATGAGAGAAGCTCTCTGGTAGGGAGGAATGAGGGATGTGTAATTGCTGATTGCTCTTGAAAGTGGTTCTAGGGCCAATATGATCTGTAAGGTAAAAAGAATACAGCTCTGTATAGTACCTTTGAAATTTGGGAGGGGTTTTGACTGAAGTCCCCCCCATCCCCCAATTTAATTGCAATTCTTGTGGCCGAATACAGTAATGGACTTGGGAAAAGAAATCAAGAAAAATAAACGTTCTCATTTAACTAATTTGTATGCTTGAGTGAACGTGTGCTGATCCCCTTTGGATTGTCCTTAAACTGCCACAACACATGTGAAAGAAGTTATGGTTGAATCCTCGAGGAAAGGGCCGGTATAAAGCCTACTTGTGTGGCATGAATTGATGAAATTAACATTCTGATTGTGTTCACTGGTAATCTCTGCCAGAATTTTGATGTCTGCTTTCAGTAGTGATATTGGTCAGGTGCGTTTGGAAATTCAGTGATCTTTGCCAGTTTTGGGATCATCAATACCATTGTCTTATAGGAGAGTGAGATCTTGCTTCTGAGTGTTACAGCCCCTTTGTGAGTCAAATGTGACATACTCATCAATTTGGATTTACTAATTCTACTGAATTTTACTCTGAAACCCATCGGGAACCCTGTGTTCCTCCTTTCTTTTGCCCGTATTCAGTAAGAGTGAACAGGTCAACAAACCAGTTGTCTGTTCACATTATAGGAATGTAATTCTTTTTCAGTGGTGTTTGTTAATCTCTATGTCAATCCTGTCATTACCTTGTATAATATCTTTGAGTATAGCCCTGTCCATGTTGTTTGCCTTATCCTGACTGTTTCATTTATCTAATATGGGCTCCATGACTAGATTCCTGTCACCACCTGTCACTGAGCAGGTGCTGCTGATTTCGATAAGAAGTCTAACTGTTTTCGAGAGGAAGGCCAATTTTGATGGGTTCAGAACATAAACTGACCCTAATTAAAGGTGGAGTTTTCAATTGACATTTTCAGGAAAACCTATCTACCCTCCTCAACTACAGTACCTTACATGTATCCACTCAACTTTTTGTTTAGAGTATTTTTATCACCATTGTGTCACCTGTGTGTGGTCGTTTGGCTCTCCAGTTGCTGTATTTTGTTGTTTTCAATTTTGGAGAAAGTGGCATTTTGTGATAAAGTGAAATCGCCATGTTTATTACTCAAGTACCTTGAAACGAGTCTTGTTTTGACAGGGAGAAGGTGGGAAGACAGAGCTGCAACTCCATTTAAGGACCTTGCATGTTCTTAGGATACCAGATATAGCATTTTTGATGGTCTCTGCAGATCATGTTGGGGGACAGAGTGATGGAACATATGGGTTGGTCATTTCTGCTGCTTAATGGCTATATTGTGGAGTGGGTGTGAATGTGAGCTCCAGTTTCTGCTAATTGTTCATGTGACCAGTTTTTATTATAGTTGGTGTAGCACCTGATTTCCAGGGTGATCTTGATTTAACACCGTTTTTATTTAATGCTTTTTTCACTGTCCATAGGCCAGCCTTATCTGGGCCTTTGTATTGATGGTGTATGGGTGTGGCCTGGTTTTGTAGCGTTGACTTTGGAATACTTTGATATGTTTGTTTCTTTGCAAGTTAATGGGTGAACCACCACAGATACTCTTGTATCTGCGTTGGCCATGCTCTCTAAGAAGCATTCTAGGTTTTCTGGTTTGGGGTATTCCAAGGTTTTGCAGTTTAAGGTGATTATCCCTTCTGAGATAGCCCTTGAGTAAGTAGGTCTGGGATACATTACAGATTTTATTTGCCAACCCCTGAGGTTCATGGTTTGGTTGAAAGATTAACTTCAATTTAACAAATTCTAAGGGACTATTTGGGTCCGGACCACATGCTTTGAATTTCCTGCTTGAACTACATTATGAGCACTTTGAGGGACTTTGGCAGACCCGATTTTAGTTTGTTTACCCAGATCACATTACTAAAGCAGACATTGTGTGGGTCAAACATTCCTTTACTGCCAAGGTGTGTGCAGAGAGGGAGTCCCTTGTGCAGACCAAGCGCTCAATGATGCACTATTACATGGTCGACTCGATGAGCAGCTTGGAAATTTAGTTGACCCTAGATATGCCCTGGTACCACAGAAGGCTTCTGACCCTGTTTCGACTGAATTTGATTATTTTCTAATCAAGAAGAACTGGCTCGCACTCTTAAAGCTCGTTGTTTGTGTGGGAAGCAATTTTTTATGAAAACCCTCACCCACCAAACTAGTTGGTGGCATGCTTCGTCATCGGGTTCCACCCAAGGTGCTGAGTGCACCTCGGGTGTTTTACAATGCCTGAATTACAGCGGACCTGTATTTTATGAGCGCAAATTGGTGCAGTGAAAGTGATGTTAAAACGGTCTACAGGGTCCCTTTTAATAAAGGTACATTTTTAATGGTGGGCCCTATGACAAGGTTAAAACTGGAGAAAGGTGGATATATGTAGAGTTTATTATTATGCCTCTGATATCCTGAAAAAAGGTCTACATGTTTCAGCCAGGCTCCGAAGTGTGCTGGCTTTCTTCAGAATCTGTGTGGTAGTGTGTGTTAAAGAATGTGATGGTCAGATATAGTCTACTTGGCCATTTGGAGTGACAAGTGTTGCACACGCTAAGGTGCGGTAAAGGAGGGAGATTGTATCCTCCTAGTGCTGCTGTAAAACTATGGTTAACTCGCCATGTACAGCATGAATCCTGCAAGGGGGCAGGACCTGTAGTCACACGTTCGTCACGGTTGTCTGCCCTCTGCTCGTACCTGCTGCGGCCTTTGGATTGGGATTCTGTCATTGAATTTGATTCTTAAGCTTATGTTTGCTACTGATGGCTGGTCCAAAGCTTCTGAGCTTCCCGAGTGCACTTGTGACATGGTTTCTATTCTGGATACATTGCACATTGTTTTTCTCTCTTCTAGATTTAATACATTATGGACTTAGGGTACAAATGTATCCGGCCGCTCTTGTTACCGATGACCTTTAGACATGTGAGACAGGCTTTACTGTTCTTATAATTTTTATCTACTCCTAATGTATGTTTTTATTTAGCATGGTTTATATGTGGTATTTTAGGATTGAAGTTTTATGTTGAAATCATTCTATTAGTTGTTGTTTTATCTAGTTGTATTTTTCATGTCATTATGAGATGTATGTTTGCACTTGCACTTTTATGATGGGCATTGCTCAAATCAAATGAAGATTTCTTGTCTTGACTTGATTATTATCATTGACACTGGCTACAGAAAGTCAAACCTAATGTCCTATTTGTAAACTATGGGCCAGATGTAGGTTAAGTACATTCAACCGATTCTAAAATACCGAATTTTACCAATTCGATATTTTAGAATCGGTAAATGCTATGTAGCAAAAAAATCTGTAAACCTTACCAAATCGGTAAGATTCGGTATTTACCGAATCGGTGTTTACCGATTCGGTAATTGCCATTCATTCCTAGGGGCCTGAAGGCCCATAGGAATGAATGGCAATTACTGAATCGGTAAATATGGATTCAGTAAAATGGGGGACACATTCAAGGGTGCCAGGGTGTCACTTTGACACCCTGTTGCCCCCCTGAATCGTGCTTGTTTGCAGATGTGGCACACATACATGCCCTAAGGGCATGTATGTCTGCTACATGACAGATGAAAATGCGCAGATTTGCATTTTCAAAGGTATTCGTTATTTACCACCAACTTATAGTTGGTGGTAAATAACGAATCCTAAAATGGGAAAACGCACTCATTTGAGTGCTCCCTACATTGCAAATTTGGTAATTTACCGATTCGGTATTTTAAGGAATCGGTAATTTACCGATTCCTTAAAATACCGAATCGGTAAATTACCGAATTTGCAATTTAGGCCACCTACATCTCAGTAGCCTAATACCGGTCGGTAACGGCCGAAATTCAGTAATTGGGCGACCTACATCTGGCCCAATTTCTCTTAAGGAATGAAGATGTTTCCCGTTGAGTGTTTTATCCAAGGAGAAATGTGAAATGTGCGTCTTTCAAACATAGGTGGACCAAGGCTTGTTTGATTTTTCCTGCCTGTTAGTGTCTATGGAAGCAGGCATTCATTTGGTCTTGGACAAAATGAATTGAATTATCCTGTAGGTTTGGTCTGGGCACTCCCCAGAATTTGAATGGAGTAGGGAATTCCACATTGAGTAGGTGAAGTCAGAACAACGTTAGAAATTTTGAGATATCTGCTTTCTCCAAATTTTCTAGAAGCCCATTTAAGTGGTCATTTTTGTCTTCGTGATAAGTCTTCAAAGTTCTTGACGCTTGTTTGGGATTTGTTTTGGTATTTTATTCTCATATCCACTGAATCTAGGTTCTGGTTCTAAGAGGAAAATTCAGTGCTCACTGATGAAATAACTGAGGCCATCGTAATCATAGTGGCATCTAGTATCGCAACAAAAATCTTCATGTTCAAAATCTCTCATTGTGGTTTCAGGTGTAATTTCTGGTGATTTAGTCTGTTGGAATGGTTGGAATAGCTGTGGCCTTCCATGGTGACCATATGTTGGTGTGCCAGTATTGGGCTATACATTGTTCGTGGATCAAGAGTGCTGAGTCAGGTGTAGTTTTGTTGGTGTTACATGTCTATGAGCTATACCTTGCTCATCATTTCTGGGGCAATTCAAATGGTCATGTTTCCTGTGAGATCATGAAGTAGTTACCACAATGTGTGGGAATGATAATGGGGTTTGGTCTAATCCGATGGTAGTAACAACACTTCTACAGCTTATGGTCAGTAGGGTGCACTAATTGCAGCGTATAGCTGGTTCACATTGACATTGATGGTTTTGTGCATATGCCATTTACGTTATCTCCCGGCTTCCACTGGTGGGAAGGTTTACAGGTCCAGGTCTTGCATAAAGGTTTTTTACTATGCTTGGTTTAGATTGGAGATCACTTTTGCGTATTTTATTTGGTATTACGGCCAGAGGTGTTAGTCTGGTTTAAAAAATAAATGTCAGTATGAACATATCCTTACTAAATCATTTTATGGTGAATTCATCTCCTGTGCTTCATTATTTAATCTCATCCATCTTGAAAAACTACCCAAGTAATTTCTCTATGTTGATGTGTTGTTATCAGGCTGTTCTTAGTATCTGCTGTATTTGTCTTTGCCCACGGTATTATCTTCCCACCATTTTAGAAGACGGCCACGGTCAATAGTTTCCAGTTTTCATTTGAGAGCAATAGACTGGTGGGTTTCTGTCTGCCTGTCTCATTCTTTGTCATGGTAGTCAATGTAAGCATGGGGTGGGGAAGATGAGGGGGGTGCTCCGGGTTCCCTCCCATTTTCTTTTTCTTTCTGACTCACCTGCCGGTCCCTCTGGGTGGTTTTTCACCATTCCTGTTCAGCTTTGATGCTCCAGTTACAGCACTTCCCCAGTGTTTCATCTCCCTGGATGCATTATCATTGACACCTGTTGCACCTCTCCATAAGTACATCTAGATTGACCCCAGGCCTTTCGGTGGGCACAGCAAGGTTGCCATGTATATTGAGGCAAAGACGGCTGCAGACGGATGGAGTGTGGGGGTCTCCAATTTCACTCACCGTTTGAATTCCAATCTGGTTAGGATTATGCCTCAGTTAGCATTCTGGAGATCCTGACTTTTCGTCTCTGGGTGGCTGAAAGGAAGGGTTAGAGCAGTTCTCTTTGTAGCCCTCTATGTGGTCAGCTTTCCAGATCCTCGTTGTGAAGATGTCATTTTGGTGCTTAGGCTCCATTTAATCCTAAAGGATGACATCTTAATGGACTGTTGATAATAGCAGGCTTGAAATATGGCAGCCCTCTCTCACAACATCAGTGTGAGGAGTTATCTAATTTCATTTCAAAGAAAGTGCAGATATTCAGGCCTAATTTTCCCTCACACTGGAACCCTATGTTCAACTCGAGCACCTTACTGAGCCCGGCTCATTGAGCACATTTTAGCTCCTGGATCCTCCAACTTTTGTATCTCTCCTTACCACTACTAAGTCAGTTTCACCGCTTCACCCATGCCCCCCTCGGTGTTAGGTAAACTTGAATCCAAATCTATGGACTTGCTCACCCAATTTTCCATTTAAGAGAAGTGCTTCACTTTTGGAAGGCACGGCTCCAAAGGCTTGGAAACATACTATGGTGATGCCTTTCCTAAAAAAGTCCAATGTTGACACTTTTACCTGGTCAGATGGTAGACCAATATCTCTCTTGCCCATCCTATCCAAAGTTCTGGAAAAGCATGTGAACAAACAGCTCACGAGGTACACAGATCTTACTGGCTTGCTCCATTACTCCCAATCAAGCTTAAGAGCAGGCCATAGCACGGAGTCAACCCTCCTCGCCATGAAGTATTATCTCAGGCGACAGCTTGATAATGATGACACTGCAGCACTGATTCTTTTGGACGTCTGCACTGCTTTTGACATGATTAACCAAAACACTTTACTTGAACGACGAGAGGCCTTGAGTGTACAAGATATGGCCTTGTCATGGTTGGCCTCTTTCTTGCTAGATCGGTTTTTTCAAGTCCACTCACATCAGCATCTCTCTGAGCCATACCTTCTACCTACAGTGGTCCCTCAAGGACCTCCTCTCAGTCCAACCCTGTTTAACGTGTTCATAAGACCACTTGCAGACACTGTAGAAAACTTTGGTCTTACTCTTCTTTCATGTGCCGACGACACCCAGATCATTGTCTCCCTGTCATCTCAGGAGAACCTCAGAGGAAAGGCTTTGAACAGCTGCCTCACACAAATGTCATCCTGGATGCATGCCAACTCCCTCAAGCTAAACGGGGATAAGAGTGAGGCTTTATTGGTGGGCAACCATCCCCACTTTTGGAGCCTGTGGCAATGCGTTCATTTCCTTCCCCTGTTCCCCTAGTCAAGAATCTGGGGGTGTGGCCTCTTGAAAGCTTACCCATGAGTTATCGAATTACCAAGGTGGCTGCCACGTGTTTTGGCATTCTATGATGGCTTAGGAACGTCATGAGATGTCTCCCTAATTCTGCATACAGAACCGTTATCTAGACTTTGGTTATTTCCAGGCTGGCTAAAGGAAATATTCTCTATCTGGGAGCCAAGAAAAGCCTGCTTAGACAACTCCAGGTCATGCAAATCACAGCAGCAAGACTTTTACTACATCCCCAATCCCCCCCAAATTCTACTTAACCACTAGTATTCTTCGTGAACTTCTTTGGCTTTCAATTGAATGTTGTGTTACATTTAGGGCACTTTGCTATGTTCATAAATGTCTTTCCAACTCAGGCCCTATCTATCTTAGATCTCTGGTGTCACCATACATGCTCAACCGGGCTTTGCGATCTAGTAACTTGTACTTCTCGCTATAATTCCTCGAAATAGAAAATCCTGGCAAGGAGTCCATGCCTTCTTCATAGTCCCAAAGCAATTGAACTCCTTACCCCATAATCTGAGAGCCTGCTCTTCGTTATCGCTCTTCTGTAAGAAGCTGAAAACGTGGCTGTTTCAATCTTTGGTGTGATGTTAACTTGCGTTCCATATTGTAGCGCAGAACTGGTAAACTCTTCCTAGGTAGCCTCGTGCTCAACAAATCTATATAATAATATAAGAATAATAACAACTCTGTCTGATGGATTTAATGTACATTTTACTATGGGTTGAGCAGCCACAGTTGCTTTCACAGGATGAGCGCTTTGGCAAAATATATGTAGGGAGGCCACTTATTCTGTACTGAAAACATTTGCTCAGTATTATTTGACTCGGGAGCTATTGTTGAGATGTTTGAAAGGTTTACGGTACAAGATATCTGTCGCAGCCCTGTGTATCAAGTGGCAAAAACAAGTTGACAGTCACGTTGTTTCCTGCAAGCCATAAACTATCAGTAGCACACAGCCTAAGCAGTGTAACTCAGTACCAACAATAGTACAATTTGATAGAAAACACAGAATCTCTAGGCATGACAATTGTAACTTGGACAGGTTATTTCTTGAAGGAGAATTGGTAGTTTAAAATGTAATCATTGGAAGTCTACCGAGTGAACTATAAAAGCAAGAATACCTTAAAACATGCTAGTAAGAAAGTGATGAAGATGTGAGAGCCGATTTTAGTAATTCTGATTGAGGCCAGTGTTGCTGGGTCACAATGCTGCTTCTCAAATCTAGGAGTGACTCTGTTCATCTTACTTTGACAGTCTTGAGAGGTTTGGACACTGTAGATTTCGGACTGAATATTTAAAATGGCTCTGTGAATTCTCATCAGCAGCTGGGTCCTAGGGATCTGCAAATGTGAGTCTGCATCCTGCATCAAAGAGGTTATAACTACAAAATGGTAGTTCAGTAGACTCCCAAATCTATAAGCAGAGTGAAAAATCCCCCTTGGAAAGCACTGTTCTTTTTTTTACTTTTGAGGACCTGTATATACCCTTCTGCGATATCCCACATTGAGTCAAGCATGCTCAAAAACAAGTGAAAAGATTTAAACCAATCAACAAATAGGGTCCACTTTGACAACATTTCTAGTTTCATGCCAAGTTTGGCTTAGTTCCTTTGAGCAGTGTTTGATGTAGCGAAGACTAAGAATTCTTACGGGGTTCAAAATGAAAAATACTTATTTTCTGACCTTCATTTTACTTTTTACGTTCTGGGTGGATATAAACGATCTTTAGCATTCAGAAACCTAGCTCATGAGCACTAATTGTGTGGAGAAGTTCATGCAGATTAGAAAAGCAGCTCCAATGTTATTAGCAAATCAAATAATGCTTTTTCATATGTAAGCGAGAATTAACCCTAATTACGAGGTTGCTATCACAGACGGTCTCTATATAAATTAGATGTATAGTAAATAAAGTCCATTTTTGAGGCCTTGAACAGAAAAACCTATGAAAGGGTGATGGTCCATATGAGTGATAGATCATGTTGGCCCAAAGGATTTATTATTCTTCAAAAAGAGAATAAACAGCTTAAGGCAGTATTTTTTCAGTATCAATGTCAAATTTGAGACGAGAGGTTTGTAGCAAGAGCTGTAGAACGGCAAAGATAGTCCGAGAAGGACTACGGCACAATTGCTCATAAATCCATTTCAAATAGAGGGCCCAAAAGATGGATCCGCGATATTTTAGCATGTGACAATAACAAGTAATATTCGCATCTCCTCATAGAATTTAATAATAATCTCAAAATCCAGTTATTTGTGGAAGTAGGAGGGATCACTATGCAAATTATTAAAACCAGTCGATAAAAGGGAGGGAAACCTATTGCACAGCTAGGCTTAAGTAATATAATGTAAGGTGGATTTGTAGAGCGCTGCTTGTCATCCAGGAGGGTATCCAGGCGCTGGGGCTCCCTTTGATGATAGCTTCTTAATCTGTTCAATTGTTTTGCGGAAACAGCACCATGTGTTAAATTGTACGTGTAAAATGTTTAACTATGGAACATTAAAGTGTGCCCATGCGTGCAGATACAAATATATTTGCATGTGTTCACTTATCAAATGAAGCATTGTGAAATTGTGGAATTTAATCACTTGTTTTCTCTTCTACAGATGAAGCAACAGTGAAGAAGAAACCACCTCCCAAAACACCGCCCAAAGCAGGTAACTGGATGCAAATCACATGCTTGTTAATTTCAGATGTAAGGATTTTGCAGGAATAAGAAGGGACAGAAACAAGGGAAGCAAAGGAAAAAGAGCTGTTTGTGTTTCCGAATACTGTGGTCCTTGAAGGCTCTCAGTGACATGATCAAAAGGTCCTCTGATAGCTCATTGGTTGATTGCTAGATATATAGGTCAAGCGGTAAATAATATCTTTTTGAGAGACGTTTTCTGTATAAGCCATTCTCAGCCATGTTCACATTACTGAAGATCATTTTGGCATTGACTGTGTGAATGTTACTTTAAATTGAGTTGAGAGACAGCACTGCAGTACAGATATATTTTTTATGCTTTGTGTTTCACAATTCTTTTTTACATGAGTGGCATGCTTACTTAAAAGGCAGCACACAACTGTGAAATACAAAATTATGATACATTGTGAGGATTTTGTGTAACATGAAATAAAGAAAAATCGTGAATTTCAGCTATGTAATTAACATTTCGTCAATGCATCACGTTTTGCCACTCCACATATTACATCTTAAATCAACATCATATCACCCGTATGTAAAATCAACAGGACACATTACACTACACTGTAGCACACCACTTCACTCCATCCAACTCCAGTTTACACCACTAGTTAATCACATAACACCTTAATACATCCCATCGCTACATTAAACTTAGAAGGTTGCTCACTTATCATCTGTGTTCAGCAAATATCCAAGCACACCCATCTATGACATGTCTGGGATCATTAAACTTAGGCATACAATATATCGCATAATTGCATAATACAGCTCACCGCATAGCACACCACCCTGCATCACACCATGGCTCACTGTTCCACTTATTACAACACATTGCTTCACCTTAGAACATTACACTATGTTATAAACCCACGTTCTAATATTCCAGACTACAGTTTATAACTCTGATTTATATAACACTCCATATCAGCTGACTGTGCAAAATGCCAAATTACACAACCCACACTAAACTGGACTAAACCACCACATTCCACACTACCACATTTTATTTATTTATTTAGTTTATAGAGCGCGACAGATACCCAAAAAGGGCTTCCCGGCGCTAGACAGAAATTTGAACTGGAGGAACAGAAAAGGGTTTTAAATGGGAGACCAAAAGCACTTATTGGTTAAAAAACCAGCTTTTAATGGCCTTGCGAAAGTGTAAGTACCTATTTTCAAGACGGAGCGGTTGGGGAAGCGAATTCCAAAGCTTTGGGCCTAGGAAGGGAAAAGATCTACCTCCCATCCTAGCCCGGCGTATTTTAGGGACGCAGAAGAGACCTTGGGTGGCAGATCTCAAGTCTCGGGCAGGCATGTAGGTGTGCGCAAGGGTCAGAAGATATTTAGGAGCGTTGCCCCACTTCATCCTGTGCATGAGGCTGAGAGTCTTAAATTTGACCCTGTTGTCAATTTTTAGCCAGTGAAGTGCCTTTAAGTGACTGGACATACGATCTCTCCTGTTGCATTTACAAAGCAGCCTAGCTGCCGCATTCTGTACTAGTTGGAGGCGCCTTGTAACTGCCTGGGATGCCCCCAAATAAAGGACATTCCCGTAGTCCAGGCGAGAGGTAATTATGCATTGACGACTGTCTTTTGGGTGTCACCAGGAAGCATCCATATGATTTTTCTGAGCCATCTTAAGATCGTAAAACAGGTGGCTGAGAGAACGCTCACCTGGGGGCTCCATGGTAAGGTCCCCGTCGATGATAAAGCCCAGATTTCGGACCTGATGCGATGGAATTGGCAGGGGGTCCATTTCAGGTGGCCAGTGTCTGGAGTTCCAGAGGTTCTGGTCGGGGCCTACTATCAGAACCTCGGTTTTACTGCCATTGAGTTTGAGCATGTTTTTGTTCATCCAGGATGAGATGTTCCTAAGGCAAGTCTGAAGGTGTGAAGGAGTAGCTTGGTTCTCGTCCGAGAGGGAGAATATGATTTGGGAGCCGTCAGCGTATGTGTACATGGTGAGGCCATCAGATTCAGCGATCTGGGCCAACGGGGCTGCATAAAGGTTAAAAAGCAGGGGGCTTAATATTGAGCCCTGAGGGACTCCGTGCGGAGAAAAATGGATCTTTGATGTCGCATTGCTGGAGGAAATTTGGAAAGTCCTGAGCATCAGGAAGGATGCTATCCAATCTAGTGCTTTTCCTCTTATGCCCATGTTGGAGAGGGAAGCGAGCAGAGTGTTATGAGAGATGGTGTCAAACGCCGCGCTGAGGTCAAGAAGAATCAGCGCGGCGGAATTACCCGTGTCTACCAGACGTCGAAGATTTTCCACCACTCCAAGTAGTGTGGTTTCCGTCGAGAATCCTGTGCGGAAACCAGATTGGGCGGGGTGTAAAATGTTATTTGCCTCCGTGAACTTGGTAAGATGTTCATGAACATGTTTTTCCAAGACTTTGGAAAGTGCAGGCAGAAGGGATATCGGGCGAAAGTTTGCTAAGATCTTGGGGTCAGGCGTTGTTTTTTTAAGGAGAGGGGAGACCATGGCATGTTTCCAAGGTGACGGGACCGTGGCTGTGGAAAGAGAAAGATTTAAGATTTGGCAAAGCACGGCCACATACAACATCATACCACACCACAGCACAGCATACAACTCCTTCACACAACATACTGTCCCAAACCAGATCAACAAATTAAACCAGAGCACATCACCCAATATTAACCATCACCACATCACATCACATCACAACTGTTATTATCACTTCTCTGCCTCACCCTATAGTCTATTATATAATGCTACCATCCAGCACTAACTCACACTAACAATTCACATAATCAGACACCAAATAACAATATGCTGTTATTGTATCACAGTCTACAGAATATGGTATATAGAAGTATCATCTCAACAAATATGGTGTCCTAAATATAATTAAAAAATAGTGTATAGATTTGCTATTATTAACTTTGTTGGGCTGATTTAGGGCACAACATTTATGCTAGACGGTATTCTGATAGCATATGCCACACTATATAACAGCACAGCAAATCTCAGTACAACATCACACTATATATCATAATTTAATGCAATTCAACTCCAAGCAGAGCATGCTGCACTAAATTACTCCCCCAATACAGAATATCTTTGACCACTGCACAAGATCCTTTCATACTGTTTGACACAAATTCATACCTACCACACCAAATCACAGCTTTTCAAACCATACCTTTCCATACTTTCAAGTAAAATAGCATGCTGCACAACATCATAAATTTCCTATATGCACCACTTCACCCCCTTCACCGCATCATTAGTTGTATCTTACAGATATGAACTCTTAAAGCTACAGTCAACTGCACTCATAATATAGTAACCCAAACCACCTCAGAAAGTGTGACCTCTGGGAAGGACAACTATGCAACAAGTGGTCAGGTTGCCTACAACTATGAAGCATCCACAAAGTATTAGGCACCCACATGTCACAGCATGATCACATCCATGCGAAGTCTTGAGTGTTGCAAACTACTCCTTCAGAAATTCGCTATAGATAATCTTAGTTAAATCATATGTCCGACAACAAACACATCACTCAAGCTACAGGATATAAGAAATGTTCACACTGTTCATCCACTCTATCCATCAAATCATATTATCTCTGACAGTTCACCACAGCACACCCCAGGATGGACAGGACAGACGTCCAGTACATGCCAATGATTGTCCTTCATGGGCTGGTTGAACCCTATCCCAGTGCAACAACGTTAGTCAGCCACTGACACAAATCAAGCACTGCCTTCCCTGCTGTGGAATAATCAGCACTGCGGACATGTCAACACTTTGGCTGTGCAAACTTACTTTTAACAAAACTGACACCACTGGAGAAACTGTCATGTCTGGGCCTAGGTGGGCCTGCTTGGATGGACAGGAGAGGCAGCAGCACATGCCTGAGTCTGCCACTCATGAGAGGATATTAACACTATCCCAGTGCCACAAAATAGGTAAATCAGACTCTTTGGTGACAGTAAAGAGCATCTCTGGCCCCATGGATCTCCATCATGCTAGGGGATTCCAACCCCAACATTACTTGCGGCAGGAGGCGCAGCTGCAGCATAGTTTTGAACCGGGGCGTGGCTAGCCTCACCAGCCCTTATAGCATGCTCTGCCGTCCCGCTGCATAGGCTCTTTTGGAGACAGTAAAGGGCATCTCTGGCTCCCATGGACTTTCATCATGGTAGGGGACTCCATCCTGCCAATGCTCCTTGGGCCGGGAGGTGCACCCACAGCATAGATTTGAATGGGGCATGCCCAGCCGCACCAGCGCTTATAGTGAGCTCTGTAGTCCTGCAGCATGGGATGCACACGGGCCACGCTCAGGCAAAGCCTGGGCCAAGGGCAGACCCATACTGCACCCATCAGCATCAGTAAGAGGCGGGCGGGGCCACCCACTTTGGCCCTATGGCTGAATGCCTCTTAACATTAGGGTAAGCCATTTGTTCATTGCTCTGCCACAGATGCGAGTCTGATTGGCCCTAACACTCACACGTGGCAAACTGTTCTGTCTGTCACAAACTTGACTTTTCTCTGGGACCCTAGCTTCTGTTGCTTGATTCGTTCCTAACCTGTTTATAACCCTGTTTAATGAAAGTTTGTTATAACTATCTCACATTTTTCAAGCTATCTGCAATATTTAACTATAGGGAAAAGGAAGAGTACTGGCAAACTTTCTGGAGAACCAACTGGCAAAAAAGCTAATGATTGTTCCATATTGGTACCTTATGTGATATAGACAATCTTGTAGAAGATGGGAACTTAATTTATAGCCAGAAACCTCTAGTACCCCAGCAGAAGATACAAGTAGCCCCCCTGTTCAAAAGAAAAACCTGGTAGTCCCAAGTTCTCGCCACCTTCTGTAACCAACTGTAATGAAAAATGAAGAGGGGTGTATGCTGAAGCTAGATCCCCTTCGTGCAGTGTACCCATATCCCAAGTCTCATTTGTGCCCCTAGAACCTGTGGCTCTTTGTTCTAAGCAGTTCTCTTTATTCTCTCCTAGTGATATGCCTCCTATGGTGTACAGATTAAGGTTCTTTGGGCTGTTATTAAAACTTTGAGGGCTGAGGTCAAGTCCTTAAGACAAGAGCTATATTATTTGTCGATTATCAAACTGCACCAGCTCTCCACTGAAGGTGGGGCTGAGGTGGTGAGGCTAACAGTCAACAGGTGACGGATCCTCATTCTGAACCCCATCTAAAAGTGTAGCTTAGGTTAGGTTTGGTAGTACTGGACCGTTGTGCGATTTAAATAACCACGGGCCTGGACCTATAAATTCCCCCCTTCTCAGGTAGAAAGTAAGATCCATAGATATGATCCGTCCAATCCTTCGACCATCAGAAGGGTTTTAATGGGGAGGAATATAGGGGGTTTGTGTCCAAATAAGTATATTGATGTTTTACACCTGTTGAAACCCCCTACTCCTGTTTCAATACTTGACCCTTATGCTGAGCCACATACCTCTGCACACCCACTGTTGATTTCCAACAAAAATGTTTTTACTTCTATCAGGACAATATTTATGACTGGTTTTCCGAAACCACAGTTTCAATCAATAGAAGACAAGGCATCTTGGATTAATAAAGTGATCCATTGGATCCGGAATGTGAGGTAATGCTACAGAGTTATCTGCTTGGATATAGTAAGGGCCTCCAGAATTTCTTTTTCTGAACAACTGACTAGATTAAACTCCAGTTCACATTAATCAAAAGAGTAGAATGGACACTGGTTTCTACAAAACCATTGGTTTTATTTATCGAAAACCCTCATAGACTTCCTGGTATTGTCAAAGCAGTATATCTTTTTTCCGCCCCATCAGGAGTCATGGCATAGTCATTGGGTAATCGATTAACGTGCAGGATGCCTGCCTCACCCGAGGCTACCTCTGGTACATGTAGAAGTGTCCAGAGATCAAAAAAGGAAAAGGTAAAAATAGTGTCTTAATCGAAAAAAGAATTTTTTTTATATTAATAACTAGGCACTATTGTTAAAAAAGTATTGTGATATACTGGTAGTCGAGTTACTGAACTACCCTATCTTTTGAAAAAAGTGTCAACATGTTTCAGGTCACTGGGAACAATATCAAGGGGGGCGTAGGAACATCCCACGCTGAATCTTGAGGAGCACCAATGGGCCTTGGCCTCTAAATTATCAAACGTTACTTCATTTTAAAGCTGAATATATCTTTATTCCAATTGTATCTTCATAGTTGTATATTTAAACATCATATAATCAACCGTAGATTTGTCGATTGGTGTCGACATTTATGTTTCAATCCTTTGTGAATCCCATAGTTAATCCCAATGCATTTCGGGACTTAGAGTCCCTTCATCAGGGGATCTATTGAGGAGATAAACATCGTATTAGGGAGGACATAAGAACAGGGCTCATCTAACACACATGTGAGTAAGGAAAAAGAAAGTAAGTGCTCCGCGCAAAAGGTGTGGCGTCACAGACCAAAACCAGGTACTCACTATATAATCCATCCCAAATCGAGGTAGTGAAAACATGCAGGTAGTTAGAACTGATAAAAATCGTGTACAATACGAAAAAAATGAGGGTCCTAGCATGCAACTGGAGCTACAGAAATCTTAACACGAGAGAAACGAAAATCGGATGGAATCTAACAGAAGTCCCTGTTAGAATACCCTAGCGATAGTGAATGTGAAAACAAAGTCGCAGACGTGAATAGTCGGGGGTGCAGGAGCCAACACAGAATCAGTAAACAAAGTTACCAGCGTGAATAATCCCAAGTGCTCAGTGCGCAAAGATTCTGACGGACCCTAAAGTCCAATATAAAATGCCTAGTAGAACTCACCAAAGAGTCGGGCGTGTTGTTAGTGATCTAGCGTTTCCGCGTTCTGTGCAAGTAATGGCGTGCAGGGGCGGGTAATAATGTAAAAAACGGACTAACGAGAAAAAGACGAGCAAAATAAACAGTGACATAAAAAACGGACTCGGGGGAAAAGTGGCATGCAAGGTGGTGGATGACTAGAAAACGGACCATTTAGAGAGGCTGAGACGCCTAACACAAACAAGGGACTTGACATAACAAAACTGTCAGGTAAATTTACAAGTGGACACAATTCAATCATGATTCAATAAATGTAAATGATGTGGTTTAAACATTATGGAAGAAAAAAGAGTATGATATATATGCAAGTTAAACAAAAAATATACGAGGGTAAGGGAACTGAAGATAAGGAAAGTTCAGAAAAGGGATGTAAAAAGTTGAAGAAAATAGTTAGGTGAAGATGAGCAAGATAGGTATTAGAAAAGACAGTACTTATAAGAAACAACTGTATTCTGTACGGTCATTCAAACCAAAAGGTTGACAAGAGTCCAGAATTTTCATCCAAATTAACTCTCGTTGGGGATGGATTATATAGTGAGTACCTGGTTTTGGTCTATGACGCCACACCTTTTGCGCGGAGCACTTACTTTCTTTTTCCTTACTCACATGTGTGTTAGATGAGCCCTGTTCTTATGTCCGCCCTAATACGATGTTTATCTCCTCAATAGATCCCCTGATGAAGGGACTCTAAGTCCCGAAATGCATTGGGATTAACTATGGGATTCACAAAGGATTGAAACATAAATGTCGACACCAATCGACAAATCTACGGTTGATTATATGATGTTTAAATATACAACTATGAAGATACAATTGGAATAAAGATATATTCAGCTTTAAAATGAAGTAACGTTTGATAATTTAGAGGCCAAGGCCCATTGGTGCTCCTCAAGATTCAGCGTGGGATGTTCCTACGCCCCCCTTGATATTGTTTCCAAATTATTCTCTTACCGGCCGGGAGAGAAACATTCTTGAGGCGCCCGGAAAAGTAAAGAAAAAGCTTATTGCGCTGTACTATTGGATTACATTCTAAACCCTTCGGTGTGCCACACCACCATTTCGTCAGGTCACTGGGCCCAGACGGGTATAAGGAGCTTTCGTCAGGACAAAATAACATAAAGAACGGACATACACAAAATAGTTGGAAAAGTAGTCACTCACACCATTTGTGTATGATTCATTGTAGCATTCGGAATTCCCATGCTTATCTGTGCACACTTCACACTTCAACAAGGGCCCCAGAGTCGCTTCTGGTATTTTACCATGCAGTACGTTCTCGTGCCCCTTGTGCTGACTCTACCCTTGGCTATGCTTGGATAGCCAAGGGCATAGTCAGCACAAGGGGCACGAGCACTTACCTGCATCAGCTAAACCTGCATTGAAGACCCTTCACTGGCTCCCAATCCGTGAAAGGGTCAAATTCAAGGCACTATGTATAACGCACAAAGCTCTACAAGATCAGGGTCCCCCGTTGCATAAAACTAGGCTCTTCCCATATAAACCCAACAGATCTCTGCGTTCCTCCCATGGAAACTTGGCCACAGTACATAAAATTAAGAAAGCCCGTACTGGAGGACGTCGTTTCTCAGTTGCAGCAGCAATACTGTGGAACGCCCTACCTATCCATCTTCGAGCAGAAACTAATCACAACAAATTTCGCAAGCTTCTCAAAACCCACCTGTTCCCACAATAATTTGCCTATTCCCTTCCCGTTTTTTGCTTCCCCCCTCAGTGGCTAGTACAATCCCAGCGCTGGGACGCCCCCGGGCAGCCATGCGCTCTAGAAATCCCGTTTTCATTTCATTTCATTTCAATTACAACACGCAGTCCATTGGCTAGAAGGTAAACCTAATTGTGAAAGATTCTTGCTGGAAATTACGTACGATGATCATCAGCTTGGAGTACTACTACTCCGCGGCCGGGATATACCTGACTCTTTTCCATACTTGATTTGGCTCATGGGTAGGTTGTGGGACAGAACTGTAAAACACATAATCCACTGCACGCCATATGCCCCTGACTAGGATATTTGGATTTTGTGTCCGTTTTCCCAAATAGGTGACATTTTGGCAATAGGGTGAATGCATAATGTTGTTGGGCCTCTATCTGAAGGGCCATTTCATCACCATACAGGAGGTAGTGGATTCCTTTAGTGTAGGTGCAATTCCTGCAATATGCCAAACTAGCAGCCACAGCACGCAAATTATTGCTGACCTTTCCTGATGCTCCTGTTTCTACACATACATTGGTTGCTCTACTATCTATGGTTGGGGATCGCTGACCCATCACACATATATAGGGTGCTATGCACGGATGGAGATTGTTGCAGCTTTGTGTTGAGGAGGCCGGGTAGATAGTCCGTGTCAATCCAATAACCCTTAAAGATTGGTGAAAAAATTCATTCGGGAGTCCAAAAAGTGATGATCTGCACTATGTTTATGCAGATTTAGTATAATATTGTACTCAGTATATATGTCCCGAAGAGATTACACTCCATATATCAGGAGCAGAGATACTTCTGTCCTCATTGTGGTACGATGGTAGCAGATTTTTTACATATGTTGTGGCTCTGAACTGTTATTGTACCTTTCTGGACAGAGATCCTGTCCTGCATTAAACAGATTACTGGCTGGGAAATCCCCAAATGGATTCTTAGCTGCCTCCTAGGGTGACTCTCCAATAATCTTAAAAAGAAATAGAGCTGGAGATATGCGATACTGCAACTCATTGTTGCAAAGTAGCGAATAGCAATCCACTGGATTGACCCACAAAGGTTGAGGCCTCCAAACAGGACCTCATTGAATCGGCTGATCCTGGAGAGGCACACATGAAAAAAATGTGCAGAGACAAGAAAACTGCAGACGCCTTGCCGGTCTGGTGCGCTATGACGCAAATATTACTAGAACCCCCAGAGGAGGCTACCATATCCGAGAACACTGAGTTGGAAGGTGAGGCCAGGGAAATTCAGGAAACCTAGGACTGTACTACTAGTCTAAATATAGTTCATTACTTTGGATTGACTGTTGAATGATACTGTGCCCTTTTAGCGAGTAGACATTCTAGTGCGCTATTACTGTGTGGGTGTTTCTATATAATACACTGTTTGTGTTTCAATGTGAGGACAGGGGCCTGCTGGCTGTAGCCAATCCACTTTCCAAATACAGGGAACAGAGTGTTACTATTGGTTAATGACTGTGTACTTTTTTGCTGTGAGTACTTTTTTGCTGAGTAATTCCTTATTGAGCCAATGATTTCATTGATTGCTGAATTGTATTTTGTTCTGCCATTGAGAACTTGAAAGTAAATACATTAAAAAAACAGCAGTGCAATCAGGGAACCAGACAGCCTTCTGGCAAATACTCTCTCATGGCGCTTACTTCCTTGCCTACATTTCCAAAATTGTGAGTCCCAAGACAAGCCAGGCCATGTTACTGCTTCAATTTGTGATCCATCTCTTCGTGATTTAGATTCTTCCCACCAGGTTGGGTTCCTCATCTCTTCCCCTGAGGTTGAAGCCGCCATACCTACCCAGAAACCTGGGAAAGCCCCAAGGTGGACCAAATCCCGGTGTATCTGTTTACTTCCGAACTGGACATCTGGTTTCCATATCTTACTCGCATTGCCAATGTCATAATGGCAGCTGGGGAAATACTCAGGTCATGGCAGGGGGCGAAAATTATTCCTATTCATAAAAAAGGATCACCATTGGACCCATTGAATTACCAGCCAATTAGTCTTATTGATTCCAGTCAAACAATATTTTGCAAAGTAGTACTGGATTGCTTGCTTTCCTGGATTGAAGACAATAAGATCTTGTCTCAATCCTAGGCTGGTTTCCGCCCCCAAGAAAAGTACAGTTGACTAGGTTTTCAGGTTCCGTTTGGCCAGGTGAAAAAAAATAGTCCAGGGTAGTCTCTATGCCGCTTTCGTTTCAAGGCAACATTTGTCATGGTCACTATGGATAGACTGTGGAGTGCTCTCAGGGGCCCAGGGCTCCCTGATCCCCTTCTCGCATTTATAATGCAGCTTCAGTGCAACAACTTTGCCCCTGTCCATTGGAGCCCCACTGAGAATCAACTGATTCCTTTGGGGTTGATAAGGGCATGCAACAAGGTTGTGTACTCACCGCCACGTTGTTCTTGTTGTTTATAAACTGGAGTGTAGATTACTTGTTGGCCTTCAATAACGACTCTCCGGTTCTTGGGAGAACCAAGATACCAGCTTTTTGTTCATGGACGACATGTGGCTGATATACAAAGCTTCCAAAGGCCTAGTGATCCTCCTCAAAAAGTCTAGGCTTTTTTGTTTGAACTATGGCCTTAAAATAAATGTAAGGTAAACCAAATTCAGTCATTTATCCACATAGAGGTTTCGAGGGGTCATTATTTGTAGACGGAGCGAAGATAGAGAGAGTGTATGAATTTGATTATCTTGGAATCTGCTTTCCCAGTACTAATTTCCGGGCTAACCAAGTTGCTGAAAGTACTCTCATCTTGAAACACAGGGCAGCAGATCTATTAAAATTTGCTAACAAGTCTTCTATTCACCCAGTTTCTCCCATCCTTGAAGTCTGGAGGGCCCAAGCTGTAGCCACTGGCATATATGTTGCTGGATTGTGGGACCACGTGAATCTAGATGCTTTAGAAGTGGCATAGAACAATGTTTTGAGAATGGGGCTCAAAAGTCCCTAAAGTACCCCCCTAGTTTTAAAACTCTACCTAGGAACTCAGCCCATAGTTCAATTTATCCGACTTAGACCGATTTTGTATTTGCTATGAGTTTGGTTGACCCCTGAGCTGGTTAGTTATACAGAGGGACTAAAAGATGTTCCGGACAGGTTGGGAGGAAGCTTTCATGGCTAGCCTTTGTGTAACAGACCTGTTATTCATTAGGTCTGCAAGAGTTTTGGACAGATCCACACATCACTTCCTCACATGCAATATAAAAGTCCGAAAGTTACCTATTGGGATCAAGTAGGATCCAAATTGTCCCACTAGGCAGGATTTTGGAAACTGTCTGAATCATTCATTGAATTTAAGCCTTTATGGACATAATAGATGTCCTATTCACTAAAGCAATATGTATATAAAAGCTTCAGGTAGGACACTCTACCCTTAGCAACAACCACTGCCAAATGGAAAGCTATTCATGGGGGTACTAAATATTGTCCTGCATGCTGAAAAGCTGAGGAAACTATAGATCACTTATTGTTCTTCTGTCAGAAATATAAAAAGCAAGGAAGGCTCTGGATAATTCCTCTTTGCCATATTCTTAGTATTATATGCTACAAGGTAGTTCTGAGAATTTGCAGAGCTGATATGTCCCCAGCTATAGTTTTCTCCTTTGCTATGTTCTTAGAGAGCATTTGGCCTGTCCGGTGTAAAATCCTATCATTTACTGCTTCAAACTTAGCACTACCCAGCTCATTGATTGAGGGTATCTAGTTTTGCTTCTTTGAACATTTTCCTGTATGATTTTACAGTTTTAAATTAATGTTATAACTGTTGTGTTTATTATTTACAACTAGAATACAGAAGGTGCACAGCGCGGCAGGTGGAGGTTAAATGGTTAACCAAGTTCAGGGCTGATGTTTCAAAAAGGTTGGGTGCTCTCGCAGGTGGCGTTTCTGTTCAATAACGCTATGAATATAATAGAAAAAAGTGCACATGTCAAGGTGAGTGCATCCCTGTGTTGAGGCACCCCATGAGGTTCAAAAAAAGACTCCAACAGAGTTCTTGAGAACATTTTCAAACTTTTAGTTTTATTCCTCTTGTCGGTTAGTTGATATTCAAAGCATATCAATCGGTTCAAAGATGCTTCATTTTTATACGTATTTGTACATTAGCAGATTCATGGGTTCCACTCCAATGCATTTCGAGCGAAATGGCCCTTTATCAAGGAGTATCTACAAAACGAAGAAGATATAATAGAAATAAGGTTTAGGCAATAGGGTGATGGGGTAGTTCATGCTTGGGTTAAGGGTGGTGTTCGGTGGTAGTGCCGGTGGTGAATACTGTTAATAAACCGTAGTGGTAGGTGTGCCCAACTAAATAGTGCTTATAATCAGAGCGAAAGTGTTCAAATAGACTGCTGGACTTTGGGCGCTGAGAGTGAACAGGCGGAATTTGATGGGCTTTTAAATCGAAAAAGAAGAGTGCTCGTGAGCCGATATCTAAGATCAAAGTGAGGGTTATAAGGGGTGATGCAATCCATTAAACGTGCATGCAATGGAGCGTGGATAAAGCGATGAAACATTCAAAAGCCACAACTTACTACCAAGTAGCTGGACAACGAGGTTAATCGCGTGCTGCAAAAGTAACGTGGGGACAACTGTTAGAAATTATTACAAGCGGAGACTCGCTCCATACAGCATGTGCACTAGAAAGTGTTAGGAGCTTACTTGTTAAAGTGTAAAGCTGCATCGTGGTAATGGACCGGGTTCGTGAACTATCGGTGCCGCGTTTGGTTCAAGAGACGGTGAATGAGGAGTGTGACAACGTAATATAGACGTATGTGATAGGCTACAGCTACGAACTAAAAATAAACGACGGACTGTGTCGGGGGCCATGTTAGAGTGGAGAGTGTTTTGTGTAAATAAAGTTACACAAAGGCAAGGAGAGGGAAACGTCAAAAATAAGAGCACAGAATATATGCTGTAGGAGATAGATGACGGGACAGATATGAAAGACAGTCAAGCATGAATACTACGTGAATGGTATACATATAATGGGGGTGCCAAAGAGACAGGGTAAACGTCAAGAGCGGCATTCAAAAACAACGATGTAAACAATAAATTTTAAAAGTCAAGAAAGTGAAGTTAAATCGAAATATAAAACAATCAAGAGCAAATCACAGGTAGTAACTAAATTCTGTACGATCGTTGAGGCCAAAAGGCTTCATGGACTGAAGGCGGTATATCCAGGACATTTCTCTGTAGGAGAAATTTGCAATTGTCTCTCCCCTCCTGTTTAGTGATGGTTTCTAGGACCATGAACATCAATTGGGCCACATTGTGTTTTTTTTCTATAAAATGCGCAGCGACATTAGATTTTTCATTTCTGGTGCGGATGTTAGATTTATGTTCATTAATGCGCACTTTGATTTTTCTCTCGGTTTTGCCGATGTAGATTTTCCTGCAGGGACATTTCAATAGATAAATGAGATTGGTAGAATCGCATGTTGCGTTAACAATTGAGTTTGATGGTGTTGCCTTTCATAGGATGATATATGGTGTTGCCTTTAATGATACAATGAGAGTTATTACAGTTTATGCAGGGGTGAGTGCCTTTGCCTACAACGATGTCCTTGGGTGTTTATTATTTATTCTGTTTAATGTCTTGCTTTTAAATCTGATATGATGCAATTTATTTGTATATTACTAACGTTTCGTTGCTTTTATGGTCTACGACTGAAATAAATTACAAAATGTATGAATAAAAGTCAGTCATGGGAGTAGGCAGGAACAACCACTGTCATACATTAATTACTGATTCCATTGCTGATGATCAGCACAGCTTGCATGCTTACCTTTTGGCAGCCACAAACTTGCTTTTCCTCTCTGAGTAGCTCAGATGTAATGTCAGGATGAGTTTTCCATGATTGTCGAATGTGAAGCGAAGAAGATTGTTGGAGACCATCAGGATTTCCACCATTTAAAGACAGGCTTATTGTCACAGATCCAGGAAGAAGATTGAGGGATTGCAGCATCTTTGTAAATGGAGTGCTGGTGACAGAGAACCTAGGTGAAAACCGTACCTAAAGTGGATTTCTATAAATAATAAGCTCCAAGGAAAGGAAATTTGGCACAGGAAGGCATTAGAACACAAGAATTTAGAGTCTCCGATACAGAGGAATCAGATGACACAAGATATATCATACACAAGAACCCCAGGGCAAGTGTCTTTACAACTCAAGAGAACATTGCAACCATTAAATAGGTTGTGTGGAGGATTGGAGAGCCTGGACCTCTTAATGAATGCTATTCTGGAAAAACCCACTGCATACATCATTCACACACAGGTTAGTTTGTAACATGGTAAGATTCCTTACCATAAGGATCATCATCATAGAGAAAACCTTCATCCTAGTATAGGTCAAAACATTGTGTCCTCATGAGCTCGCCCTGACAAGGTAGCGTTACGCTGCACAAGCGCTTCGCGCTTCATACTGCTGAATCGCTGATTTTATATTCCTGTTTGCTATTTGTGTTTATTTTGGGTTCTTAGTCCTTGTTTTTAAATCGCCCCTTCACTTGCATCATAATAGGTCTTGCACCGCTGCTTGAGCGGGTCTGGTTCCTGGGGTGGGGTTTGTTTCGTTTTTAGCCGCCATCTTGGAGCGGAGTGGTGGTGTGGTCAGGCGCTATTACTGGCGAGCGCTCTAGTGCACAGGAGCTACTGAGGGACACTTATTTAAGGCGAGTCGCCCCGGAGCTCGCCCTGACAAGGTAGCGTTACGCTGCACAAGCGCTTCGCGCTTCATACTGCTGAATCGCTGATTTTATATTCCTGTTTGCTATTTGTGTTTATTTTGGGTTCTTTGTCCTTGTTTTTAAATCGCCCCTTCACTTGCATCATAATAGGTCTTGCACCGCTGCTTGAGCGGGTCCGGTTCCTGGGGTGGTGTTCGTTTCGTTTTTAGCCGCCATCTTGGAGCGGAGTGGTGGTGTGGTCAGGCGCTATTACTGGCGAGCGCTCTAGTGCGCAGGAGCTACTGAGGGACACTTATTTAAAGCTCCCCGCCCAGCGCAGCGGTAACACGCAGCGGTCGCGCCTTCGCTTAGCCGGAGTCGTGCCAGAGTCCTGCCCGTCTGCGCCCGTCCGCATACGGCCGCGTTGGTCGGGTTGGGACTCTGCCCGGCGGATCTGCATCGTATACGATGCTTAGTTATTCTAGGGATGCCCTTTTGTCCTTTAGTCGGCGTCTGCCACCATGCAACATGGCTCGAATGAGTCCACTGTGTGGCCCCCATCAGTGTGCCTGTGGTAGGTGGTTGCTTGAAGGCCCCGCCCTACCGCGCTGTCTTGGGGAGATATCATCTCCTGGCAGTAAATATCCTCTGCAGTACCTCACTATCTGGAACCTGAATGTGAGGTCGCTGGTTAAACATCATCAGGATATAGCTGACCTTACCGGAAAGGAATCTCCTGACATTTTTTGTCTGACAGAGACGTGGCTTCAGGAAACAGATACAGCTGTTCTCAATCTGGCCTTTCCACCTGGATACTCGGTCCATACGCTCAATCGCTCCTCTAGAGGTGGGGGTATAGCGCTCGCTGTTAAATCCTGCTACCCTTGCGATTGGAGAGTTCAAAAAATCGCGGGCTGTGAAAGCGCCTTGTTCAAGGTTTCGGTCACACCCCATTTTACCTTTTCAGGTTTGATAATTTATCGTCCCCCGGGCAGCGACGTGGCATTCAGGGAGGCCCTCCCTGATGCCATTAGTTCGCTGGCAGTAGGTTGTGCCAATTTCTCTATCCTAGGAGACTTGAATCTTCACTTCGACACCTTGGCTCTGCCTGCAGTGAGCGGCATCGTGGCTGATCTTGAGGCTCTTCAACTGCTTCAATTGGTCTCGGATCCCACCCATGTAGGTGGACATATTTTGGACCCCTTCTTTTCAAACCTAGCAGAGGTAAGGGTTGCTTCCCCTCTTCCCATGTCCTGGACGGACCACTCGTTGGTGATAATTCAGTGTCCATTGTCGGAGTCTCCTTTCAAGTCCACGACGCGCGTTTTTCTCAGACGTCGTTGGAATAAATAAAAATTGGAAGACCTCCATCGTCTTCTTTCCGAGGACCCTTTGGGCTCGGTGGAGAATGTGGAATCTGGCTATGACCGTTTTTGCGAATGGGTTACCAGAGCCCTTGACTCTTATTCCAAAGACCTCGAGCAAGTGCGGATCGCGGGACCCTAGTCCTTGGTATGATGGGTCGCTGCGTGCGTTAAAAAGCTCTTGTAGACACGCAGAGAGAGACTGGCGGGAAACCTATGACATCAGCAAAAAAGCCATGTATTTGGCTAGCGTCAAATCTTATCATCGCGCTCTTTGCAGAGCCCGGGCAGCATTTTATGCCCTCGAATTTCGCAACAGCACGAACCCATCAAAAACCATTTTTAAAGCTCTAAAGGACCTTGTGGCTAAAAAGGCCTCTGCGGATGCCATTGGTTCCAACGCTCATTGCGAAACGCTGGCGGCCTTTTTCCTGGAGAAGGTTCATACCATCTATAGAGCCTTTCCTACGGCTATGCCCACTGGTGAAGGTCTGCATAGCCTTCCTAGGCAGGTTGTCTTAGATTCTCTCCCCTGCCTTACACCAGAAATTTTTAAGACACTGGCCCTTCAAGTCAAGTCGGGGTCTCCGGTAGATCCATTAAAGCAAGCAGTGTTTAGAGATCTGGCACCCTCTAATCTTCTGCCAGTTTGTGATCTGATTAACATCTCGCTTACATCTGGTCAGGTACCTCTGAAGTGGAAACAGGCAGTAGTAATGCCCATACTAAAGAAGCCATCTCTCGACACCAGTAAACCGGAGAACTATCGCTCGATATCGCTCCTCCCGTGGCCGGCTAAAGTCGCGGAGGCGCATGTTAACATCGCCCTCACAGACCATCTCTCGCGTACTAACATTCTGGATGATACGCAGAATGGATTCCGAGCTGGCCACAGCATGGAGACAGCCCTCTTATTCATGGTGGAGCATCTTCGGGCGGTGCTTGATGCGGGTCAAACGGCGGCGCTTGTTTTATTAGATCTGAGCGCCGCCTTTGACACCGTCTCGCACGGGATCCTTCTGCAGCGCCTCGAGGAAGCGGGCGTGGTTGGCGTCGCTCTTCAGTGGTTCCGCTCGTTCTTGGCCGACCGTTCTTTCTGCGTGGCTGTTCCGCCCTATCAGTCCAAATCTCATCCCCTGACTCTTGGGGTACCGCAGGGATCCTCGCTGATCCCCACGTTGTTCAATCTTTACGTGAGGCCGCTGGCTGAGGTCGTAAAGCAGTGGGGTATGACCATGGTGTCATACGCTGACGACACTCAGCTAGCGGTCACGATCAGCGGGGATTCTGAGGTGGAGGCCCCAAGATTCCGGGATGGACTACGGGCGGTGGCAAGTTGGATGACGTCTAACTGTCTCCAACTTAACGCTAAAAAGACAGAAATTATGGTCTTCGGCAAACGGGCGGAACTTTGGGGCGATGCATGGTGGCCCTCAGAGTTGGGTCCCACCCCTACTCCGGCTGTGGAGATAAAAAATTTAGGGGTGTGGCTGGATCCCACCCTTAGCTTTGTATGCCACACCAAACGTATTGCGGCCTGCTGCTTTGGCATCCTGCGCAACTTGAGACCTGCACTTAAATTCTTCTATGCCTCGACCAGACAGCTCGTGGTACAGGCGACGGTGATGTCTCGGCTCGATTATGCCAGCTCCCTTTTAATAGGGATAAATCAGGCCGAACTCACCCGTCTCCAACGAGTGCAAAATGCAGCTGCCAGAGCAGTTGTAGGCTTACCTAGGTTTTGTTCTGTCTCCAACACCCTGCGCTCTCTTCATTGGTTACCAATTAGACAGAGGATCCATTTCAAAGTGCTTTGTATGTCCTACAAGATCCTTAAAGGTTCCCCTGCCCAGATTCTTCAGAACCTTCTGTCTCCTTACACTCCAGGTCGTTCTCTACGTTCATCGGACCGCGAACTGGCAGTAGTTCCACGTTTTAAACGTAGTCGGGCTGGGGGACGCTCTTTCGTGTACGTGCCGCTGCCCAGTGGAATGCTCTACCATTCGAAATTCGGACCCTTGCTGATCTGCTCTTATTTCGCAGGGCTGTTAAGACTTTTCTGTTCCCTTAGTCTTTTCCCTTTTATATGACCACTTTTTAGTTGTGTTATGTGGCCTCCTTGTCAGCCGCCGGGACGCTCCTTTGCTGGAGCAGCTGTGCGCATAATAAATGCTCGTAACATAACATAACATAACATGAATGTCCTCCCACAACACCCTACTTAGGGACTCAAGGTTGGAGTTTTTGAACTTACTCTTACATAATTGGTATTGGTTTCCAGCCAAATTACACAAGGTGTGCTCATTGCTGGAGATTCGGGGACTTGAGCAACATAGCTACCTATTGGTAGGTGTTTGGGCAGCCCTGTCTGAGCCAGGGGATGTCCACCTAATTCCTATAGTTTGCATAGCTCTTCTACTCAACATAGTGAACTGTACTGATCCTACTAAACATAGGCTGTGGTGGGTGGTGCCAGGACTTCTAAGATATTGGAGGAAACCTACTGTTCCTGGGGAGGAGGGTGTGGCTTTTAGAAATGTCAAAGATTGCTAATTGTGAAAGAAAAATATATAACATTAACAATCAGATGGACCACTGTCCCCAAATATGGGAACCCCCAGTGCATCCCCCTGAACTGGGTGCCCAACAGACTAGGCTGTGAGCCTGAGTCCTAGATCAGAGATGCCATTGGCTAATGCATTAAAAGTGGAGCATGCTTATGTAAGCTGTTCGAATGTGAAAAGGGGGCTGTTTTAGAGACCTACCAGGTTCGGTTCCTTTAGCTACCCCAACTTGTCTGCCCAAATCCATGTTGCTTCCACCTGACTATACTGATCCATAGACACTCCTATCCTAATGGAAGATACCTGCATGAACACTGAAGCAATGTTATGTTATGTTAATATACACTTATAGAGCGCATTATCACCCAGGGGTGTCTAAGCGCTATCAACGGACATACACCACCAACGAGAGACTCAGAACCACCAGTTCAGAGGGGCCCCCAGGCCTCCAAGAAAAGCAGTCTTCAGATTCTTCCTAAAAGGGAGGAAATTAGTTTCCTTCCTAAGTTTAACTGGAAGGCGGTTCCAAGCCTGAGGGATAGTGCTAGAAAAAGCTCTACCGCCCGTGGACTCAAGGGTAAACCGGGGACAGACCAAATTACATGCATCAGCTGACCGAAGGGCCCTACTCGGCAAATAGTTGATCAGTCGGTCCTTGATATAGCTAGGGGCTGAGCCGTAAATGGCCTTGTGTGCAATATCGAGGCTTTTGAATTTGGTTCTCTGGGCAATTGGAAGCCAATGTAAATCCTGTAGTAAGGGCTTGGCCCGGGTTCGCTTAGGTTTTTTAAAGATTAGTCTGGCGGCGTCGTTCATTACAACCTGTAGCCTAGCCAGAAGGTTTTTAGGTAGGCCATAGTATAAGAAGTTGCCGTAATCAAGACGTGCCAGAATCAGGGCAGAGACCGCCAGTCTAAGAGTGGAGAAAGACAACAATGAGGATAGTTTTCGAAGCTGGCGCAACAGACTAACACATGTACACACCACCGCTGACACCTGCTGTGTCATGGATAGCCGGGCATCAATTTTGATGCCCAAACATTTTACTGCCGCTGCGGGTTCTGGAAAAGGCCCCGCTTCTGCCGGCCAGAACGGATCACTCCACGGATTTGAAGCTGTGGTGACCGCTAGGACTTCAGTTTTGTCAGGGTTTATTTTTAATTAATTATCCGACATCCAGTTGATGGTGAACTTGAGAATGTCTTGCATTCTCAAGTGAGCCATACGTGAATGATTAATCTGGATCAGAATTTGAGTGTCTTCGGCATAATTATAAACCCTGCAGTCCATCTGGTTCAGAGCTGCTATCAGGGGCTGCAAATAGATGTTAAATAGCAGAGGTGATAAAGCTGAACCCTGGGGCACTCCACATGTCAGCTTGGCTGGTTTGGACACTAGATCTGCTAGTTGGACTCGCTGGGAGCGTTCTTTAAGAAAGGATGTCAACCAGGCCAAAACCGTGCCCTGGATCCCTTGATCCTTGATCCGCGATAGTAGTCGGCCATGATTAACGGTGCCAAACGCCACCGATAAGTCCTATAGGACCAGGGCACACAGAGTTTTCTTATCAGCCCTGAGTCTCGGGTCATCCAGCACGGAAAGCATAACCAATTCCGTGCTGTGATGAGCTCTGAACCCAGCCTTATTGGGCTCAAGGAGATGATTACATTCCAGGAAGTAGGTAAGAGAATGTAGAACATGCTGTTCTAAAAATTTTGCCAGAAAAGGCAATTGAGAAATTGGCCTAAAGTTCTTTAAATTTTTCGGGTCTGATAGGCTTGGATGCCAAGATCAAAGGGCCAATGGTAGTCCTGGGGGATGGCGGTGGGTTACAGCCTAATTTAGCCTCAATATGGGAGACACTATAATTATATTCTTACTCTGATCTTATCATGATGTGCGGTTGCACTTATAACTTTTGATGCTATTATTATTGCTACTGGATTTCCAGGCGGGCTGGCGTGTGATCTACACTTTAATACATTACTATGAATACCATTTTGTGAACAGACTCATGTAGACAGTCATGTATTTCACAAGCTTGATTTTTGTTTCTTCTCTGTCTTTATTTTTTCTGGAAACAATACACAATTATATCAAAAAGAAATGTGATTATGGGGCAGTTAATTGTCCCACTACCTTCCCTTTGCTCTGATCACCCTAGTTCACACTGTGTAGTGTACCTTCAAAGAACTCTAATGTAAAAATAGTGAAGTAATTGATGAATCTGTGCTATACTAAAATGTATAACATAACACCACCATATAGTAAATAGCGACATTTCCAAAGATTTATATGTTTCCGTAATAATAAAATGTGTGAAATGAGCTTCTGTTAGCTAGATTATTGCTTATTGAAAGCCTGCTAATCATTGACTGGAATACTTCTGAAATTCTGTTTCTTTAATCAGCACTCCCACCCCAGATCCTTCAATTTCCAGCAGAAGATAGAAAAATTAGAGCTGGTGAATCCATTGAGCTGCTCTGTAAAGCATCAGGAACTACACCCCTTACATTTTCCTGGATGAAATTTCGAAAACAGGTACACTTTTACTTCGGGAAAAATGTGACATTTCAATACTAGTTGAATATAAAGATAATATTTTCAAGTGCATGAACTAGCTCTGAAAAGGTATTGCATCACAAATAAAAGGAAACACTTAGTTTTGATAATATGGGGTAAACGTTCAGAAGTGGAGATTTACAAAGCATCCGGAATATATAGTTGTAAAATGATTTTCTCCACTGATTGCTATTTTAAACCAATACAGCATTATGTGTACAAACATTGTAAATATGGAAGGAATCTGCATAAAAATGTACAACAATGTTAACAAGTGTAGGATTGTATCAAAAGAGTAGAACAAACAACTGTTGCTTACATTGTTTACAGTCTCTGTGAAGATCATCTAAGTTAGTACATATAACCCTTTAGCAGAATAAACAATGAGGCATTGTTTTTGGTTATTTTGTGGGCTCCTACATGGAATAACTTTGAATGTTATTATCCATTTTCTGCTAATTCAAGCATGCATGATGCCAGAACATCCCAAATTATTTTAATCTTTAGCAGGGTCACATAACACAGAGGAAATATGTCTTGCCTGGGCCCCAACAATCCTTTAGATGACGTGACGTAGACAAACCAAGTTAGAGGTATAGGTAGGCATATAGGGAAAATGGTTAAGATAGAAAAATAGAGTAGGCAGAGGTCAAATAGAGAAAACTTTCACTTTTTCAGGGGGACTCTTGTAAGGTAGGGGCACTGAGTAATTGCCCACTAAGGCCAAGATTATATTTATAGCAGCACTCAGGAAATTTCATATATCTTTCCACAGAGCGACAAGGCAGCATTTTTCTTCCCGCATAGTGACAGTCTCTAATACCTTCCATGAAGTTTCGAACATATTTAAGTAATTTCGTTCTCCTGTTTCAGCACAAAGCACTTTTAGCCTTTCTCCCAGACTCTGTTACAAGTTATCAACTTTTTTCCATGAGAAATTCAAAAACGTGTACTGTACCTTCCCCGCGTCCTCTGCTTTTATAAAGCAGGCTCACCCTCCTCTTATTCAAAAGCCCTTTTTTTTAACCATTTTTTGCATTGAAGTCTCTTTAAACTAATTGGATAAATGTAAATATGGCTCTCCTGCTGATCATTGCCCACACCGCAAACTTAGAAGAACTGTTAACCCGGTGCTCAATAAAATCTGAAACACTTCCCTGGAAGCTGTCATGTTTTCCGCTGACTGGAAGCAAGCGTACCTCTTGATCCGCCTTAAGATAGTGAATGCAGACCCATTCATTATAAGTTATTTTAGGCCTGTCTCCCTTTTACCTGCACCAGTGAAAATCCTAGAGGAACTGGTAAATTGTCAGTTATCCTCTTTTGTGGAAATAAATGTCCTTCTTCATTACTCCCAATCAGGCTTTCGGTCAATCTTCAGCACCAAAACTGCATTACTGGAGGCTTCAGAGTTTATTAAAGAGAACTAAGACGGCAGACTCTCAGCCATGGTGGTCCTGTTTGACATGTCTGCCTCATTCGATACAGTTTTGCATGTCACCCTTTTGAACAGACCAAAACATAATGGTGTTCAAGTCAAAGCTCTCAGGTGGATAAAAACTTTTTCTGAAGGCTTATGTTAAGGGTGCATCTCCACCCTCCCCCAAACCTCTATTATATGGAGTTCTCCAGGGCTCATCCTTGAGCCCGACTTTGTTCAATTGATATTTGGCTCCTTTGGTGTGACAGTGATATCAAATGTGGATGACATCCAGCTTTTACTATCCTTTCAGGAATGCTTGGATGTTGCTCTTAATAAACTCAAGGAGTGTCTTAAGGGAGTTTCCGGTTGGATGGAGGCAAACGTCCTTAAGCTGATATCCGATAAAACAGAAGTGTTATATCCTGTATATGTATTTATGATTATCTCCTATTGCTTTGGCCAAACCTTCATTATCACATTTTTGGTGATGATTTGGAGCAAGATCTACAGAAACTATGTGTGCCAAACAGCGTGAAGTAACTATTTAAGGAACTACTCTAAAAAAACTATATAAGGAAAATGTAGGAGCCTAAAACAATCATCTGAATGACTGGCCAGTGTCCTGTTCATCGGACGGCCCCAGCCTGGGCGTGTTTAAGGTTCTTACAGGTTTGGGTTTCTTACGATGCTGACAACTGAACATTCCAAGTAACGTGATGTATTATAGGTCTTTTCATAGTTTGTGTGGAAAATCCCAACAGAGTTTGTCAGAATTTGGCAGTGTTTACAAGTAAACTGTGATTCTAGCAATTCAGTTCTTTTGCAGGCTGTATAGTCATTAATGCGTGTGCTTTGAAAAAGCAGTCATGCTTCACACGGTGTTACATGGGAAACGCGGAGCTGATGACTTGACATGGTCAAATAGCAGTAATTGGTTTGGTTAATTAGTCTTTCTCCGGCCTTGTATGAACTTGGGAAAAAACATTAGTGTCGCGCCTCATTTGAATTGAAAGTGCGAGCATGTAGTGCAGCTCCAGAGGCTGTGCACGTCTCCACACCGTGCACGCATCTACTCACTGTTGTGTGAAGCGTGATGAGCTGCAGGCCTCACTATTGGTTCTTGCCTACGAGTTGCTTGCCAAGAATGTTTGGTGCATTTACGCGTCTGGAACCACCCGGCGCTGTTCGTGGTCCTCCCCCTCGAATCGCTGATGTCCTGAAGATTTCAATCCCCCCTCGGATCCTGCTGCCTCTGCCAGAAATCTGGTATGATCTTCGACTCAACCCTTTCTTTTTCTGCTCAAATTAAGCAGAGTTCATCAGATTTCTTCTCCAAACTGAAATCCTTAAGGAAGCTGCTGCACCTTGTACCTGAGGATACACGGAAAACGGTGGATCCTACAATGATAACCTCGAGCCTAGATTATGCCAACACTCTTTATTTAGGACTTCCTGCGCCTTTCTAGTTCGGAGACTGTAGATTATTCAAAATGCAGAAGCTAGACTTATTTAGCGAGTTCCTTTTCAACAGTCTCTCTCCCTCCCATCTGAAGCAGTTACACTGGCAACCGGTCACCAAGTGCCATAAATTCAAAGCCCTCACGCTGGCATTTAGCGCTTTTGTAGCGGACGCCCACTGCATCTGAGAAACAGAGCGTTCAGGTAAAATAATGTGTTCCTGATGCAGGTTCCCAAATTTTCCAAAGCCAGACAGGAAGGCAGCTCCTTTAGGGTTCTAACTGCCAAATTGTGGAATGCTCTACCAGTCAACCTCCATAAGGTACCATCGGTTTATATTTTCAAAAGAGAATTAAAAACTTTTCAGTTTGACAGCTGTTAGAAATGGGAGTCTCTAGTTGGCTGGGGTTTTCACCTTTGTCCAAGAAGGGACCCTTTCTTCTAGTCAGGATAAGGGAGTTACACTCCTAAAATAACCCCTGCTCACCCCTTTGGTAGCTTGGCACGAGCACTCAGGCCTAAGTTAGAGGCAGTATGTAAAGCATTTGCACATAACCAACAGTAACAGTGTAAGCACTACAAAAGGACACCACACCAGTTTCGAAAAGTATCCAACAATTTTTTATACTTAAGACAAGACCAAAAACGATAAAAATCCACAATACAGTACTTAGACATCTTCAGTTATCAAAATAACTTAAAATAAAGCTCCTTGAAGTCAATAGCTCTGTCTGGGGCTATCACGTCATCGTGAACAAATTCCAAACAGTTCTGGCTGATCGCGGCTTTGCAGACCAGCTAAGGTGTTAGGAAGACCCGCAAAACAGTACGTTTAGAAACGCAGGGCATCGGTGATCTCTCGTTGAGCTCCGAAAGCACAGCGTCAACAGGCGTCGGATCCGGAGGTCAGTGCAGGAGTTGTCGGGCCCTTGAAGTCACATGCGTTGCAGATCAAACTCCTTGTGGTTAAAGTCAGGAGCACTGGCAGGCGGCTGGTGCTGCGGTGCGAAGTGCAGTGGTGCTTGTCGTGGTGCTGGCAGGTCACGGTGCAAGCAGCGTCGTTGCTGGAGCGTTGTCGTCGGCTGATGAACTGGAGTTGATGGCGCCAGCATCGGTAGACCAAGGCTGCGGTGTGGGATGAGGACGGTGCTTCATGTAACTTACGAGTGGTACCCTCGAACCACGGTGCAAGCAGCGGCGTCGATGTCGGCGTGAAGCAGTGCCTTTAGGGATATCAATGCGATGATGTGAAGCGAGGCGGTGCAGAGTGCGGTGCCCACAGGTGGCGGTGCAAGCATCGGCTCTGTTCCGGCGTCAGCAGGCCTCCTTGGTGAGACCAGGGTTGCAGTGCGGCATTGAGGCGGTGCCCTCTGTGGTGCCTTCAGGATAGGAGTTGGCAGCAGCGTTGTACACGGTGTCGGGTTGCTTTTCATCTGTTGCAGCACAAAACACACAGTCCCAGTGCTGAGGACAGAAGAGCTTGCCATCTTTGCTGTTCCTGAGACTTCTTTAACAGGGAGCAATCTCTACCTCAAGCCGTTGGAGAAACTCAATAAAGAATTTATAGAAAGTTCAGTCCAGTCCTTTCACTGCCCAAGACTGAAGCACCCACTGCAGGCCAACATAACAACGCACACAGCAAAGTGGTAGTCTCTCCTCACAGCTTCTCCAGCTGTTCTTCTTGGTTCTAGAAGAGTTAATAAAATTCAGGGGTTTGGGCCCCACTTTTTGTAGCCCAAAATCTTTTGTTCTCTGGGGACAGAGTGTCTGTGCCCTGCCAGAACCACTTCTCTCCTCTCTGGTCCAGCTTCCTGGTAGGAGGTAGAGACAGCATTGTCAGAGGCAGACCAGGCCCATTCAGGTGAAAGGAAATCTCCTCCCCCTACTCTAAATGCAGCCTAGCTCTATTCAGCCCAGCCCTGACCCATCAGGCTCTCTGGAGCCACGTCCCCCTCTTCAGCCCCTGTCATCCCAAAGCCCAACAGTCAATCCACAACCCCAGCAGAGGCACACAGGATGACTAATCAAGGAAATACCTACTTTCTAAAAGTTGTATTTTCAATCACAGAATGTAAAAATCATCTTCACTAAAATAGGTATTGTAACTGTCTGAGTCCAGACATACTAAACTTTATTTTTCTACCTTGTTCCCAAGGGTAGTTATGTTTATAAGATGGTATAAACAAACTCACCATTCTGTCCTATGGTGAATAATGAAATACACTGTAATTCACCACCAGGACATGTCACATACATCAGTACATGTCCTACCTCTAACATACACAGCACCCTGCTCATAGGTGTATCTTCGGCCTACCTTAGGGATGACTGGCATGTAGAATAAGGGCAGGTCGGGGCCTGGCAAGTGGGTGCACCTACCAGGCAGACATGGCAGTTACAAACTGTGCACAGATACTGTGGTGGCCGGTCATAGTTACCTTTTCAGGGCTACTTCTGTGGGTGGCACAACCAGCACAGCAAGCCCACTAGTGCCTTTTGATTTACCAGCCCTGGCACTCTCGGTGCCCTTTACTAGGGCCTCACCAGTAAATCAAATATGCCAATCATGGAAACACCAAGCCATAACATAATTTACAGCAGGAGCACTTGCACTGTAAAACAGAACAGCAGTGAAAAAGTGTGCAAAGAAACGTAAACAGCAAAAACAGAGTAAAAACCGGGAGGTCAGAAAGGGGGCACATGCCAAAAGATGCCAAGTCTAACACAAAAGTACATTCAGTTTATATTTTCAAAAGAGAATTAATAACTTTTCAGTTTTACAGCAATTAGCCATAATGATAGATGCCGCCTGTTATCAGTCCTCTTAAGCTAGGAGCACAGGGAGGATTCTGACGAAGCAGCTGTGCACCATACAAATGCTTTTGATTGATTGATTGAGTGATTGTGCAATGTACAAAAGCACTTTTGTGGTTCACTTTCTGACATGTAAAATTGCTTTTAAGACCCATTATGTTTTGCAGATTGGGGTGGACATGCGAGATGTCCTGCTCCTAGTTGAAGGTTTCAGTGTTGTGTCACTGGTTTGTCACAAATCATTAATCAGTTACTGTCAATGTAGCTGGGGTTGTAACTGCTTTACCAAGGCGAAGCTGTTGAAGTAGGATATTTTCCGTTTGGAAATCATAATAGTCCTCTTGTTGGCAGATTGTGGCCCAGAGCAACAACGCATGCTCCCTTCAAAGCCTTCTCTGATTAGAAACTTTCAGTTGTATGAACTTCGAATGCAAAGTTTGTTCTTAAATAGAAGCTGCACTTCCCTGTGAAAGGGACAGAGGCATCTTTAAAAAAAGGTTTCCATGCACAGAATGCGATTGGAGGGATGCAGACCTACACCTGTAGATTTCCAGCTCTTAGCAAAACATATATTTCATCATTAATATTCATGATGGTCCAGGTTTTGCATCCTCCTGTGAAAATACATTTTGTGATGGGAATGATGGGTACATCAGTTGTTCTGCAAGACCAAAAGCAGTTTACAAACCAGTTAATGTATAATGTGTATGCACTGGTTTGTGAACTGCCATTAACCCCCCAAAATACTACAAATCGTTCATATCTGTTACTTTCCAAATAAGTCACCTTTTGCATTGAGATGTGCTATTTTGCTTGCCTATGTTGGCTGTATGTTTTGACAAAGGGAAAATCGATTTAAATCATTTTCCAAAATGCTCTAGGTAGGCTAGTTTATATTAGACAGAGCCGCTGCACCCAAAAATCTGCATAAACGGTATAAAAAAATCTTTGTACCATTTTGCCATAGATACATAAGACTCCCTCACTGGCAGCACTAAAGTTATTTAATGTCTGTGATTGGTTCTATTGATTGAGAAAGATTGCTCTATATCCTTGACTTCAAATAAGTATGCTACACCGAAGGGAGATAAAATTATATAGGTAATTCGTTAAATTTGAATGAGCAGAATCCGGTCAAATGAATGGTTTCTTTTTGAGATTACACAAAGGGAAGTATATCAATAGTCTATTAATTCTAAGAAGAGAATGATGGGCATCCATAAATTACATAGAGGCAAGGAAGATGCATTGTGGGTATTCATTCGACTGTTGGACAACAGACATATGAGAAGAGATTCCATAAGGTCCACAGACATTGATTTGAAGGAAACCAATGAGCCACTCCATGGGCGAACCAATCTCAGATGATAGCGTAAATCCCAACTCTGCTCAGGTGGGAATAGGAAATACTTGAACACAAATTCTTTGTCAATACCAACCATTTGAGCTGAAAATTACTGAGAACCATTCCCTTTTTAGATCACATTCATGAGCAATTACACAGAAGAGGGCCACCCAAGTGAGATACAAAAGCAGGAGGGATTTACCTTGTTCTAAAAAGCAATCATACTGTTGAACTGGATTAGTGATGCAGAACAGCTGAGAAATATTCCATCCATAGTCCCCTGCTTGGCCCTCCCAGATATAAAATGTTGGGACCAGCAAAATTTGAACTCAGTCAACAAATGCACTGATAGCCTTCACCCGGATGAGGTGCGTTTTGGAAATATTCAAGAATCGGACTATTCCCAGAAGTTATTTGGGAGGTAAAAGGCACATAGGGGGACGCTGCATTTCTCCCGAAATACTAAGTAAAACACGGATTTGGCCATTACGCTGGCATTCTCCCATTCACATGCAGTTGCACTAGTGCATATTTTACATTTTTAGGCACTTTTCTAAATGAATGTGCACATTTGCGACAGCTAAAACCCCAAAATGTGCATTTGTTGACACCCAAGTAATATACGCTGTTAAATATTACTATTTTCCATAAGAATAAAAAGTGGTAAAAATGGCAAATGGCAAACATCCTGATTACAAGGAAATCGGCATTGACCACACTGAGGAGTGCACGAGGGGCGTGGTGAGACAAGGATGAGCTGAGTTGAGCAGCGGGCAGTAGGAAGCCCAGAGGGAAGAAGAAGGAACCAGATGCTTTGATACCCGATATCCGATACCGGGCCCCCACCAGGCATCAGTTCTGCCTGGTACTAGGTTAATTCAAGTGGATACTCCCACTCCATAGCTCAGTGACAACCAGGAAGTGAGAGCCCAAAGCAGAGGAGAAGCTCATTGAAGATGTGGGCAGTGGACGAAGCCTAGGTGCTGCATGCAGAAACAGGTTAAGTCACGCCGCCACTGAGCAGTCTATCCGCCGACAGCCTTCAGCTCCATTGGCTCTATCAGCCCGTGTGCTGCCCAGAGAATTTTGAGCCAGAAACAGTAGAGTGACACAAGGCGGAAACCGCAACATATGGTGGTGATCTCGTGGTAGGGAGGTCTGTCACTGTTGTCGTGCCTTCATCCTCCAGTCAAGCTCAGTCTGCTCTCGGGTAAACAGGGACTATGGTTCTGGAGGACAGACTTGCTGCTCATCATCATAGGCTGGGATCAAGCTCAGCCAGCGTGGCTTACCAACTCTCCACAACATCAGCACGGGGACCTAACCGCGCACCCTGGTGGACCAATGCAAGGATTTAGTTGCATGCAACATGCAAGAGTGCAAAAATCAGGGCGCAAGGCTTAAGAATTATTGCCAACTAAACGAGTTCCTAATTATAATCCAGGATGAGAACTCGATCAATCTGGGAATCGAGGAACTGGATCCCAGATCTGATCCTTTGAAGGTCCTGAAGGCACAATCACCTCAGCTTACCCCATCACTTAAAATGACTAGTTATGTCACTCACCTCTGGGACACCAGGAGCATCAGGAGAAAGCACAAGGGCTAATATTTTATCTTGGTACACAAGAATGGGAGGACATGGTGGCTTAATTCCCGCAGGACCCAACCCAGGGCATCAACTCTGCAGCTGAGCCACAAGGCTGCACAGCAGCTCCCGATTTGGCCCGCATGGATAGGGCCAACCTTGGCTGGGGTGATCAAACGAATACAAACAGTGCATGGGCCTCTCTTTTAAATACTTTGTAGCTCTTGGCAGAGGCTCTCCAGTCTCAATCAAACAAAATAGACATTTAGCTGACACTGCTCAACACTCTGGCACTCTTCGCTGCTGGCATTGATGAGAAGCTAGGAGAAGCTAGGGGACTTGAATTCACTCCTCAAATGGTCACGGTCGGGCTTGCTGGAGGCTCAACTAAGCTGTTGGTGCGGAACAATTGTGGACAAATTATCCTCTCTCCTCTGTATGCTCAGCACTCTATTTGGTGAATTGCCTACCGCCTTCAGAAGTGCTCCTCCATACAGAGCAGCAGCTTGCACAAGACACTTCAACAAGCCGTCAGCAGCAAAATCTTAACAGACAGTTGAGGGGGAATAGCCCCTCTGCCCCCAACGGACCATTCGGATCTCATTTTTGAAGGAGACCATACTGGGGAAGGGGCCCCAGAAACAAAAACAAATGCAAGGCAAGGCAAAGGCGGATCCAAAGGAGAAAAGGGCAGAACAAAAAGAATGTCTTAAATCATGTAGACATCTACTCCCTCTTTAGGCCACCATCTGGTGAATCAGAGAATATATCCTCACACCGAGACATTCAACTTCCAGACATTCCATTGCGTGTCAGACAAAGCTCCACTGAACAGTCCCTGCTCCATCAATTCACAGGGGGGATGCTAGGCCAGAAGCTGTGCCTGCACCACCTTCCAAGACCACAAATGCACTAGTGCCTGCTACCCCTCCAAAGACTCCCCTCCCCAACAAACTACAAGGGGGGAAGGCAGGCCTGTAGTTGCAGCAGCATCATCACTCTAGACAATGAATGTTGCACTACATTCCCCAGGGGGGCACATAGCCCAACCCCCTGAAAGAACCACGGGCCAACACACCAGGGGCACACCTTCGGCCATCACCCCTCTTTTGCCCGCTAAGGATGGAAGCTCGGCCAAAAAAACAGCCTCTGCAACAAGTGACATCAGTGCAGAAGGCAGGCCTTGCAACGATCCCATCACTGTCCGGATCACAACCAATTGCCTTCTTACCACAACAGCCAGCACTCCAGTCTCAGCACAGCACCAAAGGTAACCATTGGTGGGAACAGGTACCATTAACCAGGGACTTCAGACAAGAAGAAATGCCCTTCTCTGAGCAGGCTTGCATTTGGTCATCAAATAAGAGCTCCATCACCATAACAGCAGGACTTCGGATGCCAGGGGAATGGGTATGATCCACACCAGAAGGACACAGTTTAGCAATCCAGCACTCAGCAGGCACAATCTATCCAACACAGGTTTTACCTGCTCTGTTGCCTCATACATAATGTTTCCTCTTCAAACCTGAACATAAATCCAGAGGTAACTGTTACATCCTGAACAGAGGCAACATACTACTACTGTTGTCTTCCAATCTGATTTAGCCAGTCTGAGGTCAACTGATCTATTGTCAATAGATTTCATCCACTCTGAAATACTTTCACCATGTGAAGCCACCAAGGCTTCCTGGAGAACACCCTCAATTGCCCACAAAGTTCTTGCAGAAAGCCTTGTTTTTAAGAACGGGGGGATAAATATCACTCCAATTCATGAGCCAGGCTATCCCTCACCACTGCTTTCACCTGCTCAGGGCAGAGGGTTTGCAGGATTTAACAAACCCACCCGCTCCATGCTCAAAGTTTTTTTTTTTGGGTAGTCACCAATAAAAAGGGGGGCACCAACAGACTTGCACAGCCAGCACCAGAGTACAACTGGGCCACACTATTTGGACACTGACCGTAGGTGGGTTTCAAGAACTATAAATGGCCTACCTAGCACCCAGTGGCACGACTTGAACAATGATGCTGCCGTTAAGAACAGCAATGGCCTTCTTCGATTGTGTTCATGAAATTTCAACAGCCTTGCCAGTAAAATATCAGACAGTGACTTCATTATATAAAATCCTTCAATATCATTCTGATGCAGGAAACTTGGCTGGCTGAACCATACCACCTGCAGGGGTTTATGTCCTTTTTCATGCCAGCAGTAAAAGGGGCAAAATGCGGTCACTTATTCGGTGGCTTGGCAACATATGTTTTAATAGCTTGCACAGCCTCGGCAGGCTTATTACATTCTGCCTCGCTAGCTACCAACACAGGCAAGATTGCTAGCTCTCTTCAAAACATTGAAACTGCGACAATATTCATTAATGCCTATATTCACTATCCAGCTGAATAGCGAAGCAAAAGCCTCACAACAGCTGGTGGAGCAGCTTCGGAAGACCACAGGAGAGGTGGAAACCGCCAACTTTGTCCTCACAGGGGATTTGAACCTGTACCTGCTGGGTTTCTCATCGGACAATTCTTTTGTAGCCAAATCTTCATTCTGGAACTTAATAGCACAAGGCAGAAACCTCCATGGCAAAATAAACAGAATATACATATGCCTACTGGCCGATCTTGAGCATCTCAACTAAAAGGTACTAAACAGCAGGTTTTGTGAAGATATCCCCACATTTATTGCTCCTCTTCCACAAGTACGACAATAGATTACACATTTGTCTGCCTCTCACTGTTCCACCAGGTTTTCTTGTTCTGTCTAGGGGAAAAAAGAAGACCGTAATCATTGCCCTCAAGAGGTATCTCTTCTGACAACTATGCCAACATCCAGCCGTTTGGCGGAGACATCCACCTCACCTATCTGGTCAATTACAAAAGGATCAAGTTTGCACCATCAACCATCGAGTGTGTCACAGTCAGCAATGGCACTACTACAAGCAAAAATGGGAACCACAAACTCCACTTAGGAATGTGGGAGTGCTTCAAAAACAGAGTGGCTGAAACATTTGCTGCACCACCTAACGTAAGGCATCTCCAATTACCCACCAAGGGGGGTGCGCATTCCAAAAGCCTAATGGGAACAACTGAAGCAAACCAAAGAAATCATAAACAGCACTCTAAGATCTCTTTGATACTAACCTGAGGACATCATCCTGTAGGCACCATTTCGACAGCAGAAAACAAGACTGAAGAAGCTGAAGTGGGCTGCCAGTAGGTCTCGATACCCTAACAGCATTCTCCTGGCAATTTTCAAACAGAGTACGGAATTCTGGGTGGGATCTTCAGAACCACTTTTTCCACAAAACCAGACTGGGTTCGACAACAAGGTAAAATATTTTGCAGGGACATTACTAGAGGACCACTCATCTTGGGCATTTAAGAATGCAATAATACTACTCAATCAAGCAGGGTTCTCTAAAACATCAGGCACGGCAACTAACATCTTGGCCATGTCACTTCTCATCGACATGGCAAAAACCTCGAAGCAGCCCCTTCATCTCGGTTTTATTGATTTTAGGACATCCTTCAACCATGTAGATCGTTGCAGGCTGTGGAGCAAGCAGGCCTGTTGGGATATTCGCCAAAGCATGCTGGCTTGCTAATAATGCTCCATGTGGATTCATGGGTGCGGCGGTTGAAGCTGGGTGCAGGAATACACCTTTCAAGATGAATACCAACAAGTACCAACAAGCAAAGTGCTGAAGCAGGGGTACATACTGGCTCCCACTTTAACCTTTTTATGGCTGACCTGAAGCAGGCACTCAATGCCCGCAACTCAAAAGCCCCTAGGCTAGGGTGTTTGGTATTGTCCAGCTTCCTCTATGCCGACTATGTTGTCCTGGTTAGTCAACTCTGATAGACCTTCAACAACTTCTCAACACCATACAGGAATACTCTGCCAAAAATGGTTTGAACGTCAACTTTGGCAAGAGTCGCACTACGACGATCAATAATAACAGGAAAAAGATAAAGGTCTGGCACTGGGGTAAGACACAAATACCGATTGCAACAGAATATAGAAGTGTAATTGTTGACACAGAGGGCGTCAGAAGTATGCAATTAAAATGAAAGGGTTGGCATTGGCAGTGATCCTAAAGAATCTGTGTCCAACGCTGTCCTCCCTCCTCCAGGTAGTGCAAGCCAAACTTTTACCTACTATAACATGCGGCTTCAAACTCCTGAGAGGTAGGAATGCCAAAATACAGGACAGCACCATAGTTAAAGAATACAGAATCCTCTTCAGCCTGCCAAACTACACCTTGCCAGCACAGATCCCTTTGGAGTTCAATCTGCAAAGACAGTCCCTGGCCAGGCAAGGAGAATTCATAATCTGCTGGTGCAAAATCAGGAAGCAGGCCATGGCACTTTAAATCACTATCTATGGCAGGAGCGGCAACAGAGAGACACCTTGCCCGCCAGAACTTATCTTCAAGAATCCCTGACAAAGACCAGGCTGATCCAGCTTTGGGAAGCCTCCCCCAAAAAATCAGTATGGAAATCTATAAAGCTGATTTTGCTTGTGGAAGGCAAGGCTGCTTTCTCAGGCAGAGCTCATGCCTGGATGTCACTAAATATCTACAGTGCACTTGCACCCCAAACATAATTTAACCTAGGCTACTCCAGAACCATCTTTAAGCAATTTCTGAAATATCGTCTGGGTCTATTGCTATCTGCCTGCCACTTGTGTGGCAAAGGCACGGAAGAACTGCTGCACTTGTTATGCACTTGCAAAGAGCTGCTGGAATAATGGAGGCAGCTGCTCAAGTCCCATTTCAACCAGAGGGATTCACAGACTAAGGCAGGCTGCTGACCTGCTTTGAGCCTGAGGACCCACAATTGAACTGTTGATGGGTAAAGTTCCTTGCACTGGTGGGTAGAAAAATGCCAAAACGAGAGAACAAGGTGACTTGATCACGACCCATCTTGCACTTTAAGAGGTGGCAGGCTAAAACCACCTCTGCTCCTGGTCATCTTTATTTCGGTTCAACTACACTGAGAGGTTGAAACCTGAATTCTTTGCATTTGACAGGTCAAGCTTAGACGCATCTTGCATTTTGCGCTCTTTGCACTTGGAACCAGAATCTGGCAGCTCTTGGCATTGTTCCACCTTTCGATCATAGACCGTGGCCTTGCCGGCTGGCCTTGCTACTTCAAGCTCATAGAAGAACATTACAAGTGAACTTGAGGGAGGGGCTGATTCAGTGGTGGCTCCTCCATTGTGGCATGGGGGACGTCACCCTACTGCTTTCTCAGTGCGAGAAGCAGAAACATAAAATGGTAAAACTAACATTCTATGTTTCTGCTTCTCGCACTGCAAGAAAGCAGAAGTGCCTGATTTTATGCTCCTGCTTGAGGAGTGGAGAGGGTGGGGAGTGGCTTGCTCTGATTGTTTGGTCGGCACTCTGTGGGCTAACCAAAGCAGTCATGCGCACTCCCCTTTTTCTCTGTGTAGACTGCATGCAGCCTACATGGAGAAAATGCCTCCCTTCAGGCGACTGGATGGGCGCCGTCCACACCAAGCACAACGCTGTCATTGATTGGCTTAGGGGAGGAGAGGGGGCTGCTGGCTGCTTCCTGTTCCTGCAGGAAAGGACATGGCTGTCGGGCTGTGCTCAGGGTGTCAGTCCCGAGCCCTCTCGTGTGTGTGAGTGTGTGTGTGGGCTGCTGGGTTTATGTAACGGGGTGGGAGGGGCGCCGGGGAAGCTTACTTGTCCCCATTACTAGGCCTGGACTTCGGTTAAAGACGAGGCTTGGAAGGGCGAGTAACAGGACATGTTTGCACAGCAGAACGAGGTGCAGAGACCTGCCAAGAAGAGACGGGGTGTGCAGAGGGAAAGAAAGAATAGGTGGAGGGAGAGGAGATAATAATGAAAAGTACGAGAGAAATGGGGATGAGAGAGAAGAGAAAAAAAGAAGCACAAAGAAAACCAGAGGAAGGTAAAGGGCGGAGAGTGAGAGAAAATAGAGAAAGACGTAAAGATGGAAAAGAAACATACAGACACCTAGGAAGAGAAGGGGACGGGAGTGGGAGGCAGACTGCAACAGCGCTGAAGGAAAAGAATGAGTGTACGCATAATTATATATAGAGAAAGATAAATACTGAGAAAGCAGGCCAGAGAGAGGCAGTAGCTTTAAAAAGCGAGAGAAGAGAGCGAAAAACAAGAGGTGCAGCCTGTATGCAGATATGCAGTCAGTAAGATGCGTAACTAGTCAAAAAATTTTGACCAAAATGTCATAGCTGCTAGCTGGCCCACTGTACCTGCTGCACCGTTACATTTCATTTGCACCACACACATAGCCCAGTTCTCATAGACTGCACCACCCAGTGCTTTGAAGATCTCCTTTCCAAACTTGTTTCACCCAGCAAAGCTTTCGGCTGTCTGAAGTAGCAGGGAGGAAGGGAGAATTATTGGGTGGTTTGGGCCCAGAATTACCGATTGACCTGCTAATTACCCATTTCCAAGTGGATCCTAGGTTCAACTCCGAAGACGTGTAACCTCCACACCCCTGGAGTTAGCTCTCATGGTGCTGGGTGCAAGTCGAGGGCACTAGTAATGAGGCCCATTACTCAGAACGGTGGATGCTACCAGTTTGGAACACTGAGTACCCCAGTCCCTCATAGGCTCCCTACCAAGAGACTGATAATTTTTACATTGCTCACAAAAGCAGATCTTGAGAATTTCCACACTGCCCGTAAAAATACTGCTAATTCCCAAAACACACAACAAACCATACACAACTGTTGACATTGCACACATCCCTGCATTCATGTTTTCACACATACATATATGGTGCAGAATACGAGGCACCTATGCACAAACACACACTCAAACGCATACACTGATGAGCGAAGGAATTATATAGAAAAAGAATAACACAAGGGGAGGCAGAAGCAAGAAATTGTAAAGGTGTCACACATGGTAAATGGCAGATGGTGGCAGCAACTGGTTGAATGTCGCTTAACGATCTTTTGTCCTTGTCTTTAGTTTTGTTTCCACCTGGTGATCTGCTTTGATTTTGTAGCACTTAACTGACAGATTCATAATTGCTTTATTAACCTTCCTGCTTTCTCAAATTTGCTTGAAAGTGCACCATTTGTCCACTCTTTTTTCAAAATGTTCTCCGGGGAGAACCTCCACCCCGAATCCCCCGTAGGTTGTTCAGGCTCACCACGGTGCAGTACAACAATTATTTTACACCTCACCACTTTCAAATGTCACCAGCCACCCCTGGGCCGGTCGACCTAATTGATTCCCTCACCGGGCAGCTTGCACTTTGGTGGGTGGCAGACCAGAACACTACACCTAGACCCGTTTGACTTCAATTTGCTGAGCGAACTATGCTGGGAAAGAAACCTGAGATTTTGCATTTTGAAAACACTCAAAGCACTTTTTGCACATTTCACACTTTGCACTCAACTTTCGCTTGACCCACTGTGAAAAGTCTGGTTGTTATTTGACAAGGCTGCGCTTTTTAACTACATTCAGACAATTATAAAATGTTTATGATGATCTATTTTTAGTCAGTTCACATGTGTAGTACTATTTTTTACTGTGTGTATTTATGGTTTTAAGGCTGTTTTACTGAATTGCTATAGTTTTCAGTACCTATGGAAATAAAAATAAACATGAACTTGTAATTTGAACATAAGAATAAGCAGTTGTCGTACGGTGAAACGTGCAGGTATTGTAATAAATGTTTATTTTTTGCTGGCGTTGTATACGCAAAATCAATATAATGTAATATAAAAAAAAGAATAAACTGTTGTAAATTCAGACAAAGTTGAGCTTGACAATGTTTTCTCTACTCCTGTTACATCCAGGCAGAGTAGTGCATTCTCAATGTGCACATACTACAGCCACAGCATGTACTAATATCAGCTTGCGCAAGGCGAGGCTAGTGAAAGAATCCCCAATCATCTCAAATATTTTCAAAAACTTGATATTCACACAATCACTCACACTTGGTCAAGTGGTTTTCCTTTTTCTCAATTATATTTTAAGCCATATGAAGACAGTCAGTTTTCAAGAAAATAACTTTTGGGGATTACTAAATCACTTTGCTGAAGTTACTTTATTGATTTCTGTCAAGGCTAAAGCATTGTTTTGTTAAATCACTCTGACCTCTGATTTAAAATATATATTCTTTTGACTGCATGTTAATTGCGCAACTCTTATTGTTTTCAAACTGAATGTTTATGCTGCATACACAAAAATTGTTCGTTTTTTTGCTCTTCCACTCAACGTTTTAAAGAATTTAAATGAAAATATCTATGAATTGGTAAAACAAAAGTGAGTAATTTTATGTATTACTGTTAGCAAGCATTCCCACATTTGAAAAAACTTCTATTTAACAGTTTTATTCATTAAAAAACAATCCATTAAAAAAAAAGTATATGAATTATTAAGATTTACGGTCGATATACCCAATGACAAGAAATTGTCACTGTTTACCACAAAAGGGCATTCCAGCTACATATGTTTAAGAGAAGCCCCTGTGTAATTCTGCTGCATGAAATTGTTCCCTCATTTTGCTTAAAACTAATTATGTTCAGATGTACACATGCAGAAAGCTATAAAATCAATTTTTCACTTTTATAGTATGCACACAATATTTGCAAAGTTTCTATTTACATATCAGATCTATTTTTTGCCTAGCCTGAGATTTCTCTTAATGATCTTCAAATAAGTTCTAAGGGAATCTTAAGACAGCAAATATATTTTATGAAATGTTTGGTTCTTTTTCCTAAATAAATACTAATTTTCAAGCAACATATAAACCAACATATTCTACACAAACCTTTTAGTTGTATGAACTTGGGCTATAAAGTTGACCTTTTGATGGAGGTAATTAAACATAAATGCCAGTACCTTTTTTAATTAAATCTGGAGAACAATCACTTTAAATTTGCAACATCCTTAATACGAACAAGGAAGTCACTGTTCGTGGCCTGAATTATTGTTTTGGCTAGACTTGCAAATGTAAAATGGCTTAATTATCAACTTACATAAGAGGCAACAAAACACAACTGGCCAAAGATTTTCTTGCAGCAATCATCAATTTAGGTTTATAAATTAAATATGGAATAGACCTACAAACCCATGTAAAACGTATTTGTGGGAATACTTTCAGTACAGCCGTAATAATACATACAGACATACAGACATACCTGCACAAATTGTAATTCATAGCACATAAAACATTTTGTTTTATCACAAAAATATCTTTGTCACAAATAAAATAAAATTCTACTGTTTTAGGGCCTTCTATAGTAAGACCTTTGTGAATTTCTAAACTTAGTTTTAAGAAATTGGAACCCATTACCTTTTTAACCACTTCACGTAGAAATAAGATGCAGATTGAAAAATCACTAAAATTAACCAACAGGCTTAACACCTCTCTTTTATGGGATTAGGAAAAAAACACTGAGAGAGCTAATTCATAAATATTTCCTATGTGATCCATGCTGGTGCCATAAGATGACTCCTGAGTTAGTTGGAAAGACTCACTGTTTCAAGCCCTTAAACAAGGAGAGAATTGGGAATATGTTCCTCAGCATTTCACATCAGCTCAGAACTATAAAACTTCACATTTTTAACAAACATGTGGAGATTATTCAAGATGGTAGGGAGATGTTGGCATTTGACAGCAATGACATTACAGTTGATGAAACGTCATACAAGACACCATAACTTCTCTATTACCACAGACCACCCGGTCAGAACAATTGTCTTCGGGAGTTATAACTACTGCAGGACACCTGAAACATACTGAACATAAAACACTTTTTCATATACATGTTATGTTTGTTTTTATTCAATTTGTTCTTTTAAATACACTAATTTTCACCTATTCTACAATTACTATTTCATACTGATTTTGATTTGGACCACTTGTACACCACAATCAATCCTTTTACTAATATTGAAAGACAAATCTTGAATTGTTCATCTTGTTCACAGGTTGACTTTTCTGCAAATGTCAAAGAATCTTTTCATCAACTGTTGTGAATTACTGGACAAATTACATTGTTTACCAGAAAAATAGATTGCAAAAACCCAACTGTAAACCAAAAATGATCAGGAATTTTGTCATAAAAGCTGGATATGTTTGAAAAAAAAATATGAAAAAAACAACAATCAATCACCTCTTTGTCTGAACTGTGACAGGGTATGCAACTAAATGCAGTTACTGGCAGAGCCCCCTCTGTGTGGAGAGGAACTTAATTGAGTGTGTTCCATGAGATAAGTTACCATGACCTGAATCTAGGTAGAACAGTATGCCTAAATGATTTATCTATCGAGTTGGATAAGGTACCAAGAAGGTAGGGAAAACATTATTTATTGTTGTATGCCCCCTATTTGATTATCATTTCTTTGGAGTAATCAATGGTCCTTATTTGAATGCATGTTAACATATTTAGCATGTATTTACCATAGGTCAGATGTTCAAGGGTGAAAAAGATTATCCGCTGTGAAAGGATCACTGCATTTAAAGTAGCTAAGCTTTCGTATTTGATTAGTTCACAGAGACTTCAAAGTTATTGTACAAAGGTTTATACTATATAAGCTGGCAGGATGGTTCAATGAGGTAAATAATTGTCACTTTTAGCACCTGATCTGCAGGTCATGTGTCCACATTCTGGCAAGGCAGATTCAGGCTTCAATCAAAACCGGAGTCAAACAATTGAGTGCCTTTATGTTATGTAATAATAATATCTGTTAAACATAGCGCTTAGATAAAACAAACAAATTCCATGAACTGCTATATAATTTGGGCCAATTTACCACTAAAACTATTAAATTACCTCCACGTCTAAATGTATCTAATGGTATCAACCTTTCTTGAATAACCTCCCTTTCTACCTCTGCAGTACCCCGTAATTCCATTGACATGGAGAATTATCTCCCATTTTAGAAGGCAACAGTCCCATCATCAGAGACAGAGCCAGTAGTGGTATAAAATCTGCTCAGCAAAGTTCTTAATTACTTCCAAATGCATTGCATCTTATCTTATGGCAAACAAAGCAACCTCCTTTCTGAAGCTACTGAAAATAAAAACTCCATCTTCTTTGCTTTAACCATAAGCAACTTCTCCCATAATCAAATAACCAAGACTCTCTAAACACTATATTAATATCTCCAATTGCTATAATAGTATTTAGCAATTCTGTGCCATCAACATTATATCATCTAGATTCACAATCAAACTTCCTCTCTGTCCCACAAGAAACCGACAACAGGCCTCTTAAGTTTGATAAAACACCAAGGCATGGATAATAAATTAAAGGGCAGATCTAAAGCCGACAAGAGTCTGTCCCCCATTAGAAACATGAGAACTTGCTACATTCATGATGGATTGGCATTGTGGATTATGCATCATCAAAATGTAATCTCTCCTTCCAGTACTGGACCCTCAAAATATCCCTTACTTAGTGATCTCCTTTCAGCGGCAATGCATCACCACCCTGGGGTTCACCACTAGTCTCAACCCTGATCACTGTGACCTTTTTGTTTCCTTCCTACACAGAAACAAATTGCTTAAGACATCTTTCTCCTCTGTTCTCACCTTCTCTATTGTGCATTTTCTCAGCATGTGCTGGACCTCGTTTGTGACAAATACCTTTTCTTCTTCTGAAAAGTGCATATCGCATGGGTATTTCTCCTGCTTTGGACAAGCCCTAACTCTGTTCGGTATCCTTGCACTGTCTCTAAAAATCAAGGATCCTGTGTATTATTTTCCACCCTTGTAGAAATAATTGTACTTGCCCACCTACTCTTGGATGGATGCAGCTTAAATTGGGGAATAACACTCTCTTATGAATCTCCTGCAGCCTGACCTCTGCTTTGAGTGCTCCTGCTCCAGCCTTCTCTGCCTCACGAAGCATAGATCCCTATTGCTGGCTGATAGACCCCAAAACTTCCTCCATCTCTACTGAACTCTGAATGGCCTTGATAATAGCATGGAGGTCCAAATTGTCCTTGGCCGGGAAACCAATCTCTCAATCTCCAGGCCCTACAAAAAAACACAATTGACAAAAATCTTCTTCAGTGAATTATGTACTTATCCAAAGGAGAAAAGGTCACTGCGTACTTACTTTATTCTTTGAACTATTTCAATTAATTTTGGATGTATAAGGCTCCCTCTCCTGCCTCCAGCTAGGGGTGCATTAGCATTACCTGTCAAGCCTATGGTTATATGAATTTAACCTCCTAAACAATTCAAGATTGTTTCCTCGTTCATATACAGAATTCAGGCTACCAGGTTCACAATGTCCATCAGCTTATCCAGTCATGCCTTTAGTGATTTTTCTAATCCCTTTTTTCATCAGTGCCCATTTTGATCAGCACTTACGAGTCCAGCTCTGGTGTCTGATGCACCTTCGTTGAAATGACTAGTCTAAAGTACTCGGACCATAATATATTTCTCTCATTTGCCCCTAGAAGCTTTTGCATTTATAGACAGGATCCCAAGTCCACCTGTTTTTTGGCCTTCTGTTATTGATACCTACCAGTTCAAACACTTTATCCCTCAGTCATCCATAAACATTCCCTTCATTCACCTTATCATCCTCATAGCTATTTAAAGTATCACTCAAGGCATCATTGTTTTGTCATTGTCTTGCCAGCTCTGGGAAATCTGTGGCTTTTACTTTTCTTTTTAATTATCATAATATCATTGTTATGTTTCCTGTTACATTTCTGTTGGTAAAAACCACTTTCTGTTTATGACGAATGTCTTTATCTCACTTCTACATTCGCCTAGACTCTTTCTTTTATTGTGAACCAACACTCCAAAATCAGAAATGGCGAGAAGTTGATCCTCATTCTCCACCAACACTCTTTTACCTCCTTTTAATGGGTTTTGTTAGAACTGTTGCTTTAAGAGTCTTCACCACCGTTTTGCCTATGTCTACAAGTATAATGTCTCTCAACTCATCTCTAGTAAAACCACAAGTAGATTTCCTTGGATTACTCATCTTGTTAGGGTATGAAAAGGAACCTAGCCACTTAAAATCCTAAAGATTGACTTAAACTTCACCTAAAAACTGGCAAGCCATAACTGTTTATCCTGCATTCGATAATATATACACCTCTCTTGTCTCCACATCTACCTCAAACTGAAATGATACTTTGAAATGGTCTTTCTATAAAACTCCCCTTAACCAAGATGGCAGCAGTTGCTCTTTTTCACAAATAGCCATCTTATGTTGCTTGCCACGGAGAACCCCATAAGCGCAAGCCGACAAATCCTTTGCCCCACCACTGCTTGGAGTTGGAATGGAAAGCTGTGCGTCTGAGCTCCAACAAACTGTGCTTTAACAGAAAATTTGCATAATGCAATCTTACACTGGATGCCACATCTCGCTTGAAGATCAAGTGCATGAGAAATCTCTGCCATATATGCTTTCGATTCGCTGAGTGTGAGCAGTTCTTGTGCATAAGCAACCTTTAACTTAAGTTTCCTTTTACAAAAAAACACTCCTCTATAGAATTTCATATTTTCGCAGAGTACACCATTTCTATAACTAAAACTCACCTGGTTGAACGTCAAGCAACCTAGCTCTGTGCCTTACCATCCTAATAGAATTCTGCCAACCTCACATATGCTCAACCCCAATAATGAATAGTGCACTCCATAGCCAATATCCACCTCAGTTCAATACCACTACAGCCAAAACACAGACAGTCTGAAAATGTCTTTCATGCCCACCCTAGAGTTATCGCATTGGAAGGAGCATTACAAATATGCTAAGTTCCAGTGAGATAAGAATGTTTTAGAGTTCATTGTTCCAGTTCTATGGTTAAGGAGCTGCTTTTAACCCCTTCGATGCTGATGACGAGCTCAGCTCGTCATCACCCACGGGTGGCGTGTGCTGATGACGAGCTGAGCTCGTCATGTATCGCGGTAATTTTAAAATTGCCGCACAGCGCAAAAATCGCCGCAGCAGCGATGCGGTTAAAGGCAACATTAAAGGAACATTCACCAAATCAGTGCCTCGGTATTGACATATAATCGGCTGCAGATTTGTGTGTTCAACCCACTGATGACAAGTTTTAATCTTTATTTGATTAACTGATTGTCTTAGACATATCTGTTCATATTGTCCAACTCAGTTATACTATTTGCATTGAATTCAATAGGGTGAAAGGTTAATATTGTGCGATTGGGTTACCGGCGTATCTACACACGGGTCTACCATACAAGTGTCCTTATGATATTCCACATTGTGAACTGAACTCAAATATATTTCAGCACATTTATCTTAATATGATTGGATTCAACGACCTCCCATTAGAGAGGATTCTCAGCAGCCACTGATCAAGATGCAGAGCTATTTTGCAGGGATTAGAATGTGTCAGTGGCAGGTTGCACTTAGACCTAGACTGGAGGAACAGTAACCTCCTTAATTGTATTGAGTTGTCCTGTTTTATCACCCAAAGGAGATTTGCCTCATCCTCTTCCGCCATATAAATTCCCTTTTGCTCTCCTCACCTTCTGACACCCCTCGATGCATCCCCAACCCTGCTCCATTCCGCTCTAGGAGAGTGTACCTTGGATTTTCTTTTTCGGTCTCAAACCCTGAACCTGAACCCAAATTTCCCAAGCAAGATTTCAAAGATTTTCTAGGTTGCATGTCACAAAGCGTGCTTTTTTGGTATAGTTAAAAAAAAATCAGCTCAAGCCTATTTTGAGAAGCTGCATTACAAACGATATAGGGTAGACTTTGAATTAATTTTAGTATACCTTGTCAGTTGAATCCAGACATGGCCGACCGACCGACCCAAACAATCTGATCGGCTGGCATCAACACAAGATTTTCTTGAAACACATGCCACAGTATGTGATGTACTCCAGTGGACATCATAAAGAGTGGCAGACAAGATGGTGGGGTCCCAAAATAAAAGGTTATCCCAAATACCAAATACAAACACTGGTACCGACGAAGGGTTCACAAACCCACAATCAGGACTAGAAACGTTTGTACAAGCTTGTTTTTTTCTTTAAATCATGGCTTTTAAAAAAAAGGAAAATTCACAGTACATGTTGAGCACTGATTAGCCAGACCCAGAGTGCAGAGCCTGCTGTTCACAGTCCTAGGGAATGTGCAGCAGTCTCAAAAGCATGGGTGGGCATGGGTTCGGTATGGGGTTTTGATCAGGACTGGACACTGGGCAAGCCATGCCACAAGAGTTTGCTGCGCAAATCTGATGTTTGATGTCACAGAGGGTGGTGCTAGGTGCCCAGCACCCACTGTACATGGACGGAGGCTGTGCACAGCAGGTGTTCACCACAACGAGGGTTTGGCACAATGAATTATAAAAATATGGGAGTTCAGAGTAGTATATGTTCCCTATAAAAAACAAAGATTCGCTGAAAAACGTTGTAAAGAGTAAATTTAGGATTCATTTGCTCATAAGACCTTAATGCATGTTAAAAAAAATCTGAAGACACTATGATTAAAGTAACATCATGTTTGCAAATCAAAACCTAAAACTCGTTGAAATTGGCAACTTTTGGTTAGCTGCAAAAACCATAAATTGCCCTGAATGTATTGTTCGTGACCTACATTTTGGTGTTACAGATGACATATGCAAGACAAGCATCTGTGACATCACTGGTGACATCACATATTAATTGGCATACACATGTCCTGAAGTCTCCCCACAGAAGAATTGTCTATACTGAGATTGACTGCAGAGCCGAGTTTTTGAAGAGGCCTTTTGACCAACCCCCATTGTGGCCAGGCCTTGCACGCTAACCCTGGTAGGCAAAGCTGAATCATTCATACAGGGCCTAGGTACAGGGCTTTGTCTTTGATCAGGCCTTGCAATCAATCAGTTATTCCAACATTAGGGGTAAAACCCATGGGTTGGCTGTAGGTGAGGTGATCTTGCAAAACACGGAACAGCATCACATAGTACCCCAATGTAAGTAAATAGCACATCAGAAAACAAACACTTGTTTATCTATAGTTATGTCTCAATGATGTCAATGGCAAGGTGAAAGGTGATTTCACCTGTGATGTCATTGACTTTAATACAGATGCCATCTGTGACATAAGAAGTGTTGTTCTGATGAGCAGAGCTTTTGAACTAGTCGATGTTTGTGCAGCTCACTAGAAAGTTTCAGCCTTCGAAACAGCCGCGGCCCGTGCAGGTAAGAGCGGTGGGGCCACGTTGGGGGTGGGTATTTCAACAGATAAAATAATTTTTACACGTCGTGGTCTGTCGAAATCCCCCCATCCGGACTCACCGCCCTTACCTTCACGGGCCATGGCTGCTTCTAAAGAAGCACTTTCAAAGCTAGTATGATTGTGAGCACTTACAAGCACTCCTGAAGGAATTCCTTGCAGTGCGGACAGAGGAAGTCTGTGGAACCCTCATGTCATGTAGCCCCCAACAGGTAACACACCACAATCATGGACATTCATATCTAACATGATTACTGCGTATGTGGCCGCAGCCTCAGAAAGGGGAGCAGCAGGGGTGATACTGCTAGCAATGTGCCGGGGGCAAATTTGATGTCAGTTCTGCCACTGGTCATAGAGGCTGGTAGCCAAGAAGTGGGTCAAATGCGCTCGATCACAACAGAAGCTAGAGGGAGGGCGGCTCACAATCTTTGCCCAACTTGGATAAAGATTTGCACCTCTGCAGCAGACAACACTAGCCTGCTTGCATATGGGACTAAATCTGAGTTGAATATGTGATTTTTAAAATGCTATTAAGATCTTGTTTGTATCAAGAAATGACACTGACAGGGAAATGTCCCACCCCCGGAACAGGAACTGAGGAAGTACAGAGGGTGTAAGTTCCTTTCCTGGAATATCGCGGGGCTGGCAAGTAAGATCGATAATCCGGGAAAGCTGGCCCTTGTGAAAAGCTTTGACGTAATATGTCTCCAGGAAGCTTGGGCTATCGAGAACAACCTTCACCTAGATGGCTATAAAACACTCTTTGTTCCAGCAAGCCCGTCCCCATCAGGGAGAGCCATGGGGGGGGGGGGGGGTCCTCACCATCTTTGTCTCGCTGGCTGTCCTTGACATCTCAGTGACTGTACTCCATGTTTCACCCAAAGTACATTGGATGTTCCTGTCCAGTGGCAAGAGTAGACTTCTCCTGGTACATTTTTACAATCCGGGAGTTTTACACGAGGGGAAGGGTATCATAATTCGCAGTTGGGGTCAGTATTACGGGGTGGCACCTTGAAAGGTCAGAATTGTCATTACATCTTCTTAACTGAGGACTTTAACACCCACATTTGTGGGGTCATCAGACAAGGAGGAGTGGAAGCCATGGTCTGCGCTTGACAATCCGGTCTGCATATGGAACAAACCTCTCAGGGCACTGAGGTTAACTTAATTCTACTTAAATTTGACTTAACATCTGTTACGCACAAGTTGCCACCTGGGAAAACCTACATTACTCCCACCTTCATATGTAGAGGGTGTGAGACCTTTATAGACTTTAACTTTGTAGCTACACTTTTTTTCCCTTTGGTCACAGATTTCTCTGTCCTGTTAAGCGAATTCAGTGACCTTAACCCTACTTGTGTAGCAAGAGGATAGGCCCAGGTACATAAATACACTGAGGTGGGTAGGGGAGTGTCCCTCTCAAAGTGGCTGAGGCATGAAAGATTTTAAAATGGGGGTGTATAGCACCAGAGTCTCTTCACGAGTCCCTTGCAAACCAGTATAGCAGGGAATTTGAAATTTACTTGATGGCGAGGCTAGCGCCCCGAATATCTTGGGTGCATTTGGATCTATGTCCACTGTCATACGGAGGCTATTATGAGCAAAGCCGGGGGTCGTGAGCCAGTAGGCCCTAGATGGTTTGACTCAGTGTGTTCTCAGGCTTCCAGGAAGCTGAGACAGGCCTTGAGCATCAAGGCCCAAGATATGGTGGTGGTCTAAGTGCTTCGCAGAGCATATAAGGCTGCATTAGCAACTCACAAGTCCTCCCTGAAGGAGGAGGCCTGGTCTGACTGAGTGGAGGCAAGTACATTGTGCAACAGCTCTAGCTTTGGGCTATCATTAACAGCCCATTTCTCTCAGAAGAGAACGCTCAACTATTGGTCGCCCTTATCATGGAGGATGATTGGGTCCAGCACTTTGAGGGTATTTTTCAACCGGATCCTATGTTATCTGAAGAGAAGGAATGGGTAAAAGGTAAGGCGGATCTCGTACTCTCTACCCAAAGAGGTGAGAGCTGGCATACTTGGTCTGACCCGAAGAAAGGCCCTGGGGTCAGACGGAATCCTGCCTGATCTCTATATTGCCCATGTAGATTTCTAGGCACCGGTTCTTATAGCTGTTATTAATGCTGCAGTGCTGGCCGACCTTCCTTAGTCTTGGGCTTTATCTACCATAGTCCCGGTATTTAAAAAGGGTGGTCGGGATAGTACCTCATGTTATAGGCCCATTTCCCTCCTAGATTCCACGGTGAAGGTGGCGGGTCATATGATTCTTGACAGACTGGTATCCTGGCGGACAAAAGTAATTTTTTATCTACAATTCAATATGGTCTCCACCCTGGCCAATCAACCCTGGAGCAGTGTTTGAATTTATATCTTATCTTGAATAAGTATACTGTGGCTCGCTCATGTCCCACATATTTAGCCTTTATGGACCTGTCCTCCGCCTTTGACTGTGTGAACAGGTCTATGTTATGGCAATTTGTGTCCTCCATTGGCATAGACAAAAACATTATCTGGTTTTTGAGGGATCTTCATCGAGATTCTAGGGCGGTAGACCACTTTTCAAAGGACCTAAAAGTGTCTCGTCAGTTTAACATCAAGAGGGGGATGTGCCAGGTGTGCATTCTCGCACACTTCCTTTTCAACGTATACATCAACTCCCTAGAGAAGGCCTTTCTAGCAACTTAAGCTGACAGTCCCCAGGTAGGCAAGTGCAGCCTGCCAGTCCTTTTATACGCGGACGAAGCAGTCCTCCTGGCGAGGACCGCAAGAGGCTAACAACTTCTCCTTAATTCCTTTGCCTCTTTTATGGAGGAGCTGGACCTTTCGGTGAACCACTCTAAATCATACAACATGCAAATGGGCCCCGGTAAGGCTAAGGTTAAGCACCCCATTTTCAAACTAGGAAGCTCCCCAGTACCTAAGACAAATGTTTTTTTCCTTCCTGAGAGTAATCTTTGATGAATCTTTGAGCTGGTGCCCATTACTCAATAGTAAGAAAGGGGATCTAGTGAAAGCGTTGCAGGCAGAGTGGGAGGGAAGCCAATAGGGGCCCTCCTGAAGATCTACCAAGCTAAATGCATATCAAAGGCTAGCTATGGGAGTGAGATATGGGGCCATATCGCGCTTGGTGCACTTCAGGGCACTGAAAGCTCATTCCTGAGACAAGTTCTTTCTGTCCTGCAATGCACCCCATCCTATGTTGTTCATGAGGAACTGGGGATGTCTTTTCTTTCTGACGACCTGGTTTTTCGACCTTTGGCCTTGTGGCTCAGGATATGGGCAAAGCAAGAGAACGTACTCAGTAAAGATATTTTACGGGATTGTGTCTCTCTTGATCACGTCTCACGTATTCGAAGGCTCCAGTACATAAAAGTTGGTCTTGCTAGACTAGGACAAGCAGATCTTTTTATGAATCCTGATGGTATTTCTGAAAGGGACCTCATTTAGGCAATGGAGTGTTTTTTAAGAATGTGATATTGTGAAAGAGAAGGAAATGAGCTTTGTAAGCCCAGTGTGCACAAATACGTTGTACTGAAACCTGTGCCTACCACGGAGCCTTATCTTATTGGGCTTAAAAGCATCCACAATCGTTTTCTTTTGACAAAGTTCCTGTTTGACCTCTATCTACTGGCATATCCCGAAGGTTCTCACAGAGGTCAGTGCCTTATGCCCCGTGGTTGCGACGGAGAATCTCCTTAGGACTTGATGCTCTTTTTAATGTTATGTACTTTTTATGCCATTGCCAGAAGGTTATTTCTCATCCCCATCCTAAAACAAATGAGCTTTTGGAGGGTGAGATCAGCTTTTACCTTTTTGCAACTTTTCTCTAGTGACACCGTTTTGTATACTCTTAACTTCTTACGCGTCACTATCAGACAAAGGACAAGTTGTAAATAGTATCTGTATCGTAACCCATGTTTTTATTTTGTATGTAGACCACTTGGATTATATTATACTTGTCAACCTGGAGCCTGATTTATGGTATATCAAAGGTTGTATGACTTTTATGGTTTTATTCTTAAAGCCTAATAAAGTTTTATTGTGTGTGTGTGACACTGACTTAGACTAAGTCATAATGCAGGTATTTTAGAGTGACAAGTGAATGGGCCTCCACGATGTGGTAGGAATTCACCAGAGAGCGTCCAATGAGGTGATGGGTTTCAACCACACTAGTTTACCGTATTTGTGTCTATCATCAAATCGAGATGATGTTGAGTTATATGGAATTAAGGACCTTATATTGGTATCTAAATTTTATTAGGCGTAAATACGACTGTTTGACAATTATAAAATGCAAACTTTCATGTTGGTTTTGATGACAGATAAAGGAAAGCGAGTCTATCAAAATAGAGAATGCAGAGACCTCCAGCAAACTAACCATAACCGCAGCGAAGCAAGAGCACTGTGGATGTTACACTCTAATGGTAGAAAACAAATTGGGCAGTAAGCAAGCACAAGTGAATCTCACTATTGTCGGTAAGCCCTACAAATTTGTAATTTACCTTAATAATGTCTTTCAAGAAAGAAGTTTTATTTACTAATGACAATTGAATGCTTTGAATGATGAGAAATGTACACACTTGTATATGTTATGAGCATTGTTGATTTTACATTTTGATCAGAGATGGCATTTTTCTAAACTTTATATATCTCATATATTACAAATCCTAAGGACCCAAAGCGGTAAGTGTATTTGCCCTTTAGTGATGGAAACTCTGAGCTCTTTTAAAAAGTATGAAAGAAAAGAGAACCCAGCAAATGCCCATTGTCGCCTCAGTGCAAGATGTTGTCATCCCACATTGCACACTCACATTTAAGTTTTAGGCTTCCTTCAGATAAGGAAGGACTTGAGAACCCTGTTGATCCTCAGTACTCATTTCAGCAAACTGCTTGGACCCTTGGAGCAGACTTTTAGAACTAGTACCAAATAGTAGTGTTTTCTCTTTTCAGGGTGGTTAATATCAGTGATACAGCTAAGACTGTTTCAAATTTGCAGTTCCATATCCCTCACAATTTGAAACTGTTTTGCTTTTAACTTAAATATATTTTTTAGGTTTGTGGCTTTAAGTTAAAATCTAAATATATTGTTCACCACGTAAAGTTATTTTGAATATGTTCACAAATCTCTGACCTGCATCATAATGCACTTTTGCTGGTGTAGACATGTGTGTAAAAAACACACCCACTGTGTCCACAAATGTTCTCTGTAGCAAAGTCTTGAATTATCAAAACTATGTCAATTGTCTTGCATCCTAATTTCAAATGGGTGAATGTCAATAGCACAACCGATTATTCCTTCTCTTCTTCTTCAGGAGAAAATCCAGTACCCACCTAAATACATTCTATGTCATCAACTGCTCGCCCATCCACTATCCCCTAGTAACAAGAATGACTACTCACAACAAAGACTGAAAGGCATGATCCAATTGTGCACCAGTCAACACTCATTACATTCGAAGCATCATGTACTGTGCTCAGCTATGCAGTGAGGTATTGACTGTTACTGATCGGCAAAGTACTACTTAACAACACACAAGGCACAGGCTTGTTAATATATTCCTCTAACTCACACATGATGGTCTGAGTTCCAAAATAGCTACAATGCCAACACTGCATTAAACCATAATTTCAGGCAGTCATATTATTGCATTTGATTACTCAGCAGAGGATTCGACAAGACTCGAGATGAAGCTTTGCTTGTATTGTGTACGTTGATGTTGCAAACCACCTGTGCTGCTGGATTGCAAAACAACCCAAAATTAATCTTGCTCTCTTGTTGCCTATGTTATATTGTAACGTCAGTTGCCGTTTGTCTGAGATTTCCGGCGCGATCCATCTCTTACTGAGGGCCCTAAGAATCTGTGCTGTATAGTTGCTGTGTGGGTACTCTTGTGCTTGGACGTCTTAGCCAAAATCAAAAAAATGTACACCACTCTTATTCCTGCTTGTATATACCACTCTAACTTTACCATGCCTTATGGTTCAGCAACTCTATGGTAGATCATTGTAGCTTTTGCTAAAAGGCTTACTTTTTCTTAAAGGCTGATCTCTAAATTTGCCAAAGGGCCATTGATTCAAAGGTTGTCCAGTCTGGATGCAATTTATTTGCTTATTTGCTATGGAGAATCGCCTATGTAGAGCTCTGACATTACCTATAACCCCTGAAGAAGTCAATAGTGTGTATTTGCACATGACGAAACATGTGTTGGGTGCTTTTTCGCAACAAATTGTACTACAAGACTACAAATGAGAATAATTGTCCATTGACCTGCTGTGGAGAAGGTACCTGAAAAAACTTGAAATAAAATATATGGACTCTCCAGAATAACGTGTGATGACTAAACTGAATTAATACGGATTTGTATAAACTACTAAAGTGTGCTCAGGGAGAGTATTATTTTGTTCTCATTCTCTGTGAATGAGGAAATATGAGGTTGAAGTGGTAACCCATCTCATTCCCCCTTTGCAGCACCAATATAGATTGTACGTCTATATTACTACAGCCTGATACGTCTGTTGAGTGCCCGTCTCCTTATTTCGATGCCTGGTTACCATTGAGCATTTTGAATTCCTGATGGTAATGTTCTGAAATGGTTAGTTGTGTCTTTAGTATGACATAATTCTTTGTACTAGTACAACTCCTTTTCTGGCCCCTCAATTTTATTAGCTTGTTATGATGTGGTTGGATTTTGCTGTGGAGGCCTTCAATGAAAAGGAACACCCTGCCTTCAAATACTCATATAATCACAGTTTACTGAAACATTTCATCACTCGGGATCTCAGCTAATTCACCTTCCTTTTCTCTGTGGAACGTTTGAAACTCGAATGGTGGTGTTTGGGGCAGCATGATATGCAATGCTGCCACAATCTGTAAATGTATTTAACAGGGAGCAATTTTGAGTGCCTTTCTAAGGGAAAAGATCACTTTGTCAAGTAGTTTCACACACAGTAGCACATAGCCACACACAATATACTATGCACAGCTTGTTGCAGTGCTGAACGCTGCATTGATGATGTAACTAAATTAGCTCTATACATAAAATATGTAGAAATAAAATAAATGCAACTTTGGAGAAGATAAATAGGAGTGCTGTAATTGTGAATATTCGATTTAGTGTTTTCAAAATGTGGCCAGCTTGACTTTCCTTTGCACTTAAATCCCATTCTTTCAGAACGGATGTTGTTTCCATTTGACCCACATGCAAAAGGTGGCAAGCATTTACACATGGTAAGGGAACTTTTATTTGAGACAAAACGGACAACTGACCTTTATTTTTCTGTTTTATATCAAACAAGCACCCAGCAGTAGTTGGAATATAAGACATACAGCATAGAGGGGTGTTACAGGAAAGTCCTAAATAACCAATCATCCCATATATGGTTCCTGAGAACCCAACCACAAGACAGTCTTTCTCCACAGATAGGTATGTCACGTCATTCCAAACCTCTAAGTGGAATCCTATTCCCCGTCTGCATGCAACCTTGGATAAATTAAGAAGCATTTCAGCACAGATCCTCGGGCCGTACCACATACTACCTCAAACTTTGCCTTCTGGTCCCCTAAACGCCTGTGAGAGTTCATCCTCCTGTTTCTAGTAATAAACAGTCACGGCCGGCATGGCTTGCGGGTGGCGGGGTGGGCGAGCGCCCAGCTCACATGACCAATCACAGCACTGCAATGCAGATTTGTAACACGTTTTGAGTGTCCTATTTGGACGCTCAACCAGGGAATGGGAGCCTGTGCTTGTTCTCCATGCAGGAGGTAATGCAGCCTGCATGGAGAAAGGGGAAAATGCGCATGACCAGTTTGGGCGGCCCGAGAGGACCGACCAAACAGTCATTGCGCACTTAGAAGTGGGCAAACCACTCCTTCCCTGCCCCGTAGGCAGAGCAGCCAAAGCAGCAGAACACGTCACGAAGCATAAAATGATGACAACTTGAAGTTATTACCATTTTATGCCTCTTTGCTCTGCCTAAAAGCAGTCTGGGGGGGACAACGCTCCTCGGCCATAGCGGAGGATCCGCCACTGGCAATAAAAAGTGAATTAGAATGCCCTCTCCCTCTTTCTGAAGTAGGAATAAACTGGCCAAGTTGTCTGAGAACAGCAGTGTTTTAACAATGTCTGGGCAAGGGTCATTCTTAGAGCTAGCAGTGTTCCTGTCATTTAAGGAGTTTGCATATTTACGGGCTGTTCTCTCCATTCTTGGCAATGTGAAAAGCTTCTCTGGAAGAAGTTCAAGTTTTGAAATATTCCTTTCTTCCTCTGTGGCCAGCATGGCTAACCTTGATATGAGCCATCTTTAAAATTAGACTCAGACAAGATAGATTAGCTTTGAATTAAGGAAGCAACCTGGCAATTTCGTCTCGCTCAGTGGAATTGTTGAAAACATGGCTTCATTCACAACGTAGCTTCTTCTCCGTTCTTTTATCTCTCAGGTTAGAGGGTTCTCTCTTTCTAGGAATGTGATGTGTGGGAGTTTGAAGTGTCAGAAAATTTCATTTTGAGAGTTATGTCTGATAGAGTTGAGGATGCACAATGGCATTTAGAAGGTGCTGACCGACCCTATAAGTGCCTGTAGTCTCTGGCAGAGTAATACACTACATACAACAATTTATATTAAACTGTTAAATAAAGGACATCGCCATAGATGCCTATCAGCTTGGAGACTATTGTATTTCTGGTGCCCTTCACACCAAGATCAAGAATTCCAATCTGATTTACAGTCTTAATTTGACAAGAATAATAATCACCAGTGTAAATTCATCTCTTATTTATTTATTTTAGATTGTGATTTATGGAGCCTAAAAGGCAATTTAAGTACTTCAGGATTTATCAACAGCTGTGAAAGTCGGTCAATTGATTTCACACCAACCCAGGACACTAGCTAAACAGTACATTTTTCACAGACTTTGAGATTGAACAGAAAAGCCTACTTTCTACCTGGGCTGTAAGAGTTGGGCATGCAAGACCAGGAAACTTTTATTGTGTAAACCTCTGATGGCGCGCGCAGGATTACCAGCTCAGTTTACCATACTCACCGGGGCCCATAAACATTCACACCTTGAACCGGTAATCCTGCTTTTATTTTACCTGCCTATCAGATTTGTATTTTACTTTTAGGATTTATACCTATACACCCTGACTTACCAATCCTTGTCAATTGTGCTTAAAGTCCTAAGGAATCAAAAAGGAGTTAGCATAATAGGTAGTAAAATAACAATTCACCTTCATGAAATAACCACTGACTCGGGAGAAAGTTTAAACTCTTTATCTATGCAAGATTTTGTAAGTCATAAACCATACAATCAAGATTAATATTCTTTCAATTAGGAAAATAATTATTAAAGCAATAGTTCTGCAAGACTTTAAAGAGGAACCTTTAGACATTGGAACCTGGGAAGGGTGAGAAAGGAAAACAGCACAAGGACATACCCACACAGATTATATTTACCTAGAATGGTGCAAGGACCAACCCTGGCCACGGGCTGGGATAAAATAGAAATAAGGCTCCCCACAGATTAGGTGCAATCAGGACAGGACAGATGCAGATTTGGGCAAGTGAAGGTCAGGTCAGGACAGGTATCCTCAGCTTAAGTGCAACACCAGCGTCACACCCCTCTCTGCGACTAACAGTCAGACCGCGACTGGGTCATCGAATCTTCTCCCTCAGGAAAACTCCAGATTCTTCTGACAGAGTGCTCAACTAGCACTCTGCTCTCGATTCTCCCTCAGCATATGTTGGGTCAGTGACAGGTCTGTGACAAGTCGGACAATCTAACTGACTAAGCCTACCTTAGTTATACTATTTTCCAGGGCAATGTGCCACCCCCAGTTTTGCAAATTCGTATATTCCCTTCATTTGAATGGTCAGAAAGGCGAGGAGAGGTCATCACACCATACCAGTATGAAATCATTTTCATTGAATAATGTTGATCAATGTTCCCGCCCATAATTTACTTTCCCATGATTTTTATTCAACCCAGCAATATTATTTCATTTTGTATACATTGTTAAACAAATTTGCAAGTTGTCTTCCTCTTTGCAGGTCATAGGGTCGGGTTTCCATGCACATCCCAGGCGAGTCTGTCATTGGCATCGGTTCAATGCCACTACTCGAGGACTTTCAGCACTTTTGGTTCATGCGCAGTGCAGATTCCAATATTGCGTTACAAGTCACCCTTCAGGCCCAAATACGAGCTATTAATAAAGTCAAAAAGAGACACATTAGAATGCGAAAAATAAATTAATGCACTGTAAACCACTTATTTCCACTCTAACCCCATTACTTTATTTTAACTACAGCATTAATAGTTAAGCAGAACAAATAGAATTTAGTTCAAGAGGAAGCATATGCATTAGTGTGTGAAACAAGCAGCCATCTTGGTACTAGTGTGCAGCTGCAAGAAAATCCCACCAAGTAGAAAGTAAGTCACATCACGTGGAAGTGACAGACGCAAGCGCAGTAAAGTTCCCACATATTTTACGGCCATTTTGGAAAGGGGCGACCAATCGGTCCCCCCGAACGTATGGTCGAGTACCACGATCCCCCCGGGAAGCCATCTTGGGCGGGAGGCGAGTCTCGGCTGGTATGCCCGAAGCGGCGTAGCCGGGGCGCGCCTTTTTCCCGCCCTAGAGTGGGCTGGCCTAGACACCAACACGGCCGGCCACGCCCTTGGAGGCAGGCGGGGGCGGGTTCACGCCCACCCTGAAGACGGATAAAAGGAGCAGAAGCTAACAAAGCATCCTCTTGTTCCTGTGCTCTGAAGCTGCACCTCCCCGCTGCACGTGAGCTCGAGACGGAACGAAGAGCAATTTTGAGCGTTGTAATCCCTCTTTTTGTCTTACAGATATCCCGTCTAAGAATGCCCAAGAAGGTCGGAAAGCGGGTCGGTACCGATAAGATGCTCCGTATGCTCATGAAGGAGATAGCCGATCTGAAGAGAAAGGTTGAGGCCAAGGACGGGGAGGGAGGACCGAAACGGCCTTTACCGGGAACAATTCCCGGTGGAAAGAGCAAGAGGCCTAGAAGGGGAGCACTTGGGGGGGAGACCCCGGTTCCCGAAGCGCCACGAGAAGAGCCAACCCCGGCGCCAAAGGAGGGGAACCCAATCCCTGTAGTGGTCACCCCTGCGGACAGGGAGGATATGCCCCCCCGAGTTAGCGGCGCAATTGGCAGCGTGGTTGGGAAACGATAGCGAGGGCGCCACGGCTGACGACGCCCGGGCAGTGATGAGACAACTGCGGGAATCGAGGGAGGCTGCGAAAGCTCCATCTCCTGTTCCCCCGCAGGTCCCAGCGGTTGGAAGTACAGCAGGCCCAAGTTCGGCGACAAGCGTGGGGTCTACTTCAGGTAAGCGGCCATTGCCGATTGCGGGGGGGGACTCTGCACCTTCTCGAAAGGAGAAGATTGCCCAGCACGTCCCACTAGAAATCAAGGAGTTGATTTGGGCGGACAAATATGTAAACATGTTTTCATTGCTTACCGACCATTACGAGATCGAGCATGTAAAGAGTCAAAAGGAACTCATGCATCCGAGTGTTTGGCGCGCTAAAATGGCCGCCTTTAAGGTTGATGATACCATTGGTACTTGGGGCAGAGCGTGGGGAATTTTTACTTCCATCATGGGGGAACGCAGACCTGAGTTGTTGACCGAGTTACCCATCTATCAGTCACGTATTATGGAGTATTCTGTGGCATATGGGGGCAATCAGTGGTTCTGCTATGATAATCTGTTTAGAAAAGCTAAGGAACACAACCCGTTGTTGTCCTGGGACTGTTACGACTCTGTGTCTTGGCAAAAAATGGAGAGTACAGGGATGTTGAAGGTGCCATTAGTAGGGAGTAACGGGGGGGAATCCTCCCGCCAAAACTCTGGGACGCCCTTTCGGACAGGTTCAGGCAACGAGACCCACACGAAGCCGAGTGGCAACACAGGTAAAAGGGGGATATGTTGGAATTTTAACAGGGGCAAATGTACCAGGCCCCAGGGGTCATGCAAATTCAGACATGAGTGTGGGGGATGCGGGCAGCCATCCCATCCTGAGTCCATGTGCAGAGCCAAAACGGGTGATAACGGTGGTAAGGGAGGCGCCAAACAGGTCTAATATAGTCCGAGGGGCGCCTTTACCGACCCCGATTGATACCATGGCAATGATTCCTTGGCTCAGCGAATACCCAGATTATGCTTCCGCTGGGGTGTTGCGGAACGGGTTTTCATATGGTTTCCGCATCCCAGTGGGGGATTTTCAGGGGGTACCGGACTGTAAGAATCAAATGTCGGTCTTACAGCACACGGCGGTGGTTCAGGTAAAGATTAAGAAAGAGGTGACTCGAGGTCGTGTCGCCGGTCCATTCGATGTTCCGCCAGTTGCAAATTTTGTGTGTTCTCCTCTAGGGGTGGTTCCCAAGAAGGACCCGGGGGAGTTTCGGCTGATACACAATTTGTCAGCCCCACATGGTCTTTCCGTAAATGATGCGATAGATCCGGAAGTATGTTCGGTGCGGTACGCATCTTTCGATGAGGCCGTCGCCATGTTGAATCGCCTGGGGCCCGGGACGCTGATGGCCAAATCGGACATCGAGTCAGCGTTCCGGTTGCTCCCGGTACACCCAGACGATCAGCGTCTCCTTGGTTTCCAGTTTCAGGGTCGCTATTACATGGATAAATGTATGCCAATGGGATGCTCGATTTCATGTGCCTATTTCGAGAAATTCAGTTGTTTTCTGCAGTGGGTATTCACGAGGAAGACAGGTTTTCAACATGTTATGCACTATCTCGATGACTTTCTGTTTCTGGGGGCAGCCGGGGATTCTGAGTGTGGACAGGCCTTACATGAATTTTGTGTCCTAATGAATCAATTTGGTGTGCCATTGGCGCCAGGTAAGACTGTCGGTCCGTCGACCTTGATCGAGTTTCTGGGGATCGAGCTCGACTCAGTGGAAGGTTGTTTTCGTTTACCTAAGGAAAAGGTGTTAAAGTTCAGGTTATCCCTTGAGACATGTATTCGTGCAACGAAAGTGAACTTGCATCAATTGCAACAGGTGGTGGGTCAGTTGAATTTTGCCCTAAGAGTAATGCCGATGGCGCGCCCCTTTTCCCGCTCGATTGCACAGTCCATGGTCGGCTTGAAGGAAGGACATCATCGTACGAGACTCTCGGCAGAGGTTTGCCAGGACATGCGCATTTGGATTGCATTCCTGGCGGATTTCAATGGTCGAATTGTCTGGAATAAACCGGCAGTGTCTTCCGAGGAGTTGGGACTATGGACAGACTCGGCGGGGAGTGTGGGTTTTGGCGCCATATTGGGTACACAATGGTCAGCTCAAAAATGGCCGTCATGGTGGCATGAGTGCGGGTTGACGAGTAACATTGCTTTTCTCGAACTGTTCCCTATTCTGGTGGCCTTGAAAACATGGCCAGAAAGGTTTGAGGGTCACTCTGTGGTTTTCTGGTCTGATAACATGACCGTGGTTGAGTGTATCAATAGTCAGGCAGCACGTTGCAAATTGATTCTGAGACTACTCAAGGAAATTGTGTTGTTGTGCATGCAACTAAATGTACTGTTTAGGGCGCGACACGTGCCGGGGGTGATGAACCAAGCGGCTGATGCGCTCTCTCGTTTCCGTATGCAGGCCTTCTGGGGTTTTCTGCCCACAGCGGACCCGGCGGCGGCACCCTTTCCCGAAGCTCTCTGGTCTCTCGGTGCCCCGAACTACAAGACCTCGTGGGAGAGAGTTTAGCACCCAGGACGAGGAAGGCATATGAAGGGGCGTTCCGTTCCTATTGGGTCTTTTTGGGTACTGCCGGGAGGGGGCTTTGGGGGCTGGAAGAATCTGTAGTAAGATTCCTGCTCTCTTTACGTCACCCAGGCAAGTCAGTGGCTACGGCCCAGAGGCATCGGGCCGCCATTTCCTTCATGGCAAGGGCTCATGGGATCCAGGACCCGACAGCGTCTTTCGTTGTGCAGAAAGCGCTACGTGGGTGGCAACGCCTGGAGGGTCGCAGAGTAGACGATAGGCACCCGATAGGTTTGGATAGGTTGGCCCTGTTATTATCCGTGCTACCGGTAACATGTTCATCCCAGTACGAAGCAGTGTTGTTCCGAGCCGCATTTGCATTAGCATTCCATGGGGCTATGCGGGTAAGCGAATTAGTGGCAAAGAACAAGCAGGATACGATGGGGGGACTGTGCCGGGAACACATTCAGGTCAGAGAGGAGACAATGACGGTCTCGTTTGTAAAGTCCAAATCCGACCAGGATGCAATCGGGGACTGTGTAATCATCCAGAGGATCCCCGGGTCTGCCATGTGCCCTGTTGGGTGCGTAGAAGCATATTTAGCGCAGAGGGTGGCAGCATGGGGGGGGACCTTGTTAAGACACGCTGACGCCACCCCACTGACGAGGTTTCAGTTTCAGCGGGTGCTTGCGATGTCGATTTCTGCCGCGGGCTTGAACCCTGGCGATTTTGGGACCCATTCCTTTCGGATAGGGGCTGCTACGGAAGCTACAGCCAGGGGTCTGAATGTTGATCAAATAAAACGTGTGGGGCGTTGGTCCTCGAACTGTTATAAGAGGTATGTACGGTTGCACATGTTGTGAAGCTGTAACGATGTACTCACGCTTCTTGTTTCTGTTTGGTTTTCAGTTGCGCAAGCCTACGAGGCGGGGCGGACTGTCCAGTCGACCCGACACCGGGGGGCCAGCGGTCAGACATTACCGGCTGTGAAAAAGGAGGTGTGGGTCGTGGGCCACTCATACGTGAGGCGTGCCGCGGACGTATTCAAAGCAGGTGACATGATTCACGTGGCTGGGGAATACGGGTACAGTGTGTCCTTCTACGGAAAGGGCGGGCTCTGTATTGACCAGTTTCAGGCATTTTTCGAGGGTTTGTTAGGGCGGACAAGGTCACCGCCGTCTGTAGTCATAGTACATCTTGGGGGCAATGATTTGGTGACCACTGGTAGACGACTTCTTCTTGAGGCAATGCTTTCCACGGTAAGTTGGTTGGCGAGAAGAGTTCCAGGGTGCACGATTGCATGGTCCCATATGATCCCACGGAAAGTGTGGCGGGGGGCTATTTCTGTTTCTGCGCTGAATCATTCAGTAAGGAAAATTAATAATAAAATGAGTAGATTGTTTCGTTCAAGTACACTGCATTCTGTTTCGCATGGTTGTATTAAAGGGGACAGTATGTATTTGGGGGACGGTGTTCATTTGTCCCGGGTGGGGAACGAATTACTCATAGGAGACTTCATAGCATGGTTAAGGAGTTTACAACATGACCTTTAGGTAGGAGTGTTTTGTGGGGGGTCCGGATAGCCTGTCAACTATCCGGCCTGTGGCGGTAAGGTCATGATCGGTGAGCAGTAATTGGAAGATCCCTATGAGGGGGCGTCACCCATTACGGATGGGAGCGCGCGGGGGAGGTGGCCAATTGGCCCCTCAATGGGGAGGCGGTCCTGTCTAAGGAGAGGCCGCCGGAAGGAAAGGAAAGGTGGTCAAGGCCCCTTCCTGGATAGGAGGGGCTACGGCCCCTCCTGGGGAATTTCCCGGGGCCAGGACATCTGCGACGGCAGATGGGTAAGTTGTGTGGGGTGCGGGAGGGGGTTTACGCTACCTTTTAGACACCTCACACGAGTCCTCGAACGACCGTTAAATGGCGTCGAGTTTATTTGGGCCCCGTCAAGTACAAAGGGAAATTGGTAAATGCACTTGAGGTACGCCTCTGTGCGGTCGCCCCTCTCACAAGTGAGGGGGGTATTTCTGGTTTAGGGATCTGACACCGGTTACGACCTTGCCGTTGGCCCTTAACGTTAGGATGTACAATTTCAAGTCAAATGTTTTGTAGGATGTTAGTTCGGCTAGGAGAACCTTTGTATTAGAGATCTGTTAAGGTTAGCCAACATCGTAATGTGGAAATGAAATTGTACATTATATGAAACTGTTATTTTAATGTTTTCTTTTGTTTCATATTTTAATAAATACGGCCGGGAAGGGTGACTCCCTTCCCGCCTTCCAAAAGTCAAGAACTGTTTCCGGTTTCCCAATTCTTGGGGATTGTGTTGAGAGGGGGTGGCGGGTATCTCGGCCATATGGAAAGGGGCGACCAATCGGTCCCCCCGAACGTATGGTTGAGTACCACGATCCCCCCGGGAAGCCATCTTGGGCGGGAGGCGAGTCTCGGCTGGTATGCCCGAAGCGGCGTAGCCGGGGCGCGCCTTTTTCCCGCCCTAGAGTGGGCTGGCCAAGACACCAACACGGCCGGCCACGCCCTTGGAGGCAGGCGGGGGCGGGTTCACGCCCACCCTGAAGACGGATAAAAGAGCAGAAGCTAACAAAGCATCCTCTTGTTCCTGTGCTCTGAAGCTGCACCTCCCCGCTGCACGTGAGCTCGAGACGGAACGAAGAGCAATTTTGACCCACCCACCAGCCCCTGAGGACAGCGATTCGTTGTAAATACAGTTGATAGTATCTTTGATTTTCTCTGCTTTCTTACAGGTTGTGATGATTGTCGTGATAGTTCTTAACGATGCAATAAAGATTGATGATTTTCAGTATATGTTGCTAATAAAGTAATTTTGAACAAGGATTGATCAGTATTTACGCTTGATAATAAATGCTGTTTTGATTTAGAGATCTTAGTAACTTAGGTAAAACTGTCGTATTTATTTTTGGTCGGGCGGTAAGGTCATGATCGGTGAGCAGTAATTGGAAGATCCCTATGAGGGGGCGTCACCCATTACGGATGGGAGCGCGCGGGGGAGGTGGCCAATTGGCCCCTCAATGGGGAGGCGGTCCTGTCTAAGGAGAGGCCGCCGGAAGGAAAGGAAAGGTGGTCAAGGCCCCTTCCTGGATAGGAGGGGCTACGGCCCCTCCTGGGGAATTTCCCGGGGCCAGGACATCTGCGACGGCAGATGGGTAAGTTGTGTGGGGTGCGGGAGGGGGTTTACGCTACCTTTTAGACACCTCACACGAGTCCTCGAACGACCGTTAAATGGCGTTGAGTTTATTTGGGCCCCCGTCAAGTACAAAGGGAAATTGGTAAATGCACTTGAGGTACGCCTCTGTGCGGTCGCCCCTCTCACAAGTGAGGGGGGTATTTCTGGTTTAGGGATCTGACACCGGTTACGACCTTGCCGTTGGCCCTTAACGTTAGGATGTACAATTTCAAGTCAAATGTTTTGTAGGATGTTAGTTCGGCTAGGAGAACCTTTGTATTAGAGATCTGTTAAGGTTAGCCAACATCGTAATGTGGAAATGAAATTGTACATTATATGAAACTGTTATTTTAATGTTTTCTTTTGTTTCATATTTTAATAAATACGGCCGGGAAGGGTGACTCCCTTCCCGCCTTCCAAAAGTCAAGAACTGTTTCCGGTTTCCCAATTCTTGGGGATTGTGTTGAGAGGGGGTGGCTCCATCACCTCTGCTGAGGATATTAGGAACAGTCTGATATCTTAAGTAAGCAGACGGAAGAGCAGACAAATAAAGAAAGGTTAGGCGCTCAACTGCTTTGCCTTTCCACTGTTCAGGTTCCCAAGTAGGAGACCATATCCATATGTTTTGGCCCTACACATCTTTGGAAGCATATTTGCGGTCTATGTTTTAGCACAAATTCCATATTTAGAGTTAAATTCAAGAAACTGAAATGCTGGTATTTTCAGCTAAACAAGATATTGCTCCTGCCGGATGTCGAGAGTAAACTTTAAAACCCATGGTTATGACAACAGTAAACTGAACATCAGACTGTCCTCTGAGGTTTTCTGATTGTTTGGCTGAAATGCTGAGAATTTAGTCTGTAATTTAGTTCTGTAATTCTGAACTGTTTTTGTAGCTATAAATGTGTGTAGCTCTTCTATTTATATGCGCTGTGAGTGATTTATGTGTCTATTTAATACAAAAAATATAAAATTGACAGACCACACAAAATTCCTGCTTTTACACTCAAGCCTGTGGGAAAAAAATACTTTTTGGGTATCTGGTATAACAATGAATTACTAACATATAAATTGATGAAATATAATACATGATTGGAAATTATGAAAACCCTAAATGCCTCAAGTTGTGTTATTTGTATAACAACCTTTTTTGATAAGGTCACTGGAGGGATTGGAGATGCTCCTAACTTGGATATGCTAATTCATGATTATTTCACAGCTGTCAAAATGATCAATTACATTATTTCTGAAAATGAGTCTGCTATAGATGACGTCACATGTGAGAGAAAAACAGATAACAGACCTTATTTACACTCTAGATAGGAAAAGCTGGGATTAAATATGTGAATCAGTAATTAAGGTTTCTCAACCTTAGATTCATCCAATAGAGGGTGTTATTTTGTGTGTGTTGATCGTTTCTCTAGGCATTGATATTAGCATTAAGTAACTCAGAGAAAAGTTGGTAATGCGGGGAATCCACAGGAACCCTTTTCCATATACTATGGACATGTCTTGAGAAGTAATTCTTTTTGGAGTTAAGGATTTTTTGCTGTAACAATGCTCTAATTAACTCACACATTACATCACTCAAAACATTGTCTATGATATCACTAATAACATTACTTCAACATTGAAAATGACAAAATTAATGACAAATCCTACTAGAACATCCCTGTAACCTTTGTTTTTTTCCAGTAAAAATGTGTGTGCGTGTGTGTATATGATATGATCAAATATTGGGTTAGAGAAGGTAGAATAAAAGGAAGAAATTTAAGGGCATGAAGTTAAAGTTCAATGTCTTGAATAATTTGCTGATTTATGTATATTATTATTTTCTTAATGTGTCCTCCATTCTCTAAGCTATTTCATCTACTTTAATGTGTGTGTGTGTGTATGTATATATGTGTATATATATGTATATATATATATATATATATATATATATATATTACCTACTGGTGGTTGCCAGTAGGTAGTTATAGTTAGGACCTAGTTTCCATAGGAAATCCGCAACATTCTATTTGGAATAACTTTGGCGCCGGTCAATGAATACACACAAAATTCTCTAAGAAAATGGCCTGCTCCGCTCCTTCCCTGAAAGTTTTGGGGTGATAGTGAAGCGGGGGTCGAGAAAAATGGAGGGGTCCCAAAATGTGATTTCTCCATACAATTTTCCATAGGGACCTTTAAGACGGGCTACAGCCCGAACTGCTGAATGGAATTATACCAAATTTGGCAATAAGGTAGAGTTTGGTTCGCAGATTACGCTTTTTGTTAAATGGTGTAAATCCGTTCAGTAGTTTATGAGAAAATCTAAAGTAAAATCATAGATATATCTATAGATGAAGTACCGTACCAGTACTGTCCGAGGATAGTGTGCGTACCATTACGAGCACGAGCTGCATGCTAATTGGCTGTCGACTTTCTGTCAACACTCCAAACCAGGAAGTGTTGGCAGCCACCTTGTGCCTTGGTAGAACCGAGGCACAAGAAAGCAGCGAAAGAAACGTGAAAAAGACGCAAAGGGGGCAGGGTAGAAACACCCTGACCCCGTAGGCCTGCTCAGGGGCTCCCACAAGGACCCCTAGGCAAAAAACATTAAAAAAAAAGTTGCAGTATATGCGTAAGGTATGCGTATGCTGTGAAAAAGAAGAAGAAAAAACAAAGCCCGCTTTATTGTTAATTAGCCCTTGGGGGGCTACATTCCGGGGGGAAATGTTTTTATTTATAATGGGTGGCCCAGAGGGGGGCCCACTCCTCTGACCAGTCCTTGGCCGAAATCTCTGTAATGAGATAACCAGACAAGAGGCACACCCTTCTCGTACATCATGGCCAAGACATGGAAAGAACTCCCCCTGAGCATCAGATGAACCCCCACACTGAAAGCATTCAGGAAGAGCCATAACACTTGGCTTTTCGAATTACGAAAGCTGCACAAATCCCCCCACATACTCCCCCGGAGCCTGGAAATCCTCACAGGTGAATAGTCTTCTTACTATGCTTCACAAACCAATCAAAAAGAGATGTTGAAAGTTAATGTTTTTAACATACAAGCAAATCAGATATGTTTGCATGTACACGCAGCGAGAGGCAATTAGTAAAGATGACTTGCTTTCGCAAGACCCCAAAAGGCTTCTTCCAGAATAAGTACGCACTTCACTGCAAGACCCCATTTGATGATTATCCAGGCTCTGAAGCCTAAACACGTCAGAAATCATCTCTCATCACTTTCTCTTCTTTTTAGTGTATTGTGTGGGGCAGACTGCGTGACACTATGTCCAGAGACCTCAAAGGCCCTGGAGACTGCCACGCCCCAAGACCAGCTTCTGCAGTGTCCCTGGGCCACACAGACCCCCTTTCCAACATTTAAAAGCCCCGGGGGAGGTATAAATTAATCGAGACTGAATATGTTGGTACAGCCCACTGTGCTTACGCTACCAGGAAAACACAACAACAGTATATGGCCCAGATTTCCATTGTAGTGATTTCTTAGTTCCAGGTCTAGTTGTCAAATAGGCACACACAGTCCCTCATGGCTGGTATACACCCACACCACACCCATCCAGCACATCCGTCACTACACATGTGACCCTATATATAAAAAAGACGGAGTGTACAATGCCCCCATGGTCCCGCCGACTCCTCGTTTCCTTCTGGAGCCGGCATGGCTTTTATGCATGGGGAGATGCTAAGTTGCATGTGGAAATGCAATCGTGTTTTATATTTTGAAAGTGAGAACAGATTTCACTGCTGTGTCTTTCAAAGTTCAAACTAAGTTTGCTATGGGAGGGCGGGAGCTACAAGACTTCTGCCCTCTCATAGCAAACAGCAGTATCCCGGGAGTAGGCACCCCGGGACTCTGCAGGAACCGGCTCTGTGCGTGGTGGTCTCCAAGGCTCTCGAGGGCACCAGGCGGAGGGCCACCGAGCCTCTGCCACACAATATAGAAATCTCCGGGGGGTGGTTGTTCCCGTGGTTTGAGGTCCACACACTTTTAATTTTGTAGGGGGTGGTGTGGACGCGCAAGTGGTGCAAGGGGGTTGTAAATGTGGTACACAGTGTTTTGTTTTAGTTTGCTTTCCTTTCTGTCTTTTAGAGGATCCAGGGTAAATATAACGGTTTTGTTACAGCCAGTACCTTTCAACGCTACTCTCAAACGGCTTTCTGCCTGTTACCATAGTAACAGTTCATGGAACACTTGCGTGAACACAGAGGTTAGAAGTTCACCACAACATGTTGCTAATTGAAATAGTTACTGTGCTGGAGATTTATATATTTTTTCATAGGAACCGTTAGTTATAGAAGAAGTCAGTGGGAAAGTGTTGTTAGCGATTCCTTCCTGTTCAGGGAGTATTAGGATAATGTGCTCCAAGAGGGACTTTACGAAGCTTAATGTTCATTTGCTGTGAATTATCAAAAGTATAAGTGTTGGCAGTCATTCCTTCCTCCTGTGCGGAACATGGACATTTTATTGGCTAAAGTGTTTCCGAGCACAGGTTTGCTCCTTATTGGGTGGGAACGGTTCACTGTTGTCAGTGATATTGTGACACATTTCCAAAGGAGTAGGGGAAAAGAAAGTAGTAGAGGGCAGGTTAGGAACATTAATAACTCTGTACAGTGCCCATAAGGTGGTGGAGAGGGATTAGGAGGGAAACATTTGTTTTTATAGTTTTCAAGGGCCATTTATATAATTGTCGTGTGGTGTATAAATCACGGCGGAAAAATGACAGTGTCTTGCGCTGTTTTTTTTTATCAAGTTTGTGGGTGACATACTTCTTAGGAATACTATTTACTTATAATGTGGTGTTTACTTTCCTGATGGGGTGGTGTGGTTGTGCAGCAAAAAATTCAGTCTAGGTTTGAAACAGTTTTTATTAAGCAAATACAAATAAACTTTCTTCAGAAACTGTCGCTGTATATATGAAAGGGGTGACAATTAAAAATGAAATTTCATAAAATATCAGTTAAGCAAACTATATCCTTCTTATTTCTGCTACAGTTTGTAAAAGTGTTGCCCCACATTCTTGATGATGTAAGAGGGCATCAGTTACTTTTAGATAAAGTAGAATAGAAGCGCTACAACAACACTCCCGCACTACATTATCTGAGATCAAGAGAACAAGTAAAAAACAGTTAAATACAAGTGACTTCATATTACATAAAAATGTATGCATTATTATTTTTCAAATTTGTATTCTGTACAATTCAGGAACGTGCTGTCGTAGTGCTTAGAGGTTGCAGAGTGTTCCGCTAACAAATCACATACTCACTAAAGAATATATAGGATGGTACTCTTATAATATATAGACAGGTCCTATTTATTCTTTACGGAGAAGGTGAATAGGAACCGCAAATAAGAATAGAAATTAGAAAATAGCATTCAGAAATGTAGGGTTTATTAAATATTTAAAGTAACAAAGTATGCTTGATAGCTATATTTTTTTGAAAAGCAGTTTCGTAAAACATGTTTCTTGAAAAAAATATCTGATCAAGTAGTTTTTCATATTTGAAGGTTATATTACAGATAACGCTGAAAAATCTCACATTCCTCTTCTGTAGCAATAGGACAATCTATTATAATATAACAATTGATACCATGGTTACAGTAAAAAGAAAAGGAAAATAAAGTTATCTATTTAACTGAACATCCACAATGAAATACTTTCGAGCGGTAATTATTTACTGAACTTCTTTTCTCCGGGAGGTGAGAAAGTTTGATCTTTGTGGCGACGGGTCATAAGCTCCTCTGAGATCATGACAATGAGAATTATAATATGTATATATTCTCACAGCACATGATCACAAGGGGGAAACAGACTGAAAACCGGAAGCCGGTAACATTGCTTACATATCGTTACTCTTTGTGACGACGGATCATGAACGCCACTGAGATCACCATAACTGTTAATGTTATAATGTACATATTAACAATATATGATCTCTAGGGGAAAACACGATAACAACTGGAAGATGGTGACGTTGATTGTAAATGTTTAGGGTTTGCGTTGACGGGTCCCCAACACCTCTCTCATAGAAGTACAGTGTCAATATTATAATATAAAAAGTCACAATATATAAGCTGAAAGGAGCCAGAAAAGGAGCAATGTTTGTTGTAATCTGTCTGTTTCTAAAAACGAGCTGTTGACGTTAAAGAGAAAAAGCGAAAAACCTGCACTAAATTTTTTTTCTAGATATAAATGTCTAAATATTGACAAATAGCCACATATTATAACTAAGTACTATGCCTATGCCATATTGAAACAACTTACAACTCTGGAATGTGTTTGTTGACGCAAAAAGAGAATCCGATGCTAGAAAACGGAAACTGCAACACAGATTGGCGACTCAGAAATAACTCGCGAAAGCGAAACTGATTGCACAGTAGGTGTGGTTTATATAGTTTTTGGTTGTTTAGTAGTCTACAGAAGGGAGATGTGGCTCCGCCTATTTAGATGGCACGTTTTGCAGTTTACACATGCTCACGTTTTAACTGTTTTACCTCTGCACGTGTTGGGAAAAGTTACAAACTGTGAAGCTGTAAAGGTTTCGATTTCGATAGTAACACGTATAAGGTATTATCTACATATGTTGGAGAGTTTAAAAAGTGTTACTCGGTAAACTGTGTTCTTTGCATTTTCATGTTTAAAAACATCTAAATAGAAGACATAAAAAAATATCGTTAACATTAGAAGAAAAAAAGGATTCATATTTGTTATTATTATGCTTCTTAATTTAATAAATGCTAGCATTTGTAAATCGTAAACCTACCCTCGGAAAGGTGTGCTGGCGCTTGGGTTATTGGGAAGATTAAGCAAGGTATTACTTACAGTGGGATAGTGGTGGGCTAAGATGCTGATGGACTATTGAATCGAACTGTGAACGGTGTTGTTGAAAGTCCGGTATTATAGGTGCTGTGCCATACTTTTACCACACTTATATGTTAAATACTGCTAATTAAGTTGAAAATATTCTTAAATTATAAGTAGGGCTGCTTGATTTATGTTTTTACTGATGTTTACAGATAAATACAAACAGAAAAGTATTTATTTTCCTCTTTGTATTTATTTTAAACTGTGCATGAATACGGAAATTGGGTTATTTTTTAGGCGTTTGTAAATGCTGTCAATGATGAGTAGTAGGGCAATAGGTCTGTTGTTCTAAAAGTAAAAGGGTCAAAACAATAAAATACTTTTAGAAAAGATCCTTAAAGAGCAATATATATCTTTGTGTAATAAAAGTTACACATTTTAATATGAAGATTGTGTATAGTTTATCATGTAACAGTGTTTACATGAGTGAAAACTTTCAGTCTTTCAGCCATGAGTGCATATTTATCAGTAAAATAAATGTGGAAATATACTAATTTCAGATTACGTTTTTTATAAAATCCGAAATATATATGTGTAAACAGATATACAATAATTTTTTTAAAATATGGATAAATATAGATGGAAATGTCCCAAAAATAAATACCATAAAACCTGGAGGTATAATTATAAGTAAAGTACTGTTAAGTTTTTTTTTTTACTATAAAAAGTATACACGTGTTTTTTAATTTTACTTAAGAAACACTATAGGTTATAGGTTATAGAGATATTGTAGTTAGACATTTACATTGGAGAAGTGTGGCTCAGGGGTTAGAGGCGGCAGACCCGGAAGCTGAGATCGGTCCTGGACCAGGGTTCAATTCCCCGCCTCGGTGGGTCTTGGGCTAAAAATTCCACGGACTCGATAATTCTCGCTTCGGTGCCTTCTCGACTCACGGGTTCACACTCTGCGACTCTGGGCAATAGCTTGCTTAATCTCCACAACGGCCCTTCGCGGCGGGATGCCTGACTTTCACCTTGTGGATACCCGCTGGGGCTATCACACAGGGGAATATCAGGACGGGTTCCCTAAGCAAGCGCCGGGACACCCACTGCGGGTAGCTGTGCGCTATATAAGCTCAACTACATTTACATTTACATTAAACAAACCTTTGACATTCACTGAAAAAATCATAGGTTTCAGTTACGTTAAAGTTAGTAATTATCATATAAAAAAACCTTTGAAATTCACTGAAAAAACCCTGGTTTGATCCACGTTATAGTTAGGAATTAGCATTTAAAAAACCTTAGAAAATCCCTGAAAAAACCATAGGTTTCACACATTTTATAGTTAGCTGGACAGTTCACTCATACAAAACCATTGAAATTCCCCCTTTATAGTTAGTTCAGCTAACTATAACTTGCGCGCCCGCCAATCCACTGCTGATGACGTCACATATTACATCACTCATGACATGGTCAGTGACATCTCTCATGACATCACTCATGACATCTGATACACCTAACTATAACGTGGCTAAAACCTATGTTTTTTTTCAGTGAACATATATATATATATATATATGTATATATGCGTATATATATATATATATATATATATATATATATATGTATGTGTGTGTGTGTATATATAGATAGATCGATAGATAGATATGTATTTATTTATTTATTTAACTTTTAAGGCGTGCAGCTACCCGCACAGGGTTTCCCGGTGCCAAGGGATAGATTAAAAGAATGAATAGAGAACAAAAAGTAGATTATTGCAGAAAAAGCCATGTCTTGAGGCCTTTGCGAAAGTTGAGATAAATGGTTTCAGTTTTCAATGAAGTGGGCAGGGAATTCCAGATCTTCGGGCCTAAGTGGGAGAACGAGCGATCGTCCATTCTCAACAACTTAAATCTGGGAATCACAAAGTCACCTTTGTAAGAGGACCTGTGAGAGAGTGTGGGCCGATACGTATGGATGAGTTCCTGTAAATATAATGGAGAAGTGCCCTGCTTGATCTTAAATATATGGCAGAGAGCCTTCAACTTGATTCTGCTTGCAAACCTGAGCCAATGAAGGTCCAGGAGCGAGTGGGAGATGGGGGCTCTTCGCGGGATATGACATAGAAGCCATGCAGCTGCATTCTGCACAACCTGAAGCTTCCTAAGCGCTTTCTGGCCCACCCCTAGATAAAGAACGTTGCCATAATCCAGGCACGAGATAACTAAGGCCTGGACAACCGTCCTTTGTGTGGAGACAGGGAGCATCCAAAGAATTTTATGAAGCCATCTCAAGATGGTAAAACATGTGGAGGCCACCTTCACCACCTGCTGCCGCATAGAGAGGTTCTCATTGATAAGAAAACCGAGGTTGCGAACATGGGCAATCGGTTGGGACCCATTTCTTGAGGCCAGTGTTGGGGGCCCCATAGGTCCTTGCATTTGCTCAAGATGACAACCTCAGTCTTGTCTCCGTTCAGTTTCAAAAAGTTATTACGCATTCACTCTGAGACTTTATACAGACACTGTTTAAGGACGTAGATGTTACCGTCTTCTACAGCGGACAGAGAAAAGATGATTTGTGTGTCATCACCGTACGAGAATAGAGAGAGACCAGCCTCCTTCACAATGGTGGCCAGGAGTCTAACGTAGATATTGAAAAGTAAAGGACTCAAGATGGACCCCTGGGGCACTCCCAATGCTGAAGAACAGATTTTAGAAGAAGCTTTCGAGGAGAAGACCTGAAAAGTGTGGCCATTAAGGAAGGAGGGAAGCCAGGCCAAAGCGGAACACTCCACTCCCAAAGACCGGAGAGAGGCAAGGAGAATGGAATGCGACACAGTATCAAAAGCCGCACTCCGATCAAGTAATATGAGTGCAGATGTCTCTCCGCGATCCATACAGTGACGCCGCCTCTCAGTGACTCCAAGAAGAGTCATTTCTGTGGAGTGGTTGGCCCTGAAAGCCGGATTGGGATGGATGCAGGAAACCCAGACTCTCCACATAATGAGTTAACTGATTGTTGATATGTCTTTCCAAGATCTTGGCAAGTACGGGAAGTAGAGAGATAGGCCTATAATTAGACAATATCGAAGGGTCAGCTCCAGCCTTTTTTAAGAGTGGAATAACCATTGCTTGTTTCCACTCAGGCACACCAAAGGCATCTTTCAGTGAAGAATTAAGAAGCTCTTTTAAAACATTAAGGGAGTCCGGGCGGAATTGACGCAATATTTTAATTGGCAAAAGGTTGCGTGAAGAACCTGATTTAATACTTGCTAAACAGTCATAAAAAGTTTTTCCATCGAAAAGTAACAAGCTACAAAGTTTGGAGCCAAAAGTCAACATGGATTCAACGGGAAGGGGAGAGGAACCCAAGATACCATAAATAAGAAATCAGCAATTTTGTCACATTGGGCCTCATCGAGGGTCGGTGGGGGAGGAGTAGTGTCAGAGCTTGTCAACTTTTTTACAACCGAAAAAAAGAGTACACGAGCAATTTTGGGCCTGCGTGACCGTGTTAGCAATGTAGGTGTCTCTGGCCAATTTACACGATTTGTAATACTCTTTAAGGGTTCTTTTATAATCGGCTTTGCAAGCAGGAGAGTAAGATCGCCTCCATTTCCTCTCGAGGACTTTACATTTAGATTTCATGGCCTTAAGGTTCTCCGTGAACCACGGAGCAGGAGGACGATGGGGCATGGTGTGTTTGGACACAAGAGGCAGAGATGCATTTACAGCTGCGGTAAGCCAATATATATATATATATATATATATATATATAGTGTTATATGTACTTTTGGTTTGGGAACATCTACTATGGCATATTTCATTACGTGTGTAACAGGATAAATCCTCTGTCATTCAGAGACAGTGATTTAATTAAATGTACTTTAAAAACTTCAAAAAAAGAAAAAGTAATCCTGGATTTACTATGTAGGACCCAGAACTAGATACTCAGTAGGAGTTGTCCTGATTAGTGTGCATTTCACTTGAAGCATGATTTAGAAGTGGGTTAAATTCACTATGGAAAATATTAGAGGCTTTATTTATCCCATTTGGAACAATTGATGACTTTACCATCCCCATGGTTCAACCAAAGATATATCCCTGCTTTTCGGTGAAAAGGCTAACCTTTCCTTGCCTATACGCATAGTGCTTTTAGTGAAGCACTCCGCATTTTCCTGGTTTGTCCTTAAGAATCTCATACTATCAAAAAGTGTGCCTCATGGACTCCTCAATACCATTCACTGGGTAAGGTGTATTTTATGTTTGCATAACATGTATTGTAGGCTTACTCTTATGCATGTTCAATGTTATTAACCCCTCCCATGCTCACGAAGCCACGGTGGCCATGTGTTCATGACGAACTGAGCTTGTCATAACGGCCGCAAAGCTCGCACGTGGGGCTAATTCCCCCACTGTGCTGAACGTTCTACAAAACGGGTGTGGCCGTGACGAGCTCAGCTCGTCATGAGCACACAGCCACCGTGGCTCATGACGAGCTGTGCTCGTCATGAGCACTGGGGCGCTGTGAGCGCCCCCCCGCCCCCCAGCACAGCCGGGGAATTAGCCCCGCAGGCAAGGGGTTAATGAACATTGCCCTTGTATCAGACTGCTAGGTCACTTAGTTTGATGCAAAAAGGTTTCCATAGTATGGGTGGGATGAATATCATCTTCAGGACTTTTGCGGATCCCTATCTCTTGCTGGTATCCTTTTCACAACTCCGTGGTTATTTGCTCTAGGTCTATTACTGAAACCTTCCGCTAAATTATGGCAAGACAGTACTTTTATAATTAACACTGAAATTAGGCTGCCAATTTTAAATATATGGCATCTTTTGTGTATTTTTGAGGGCCAAGTCCCTTGCCTACAAGAGTAAATTAAATGCCCTGAAGGTCTTCCTTTATTAAACTCTTTCAATAAAAGTCTAGAGGCTGTTGTTGCCAAGCTGCTTGTTCTCATCATGTCTGATTCAAAATACATTCTTTCTTTATATCACTTCCTTTATTGCACCGATTGTCATGTTTTTTAAATTACATTTAAGCTGCTGCAATGACATGTTTTTTTGTCTGGATAAAAATGTTCACGCATCTGGAAACACCACTGGCTCACCCATCTTTGGAACAAAAATTCCAACCTCACATGCCTTATGCTGGCAGCTTTATACGGATATCCCTTTGCCAACGTATCCCGTTCGGGGCTCTGGAAACCAAATACAAGAAAAAACTATGCTTGCTGTCTAGTCATGTTCTGCCTCCTAGCTTCTGCGCAACGGATAATTGCTTTACCCAGATATTGAGTGCCAGAGTTGTGTGGATAAAGCCATTCTTCTAACGGCCTTACATCATCAGTAATTCTTATAATCGAGTACTTTAAATCTATAACATGTATAATTGAGAGAAGCTTCCCTGGTGACCAATTTAGGTGCCCCTTTCTAAATGTGTGCACCGCACCCCACCTTTGCCCTAGTCGTTCCAAATTAAATTGGTGCTATTCCATCCTCTTCTTCTCATAAAGAAACCTTGGAACAAGTCTACATCCTTGGTCTGGTTAATCAATGAGTAAAGAGCGAATAGAAAGCAAATACACTTCTGAAGTGTGCAAGCTCATTGGAGGCCATTACAGGAAGGACTTCCTTCCATTTCCCGCCTGGAACTCAAACTCTGGGTGCTGCATTACCCTGTCTCCCTGAAGCAAAGCCCCTAGCACCACTGTACAAGTGTAACATCAGATACCCGCTCTAGTTTCCCTATGTAAACTCCTCTGAAATGTATCCCTAATTGCTGTACCACCCATGCTCTGCACGAGCTGGGAACCCTGCTGTTCATCTTTGCATTTCCTGCTCCCCCTCCTTCAAACAGTTAGACAAGGTATTCAGTTTGACCACTGTATATAAACCATTCTGGAAAAATGTGATGGACATTTTAGATAACATTTTAGATCAAAATGTCTGCACCATTGCAACCCTACCTCAGTCTGTTCCTTCAGTTCCTCTACACCTTCTTTCTTTAAGCTTCACCTATAGAATCTTTCTCTTTTTGTCTGGTTGCAAACATTGAACCATACTTATTTTGGTTATCATAAGCAAAAATAGATAGCAAGGTCAGTAAGCTCCCATTTCTTCCTGAAGAGAGAAATTGATGACAGTCGTAAAACTGGGCAGTTCAAAATTATTATAAAGGCATCACTTTAACTCCAGTTATTGGTAAGATGGAAGTGGGCATTTTTCACCTAAGCCAAAGTCAGAAGCGGGACCAACGGGGCCTGTGATGTTAGAATAAAGCAGATATGTTAGCCCAGATTAAGTTGATAAAGAACAACTTGCAAAATGGTTAGCAGTTGCTCTTCTTTCATCAGTGGAGAACAACGGCAACATCTTTGGGAGGCTATTCTAAATGCACTCCTTTACTTCCTGCCGTGAAGTCAGGTCGAGTTTCAGTACATAACAGCAACCCCAATTGTTGGAAATATGCCCGTTTGCCTTTCTGCTGAACCCTATTTTTGTTTGCCATAGAACTTTGCACACTTTACTCTTGCTAACCAGCAGTAAAGTGTTTGTGTTCCCCCTTTTAGCATGTTAAAATGTGTACACACCTGACTGGCATATTCAAATTGCCTATAAGTCTCTAGTTTATGGTGCAGAGTGGAACTAGGGCCTGTTTGCTTAATGTCACTAGTGGGTTGCAGCACCCACTGTGCCCATAAGGCAGGTTTCATGATATTTAAAAGTAAGACCTGTAGAAGTTCGCCATCTTGAAAATAACGCCAAAGTGCGTATGGTTCCCACTCACTAACCCATGCTGGGTATAAATGTGACATCTCTAAGCACCTACTTCACTGTACTCCGGAATAGTGGAAGATCACAAGATGGCTTAATCTGCTGCCCGAGACCTGGGAATAGCCTAGAAGACTAGAAGACTGGAACTGCTCTCCCTTTTATATCAAGGACAAAGAGGTTGACTCCACAAGATATACGGCTCATCTCCTGTTCAAGCAACAGGGATACAACAAGCTACTAAAAGTTTTTCCTGTCACTGCCTAGCTGATCAGTGGCACCTGGACCGGGCTCCGCCTGACACCCTGTGATCATGTAAATTTTACCCCTGGAGAACTTTAGAAATGCATTCCTGATGGGTGCTGCAAGCTCTCTTTTATGCATACTCTTCAACATGTATGAAAAAACATTTATGCTACAGCTTCAATTCATGCACTTCCATTTACATTATTACTTGGGTGGCCCACATTTACACTTCAGTCTCAGGCCTTCCTAATCAATTTGAAGCCTTCCCAGAGGTCTTAAAAGCACTTTAGTACTGATGGGAAAAGCTAGCCTCAAGCTAAACAGATTAAATGTAGCAATCCTGATCCTAGAACCAGGAAATCAGAAACATCCATATTCTTTGCTGCTCACCTACACAGTTTGAAGTGCATGTTCATATCAAAATCTAAGTTCACAACCTGTGAGGGTCTTTAAATCTTCCTTCCAGCCTGAAGTCATAACTAGAAACAGTAGTGGTCAGAACTGAGTAATTAATTTGGGAAAAGGTTGCCCCTACCAACTTAATAAACATAATCTGGTTCGGTTAAAAAAGCAGTCCTCAATGATCCTCCTCTCATCCCCTTGTAGCTAGAACACCAGTGGTAGGCAGTTCCTAAGGGAAATGATTAGGTTCCAGAAATACCAACAATTTCAAAGTCAAGAAAACACAATAAAATTCTGAATCTAATAAAAGAAAACAAAGAGCAATTTGATAAGCCAAAATATACCAAAAAGGCCAAAATCAGCTAAAGGACACAAAGAAATTCATTTAAAAGTTTCAAAGCAAAATGTACCTCAAAAAATAAAGCACAATTAAATGGTTATGGATGCCTAGATGCAACTTTAGGCTAACTGTGATGGAGCAGAGATTGAATACACAAAGTGGGTGACCGCTGTGAAAATGTGAAAATGTTTACCTTACCACTTCTACTTTTTGAAGGTCATTGTCTTCCAGCAGGTTACCATTAAGACTGAAGTGGGCAGTGGGTCCTCAAAGCATGCTACGTCATTTTTGAGCACCCACTGAAGTCATTGGCTGTGATTACAGAAGCGAAGAATGGCTCAAAACTGGATTTTGCAGCTCCCCAGGTCTCTTTGCCACTGAGATAGATTTTCCCCTTGACACAGACCAACCTTTTAGCTGTGGACTCATTCCCATTTTTTGTTTCTAAAATCCACCAGCAGGTAAGGGTGGCAGTTGTAGCTAGGTAAGGCTTCACACTGCCAGGCATCATTGCTGTGAAGTACCCCTGAACCAAATGCCAGTGCTCAAAGAAGATCAGAGCATGTCAAATTTAGTTTTCTTCCTTGCCAAGGGTGCACCTTCCCTAGGCAAGCCTCGTGCTTTTTGTCCAGTCCTCTTCAGTTAGAAAAAAAATATCCCCCATGACCTCAGGGAAAGCTTCTAGGTACCAGATCTCTCTAAATTCAGGATTCCCACTGGATCCAGTCCTCAGTGGCCAGGCAGGCCTTGTTGGAATCAGGAGTCCTTTACGTTATGTGTGGATGAGGTAGCAAAGGCCCAAGGATTTCAAGGCTTTAGACAACACTTAAATAAGTGTGGTTAGTTGGTGGATGGAGACACACTCGAAGCTCTGGACCTCTTGGGCTTCAGCTTTGGGGAAACAGATTCGAGAAGTTGTAAGTGTGATCTCCACATAAGATTGGTTTAGTTTGCCAAGATTAATATCCGTTTTTTTCAGCTTGTAATATGAGGGACAGAGACATTTCTGTTTGCAGCAAGGTTTCTTTATTTTTATTCAAACGACAAGGACAGCCGGCACGTGTTTCGCCCCCTCTTGGCGATTTGCGCCGGGGCTTTCTCAAGGCTGTTGAAGAGGGATAAGAAAAAGTTTTTAAAATGGTGTGGTCTAAGAGCAGTTGACCCCAAGAGAAACCCGAAAAACACCAAGTGTGTGAGAATGATTAGATTAATGCTTTGATACCAAGACGCCTAAAGAAACGATATCTGTGCTTAGAGAATATTGGTGCCTGAGTACAATGCAGTGATCAGGAAAATCCCAAAGAACCGCGAAACAAGATTGAAGAGAGAAAAGCGTGGATGAGTTGATAGTACTAATTTACAAATAGACAGCAAGATTTGCCGTTCACCCAAATCTTGCTGTCTATTTGTAAATTAGTACTATCAACTCATCCACGCTTTTCTCTCTTCAATCTTGTTTCGCGGTTCTTTGGGATTTTCCTGATCACTGCATTGTACTCAGGCACCAATATTCTCTAAGCACAGATATCGTTTCTTTAGGCATCTTGGTATCAAAGAATTAATCTAATCATTCTCACACACTTGGTGTTTTTCGGGTTTCTCTTGGGGTCAACTGCTCTTAGACCACACCATTTTAAAAACTTTTTCTTATCCCTCTTCAACAGCCTTGAGAAAGCCCCGGCGCAAATCGCCAAGAGGGGGCGAAACACGTGTCGGCTGTCCTTGTCGTTTGAATAAAAATAAAGAAACCTTGCTGCAAACAGAAATGTCTCTGTCCCTCATATTACAAGCTGAAAAAAACGGATATTAATCCTGGCAAACTAAACCAATCTTATGTGGAGATCACACTTACAACTTCTCGAATCTTTACGTTATGTGTCCCTGGAGGAGGAAATCGGAGTCCACCCACTTGACCCTTGGAGAACAGATCCTGTGCCATGGTGTGGGCTGTAATCGGGAGCATATGAAATTTCTTCCAATAATCAGGCACACCTTTGCCTTAAAAATGATTTCTTCCTGGTCATAGATGTTCCGATGAGGAGGTGGTGGTGTGTCTTATTCTTATATAAGCTCCTATTCTGTGCAGTAGCCAGTAATTGAGTAATGTCCTACACTTAATTTTGAAGTGCCACCTGTATGATTCACTGAAAACAAAATCCCCAAGCCCTAAGTCCAAGACGATTAGACCACGAACAGTCTCCTATTCTTATGAGGTACTGTCCCCTCTGTCAGGATCAAAGAGTGGTTTTGCATCCAGTGGGGGTCAGATCCAGAGAGTGTAGGATGGCCCTGGGAATATATTGGAACAATGCCTGCCAACACCATGTGGCATTATCAAGTTGAAAGAAGCACTAAAGATGCCCGTTGTTCAGCCAACTATTTCTGTCCCCACTCCCAGATTGCTAATTTCTATTAAATGGCTATTTCCTGTCACCACTTGTGGCAGCCTGGGACCTAAGGTCAAGATATTGTCCACTGGGTGCAGCGTTGTTAACTCCCAACCAGGAACGTCTATTGAGCCTCTATTATGGTGCTGAGAGGCAAACTAGTTCCAGATAAGTTTTTCTTTGGGGCACAAAGTACACTTTTTTAAAGTTCAATTTCAGACGGAGCAGCTTAGAAACATTTAGCAAGGGTTGCTTGCCTCTTTGGTTTCCTGCGCTATGCTGTCTGAAAATCAAGGCCACATAGTGAAAAATATTGGGTCAAATGAATTCAGTTTGGGCCCTGCAGGATCATAGAATATGCATTCGGTGCTACTCTGCACCAGAAAAGCCCATCATGATACCGCCCCTGGAGTCAATGTAATCACAACTGATCAGTTTGTCTATAATGAAACATATCCCATTCCTACAATGTATACTGATTCCCATGCTCCAGAACCTGAAAGTGATTGAGGTGTGCACTGTGAAAGACAGAAGAACAGAACAAAGTAACTTTCCCCAACGTGATATGTTTGTACACTTGTAAGTCAAACCAGATTCTACAACATTAATCAATCAATCCGGGTTGGTAAAGCACGGCTACTCACGAGTCTCAGGGGTGCTGGGGGTGGGGTGAGGGGATGGTCCGTTGAGTGCTGGGGTCATCCAAAGAACCATATCTTCAGGTCCTTCCTGAACTGGAGCTCTCCTTGTGATTTGTCATTTCCACCATCTACATGCATTCAATGGCATTTTGCCATGCCATTTATAGATGAATCTCCAACTATGTCACCGCACTTATTCCATGACATACCCTTACACACTATAGATCCTGACAGCACATGTATTCTTGCTCCATAGCTAAGATATCTTTGCCAGTGGCCGAAGCAGTATTTTGATCATTTCCGCCATAACCAAACGAATAATTACCAATCTCTTCCTTCAATTCGTTGAAATAGGAACCTATTGCTACCACCATTCTACTTGCACTTTAGTGTAATATCTTGAAACAATGTTGTTGTTTCTGATTTACAAATTCTGTTTTACAATGTCATTTATGTTCACTGGCGTTAGTCCCTCTCCTTTTCACTCACTTATGGTGCCTATATTAACTGAGATATGCATGTTTGTTTCTAATGGTGGGTTTCGAATAACCCCATTGAAGGTTGCGATCTACCAATAATAAAATGTATGTAGAGTGCTCTTCGGGAATCTGTTGTGTTTAACTGTTCCCACCTGGATATAGGGTTACCCATGCTGTTTAATGAGTCTTTCTGATCTATGACATGATACTGAGGAGGGAGTGTAGTACAGTGTGCCAGAAATACCTTTTCTGATTTGGTTTCCCAACTGCATGATAGTATGGTTGTTGGTAAGGGGGTATAGGTGCTGAGGCTTGGATGAGATGCTGTTCGAGGTGTTTTTTCATCAGGCGCTAGATGTGCGCAGATTAAATAATGCGTTCAGGGATTGCCTAGTGAGTGTTCTCATTCTGCTGACTTGGTGACTGCTGGTAATACAGCATGTGTGTCCAGATGACAAGCAGTGTGTGCAAATAGTAGAGCAAGTAAGTTTAGAAAGCACTTTGGGGCTGCTCTAGTAAATGGAGTGTGAAGAGAGTACCACAGGAAGAGTCAAAGGCTGCTCACTTGAGCGTAGATTACCCTCCAAGGAAGCACAGGTGACAAGGAAAGATAATAGATTGCCCCAACATTGTCTTCACAGTGGAAAGAAAGTAAGTAAATACAAGTGGCAGTGTGAGTGTCGACAGATGGCGCAGGGAGTGAGTGCACTTGAATTACATGGAGAATGTGTGCAAATGGCAAACCGAATGCGGGTAAATGACACCCCAAATGTGTGCTGGTGGCATGGGCTTTCTGCATAAATGTAAATGTAAATGTAAATGTGTGTATACTTGTAAAGCGCACTATCACCTGAAAGGTATCTTGGCGCTGTATACCGCTGTGGAACCCTTCCTGGCTTACCCTGTGAGATGCCCCTTACTGGGCACCTCCAAGGTGAGGCCAGGCATCCTAGCGCTTTCGGGGCCGTTGTGGAGATTAAGCAAGCTATTGCCCAGAGTTGCAGAGTGGGACCCATGATTAGAGTAGGCACCTAGGCGAGAATTATCGAGTCCGTGGACATTGAGCCCAAGACCCTGCTGCATCGGGAATTGAACCCTGGTCCCGGGCCAGACCTCTGCCTCAGGGTCTGCCACTCTAATCGGTGAGCCACACTCCTCTAAATGACACATTTGGTATGCTCCGATGGCACAGCGATTGATCCCAAATGAGACATTGTGCATATGTATAGATAATGCTCTCGGATGCGCAGAATACTCTGTTCTATGGACCACAATTACAGTGTTGTTGCGCTCAATTTACAGTTGAATAGCTATGCCGCCATAAAAGCTTGCATTCATTAATTCAGATTTTCTTTCTTTCCTCCTCCTCCCTTGAGTCCAGAACTGCCGCAAAAAAGCACAAGTTCTGATGGCTAGATTCTACTACTGGCCTCATTTTCCTATTTCTACAATCTGATTGGCTAATCGCAGTGCTCCACTGCTTGAATTTAGTAGCAGGCCTGAAGTGGTGATGTTCAACCTCCCCAGAGTTTACTCAAATTGTCTGTTTGCGCTTGAATCAAACAGTGAGTAGCGAGAGGTCTCTGAGATGCTATTGGATATGAGCCTGAGGTTTCCTGTGGCAGGACGCCAGCATGCCAAAAATAGGTTGTGTATGCTTTTTCTTACTTGTTACATCAAAGGAGATAGTCCACATTCTAAAAATCAGTGTGATCAAAAGCAGTAGTTCTTATCGGTCAAAAATTGCTGGAAGTACTCAGTCTCAAGGGCAAGATGATCATGTTACTTCCTAGTGCCCTCCTCCTAGTCCACATCATCATGGTCCAATCTATTTATAAGCATATCATGGTTGTACCCATGCTACCTGTGATACTAAGGTCTCCACCTAGGAAGGGTGTGTTGCACTACGAAAGCTAATTAAACTTCAGTACCTTAAAGTAACCTGTTGGAGAAAAACAATGGACTGGAATCAGGCCTTGAGCAATCGCCAGTGGCTGAGATTGATTCAAGCGTTCCTCCATCACCTTCTTGTTTCAGTAGATGCTGTGTGTGATGGGCAAGCCTTGCACATGGGTCCTGTGCTCTCTGTGCCACAGGACTCAACTTATACCTCATTGAAGAGGTGTAAGTAGGCTGAAACTGGTCAGGGGCTGCATGTGATCCATCTGGCCTTGCAGTTCCACCTCAAGTGTTTTCATTGGAGTAGGCCCAAGACCAAGATATCGGCTCCTCTGGGATAAAAACTGGAACTGTCTGTTATTCGATGGCACACATAAAACATGACTAGCCTCCAACCTGTGCATTTCCCTTTAATATGTAAAACTAATCACATAAAACCGGGAATTTTCCAACTAAGATTAATTCCAGGCCAAACCTTATGTTATCCTGATAAAGTTTAGTACGTGACAACAGTGACATTCTCCTTTCTTTAACTGACAAGGACCTCATAAGCTATTCTTTACTAATATTTCATTTTGAGCGCAGAGTTACCTGTTACTAACCAATGTTGCTGTTTCCAAGGAGCATGGTCTGATATTTTATGTCAACAACATACTGTAGCAATTTATAGATAACAACGAACAAGTTTGATGGGTATCCCAGGGCGTGAGGATTTACAATAAGAGTTGGAATCTTGACCCTTGATTTGCCTTAAATGTTGTCATCCTCATCTAACTCTCTTATACTTGACAATTGATCATGAATTCTGGTTCTCATACTCTTGGCCATCGCCCAATCCACTGTGGTCATGTCTATTATCATAGTAAAAAGACGACCGGCGGAGGTTTGTTATTCGGCACAGCATGGCCGATCCGTGCACGGAGAGTGCCCTGTGAAGGGGCAGTGGTGGAAGCCGAGAGGGCTCTTCAGAATAGTCTATGAATGAGAGCAATATCTGTTTACCATTGTGCAAGGGAATTGTTCTCTTTCAGATTACCATGACTAAGAGCTCTCCCTGATTATAGTGTGAATAGAGGGGCTTTCCTCTAATCATACAGCCTACATGAAAGGTTGCTTTCTCGGTGGGTGAAAGGATGGAAGCCCCTTCCAGTGCTTGTGGCGAGGTGGTGGTGGCTTAGTAAGCTTAGTCACTGGGTGATGAGACTATTGCTCTCTGATTACGGTGTCGGAGTGGGATCTTGAATGGGGGTGATGGAGATAGGTCTTGTGCTGTAAGGGACAATGCATGACGCAGTGGCGTAGCTTGTGGAGGCCACAGGGGCGGTTGCCCCGGTCTCTAAATTCTTAATGGTCACAAAATCGTACTACTAGTTTATTTTCTTTTAAAATTATGCGCCAGGAAGTGCTGATGGTCCACGGGTTGGGGGCGCAATACTTGCCTTGCCCCTAGTGCTGGCAACCCATGCTAGGCTGCTAGCATGAGTGACAGTTAATGCACCTGAAATCATGTTATATACTTTTCATTTTGCTATTTTTTAATTGTCCATTTCTTTGTAACTTCAATTTTAAAGCAGTCCTTTCACACAGTTCTGATTTGTAAAATGGATGCCGGTGCACTGCGCTCATTGAAAGGTGAGTGAAATGTTGCACTCTCTGTGGTTATGGAATTTTACCTCCAGTACTGTATTTGGTCCTGCCCTTAGACTGCACAGCACATATAACCAAACATGGAGAGCTTCGGGGCGGCATAAAACCTATTTTCAGAAAATAGCCATGAGGCTGGATTTACGAAGAGTGAAAAAGCAAACAAAAAAGGCCAAACTCGAGAGGACATCTGCTGCTCAGAGAGGTGTTTTTATGGTTCATAGAAACGCTGTACCAGAACATCGTGACCAAAACTTACAGCGAGAGAGTGGACGCTGACAAAAAAATAATTACTTGAATAATAGGTCTTACCCATTTGCCAACTTTTTAATTATATTTAATGGGGGTTTACTAGGTGGTTAGGCCTGAAGCGGTCTTGACAAAATTTGACAAAGCTATACAGTGCATCAATGCATTAAATATCACAGGCCATGAAGTACTCAAGAAGCCAGATTCCGGAGTCTGTTCCTCAGTGTCCTTGAAAGCAGAGTGACGTATCCACTGTGTCCATTGTGTCAAGGATGGGCCCTAGTGCTGTTTGAACTCTGAAATCGAGTAGTAATCCTGGCACATTGGGCCCCTTATGCTTAATGGGCCCGTTGCCATGGCGCTTGCTGCCCCAATGGAAGATATGGCCCTGGTAATCTAAAACGGTTCAGGTGAAGGCCCAATCCTTCGGGAGGGGGAGGCTCTTTTCAGCTTAAGGCAAATACGTAGCTGAGATATGAGAAACTCAGGGGCCACTCAATAAATTCTGCGGGGAAGGGGGGTGGGGTCTCATTTTGAGTTAGGCCACTTGAGAAAATGTATTGCATTCATCTTACCAGTATAGCATAGCACTCTCTCTAAACTTTCCTTCAGAAATTTCAAACGTAAAGTTCTTTCGAAGTGTTCATAGCATCTCAGGGCTGCAGGCAGCACGCGGATGCTTTTATAGATGTGCACTGAGGGGACTGGAGTCTAGGGTATAATTCGGTTTAGTATTGTACAGAAAGAGGATTGGGTGTATGGATAACCCTCTCCGTTCCAACGGAACGTAGTAAACATAAACTTTGTACAGTTAATTAAATAAAAAATGTGTGAGCCGAGGTACTGAGATAGCAAGTGTAAATCTGGGGACCGGTTAATGTCTGTGCGAGCAGGAGTGACCCTAGGTATGGCCTTACAATGCACTTTAAAGAACGATAGTTTGACCACAGCTCTGACATTTTCCATCTACTTGTTTTATTTGCTGGAAAATACATATGTTAAAGTATTGTTCTTCAACAGTCTCCCTGCTTCTTCCATCCTCTTGCGTTGTGAGGTGGCCAGGCCTCTCCCTCTCGGGAACAGTGGGAGGCCCCGGGCACAAAATAATTTTTAGTGGGGCCCTCGTCTATATTTATGCGTTTTTATATGGTACTGCAGAGGCACGGATTTCCACTCCTTTTATTTTAATGCTGACGTCATCTCCTGGCGTACCTGGCGCACCCAAACAACCCTCAACCGTAGGGCAAATCCATACTATCTCTCCTAAGAGAGCCTAAGAAGTATTAACACAGGGGTGTAACACAGGCCCCTGCATCCCCTGAGGTGCGGAGGGGCCCCAGCTGCAGGGGGCCCCCTCAGCACAGTACTCAGGTCTGAGCGCTCCGGATAAAATCTGGAGCGGAGGCCCCTCCATGTACATTGCATAGGGGCCCCTTAAACTTTTGTTACACCACTGGATTAATGTTGTGTATTTCTTCTATCTTTGCTGGTTTTTTAACTCGATCACCAACTCCCATGTCTTACTACTACATCACCAAGTTCTGTGACTCTAAATTGAAATTGGCTGGCCCTTTGACCTAATTTGTAGCTCTTATGAAGAAAACAGAAATCAGACATACCTGACAGCTGCATTAAGTAAGAGTCACAGAACTTGGTGATGTAGTAGTAAGACATGGGAGTTCACATGCATGCTCAATATGTGCTCTGCATTCCACTATACATGACCCCATCTCCCTTTAATAACTGTTAACCTCTGTATTTTGTCTTGTGCCCCCTAAGTGTGGCATTTTATTGAGCTGCAGAAAGTCTTCTCCTCCAAGCTGCTGCCAGATGCAACATGGACGGGTAAAAGGTGTCCAGACTTTTATGATTTTGTGTAAAAGGTGATTCTGACTTTCGCTCCTACGAGATTATAGATAGGGATTCAGTATATTCTGTCACAGACCACTCATTGCAGGACAATTGGACTTTGTCCTGAGTTCACTTTCTGTGTTTCCAGTTATAGCTTTAGGATGGTGTGGCAGGGTTGAAGAAATGGAGTGAAAACTGGGTTGTGGAAGATAAGGTTTTATTTTCTTCAATACGCCCTTGTTACGACTTGTAAGTCTTTCAGCCGCAAACTTAGCCGGATCTGTGGTGGTGGTAAGGTCTCCTAAGCACCAGCCAGGCAGTCTTCGGGGTCTTCATTGTCTCTGGTAAGATGTGGCAGCCCAAGAAGACAAGAAAAGGACAAAACAATATGTCTAGGGGCTGTTGCTCTGAGACCACCAAGTAATAGGACCGGGAGTGAGGGATACGCCAGTTACACTTGTGACATGTGCGCTCTAATTTAAGACGTAAGTGGTGGGAGCGTAGTGTCAGTGCTTCAGAAAAGGAGGAGGAGATTACGGGAGGGGAGAGGCGCAATGTCCGTTTGTGCACTCTACTCGAATAAGCGCTTAAGGACGCACCCGCCTCCCTACCCAGCCCGTGAGCCGGTCCCGTACCTGAAGAAGCCACGTGCCTCCACGGGCGTGGCTCAGGGATAAACGGGAACATTGGCCTCCTGGCTCCGTGGATTCTGTGTCTTTGGTTGTCGGCTGCTCCGTTCTGCTCTTGGAGAAACTCCTCAAAACTCCTGAAACCGACGATGCTCCATGGTTCTCCCTCGATACGTCGGTGACGTCGCACGTCACGTCCTGCTCTTCCTGTCTTTTATCCAATGGGTCTCTTGTGACATCCAAAGGGGGTGAGGCTTCAATGCAGAAGTACGCCTAATTAAAGTCACCCTGTTTGTTTTCTTCGGCGGCAGGAGGTTCTACCTCCCAAGTCCAATCATCCTGTTGGGGGCGAAACAGACATGGTGACGGGGGTAAGACATTCCACCAGTCATTATCGTTGTCGTGGACACCGGGCTGTAGCTCCACCCGATCACAGGTGGAAACCGATTTGTCTCAAGAAATAGACAAAGTGAATAACAGGACTGATAAATAACCACATTAGGCCCTTCACCCTTCCTGTATTTACCTGAGCTACGATCAGCTTTCAACAATCTTATCTGTATTTCTTTGCTAGGATTAAGACATTGACACAGATGCTACAAAGACACTGAGAATAGGACCAGCCGGCACAGACACTGAAGCAGGGAGATAATGGCACTTGCAAAGGGCGAGAGAACTCTAGACAGTTACACAAATACAGACACTTGGGCACCGTGGCACAAGCCCAGGTACTGAGGCAGGGAGACAAACTATGAAAGTGGAATACAGACTGGGACAAGATAAAGAGTCTGAGACAAAGCGACACAGACACTACCACCTCTAAGACAGGGTGAACTAGGACATAAGAACGGAGAACAGGGAGGCATTGATACATTGAATTGTGAGTCACTGATATTATGTACTAGAAATACAGATTCAGGGGATTAAAGACAATGGCTCTGGGGAGCATTGTCAATGAGTGCCTGTTGTCGGTGTCAAATTATCCCTGTCCCCAGTGTATTTTGCTGATCCAGCCAAGGACAGGTTTTAAACCTGTTTCCATAGGACCTAAGGCCAGCCACTGTAGCTGGTAGGCCATATCTTGCCACTTGGCGACATCTTCTCTCCTGCGCACAGGATTCATAGATGTCAAAGCCGTATGGTTACCCAGAAAGTTGTACAAGACTGTAAAATCCAACATTCATTGGTTGTTTGCAGTGATTTTGTCTTAGCTTATTCATGAAGTAGATATGTGGTTAGCTTATTTATGAAGTAGATATGAGCTTGCACATCAGCATACATTCCCAATTTTTGACTATTCTAAGAAGACCAACATGTTTAGCAGAAATGTGATGTCCATCTTGGATTAATGAAATATGCTAAAACATCATAAGAAGATCACGCATGAATATTTTAGTACAAGTGGCAATCTTTGAATGGTTTACAAATACTTTATCATTGGTTTGTTGTGTTTTTAGTAGCCGATAGGTTCAAAAGAAACCCGTTGGCTTGTTTTGGAATGGCAACCCTATAATGATGTAATAGTAAGCCATTCAAAGATGGCCACCATTGTAAGCAGTACTCACTTTAGAAGCATGGCACTGCAAGCGGCAGGGGGGGAAGTGATCAGCCTCTTATTAGTGTGTGGGGTACTAACTGGCCTTCACAAAACACTGGCTAAATGCATACATTTTTTAGGCCTCAAAAATGTTGTCCCAGGCAGTGAAAGGAACTACTTGGTGTCCACATGTGATCCTTGTGAAACAACAATGAAGTTAGCCAATGGCTGAAGTGGGCGGACCCAGTCCCTAATGCAGTATGCTGTAGAATGATGCCAATGACACTGCAGACGAATCAACAAAGAGGGCTGTCTGGAAGCATATTGGGTAGATAATGTTAGTGCCTATGTGACCCAAGGTGTAGTCTCCTGGGCTCATTGAGCTAGTTGGAGGATTTTGTGGGTTTGTCTAGTCTCCATGTAAATTAGGATAAATCACTGCTGTACCCTGTGAATGCTGTTGAGCGCACAGATCTGCTGGCTCTGATAGGTGTATACAGGTAGTATATAACAACTTCAAATATCTTGGAATTTGGATAATCTGGGGTAACAGCTGGTGAGAAAAAATTTAGGGAAGACTGTGGCATCCGTTTGGTCTTCACTGGCATTCTGGAACACGTTACCACTCTCTCCTTTGGGCAGAGTGGCTATACTAAAGATGATAATGTTGCCTCGGCTGCTCTACTTTCTTCAGGCTATACTCATGGTGGTGCTTCATCCTTTTTTCCAGGAGCTTCACAATTTGTTTCCCCATCTTATCTGGGGAACAGAGTGGAACTTGTTGCCCTTAAGTAAGATGACACTTCCTCTGTATGGCGGTGAGTCGGGGGTTCCTAATATGAACGTTTATTAGCTGGCGGTACAATTGATATGCCAATGAGCTAGTTGGGTGACCCAGGTTGATCAGACGCATCAGAAATTATGGTGACTGTCCTGGGGATGTGGGTGCCTTTTACTATTATTGGGTGATGTGAAAATCACCTGGAAACATCCGAGGGCCTTACTGGTCCTATACCATTACTGGCAGAAGTGTGGTGGGAGACTGGGAGGCAGACCCATCTGTTCCCTGAAGATCCATTTGAAGTGCCTTGCATGGTTGAGCCCTCTGACCAGGCAGTATGACAGGCAGCTTTGGCGTGATCACAGCTTGAGCTCCATAGGTGATTTATTTGCTGGGTGTAATTGAGATCCTTTGTGGAATCTGGGACGATACTGACTTGCTGCCATTAATTCATGATACATACTGCCCTTGGAGCCACATTTAGGGTGACTTCGATGTCAGGCTACCAAGAACCAAAGGCTTTCCAGGCACGGTTGCATATTCTTACACTGAACTGTACGCCTATGCCCACGCTCTTGCACACTGCTTTCTCCCCTGCATTCCACATGCTGATAGGGAGGGTTGGGTAGATGTGGAAGGGAGGCAATTAGTGGTGACGTAAACAGATAGTGCATAGAGCAACATCCAAGTTATGTACTTATTGTCTCCAGGAATATTCGGTTTACACAGGTGAATTATGTTAATCAAATGTATCTTTCCCTAAACATGCTCGCCAAAATGTACATTGGTTGGCTGATAGATATACCTGTTGCTCAAGACCTTTGTCCTGCCTCTGTCATATGTTGTGGGAGTGCACAAACAATACAGGCGTATTGGGGTGAAGTTTGGGGTATCAAGAGGGAGGTTTCAAGGCATGACATCCTACTGGTGCCACTACAATGTGTGTTGGGACAATTGTCTAGACCCCAATCCTCCAAGCTGCAGACCTAGTCCTGATAGAGGCGAAGAGGAATATTGCAATGAACAGAAAGGTTCTGGTGGCACCAAGTGTAGTGATTTAAAAAAATGGACAAAAGAGGATATATCTGCTCATTTGATGAACAGAAGAGCCACAACGCCCACACCTGCAGACACATAGGACACTGTGCTGATAGTGCTGGAGGCAAAATCAGATGATTTTCCACCTTGAAGATGATCCTGGGCATACGGATATAACACTGGCTTTTTTTCTTTACTTAATTGTCATTCTCACATTTACTGTCTAACTATATGCAGTGCAGGCTGTGCTAGTCTTATGGTGGTGAGGATGTATGTTTACGGACTGTCCAAAATGTTGTGGAAGGACCTTCTCCTGGAGTACACACTAGAAGTCTGTCACTATCAGAACTGTTAGCAGAATATTATCCACAATATTTTTTTCTTTGCTGGAAACCCATTAAAGAGCAATTTAAAAAACCTTTTCTCCGAAGAGGTAGTACATGATATATCCATACCTGCCTATGCTCATGAATAAAAAAAAGATATATTTGTTTAGTAAAATCTAAAGGAAAATGAGCGATATATTTGCTTCAAGTACTAGCTTTCTTTTTGGACATTGCAGATTTTGTTAAAGGTACTTAAGAAAAGTCCAATCTGTCTTGAATTCTACCTCTCAGTGGTGTCCCTGAATTTCATTTGAATGTGGATCTCAGGAGTCATGGGGGTACTTGGGCTAAGAACATTACGCTGCTAGACGTTCTGTTCAATGGTTTATTTAACTTCCATGTATCCACCTTGATGCTCCTGGCAGAGCCAAGAGGCTTGAGCCAATAGCTTGATGGCTTTTCTCCAAGGCCAGGGTCTGGATGTCTTGCAGTTAAGGAGATACCTTTGGAATAAAAATCCTACATCATCTAATGGTGAAGTATATATTGCTAAAGCGATCTAGTCAGTTGACAGTTGATCTAGCTTTTGTATTTCTGGTGTTAGCCAAGACCTTTAGAACAATAAATAATGTTTGGTTACTTATCGGTAATCTTTGGCATTTGATTTCTCTGCCTGTAGCGCTCTGCAGCTGCGGGTGGGGCTGGAATTCTCCTGATTTGGTCCTTTTTGCAGGTGGGTGGTGGCATTTTCAGGCAAGCTCTCCCCCTTCGCAAGGCACATGGGGCTTACATAGGGCCGTCTTCTCTTGGCGTTTTTAGGTGACCTGGTGTTCTGGGTTACTGTTAAAAAACAGGAAATGTTGTGACATCCTGGGAGGTTGGTTTGGTTGGTGATTGGAATTTAAGTACTATGGAGACTGTTGAGGAAGACGTTGGTCCTTCAGTGCATCCCTCTTGACAGTTGCTATTATACTTGAATGAAGCTGTGGTTGAGGCAGTTTTTCAGGTCCAGAAAGGACAGCCTACACCAAAGATTCCCAGGCATGAGATGGGGGAGCCGGAGGGTAATCCTGAGTAGGAGAGTTGGCGGGGGCTGTGTTCAAGGTTCCGAACTGGCAGATCTCTTGAAGCATGTTGGAGAAAACATGTCTACCTGCAGCTTGTGCGTCGGCTGATGAGGATGATTTCTTGGTGAATTATCAGCAAGCAGAGCCTGAGACTGGACTGTCACATAATGTGATCTGTCTGTTGTCAAGTTGGATAATCTGATGGCGGCATGTCCGCTCGGGGGAATGTGGTTTCTGAGGACGCTTCCCCCCTTGATGCAGTGGATTGGAAGGTGGATGGTGCTGTTAAACGCTATTATGCTATGCTGAATTTCTATGTTTGTGTGAGCACTTACACTACTTATATTGTGCAGTCTTTGCTGACGGACATTCAGGCCTTGACAGATTGCATGTCTGAGGGTTCGGATTGTTTGGATCTTCTGACAATGATGGAAGGCAAGTTCAGTTTTTATCTGACTTGTTTTCGACAATTGGTGTGCTCGGCATCTACTTCTCGGGTGGCTGTTGCTGCTCGTAGACATCTGTGAATGTGCAACTGGAAAACTGATGCAGCTCAAAAAGCTATATTGATCAAACTGCACTTTGAGGGTCCTAAGCTGTTTGGACAACAGCTTAAAGAGATGGTCAAGAAATCGGTGGAGAACAAAAGATTGATGGCGCCAGCAAGGCCCTTTCAGAGGGGCAGAGGTTTTGCTTTTAAAAGGGTGTTTCCTTCTGGCTCAGCGAGGGGTTCAGCCCAGCCCTTTCGTGGTAGGAGTTGCAGCCAGGGCACCCTGTACCCGGACAAATCCAGGTTCCATCATTCCTCTTGTCCTGCCAACCTTCAGGCCCCCAAAGCATGACTGCCTGAGTGCCTCTCCAGTGGGTAGGCATCTTCTGGACTTTCAGGACCAAAGTTGCAAATACCAGAGCCTTACATGTTGTGTCCAAGGGGCATTGCTTGGAGTTAGCGGAGAGTACAGGATCGTTCCTCCACGATGCTCGTATTCCACGGAATCTGGTACATCGCCCTGCCCTGTTGAACGGTATTCAGCAACTCTAAGACGAAGGGGCAGTTGTTCTAGTTCCCCAGAGGGAACACAGGCTAGGATTTTACTCCATTCTTTTTTAGTACATAAAGTTTCAGGAGACTACAGCCCTGTGTTAGATTTAAAATGGTCACCCTATAAAGTATATTTCCACTGTTGAGACAAGGCCTGTTCCTCGCATCTCTAGACCTGCTGGATGTGTATTAGCACATTCCAATCTGTCCTCCGCATCAACAAAACCCTAAGGTTTTCAGTGGAGTGCTGCCATTACCAGTTTTGCTCTCTCCCCTTCGGTTTGGCGTCCGCTCCCAGAGTATTCACCAAGCTGCTGGCTCCCCTGGTGGGTATTTTGCACACTCGTGCTATTCAGGTGTCTCCTTACCTTGACAATAGGTTATTTGCCTCTTCTCTCTTTCTAAGGCTTATCAACATGTTGAGGAAGTGTGTGTCCTGTTGTGCATGCATGGATATCTGATCAATACCTCAAAGTCCCACCTTTATAGGGGCCCTCTTCAGGATGGACTTGGGTGAAGTTTTTCTGGCTCCAGCACGCAGAGACAAGCTGGTGTTGCACCAGTCATCCTTCCTGTCTCTCCCGTCTGCTACAGTGAGACTGTGGCTGAGTAGTCAGGGTGAGATGGTGTCCACTCTGAATCTGGCCCCCTGGAGCCAGCTGCATCTCTATCCCATGGTGAATCATGTTCTGCTAGACTGGAATCTGGTGTCTCAGGATTTCGAAGCCCAGGTTCCTGTTACTCAACAGGTGGTGCTGGACCTGTGGTGGAAGTTGAACCCAAATAACCTCAATAAGGGTCATCAATTGAGTGTTCCCCCTCCTGTGATCACCTCCACCAATGCAAGTGGTCAGAGTGAGGAGTGTCCTGGGGTGGAAACGCCCATGGTTGTGGAGTGTGGGGGGGGTCTCTCTCCATTCTTCCAATTGGAAGGAGATGGCTGCAGTTTGTGTGGCTCTGTTTCATTTCCTTCCTTCCATTAGGGGTTAAGGAGTGTGTCCCCAGACGGGCAATCAGGTTGTGAGGTCTTATGTGTGTAATCTAGGAGAGATGATTCTCTCCTACTTTGTCGTGGCCCGTGAGGTGTGGCTATGGGCAACGCAGAATTTTCTTTATTTGACTGCAGTTTGTAACCCACCTCACTTGGTGGTTCTCATTGACAGGTGTCTCTCCCCACGGTCTTTCGTGAGATATGTCTGAGGTTCACGTCCCCTTGGCTGGACCGGTTGCCAAAGAGTGCAATGCCCTTCTCCCCCCTTTTTGCTCCTTGATTCCCTCTCTGAAGACCTGGGCCACGGATGCCCTTTCAATTTCCTGGCCAGGGTTTCTCTTTTTTTTTGGCTCATCCCCCTGATTCCCAGGGTGTTGCGGAAGGTGATCTTCGACCATGCACAGGTTCTTCTGGTGGTTCTGGGGTGGTCGAAGAGGCCTTGGATCCCTCTGCTTTTTCAGCTGTCTATGGGTCACCCCTAGGCGTTTCCTCTTTCTCCTTCTCCTCTGAGTCATCCCCTTCTGGAGCCTTCCTCCCTGCAGTGTCTCAATCTGGGGTCTGGCTGCTGAGCAGCTGAATCTTTCGAATCTGGGTTGTTCTGAGGCTGTGGCACCTCCATCCAGTTGTCTGCAGGCCCTCTACTTGTAGAATCGACATTGGGGGCACTTTGCTAAGGGGTATGCTTCTAAGGGGTTGGTTTCTTCCTCTTGTCCTCCTTTGCAGATTTTGTATTTCTTGCAGGATGGCTTCAACTTAGGTTTGGCTGTTTCTACCCTTAGAGCCCAGTGGGTGGCTCTTTGGGCCTTTCATGCAAATGGTCCCTCTGATATTGTATCTTTGGCCTCACAGCTTCTTAGGGGGTTTCTTTCTGTGAAAGGCAGTTTAACATTCTCTGGTTCCTCCCTGTGATTTGCCTCTGGTGCTCCAGGCATTGACTGGTCCTCCTTTTGAGCCTCTGGATGCAGTTTCCTTCAATTTTCTGAAGGAGAAGGTAGTGTTTTTAGTTGCTTTGTGTTCAGGAATAAGGGTGGGAGAAATTGGTGCACTGAGTTTGGTTTCTCTGTTTCTCTGTTTGTTTCTGGATAAAGTTGTTCTTCTGCCAGGCCCGGCTTCCCTTCCTAAGGTTCCTTCTCAGTTTCACTTGTTCAGAGGACATTGTCCATCCCGTTTTCTTTCCTGACTCTTCTTCAGCTGAGGACGTTTGTTTGCTTTCCCAGGATCTTTTTAGGGCTTTGTCCATTTATTTGGAACTTTCTTTTTACTTTCTGAAGGCGGATTCCCTTTTTGTTACCTTTTATCTTGCCAATAAGGGTTCACTTCCTTCTGCTTCAATTTCATGCTGGATTAAGTCTGCCATCATGAAGGCTTACAAGAAAGGAGAAGTATCTCATGCGTAAGGACTGCATCCGGGAAGACAGATAAGAAATGAATGCAATATAAAATACAAGTTACCCCGGCACTCAGAAGTGATACCCTTTTCCTATATCTAACCTTTATAAGCAAGCTCCATTCAATTATGTCCATATATCACTGGCGACAAACAAAGATGGATTCATAAAAAAAATGTTCTTTTTAATTTAAATAAACATTATATAAGACATCACAATTTTCAATTTTTAAACGAGACCATAAAGACCCCTTTTGGCACTTGTCCTTTGGGCTTTGGAAAACGTACTATATGCACAAAACCTGAAATAAGCCTGAAATAAAAATATATCCAGGATCCACGGTACATATTTTCAGAGCTACTTGTTGGGCAAATTTCCAGAATTCTAACTTGTGAGATAGGCGGACATCGTCTTTTTAACTGGGAAAATACTGGTCGCATCGTAGCTGTGTCCGGCAAATTACCTTGAAGAAACAGGACTTGATGGTCACAGAAAACAATCCTTTTCGAAAGCCTTGAGAAAGTCACTGAATGTGACCAAACACGTGTCCGCTGTTGCATATTTGGACCAAGACTGTAAAGCTTCAAATACCCTTTACAAATAGTCTCCCCATTGTCATGTTTTTTAGGGACAAGGGGTCTTTATGGTCTTGTTTGAAAATTGAAAATTTTGATGTCTTATATAATGTTTGTTTAAATTAAAAAGAACATCTTTTTTATGAATCTATCTTTGTTTGTCGCCAGTGATATATGGACACAATTGAAGGTAGCTTGCTTATAAAGGTTAGATATAAGAAAAGGGTATCACTTCTGAGTGTAGGGGTACTTATATTTTATTTTGCAGTACATAGTGACTGCTTGCAGGATCTGTGTATCTATGCACCTAAGGTAGTAAGGTGCATGAGTTAGCCCAAGTGGCACCACAATCAATTGCTTTCTTGCTATTTGTGACCAAGGAAATTAAGAATATCATTTTGATTGCCCAGTCTGTTGATACACTGTTTTCTGCGGTGCGATCTGCTAGACATTACTACCGCTCCCTTGTATAAAGGAATGAATGCATTCTGTCACTAGGCCCAGGAAGAGCATGTTGAAGTATACATTACATCTAGTGCTTAATTTGTTCTGGGGCTTGCAGGTGTAGAACATGAAGAGTCATTTTGGGGACTGGTACTTATTTTCCATTCTCAGACTCTCCCTCCAAGCAACAGAGATAAACAAGGCAGAAAAGGGCGATAAGAAGGAAGATAATGATAGGAAAACAGTAGCAAAATGAGAAAGCAGGGATTAAGAAGAAACTTTAACGGGACATAGAGAGGAAAAAGTGTGATGTGGTGGAAGCAGTGCTTTAAATGGGCCGGTACTCACAGGTGCTGAGTACCGGCACATCCAAATTTTCTTGCTGCCAGGACCGGCACTTCTCTTTAGCCAGAGAGAGAGCCGGTACCCTGATCAGCTCCACGGCAGGCTCGGGTTAGGCATCTCCTCCAGGGCAGGGTAGGGCAGGGCTCCTGAGGAGCTTGTAAGTCATGTGGCCCTCAGTGGCCTTCTGCAGAGTCGCTGCTAAAGATGCCAGCAGCGCCCACCTGAAAGTCCCAGACTGCAGGGGGTGGAGAGGGCTCACATCACGCTGTGATTAATAGGACAGGGTCTAAACAAACCCTACACTGTTGATCAGATGCGCAAAGACCATTCGGCTGAAAGTGATTTCGCCCCTCACCCCCTCTCCATTAGGTGAGTGAAATGGGCTGGGACTGCCAGACAGTCATCCAGTCCCATTTAGTGTATTGCACTGGCCCTACTAAAGCGTGTGGCAGCGCAATACAATACTTAACCTTCATCAAAGGCACTTTATGTTCAGCACAGGAGCTGCTCCCTTTTGTGTGCCCTGCAAACACTAACTGCTGCATTTACAAGATAACGGGGATTGACCAGGCTACTGGGACAATGGGTGTGAATTTAGACTTGCCCATGGTGCAATGCACAGTAGGGAACGTTGGAACACTCCAGGAATTCGCTCCCATGACAACTGGTCATGCATTTGGTTGGGAGAAAGATGAGACAAACATAGAACGAGGGAGGGAGGAATGTAAAGTGAGGTGAAGTTAGGATTGCTGCTTTTTCAGATAAAAATGCAAGATATTTCCTGAGTTCTGAAAAAATGAATGGACTTACAAATGGCATTTTAACACAACGTTGTGTACTTTCAAAAATCTGGTGCATTTCTTCTTAACAGGTGTTTTGGGATCATATGTATGTAGGGACCAGTGACAAAATGTAAGAGACTTGCGGCGATAGTAAACGAGAGGTGGGAGTAAGAGAGGCAGAACCAGCGAGAGAAGGATAGAGGCTGGGTAAAGATGAGAGGTAAGTGGAGAGGACATTTGGATGTAAAGACAGGGAACCAGCAAGAGACATGATGAGCCCGGTCGCAGGGAAAAGAGCAGTGGCAGTGCTTTAAATGGACCAGTACTCACAGGTACATAAACGCATTTCATGTTTTTGATATGTGCTGCAACTGGTACAGAAGCCAATATGTACCATCATATCTTGCCCGCAGCCCCGCCCCTAGCTCTGCCCACTTGCCACACCTTTAGCTTATTTTAAGAGTACTTGCACTTATTTGTTTCCATTTAAAGCACTGGGTGGAAGTAAGAGGCTTAAGGGGGAGAAGGCAAGGGGGGGAAGGCAAGGCACCCTTGGTATTCAGCAACCCTGGCGTTCAGCATCACCAGAGGCCGGCTCCATCTTGGGCTCCTGCACTTGTTAAGCAAGGGCTGCGTCATCATTTTTGCAGCTCCCGTCTTTAAAGCGATACTGCACGGAGCACGCACAGTTTCTGAGAGCACGAGAAGGCTGAAAACGTCTCCAGGGCTTTTCAGACACACTGGGGAGATCAGTTATAGCCTTTTATGGTGGCGTTTCTCTTCAATGGATGAATCTGAAAAGGAGGCCTTACTTGCCAGTGCTGTCGGCATGGATGCTTTCCAACTGGCTTTAGCTGTATATTAAATACCTTGCCTGGCTGAGCAGCCCGTGGAATGGAATCAAATTGTTGCTTTCGGTCTGCTCTGTATCTGGCAGACGACTACCCCAATAGCTAATAATAGCGCTGCAATGTGATGGCTCGAATAAAAACAGGCACGTTCAAAATCAGGCACACGATGGGTGATCACGTCCCGTCCAGAACACTTTTGGACGTTTTTACTACTTACTTTTATAATAAAACAAGACATCTTCACCACCTTGGAGCAGCATTGCGGATTTTTCATTTATGTCCGAGATTTTTTCAAAATACATTCAGCATAGCGCTTATTTCTTACTACAAATTTAGAATGAAAACAAAATCCTTTTTAGTCTTGTGGAATATTTCTGTTTTTTTTGCTGTCCTAAAATCAAGATTTCATGGACAAGGCCATGGTATCAGTGTTGAGATGAATATTTCAGGAAAAGACATAAATATCACAGATGCTAATCTCATACTCATTGTTGATATAGGGTTCCAGACTGGGCTTTAAGTGGACTGGGTCTTGCCGGTGCTTAGCACCGGCAGTTCTTAAAAGCAGTTTTCGAGAAGAGTCCCTATCGGGCTCTCCCTTTTTGCCCTCACCATGAAAAAATTTAAATTTGAACTGTGGACAGTACCACCATTCACCGCCTTTGATGTCACTTCAAAGAGACTTTATATAGTTCTTTCACAGTCCCACCCACCATTTCAGAACTGAAGCATTTTCAATATGCTATATTAAAAAGGCATGGTACTTGCTTATTTATCTTATGCAGCTAACAACCATTGATAAAGCCAATAGAACTGACTTGAAGTAGCAAAATACCAGTGGGGCAGCACACTAAGGTAAGCATAGATTTTCAGCTTACGTGTTTTTAAGCCATGCCCTTAATTACCTTACATGGAGACATCCAAACCGTATGCATTCAGCAAAAGAGAAGACTTGGAAATGGAAGTACACCGATATTTTGAAACTCTTACATAAGGAACTGAGGTCCAAAGAGGACTCGAAGGAGGAAGAGTTAGAAATGTCTAAATGGCCAGTGATTAATCAGAACATTGGACAGCTGCATTTCTCATTTATGCGAGTGTGTACTGTGAAAAGTTCCGGAGATATCGGTGGCACTTTTTAAATACATAGACGTGATTAGGAAGGCATAATTGAATTACGGGGTGTATGCATGGGCACTGTATGATGAGGAATTTTGCGCCAGGTTAGCGGTGGACCAAGATACTCAGTAGGGGGGACTGCACGTAGATTTGCGGCAACACACGATGGACCCAGCGAAATTCAGCAAATCCAATTTTACAGCTAGCGCTTTGCTCTTTAGTTTACAAGCCCTTTCAAGGGTGCCCCACCTTGGTAGGGATGGGGGTACCAACAAAGGCCAGAGTAACCAGGGTGGGGCTTGCTGGGTTTACAACAAAGGACTGTGTACAAGGGAACTTTGCAAGTTTCGTCATGAGTGCTGAAAGTACTCAGGCAGGCACTTATTGTTTGCCTGCTTTAGCGGGTGAAGAACCAGTTCAGCTGATGTTTATGGCAAGCAGCAGGGGGCACCAGGAGGACAGCAAGGGGCAAATTGAGAGCAGTACTGAGTACCTCACTGTGTCTCCTATTGAAGCGGTACCTAAGAAAGAACTGGGGCAGTATCAGCTGACACTGCACCTCTGTGTCAGGGGGTCAGTCTGTGAATAACTTCATTCTGTCACAACAGGTGTCAGTGACCTATTCATCTGTGGACGTGGTCTTAGTAGAGAAGGTTGGACAGGTGGTATCGATGGCAAAGAGCGACATTAAGTCTGCCTTCTGCTTTTGCCGGTGCACCATGCTGACTTTCAGTTACTGGGTATCCAATTTGAAGGTCAATGGTTTGTAGACCAGGCGCTCCCAATGGGATGTTCCACTTCATGTGCAATGTTTGAGTGTTTTACAAAAGGGGGTGGTGATGAACAGAGTGTCTGAATTGAGCAGACCACTCTTACCCAGTCCAAAGATCAGGGCTTGATCCATCACCGTTATTTATCTCACTGCCCCATCCCAGCTCAGAATCTGGCTATATGCAAATCAGTCTGTCCCTGGCCCAGTGCATCATGGGAACAGGGCAGACTAAACTACCAAGCCAATTCTTTACCAGAAAGGAGACAAGCTACCGGGGACCGGTTTCTGGCATTTCAGCCTCTTCGGCCCGGCTTGCTTGAATCCTGATGGAGCAGTGAGAAAGGGACTCATGTCTGAGTATACCCTGCCACACCTATAGTGGCCAAAATCGATTTACAAAAGGGGGTGGTGATGAACAGAGTGTCTGAATTGAGCAGACCACTCTTACCCAGTCCAAAGATCAGGGCTTGATCCATCACCGTTATTTATCTCACTGCAGTAGTAGAGCTAAAAAACGGTGTTGGATCTAGCCCTGATCTTTTGACTGGGTGAGAGCTTTCTGTTTAATTCAGAGACTCTGTCCCTCACCACCCCTTTTTGTAAATATTTTTGTCCACCCTAAGCGTGGAAGGGTATTCTCAGATGTGAGACCCTTGCTCATTGCACCATCAGGATTCAAGCAAACCGGGCCGAAGACGGCTGTAATGCCAGAAACCGGTCCCCGGGAGCTTGTTTCCTTCCCAGTGTAAGAATTGGCTTCTGTAGTTTGGTTTGTCCTGTTCCCATCATGCACTGGGACAGGAACAGACTAATTTGCATACAGTCAGGTTCTGAAACTGGGATGGTGCAGTTGAGCTAAAAAACGGTGTTGGATCTAGCCCTGATCTTTTGACTGGGTGAGAGCTTTCTGTTTAATTCAGAGACTCTGTCCCTCACCACCCCTTTTTGTAAATATTTTTGTCCACCCTAAGCGTGGAAGGGTATTCTCAGATGTGAGACCCTTGCTCATTGCACCATCAGGATTCAAGCAAACCGGGCCGAAGACGGCTGTAATGCCAGAAACCGGTCCCCGGGAGCTTGTTTCCTTCCCAGTGTAAGAATTGGCTTCTGTAGTTTGGTTTGTCCTGTTCCCATCATGCACTGGGACAGGAACAGACTAATTTGCATACAGTCAGGTTCTGAAACTGGGATGGTGCAGTGAGCTAAAAAACGGTGTTGGATCTAGCCCTGATCTTTTGACTGGGTGAGAGCTTTCTGTTTAATTCAGAGACTCTGTCCCTCACCACCCCTTTTTGTAAATATTTTTGTCCACCCTAAGCGTGGAAGGGTATTCTCAGATGTGAGACCCTTGCTCATTGCACCATCAGGATTCAAGCAAACCGGGCCGAAGACGGCTGTAATGCCAGAAACCGGTCCCCGGGAGCTTGTTTCCTTCCCAGTGTAAGAATTGGCTTCTGTAGTTTGGTTTGTCCTGTTCCCATCATGCACTGGGACAGGAACAGACTAATTTGCATACAGTCAGGTTCTGAAACTGGGATGGTGCAGTGAGCTAAAAAACGGTGTTGGATCTAGCCCTGATCTTTTGACTGGGTGAGAGCTTTCTGTTTAATTCAGAGACTCTGTCCCTCACCACCCCTTTTTGTAAATATTTTTGTCCACCCTAAGCGTGGAAGGGTATTCTCAGATGTGAGACCCTTGCTCATTGCACCATCAGGATTCAAGCAAACCGGGCCGAAGACGGCTGTAATGCCAGAAACCGGTCCCCGGGAGCTTGTTTCCTTCCCAGTGTAAGAATTGGCTTCTGTAGTTTGGTTTGTCCTGTTCCCATCATGCACTGGGACAGGAACAGACTAATTTGCATACAGTCAGGTTCTGAAACTGGGATGGTGCAGTGAGCTAAAAAACGGTGTTGGATCTAGCCCTGATCTTTTGACTGGGTGAGAGCTTTCTGTTTAATTCAGAGACTCTGTCCCTCACCACCCCTTTTTGTAAATATTTTTGTCCACCCTAAGCGTGGAAGGGTATTCTCAGATGTGAGACCCTTGCTCATTGCACCATCAGGATTCAAGCAAACCGGGCCGAAGACGGCTGTAATGCCAGAAACCGGTCCCCGGGAGCTTGTTTCCTTCCCAGTGTAAGAATTGGCTTCTGTAGTTTGGTTTGTCCTGTTCCCATCATGCACTGGGACAGGAACAGACTAATTTGCATACAGTCAGGTTCTGAAACTGGGATGGTGCAGTGAGCTAAAAAACGGTGTTGGATCTAGCCCTGATCTTTTGACTGGGTGAGAGCTTTCTGTTTAATTCAGAGACTCTGTCCCTCACCACCCCTTTTTGTAAATATTTTTGTCCACCCTAAGCGTGGAAGGGTATTCTCAGATGTGAGACCCTTGCTCATTGCACCATCAGGATTCAAGCAAACCGGGCCGAAGACGGCTGTAATGCCAGAAACCGGTCCCCGGGAGCTTGTTTCCTTCCCAGTGTAAGAATTGGCTTCTGTAGTTTGGTTTGTCCTGTTCCCATCATGCACTGGGACAGGAACAGACTAATTTGCATACAGTCAGGTTCTGAAACTGGGATGGTGCAGTGAGCTAAAAAACGGTGTTGGATCTAGCCCTGATCTTTTGACTGGGTGAGAGCTTTCTGTTTAATTCAGAGACTCTGTCCCTCACCACCCCTTTTTGTAAATATTTTTGTCCACCCTAAGCGTGGAAGGGTATTCTCAGATGTGAGACCCTTGCTCATTGCACCATCAGGATTCAAGCAAACCGGGCCGAAGACGGCTGTAATGCCAGAAACCGGTCCCCGGGAGCTTGTTTCCTTCCCAGTGTAAGAATTGGCTTCTGTAGTTTGGTTTGTCCTGTTCCCATCATGCACTGGGACAGGAACAGACTAATTTGCATACAGTCAGGTTCTGAAACTGGGATGGTGCAGTGAGCTAAAAAACGGTGTTGGATCTAGCCCTGATCTTTTGACTGGGTGAGAGCTTTCTGTTTAATTCAGAGACTCTGTCCCTCACCACCCCTTTTTGTAAATATTTTTGTCCACCCTAAGCGTGGAAGGGTATTCTCAGATGTGAGACCCTTGCTCATTGCACCATCAGGATTCAAGCAAACCGGGCCGAAGACGGCTGTAATGCCAGAAACCGGTCCCCGGGAGCTTGTTTCCTTCCCAGTGTAAGAATTGGCTTCTGTAGTTTGGTTTGTCCTGTTCCCATCATGCACTGGGACAGGAACAGACTAATTTGCATACAGTCAGGTTCTGAAACTGGGATGGTGCAGTGAGCTAAAAAACGGTGTTGGATCTAGCCCTGATCTTTTGACTGGGTGAGAGCTTTCTGTTTAATTCAGAGACTCTGTCCCTCACCACCCCTTTTTGTAAATATTTTTGTCCACCCTAAGCGTGGAAGGGTATTCTCAGATGTGAGACCCTTGCTCATTGCACCATCAGGATTCAAGCAAACCGGGCCGAAGACGGCTGTAATGCCAGAAACCGGTCCCCGGGAGCTTGTTTCCTTCCCAGTGTAAGAATTGGCTTCTGTAGTTTGGTTTGTCCTGTTCCCATCATGCACTGGGACAGGAACAGACTAATTTGCATACAGTCAGGTTCTGAAACTGGGATGGTGCAGTGAGCTAAAAAACGGTGTTGGATCTAGCCCTGATCTTTTGACTGGGTGAGAGCTTTCTGTTTAATTCAGAGACTCTGTCCCTCACCACCCCTTTTTGTAAATATTTTTGTCCACCCTAAGCGTGGAAGGGTATTCTCAGATGTGAGACCCTTGCTCATTGCACAATCAGGATTCAAGCAAACCGGGCCGAAGACGGCTGTAATGCCAGAAACCGGTCCCCGGGAGCTTGTTTCCTTCCCAGTGTAAGAATTGGCTTCTGTAGTTTGGTTTGTCCTGTTCCCATCATGCACTGGGACAGGAACAGACTAATTTGCATACAGTCAGGTTCTGAAACTGGGATGGTGCAGTGAGCTAAAAAACGGTGTTGGATCTAGCCCTGATCTTTTGACTGGGTGAGAGCTTTCTGTTTAATTCAGAGACTCTGTCCCTCACCACCCCTTTTTGTAAATATTTTTGTCCACCCTAAGCGTGGAAGGGTATTCTCAGATGTGAGACCCTTGCTCATTGCACCATCAGGATTCAAGCAAACCGGGCCGAAGACGGCTGTAATGCCAGAAACCGGTCCCCGGGAGCTTGTTTCCTTCCCAGTGTAAGAATTGGCTTCTGTAGTTTGGTTTGTCCTGTTCCCATCATGCACTGGGACAGGAACAGACTAATTTGCATACAGTCAGGTTCTGAAACTGGGATGGTGCAGTGAGCTAAAAAACAGTGTTGGATCTAGCCCTGATCTTTTGACTGGGTGAGAGCTTTCTGTTTAATTCAGAGACTCTGTCCCTCACCACCCCTTTTTGTAAATATGTTTGAGTGTTTTAGCAAATTTCTTCTGTGGCTATTCACCTGGCATATATGGATTGACCTTATGACACAATACCTGGACAACTTTTTCTTTGTTGGTGCCCTCAGTTCCAGAGACTACCAGCACTGGCAGAATAGCTTTCGGGATCTCATGACTGACTTAGGTGTTCCCCTGGCCCCCCAGTACAGTACTGTCCTTTCTTGATATTGAGTTCAATGTCATTACATTGGAGGTCCGGCTGCCTGAGGATAAAAAGCTCAACATGCTGAACATGTTGAATGCAATGCTGGGCAAGCAGAAAGTGACAGTTAAAGAAGTTCAGATATTGGTAGGCCATCTTAACTTTGCCTGCAGAGTAGTGAGAGCAGGGAGGAATTTCTGTAGATGGCTAGGTTTATCTCTCTCGGGTTTGCCCTTACCTCACTAACATATCAAACTGTTGGTTGGGGTGAAAGAGGATTTGAAAATGTGGAGGGCCTTCTTACAGTTTTTTAAATGGGATTGCTCTGGCATCATTAACAGACATGGAATAGGATGCTCAGATATTTTCAGATGGAGCATGAAGTTGTGGTTTGGGCCTGTATTGGAAAGGGCATTGATGTGGCGAAGAATGGCTGGGAAAATGGAAGGATGGGAAGCGTAGCATTGCCTTCTTGAAATTATTTCCCCTAGTGGTAGCAGTTGTGCTCTAGGGAACAGCAGGCTGACAAGAGAGGGCTTTTTCGAGGTAACAATGTCAGTACTACACGTATTCAACAGACAGTCTGCTAGTGAGCCTCAGTTGTGGCACTTGCTCCAGGTTTTTGATTGTCGATGATCGACAGATCATTCCTTCCCAAAAAATGAAATTATGAACAAGTAATCGCTACACTCCAGGGAGTAGAGTTTACAAGTTTTGTTGGCTCTGTTACAGCTTCACCTACACGTTTCAAAGTTCTTGGTCTTTTTCACAGTAGCGAGTCCTTTTTTGTGTGTTCTTTTTACACACATTCTTCCATGTTGTCCTAATGTGGCATTACGGGAGTTGTATTTATGGAGTGCCCCAATTACCTGTCCGTATTTTTGTGTATATATATCTAGACATATATTCACTGAAAAAAGCATAGGTTTTAGGGAAAGTTATAGTTAGTTGGACATTTCACTCATACAAAACCAGAGAAATTCCCCCGTTATAGTTAGTTCAGCTAACTATAACTCCCGCCCCCACAATGCACTGCTGATGACGTCACATATTACATCACTAATGACATGGTCAGTGACATCACTGATGACATCACTGATGACATCTCAAATGACATCACTGATAACATCATCCAGTGACTGTGTGTTTCTGTAAAGTTTAAATATGTTTAATATATATAGGGAAAGGCCTATTGAAGAATGAGTGGGTGTATAAGTGTCTGAATGGATGATTTAGTGGGTGCATGACTGAGACTATAGGTGAGTGATTAAACGTATCTTACTGAATGCATGGGTTAGTGACTAAACTGTATGAATGTCTGTATCCATCTGTTGGTGTGTAAGCGACTGCATGGGTTCGCGAATAGCGACATGAGTGTCTATATGGGTTATTGATTGGTTGTCTGAGTACCTGTATGGGTGCCGGAATTTTTGTGTGAGTGGGGTGTGTGTGACTCTGTGCATAGATGTGTGAGTGGGTGATTCACTGGATGCATGGTTTCAAGAGTGCATCTCTGATGGACTGTATGGGTGGGTGAGTGTGTGTATAGGTGTCTTGATGAGTGAATATTTATCTCAGTGTTACATGTGTGAGTAACTACATATGTGAAAGTCAGTATATATGTGTGTTGGAGTATATAAATGGCTATAAGTGAGAGTGTGTGATTGTGAGATCGGCTGTGTGGATGAATGTGTGCTTGTATCAGTGATTGCATAAGAGCGCTAGAATGTGCTAGTATTTGTATGAGTAATTGAGCTGGTGTGTGTATAACTGTACAGGTTTTGTATGAGTGACATGTCCAACCAACAGAAATTCACTGAAAAAACCTAGGTTTTAGGGAAAGTTATAAAGGTTTTTTAAATGCTGATTTCGAACTATAAAGTCCCTGAAACCTATGGTTTTTTCAGTGAATTTTTAAGGTTTTCTATTTTTTTTTTATTGAACCAGATCCAGACAGACAGTATAAACAGAGAAAACAAATTACAATCAACTCATTACAAATAATAAATCAATAACTGAATCAACATAACAATTGAAAGACGCGACACAGGGTTATAAAAAGACAATATAACAAATGTTCTAGCAAATTAGATTAAATCAAGTTACGACTCCAGCTTTCCAATTTGTAATTGGGTGCCATATTGAATCTCCAAGTTTCTTTGCTCTAGTCCCCCTAGTAGCATAGATAGCCGTCTCAAAACTAAATTGCTAAGAATTGGGCCAGCCACATCTGGAAGCTGGGGGATTCTAATTCTTTCCAGCGGGCTGACAAGATGATTCTAAGAACAGCCGTTCCAATGAATAGCAGTCTTTCCTCATGTTTTGAAAGTTCTAACGAGGAGTCATAGCCAAAAATAGAAAGTGTTTCGGATTCAGGGAGTTTTCGCCCAAATATCTCTTGCCAATAATCACTAATCGCGGTTTTAATAAAATCGAGTTTGGGACAGCTGCTAAACATATGTATTAGTGTCGCTGGGCCCTGTAAACATCTGGGACACAGATCATTTTCCCTTTTGCCCCAGGTGAATAATTTGGCAGGTGTATAATATAGGTTGAAGACAGTTTTATAAGTCTGTGCTTTAAGGTTGCTAGCCATAAAAAGTAAATCGCTTAGTTCCAACACTTTATAAATATCAACATTAGGATTGCTAAGTTTAATAGCCCAGTTTGTTTCGGTTTTCTCTAGATCATCTTGGATGTTAGTTAACAAAATGTCATATAGCAATCCTATTCTTGTACTTGGTGTATTGACGGCTTCAATGATATCCACTCTCATTAAACTTAAGGCCGGTCCTTTTGCTTTAAGATTAGCATAAATTTGTACAAATTTGATATAGTCTCCATTAGAAAGTTGATATTTATTTTTTTAATCTATAAACGTAGTTTCAAAATTATTTAACAAAAAATCCTTTATTCTACAAATTCCAAGTCTTTGCCATTTCCTAGCTATAACATCATGTGAGAGACCATAAGTAAGTTTTGGTTGCCAAAGTGAAGTATATCTGTTAAATTTCCTGATGTTCATATGCTTGTCAATCTTAGCCCATACCTTCCAGGCACTACTTACGATTTCAAATTTACATTTCTTTCTAATATCTTTTGCTTCTATTTGCTGTAAAAACAGCCCATTTGCATCTCTCCCAAGAACCAGCTCATATATTGATGGTAAGACATTAGCGTCTACGGTAGCTATCTCAGGACTAAAATTGACCAAGGATGACATTTGTTTAAGAAGTGCTGCCCAATGGTAAAGGCTAGTATTGGGAATGGCAAGCCCACCTCTATCTCTAGGTAGTGACAATAACTTATGAGATCTCCTGATCTTTCCTTGTTGCCATAAGAATTTACTCATAAGAGAGTCGAGTATTTTTAAGGTCTTGGAAGCTACTGCAAGGGGAATTGCGCGGAACAGATATAGACATCTAGGCAGCACATTCATTTTAAGAAAGTTACCTCTTCCGATGATTGATAGGTGTAGACCATTAACCCGATCCAAATCTTTTTTAATTTTTTCAATAACAGGGTTAAAATTAAGGCCGGTTATTAATTTAACATCAGAGCTAATAATGATTCCCAGATAAGTAGCCTTATCAACTCTTCTCTGATCGATATAATTAGTATTATCTGTACAAAGTACAATTGTCTTCCCCCTGTTCAGAGAATACCCTGAGTGGATACCATATTCGGAGGTTAGGGTCACTATTTCCTCCATAGCCTCAATCGGGTCAGATGTAATTTTAAAGGTTTTCTAAATGCTAATTTCTAACTTTAACGTGTCTGAAACCTATGGTTTTTTAAGTGAATTTCAAAGGTTTTTTAAATGCTAGTTTCTAACTATGCCTACAGAGGTAGGACATGTGAAAAAAGAAGAAAAAACGCACAGAAAGAAGCAAAAGAAATGCAGAAGTCCACAAAGATGAAGAAATGTGCAGGAAGTAGCAAGAGGTGCAGAAAGAACCAACAGAGGAGCAGAAAGAGGCCTTGTTGGAAAATCATCCTGTGCCCAAAACTTTTTCAGACGGGTACTGGTGGTAACTGACTCTGACTAACCAGGCCTAGAGCCAGTGCTAGGCTAAAATACACTTAGAATACATTGAAAACACCTACATACACTAGGGAACACTATGCGTTGGGGTACCCCTGTGATTAGCATGGCCTCCTCTGTAAGGCCCTAGTAAATAATAGGGCAGGGGGATTAAAACTACCTCTAAGTCAGAGGTGCAGAAATATGCAACTTTAAATAGTAGTCATCTTTACAGAGTGGTGGAAAAAGGGTGCTGGGCGTCCAACCAACGCTCAGGAATTCCGCTGAGTAGGACTTACAGGAGGTACCAGGGGGATTCTAGGCCCCCAAACTCCATCTGGACTAAATTGGACTTCATCCCCCATCCCATAGTCTGCCACGAGGCACGTTTGCAGAGTGGTAGAGAAAGGGGCCCATGGCCTCCGAAGACTTCTTTGCAATCCCACTGTGTGGGACTTACTGGAGGAAACAAGAGGGGTGGTTGTCCCCAAGGACATCCTTGGGGGCAACTTCCCAAGTTATTACCTCCAGTCAGTCCCACACAGCAGCACTGGTAAGTACTCGTACCAGGCCATGCCCACTTTGCCCACCACTCTACAAAGCACTCCCTGGCACGCTCTTGGATGGGGATTGAAGTCCCCTTCACTGCTGGGTGTCCTTTAAGGGCCAACTAGCCTACCTTTACCTCCAGTAAGCCCCACGCAGTGGGATTCATGAGAGGTAGATAAAGGCCATGCCCACTTTCTCCATCACTCTGCAAACGCGCCCCATAGCGCGTTGTAAGTTGGGGGATTAATTCCCCTTGAATCCAGAGGGTCCCTAGCATCCAAATAGCCCACCAGGTACCTCCAGTAAGAGCCACAAAGCTGCGTTGCAGAGAGGTGTAAAAAGGGGCGTGGCCTGGCCCACCTCTCTGCAACGCAGCGCAGTGATGCTTACTGAAGGTATCTGGTGGGCTAGTTGGCCCCCAGGGACCCTCAGGATTGAAGAGGAATTAATTCCCCAACTTAAAATGTGCCACAGGGCGTGTTTGCTCACATGTGACCTCAGGCCCCACCCCCTCCCTTCACCACTGTGCAAATGTGCTCGTGGCGCATTTTAAGTTCGGTGATTAATTCACCTTGAATCCTGAGTGTCCCTGGGGTCCAACTAGCCCACCAAGTACCTCCAGTAAGCACCACAGATCTGCGTGACCCCTTCCCCGGGGTTGGCCTTTGCTTTTTAAAAAAAAAAAAAATTATATGGGTGAGGGGGACCACGTGGCCCCCTTCCCGAGCCACTTCTGGCCCCGGGGACCACATCCCCCGGGGCCTGGCAACTTTGTTGGGATCGTGTGGTGAGCCCTAATGCCCCTACGGTCCCTGCCGGCTCCCCGCCTCTAGCGGGCCGGCATTGCTTTTCCCCATGGGGAGCTGCGGACATGCAGCTCCCCGTGTGGAAAATCAATCTGGTTTGGATTTTGGAAGACAGAGCAGGTCTCCTGCTCTCTCTTCCAAAATCCAAACCACAGTTTTCTAAGGCAGGGCGGGAGCCATGAGGCTCCCGCCCAGCCATAGCAAAGTGCAGTGTCCCGTGCGTGGGCACCCCAGGACACTGCAGGGGCCGGCCCTAGGGGTGGCAGTCCCCAGGGCCATGAAGGGCTCCAGGAGGGGGGTCCGCACGGCCCCCCTCCCAACCAATGTACAGCCCCAGGGAGGTGGTGGTGCCCGGGGCTCGGGGTCCGTAACGGACCCCCAAATTTTGCATTATAGTTCCCCGGGGAGGTGGTGGTCCCCTAGGTGTGTGGGGGAGCTCGAGCCCCCCACGCAGATATATTTAAAATAAACTAAAAGCCCCTGGGACTGGCGGGCTGCGGGGTCCCCCTGGGCCCCTGCAAATTTATTTCAGCATGCCCCTGGGACCTTGCCCACCCGGGGGCTCAATTAAACGAAGCATGTGAGCCAGCTCTTCGTTTTTTACATTTTCGGCCAGAATCTCACACCCAGTGCGAATTTGGCAGATTTTATTTAAAAAATATGCATTTGTGGGACCCCCTGAGCAGGCCCAGGGGGTCGGGGTGCTTCTACCCTGCCCCCTTTTCTTGCTTTTTGCATTTGTTTTCCTATTTTCCTGTGCCTCGGTTAGCGAGGCACAATATGGCTGCTAACACTTCCTGGTTTGGAATGTTGACAGCCAATTAGAATAAAGCTTGTGATCGGTTACCGAGGCACAATCTGGCTGCTAACACTTCCTGGTTTGGAGTGTTGACAGCCAATTAGAATAAAGCTTGTGATCGGGAGGGTGCGCAGATCCTCCATGCCGCTAAATATCGAAACTTTAATTTTTTGATTTTCTCAGCAACTACTGAATGGATTTACACCCTTTAAAAAAAGCATGCTTTCTAAAGCAAGCACTACCTTTTTGCCAAATTTGGTGTAATCCGTTCAGCAGTTCCAGCTGTAGCTGTGTCTAAAGTTTCCTATGGGAAATGCATTTTTCGACCCCTTTTTAAAAAAAATTCTCAGGAACTACTGAACACATTTACACCATTTAACAAAAAGCGTTCTTTCTGAAACAAGGGCTACCTTTTTGCCAAATTTGGTGTAATTCCATTCAGCAGTTCGGGCTGTAGCCCGGTCTAAAGTTTCCTATGGGAATTAACATGGAGAAAACACGTTTTGAGACCCCCCTTTTTTCTCGGCCCCTGCTTGCCGAATTACCGCAAAACTTTCAAGATAGGAGCTGACCGGAGCGCTTTTCCTATGGAAACTAGGTCCTTACTATAACTATCTACTGGCGACCGCCAGTAGGTGATATATATATATATATATATATATATCACTAAAATTCCCTCCGAAAAGAAAGCAGAGGCCAGAGGGGGATTCTTTCCGTGAAGCAAACAGTGGCAGCGAATGCATTTCGGCATTTAGTAAGCCTTCCTCAGCGCCCAACACTGTAAGAAGATCTGCATCACAGACGAATAGTCCTGCTTTTCTTTTGATGTAATTTAAAACCATATGCTCCTCCCCAAACGATGAAGTTCACGTGTTGCTTGTTCAGATGCAATATTGTACTGCAACCCCCAGAATGCAACATATTCAAGCAACTGGGTCGGTGGTATGGGGGGGGCGGGTATCTAGCGCCTAGAATGAAGGGGCGATAAATATGCAGGCTGTGAGGCTGATAACTTCAAAGTTGCACCAAATTCACAAATGCTCCTCCTTAGATCCCCTCGGACTGCTTCTGCCCATCAGCCCCGGTGAGTAAGCGCGGGCAATTATGTAGCTCCATAATGCCAAACCGGAGGTAGAATACCTCACATCACTAAGGTCCACCCGGGCTTCGTGGTGGACACTGGACCATTCTGATTCCTCAGATGAAAGAAAGCAACAAAGCACGCCAGTGAAGTCCGGGTCTCTTGTGAAGCAGGGCCATCTGTCTGCGCCTCTGGCCGGCGCAGTAAACATCACTAAAACTCCCTCCGAAAAGTGTGTTCACACTGAAGAAGGGAGAAACCCGAAACGCGTTTGTGAAGCGTTGAAAATAAACAAAAATCTGATAACAATCCCGCGAGTGCTGCTACTTTCTTTCCGGCTGGGAGAGGGTGTTTTGGAGCAGGATATTGACACGGAGCACCACCGTGCAAGCGGCACCCACCTATGAGTGTCCCATTGTTGGAAAGGTGCAGAGGAGCGAGAATATATATATATATATATATATATATATATATATATATATATATATATATATATATATATATATATATATATATCACTATGAAAGGAATCTAATTGCTATGATCAAAATAGTATTTTTTTAACATGCACATGCTTTCTGCTCTCACATTTAGAATGATTTAGAGTGTCAGTTTTAAAACGATTGTATGAAATGCGGAAGAGGTAACAGCAAACTCAAAATCAGTTATTGTTTTGGATAGATGAAGAGAAAACATTAATGAATCTATTTCGTTTGTAGCTAACAGTTACTATCATGTTTGAAAAAAATTAATAGTGAAAACATCGCTTTGCAGTAGTAAGAGTCACGGAAAATGTAAATTAATTTTATTGGAGAAAAAGTTACATATCCAGTGAATACAGTGGTCAAGCAGTTATATAGTTTTCGTGATTGCTTGATGAGCTACAAACGTCAGAAGACCTATGCCTGCAAGCCTAGATATCAAATGTAATTCGGAATTCCATTATATTTGATGTAATTTGTTGAAAAAATATTTATGAAAATAGATCAAGCAAAAAGTCAGTCTCTCATGCCTTGGGTTAACAAGCCTACTTATGGATTGTGATTTGCAGCTCGGGTGGATATTATTAATATTATTATTATTATTTTTATTGTTTGTAGTAGAAGTAGTAGTAGGAGGAGCAGTACTAGTAGTGGTAGTATTTTTGTAACTATTGAAAGGAAGTTTTGACGTTATTGCTGAAAAACAATTCAAAGAAAGTGCTACTTCACTTTGTAATGACAATGCCTCAGTATCAGTGTCCTGTTAGGAGAAAATGTCAGGAAGAATATGCCCAATACAGTAGGTTTTTATAGAGGGGTTGCAGTGTTTTCTGTTCTGGCTGTGATCACTCTATAATTGTATGTAGGTGTTGTTTTGCAGTAAAGTTTCTATCAAGCGTAAGCATCTTTGTTTATCTCTTAAATGTTGGCCTTGTGGTGCAATTTGATCAGTTCAGTGTTTCAGTTCTAGTCAGTCCCTCCCTCACTTGGAAGTAGAGGTGACCTGTGAAATTTTTTTCACCAATGAAATATTTTGCCTTGTACGTCTGCTTTATTTTTTTAAAAGACCTCCTCCATACTATCTGTTGATGGTGTACCTGTACAAAAACTCTGAGTGATGATACCTAATATTTATAAAACTTAGCCCCAGTCCATGTTCTACTTTTCACTTCTGAGGTCGCTTTTTAACTCCATATATTCGTATTATTGTTATAGTAATTCCTTCCTAAATATTAGGTCTACAGATGTCTGTACACCAAACTTAGAATGAACCTATTGGCATCATAGCAATACTGAAAGTAATGTTACAGTGGATTAAGAATATAGTATTAGATATCAAATCCTGGAGCCCTCTATGTTCTTGCGGATGAGTACAATAAAGATCTTTTATAAATAAAAAAAAATACTGGAGCCCTGATGATGTCCGCATAGGACGAAACGCGTCGGCTGATTTGAATTTGTAAATGTGCTGGTCTAAAATATATGTGGAAATGAACTGTGCCCTTTAAAGTAAAAGAAGAAAAGGACTTGTTGAACAAGAACTTGTTGAAAAGAACTGAGATTTTCTTGAATTAAAGAAGAAGAACATTTATTTTGGAAAAACAATTTTCTGCCTATGGACTGGTTATTGGAAAGATTCCAAATATTGGCAAAATTTGTTTTCAGAGATTGTTGGGTGTTCCTCTTGAGTGTAATTCAGGTGTAGGGTGACCAACCACCCGTAAATTTCAAGTACTGACCGTTATTTTGGCCTCTTGTCCGTGAGGAATTCTTTCGCAGAGGCCTTTTGTCTGTAATGTCAGACATTGCCCCCCTGCAAGCAGGCTTAGAGTTCTGAAACTCCATCTGCAGGGCCCAGCTTGCACTCCTGCTCCTGGCACAGATTGCTATAGGCCCATTATCATTTTGTATGTCGGCCTAAATGTTACATACAGAATGATAATGGACCTCCCTGCACTGTACCAGCATTTGCTGGGCCTCCTCCTGCCAGAGCCCAGGGCATGGCCAACTGCTTTTGTGTATGGGCTCTTGTCACCTCACCAGGGGCCCAGTTCTGGGGAGGTGGAGGCTTCATTGTGGCGCATGTTATCCAGGTGCATCCACTGTTAGCCTCTTAAACTGTCACACCAGCAGAGATAATGGTACAGATACAGTTGTCCTTTATTATTATTTATTTTGCTCCAATCGTGCAAAGTTTCTGCGTTTGTGCTATTATTTCATGTTTACCCTAGCCCCCTTAGCTTTTACACATCACATCCCCTTGGGATGATTGATCTGATCGGGTGTTTTTTTCAATGTGGGAGAGGTTGCATGTAAGATCTGAGAAGCCTTTAGCATTGATCGTTTGCTTCATTTTGTTTTTGAATATGCAAACGCAGGTGTTTAAGTTTCACTCGCACACCAAATAGATGCAGGTGGTTTCAACCTAATATTAACTTATTTTGACTTGTGCTTAGGTTGGTTGTCTATTTACTTATGTGACATTTCATGACCTCCACTGATGTGTCTGTAAAACTTAACCTTTGTCCCGAATTTTTGTCCTGAATTGTGATCTTCTGTCCTGAACTTTTGTCCTGAATTTTGACCCTTAGTCCTGAATTTTTACCCTCACTGTCCTGAATTTGCACCCATGTCAATTGGTCACCCTATTCAGGTGTCCTGCAAAACTGTTATGTACATTTTTTTTAAAGTCTTCCCTGTCAACGGCGAAATCTTTAGGCTTCGGGATAATGTGCAGTTCTTACAGACACCTCCTTTACTCCTTGAGCTACCTCTGAAGCATTTTCTTCCTTCAAAGGGATTAAGATGTGAAATTAACCAGTAACGGAAAATTCCATAGTCCTTGGTCCTGGGCAGAAGTACAAATATGCCTGATAAATGAAAGTGATTTAAGATCCAACTGGATTCTCTAGGTGCACTTGACTTCTGCACACTTAGAGCTTGTAAGCAACCGAAAAGAACAATTTAGTGCTGAGCTTCAATACTTTTCATCAAAGTAAATTGCAAGCAATGTGGCCTGAGAATAAACATTGATGAAACCGTCCTGTACAAAATCTTTCAAACTGTGCGAATTCATTGTGTGTCCTTTCCTTTTAATTGGTTTGACTGTGGCTTGAGAACTGCCATCTAGTTATTGTAAGTGGCATAATGTCTACCAAAAACAAACATCAGCCTCAACTTCTCCTGCTGAAGAATAGTAAGTACTGTGTTTACAAAAATAATGCAATAAACATATTAGGACAACAGGGGATGGCATTGAATTAAATTGCCTTCTTGTGCTAGTTTAAAAGCATAACTCGGTGTCTAAACAAAATGTAGGTAACTCAAGTATGCCCCTTTTTTGTACTTTTAATTGTGTGGTAATGACCGCTTTGCTAACTATAATTAATTTGATTTATACTTTACTCAATTAGACAATTGTGGAAACTGAACTGCTCTTCTCAGTTTCAGCCAGTGTCCTCCCAAATAATTCTGGGAATTACATTTCATTTACAAATGGTGATTGAAACTTCGGGTCTCTTTTTGTTGTGGGGTTCAGTTGTTGTCACAGGGGAGGTGCAAACAAAAGTCAATCCAATATATGTCTAATGTAAGATCTAAACTAGAACTCACGCTCTGAATGAGGTGGCTGTAGATTGCTTCAGGGGCATCACCTGAAGTTGTGTATTCATGAAAAGAGAAATGACTGCATGGAATGACCACTGATGAGTGATGAGGTCAGAACTAGTAATAAAACAAGTCTTGGCATAGTTAAACTAATCAACTAGTATTGAAGTTGCACAGAGAAAATGTATATTATGAAGGTCAAGCCATATACGCAGCATAATACAAAAATATTTTGCAATTTTGATGTGCTTCTCAGTTCCTACTTGAAGCTATTGTAATTCAATCTCAATTACATTTTATGTTCTACATCACTGCCTGTGTTGGAAATCCTTAAAGCAATGTAAAACACTTGTAGGCACTCTGTTATTGATCTAGGATCCTCCATGTTGCACGTTCAACGTCACAGAAAGGGTACCCACAACTTAGTGAGGGTCATGAGGGATGCTACAAGATGTAAGGTGGTATTGTGTCAAGAAAACTCACGTAGCCGTGGTTAATATAAGGCAAATGGAAACATTACTTGGGATGGAATATTGAGATCTTGGGTACCAAATGACACTAAATGGAATACCATATGATAGGCTAAAATAAAAGTGGTCGAATGAGAAAAGTGGAGTGACATAAAATGTAATGGTTGGGGGATCAGTGTGGAGAAATTTGAAGGAGGTGAGGGAACCAGTATGGACTGGATATAATGCGAGAGTGGTACTATTCAGACGTTTTCAGTAAGAGGAGCTAAAAGGAGTAAACCGAATGAGAATCTGACGAATTGATACAAGGGTTCAAGGGAATAAGTGGGGAATGGTATTTAGCTAATTGGGATTATGTTATTTACTGGTGTTGTGGCTACCTTTGAGGGATCCATCAGGTGGAAAAAAAGGAAGTTTGTTCTGTGCCCCTTTATCTGTTTTCCTTATCTGATTAGCCAAGGTTATATTTTTAGGAGCTGAATGTAGAGTCCTTAATAGAGTCCTTAATAGAAATTCCTCTGACTGGTGGTCTCTCCTACACATTGTTTGGTGGGAAAGGTCCCAGGTCATTCAGTGCAGGGACAAATGTTGATTGTTGTTACCCTACCTTCAGAAACTAGAGTCAGGTGGGGGTAGAATAATTGTCAGTATTATCTGTGTATTTGTCTCTTGGTGTGGCTCTCGGGAGGAGCTGAAGGTAGCACTGGAAGAAAAATTATAGGGGATAGTTTGTGTTGTCATTACTACTAGTGACATGGACATTTTGATCAGGGGCAATGAGAAGAACCTTAAAAAAGCAAAGAAAGGAAATTATGCTTGCGGGCATGTTAGCAGTCAGGAGGAGAAAACGATTGGAATCAGCCTGACGGGGTTTTTGAAATTCTGAAGACTGTGAGAATGGTACTAGTTCCTGAGAGAGAGCCACGTTCCAGCCAAAAGTGTTCCCCGTGATCATGAAATTAATGCTTCATCTGTGACAATTGCATCCAGTTATTGTTTATTAATCAATCACAGAGGCGCACCCTTCACATGGGCCCTGTGGTAACTGTGGGATGTTGGGAGAACGGGATGAAGAGAGCTGAAATAGTTAAAAGGAAAGTGTTACCACCCTGGTTATGGGCTGATAGCAGCACTACCTTGCTCTAAGATAGTTTTTAGAAAGTATTTTACTGAGTAGAGCATGTAGGTTTCTAGTGGAGAATTTCAGATTGATAGGAACATTTCTGATGAGAAAACATCAGAAGGCCAATATTAGTAATTTGAAGCTATCCCCAGCTTTATGTTGGATGGCTTGTACTCTTTTAATCTATACTACTATTATAAAGAGAGAACTGTGTCCTTTGAGCCAGGTAAACTCAAAAAGTACACCACCAATCGCAACACCCAATACAGCGTTGGAAAGGGGAGGTCCAGGAGATCGACATAGGCTAATTAAAAATAAAAAGAAAACGTAATTAAAAAATTTTACCATAAAAAAAGTAGTCCCTTGAAAGTAGCGCCGGCCGCGAGGTGCGTCATGACATCAGGAGCGAGGGGAGGAGCGGCGTACGCTGACATCCGAGCATTGATTGCAAAGAGCGGAGACTGGAGGACTGGTGAGACATGATTGGAGCAACCGAGAGGCGAAGAAAGGGGGACCCGATAAACGAGAGACGTGTGGCGAGTAGCAGAGAGGGTCAGGAAAGGGGTCACTCACTTGTGTGATAGTCACAAGGCAACAGCGCTAGGAAGGGGGCGGAGTGACGTGATGCTGAGGCGGCCAGGGAGCAGGTATTGAGGTACAAAGACAGAGCGCACAGGAAAGGGTGCTGTGACAAGGTGTAGTAGATTCCGCGTTGGAAGGGAACAGGTAACAAGGTGTAGTAGATGCAGCGTGGGAAGGGGTGCTGTGACAAGGTGTAGTAGATGCTCAGGTATGATGTATACAGCCCGCTGGAGCGCAAGGGATATGGCAGAAGGCTTGAGAGGGCTGGTATGCGTAGAGAGAACCAAATTGCGGCTTTTGCAGTACAATCATCCTTCAGCACAGTCAGAAAGTCAGTGAGCAAACTAACGAGAGTGGATATGATGCAGATGTGTCTACAGAAGTCGAAAGAATGCTGCCCTAGCATCTAAAAAGGTGACCAGGAGGTGGAAAAGTGGGCTCTTATGCAAACCCAAAACATGGTCTGAAAGAAAAGGTTTAAATACACCCAGAGCCTAACCGATCCCTTTTTCTACGTGCAGGCGGGAGCTCTGAAGCCTAATTGCTCCCGGACAACGTCAGGACGGGCTGCTAGTTAACTATAAACATGAGGCAGTGGTAAGTTGTCTGCATGAGCATGAGTTTGCTTTAAGAAAGTGAAGTCCAACTCCCAATAACGGCGATGCTTCCCAGGTACTGGTCTTCCACAACCTTTTTGGCATTGTTTAGAGTATTAATATTCCCAAATGCAGGTCGTAGTCGTAAAATCCTGTAGTGGTTTAGAGCAGGAGGTGACTTTTTTGCTTTGATTTTGGCAGAGCTTCCAGTACCTCTCACCATGGTGGCTTCAATAAGGTGGACATTTCTGCCTTGAGAGGATCTTTGCTATGAGTTAGTGGGCAGTTATGCTAGACTTGGAAGGTAAAGTAGTTAGAGCTGACTATGACCATGACCAACTGCGGCCGATAAGGGCAGTGGGGCCGAGTGAGGGGGAATTTCGAGAGATGACCATGAGGGAAAATGTATTATTTATTTAATTTTCTCTAGTGGACGTCTCTTGAAATCCCCCCTCACCCGGCCCCACTCCCCGACTGCTCTTACCTGCAGCGACTGACCTTGGATGCTGTCTTGAAGGTCAGAGGCACAAGTGTTGTGAAAATGTCTGCATCTAAATTTCACCTTAATGAAGCATAGTTTGCTTTAGATAAATGGACACAAATCAGAGATTGTTTGGTATCCCTCTTCAACAGGTCTTCAGTTACCTCTGTTTTTTCTGCTCCCCATTTTCCTATTTTATTTTTCCCTGTTCCACACTTTCAGCGGTGGTTCGCTGTTTCATATCATGCCAGCTGTAGGCAATGCTTAATTTGTGAAAATATTGGTGCATGCAAGGCCATTGTCAGGAGGACGCAGCAGCTTGCATCACACTGCCAGTGTTGCCAGTGACAGTTTCAACACAACTATCACACTTCTATAAGTTTGACAATTGCTACTACTCCAAGCCATCAAAAGCCATAACAATATCTTGGGCGACAAGTATTAGTCATTTTAATGTTTATTGAATGATTAAACAACTGTTCTTGTGCTCATTTCTAAATTAGACAAACAGTGCCACCATGTGGCAGACTGTCATAAGTGCCTGTATTGACAATTAAGTGCTGGTGCCGAGCATTGGAAACCACCAGCACAAATAAAGCCCTGGGTGTGTGGCGTTATTCTTCAGTGACTGGACAGTTGACCATCAAATCACCATACTTTCAGATCAGTTATGGCAACCATCTGTGTTTGAAGCACTGATGCTTCAGTTGCACCTCTGGTGGAAGAGCCAATAAGCAGCACAAGAGTTGAGATGGGAAGCTGGAACCCCATTTTAAAAAGACCTGACAACCGTTGGGTAACTCTCTCTCAACCTACCCCCCCCCCCCCCCCCCCAAACCCAAACTGTATGTCTAGGAGGATGACTATCACCCGGACCACTCCTGCTCAGACGAGCCTCAAGTAAGACTTCCCCAAACCTTTCATAGCTATATCATAAAAGAATCAGAATTTCTTTTCCATACCATTCGCACTCGGACCATTCTCAGATGCACCAAACAAAACGTGGACTCCCAGTAACACTCCTGCATTCTCCTCCTTTGTCATTGCACCAAATGCCTAATGTAGAGGCAAGGTACTGTTATCAACAGTATTCACACAACCATCTCTCCCTCTGATCTGCCCAGCAGTTTCCCTGTCTACTCCCTTCAGAAAATTCCTTGTAGGTTAACAACCACTGCGTTATCAAAGCCATCCACTTGACAAATTGCTACATTAAATGCTAGATTCACGAACCTTACAGCTAGATTTGTGCTTGATAATCAACATTATACACCTCGACGCACACCTTATGGTCTAAATGTGTTCCCTGATAATATCTCCACCCTAACTAATAGGCGCATGTTGGGTGCTTGATCACCTGTCATACAATATTATAACAATATAGATTTACATAAAATCTCTTAACAATACACATATAATCAGTATTATGTCAACTGAGAATTTGACTAATCTTTGCTGGTTGCTTGACCTTACCTTCTATTGGCTCAAGAATGGCCAGGTACTTTGAAACAAAATATTTCACAAAAGGTAAATGTAATACTGCCCTCTTTTATTAAAAAATCATGAACCAGTCTGTGTCTTAGCTCTTCTGTAAGGTTCTCGTGCTGTTTTCCAAAAGTACCACACAAATTGAATGCAAGGCTGAAACAGACACGGGATTTCAGTTGATTTAATATCCTGTGCTAAACTGGAAATGGACATTTTCAGGATTACTATTCTGGTTATGGGGCCGATCAAGAAAGACTTTTGAAGTAGGCTTTCATGAACTTGGGGTTATAGTGCTGAAAAAATATTAATGTTCGCCTTTCTGAGAATGCTGCATAAATGACAGGGGCAGTGGGGTTTAACCTCCACTCAGGTGACTCGGAGGCTTTCCATATAGCTGTGAATGCTCAGCTGTAAGCAAATAAACTGGCAACCATTGACACAAAACTTGAACAATTAAAGTACCTTTTTGGCTTCTTACTGAGAGGATCTAAGGGGCTCGTGCGCTCGGCCACAAAGAAATCAAATCATAACATATCCATGGGCTTCATGATTGTAAAAGAGTATTGCACAAAATCTTTTGTGCACGTAAAAATGTTATCCAGATCAGTAAAAGGGTTTATCCCACAAATAATGGATCGCAAAAATGAGGGCCATGAAAGGGGCATACCCCTATTATTGGTCAGCCAGTATTGATCCCATACCTAACCCTCAAAAGGGTGGTATCTGATCTGCTGATGCTGTTCCCATGGAACTGCTTGCCCCTTGGGCATCGTGTGGGCGGCTTTTGAGGGAGGGTGGATAGGGGTTAATGGGCCTTGATTGACATAGGATTTTTTTTAATAATCATTCCGCATGTTGTTTTGTGACTCCTCTACATACACAGTTTGTGATGTGACCCAATAGATCACATTGCAAACTTCATTCTCATTCACAAACCAGTAAGTGTGCAAATTGCCCATCCTGGTTTATGTGTGTGTCTTTGTACACAGGGCACTTTTATTTATTTATATGTGCTGGGTTGCTGGTAAAGGTCTTGTCCCATCTTCCACCACACTTTTTCATTTTTCTCTTTATTCCAAACGTACATGTTTTATACCTGCTTTCTGTGTTCTTCACTGTTTCGTTTCTTGCTCTTCTCTCTCCCTTTTCTGCCTTTCATTTTCTTAGTCTGTGTTAAAGTTTGCTGCTGCAAAATAGGTTTAAGTCACAAAAAGGAATGTCCGGCAACTGACATCTACAATCACCAGCACAAATTAAGCGCTGGATACAGAATCAGATTCTTGAGGGCCCTAGGATTAACGGGGGATGGTTTAACAGGGAATGTACTAAATCCTTACAAAGACTCAAAGTTGCTCTCAAGGGTAAACCCAGAGATAAGGAAGCAGTTAAAACCCTCAGAAGGGAATACTCAATTCATCTGAGGGATAGGAAACAGGAACTAAGGGAAGAGGCCTGGAACAACCTGACTAAGGCAGTGGATCTTAAGGATACCAAGCTTTTCTGGTCCACTGTCAATAGTCCCTTTCTCCAAAATGAAGAAGTCCTGGTAATGTCTGCCCAGGTATCTGAGGAACAATGGGTGGCTCATTTTACTAGTATTTTTAACCCCGAAGGACTAGCTGTAGGGGGGGATAGGGAAACCCTGGCTTTTATCCCCATACCTCTTAATATCACAGTCTCTGAGGTGGATGCTGCCATCCGGGGCAGTAAGGGGGGAAAGGCGCCGGGCCCTGATGGGGTACCCGTTGACCTTTATAAAGCCGAGGTTTCCATATGGAGCCCATTGTTAACAAAGGTTTTTAATGCTGCTGCAATGATTGCGGCCCCACAGACTTGGGGGGAATCAATCATTATCCCGGTGTATAAAAAAGGGGAGAGGGGTGAGGCAAAAAACTACCGCCCGATTTCTCTCCTCACTGCTTCCCTAAAAATTATGAGTAAGGTATTACTGAGTCGCCTGGAGGAATGGGTAGAAGATAAAGGGATCCTTGCGGATTCTCAGTACGGATTCCGCAAGGGGTTAGGCACCATAGAACAGTGCATTAATTTAGACCTTATTATATGCAAATATACACGGGCTAAACAAGGCTCGTTGTTTCTTTGCTTTGCCGACCTGACCAGTGCCTTTGACTTGGTTGACCATGGCCTTCTGTGGTCAACCTTGTTGGACATGGGTGCTCCACAGGATATTATCTATTTCTTGGCCCAACTTTATAGGAATCTGACGGCTAAGATACGATACGGGCAATCGGGGGAGTGTACACCCAGTATTAAAGTAGGTTCTGGAATTAGGCAGGGATGCGTCCTTGCACCTCTTCTTTTCTCCCTTTTTATTAATGCAATCGAGTCGGAACTACGGACCATCAGTGCAGATGCACCGACTGCTGGCGGCCTTTCCATCCCAATATTGCTTTACGCGGATGACGCGGTTCTGCTCTCACAAACCCCTCTAGGGTTGCAAAAACTTATGAATAAATTTGCAGATTTTATTAATGGGAGAAAATTAAAAATTAATAATTCGAAAACTTTTATAATGCCCTGTGGGAAGAAAATTAAAAACTTAAGGCCCTTCACAGTTATGGACCAAACTATAAAAGTGGTGGACAAATTCTGTTATCTGGGTATCACTTTTAACAGTGGGGGGATGTGGACACCTGCAATGATTAATGTAAGAGCCAAAATGGCCAAGTGTTCTTTTGGCATATTTAGGTTTGCATCCAAGTTAGGCTCAAGACGGATACCAGACATGTTGTACCTATATCGCCATAAATGTGTTGCTCTGGCCCTATATGGCTCAGGAGTGTGGGGCCATTGTAATAACAACATGCTCCAGGTTGAGGAAAACAAATTTGTCAAAAAACTCCTGTGTTTACCATCTTCTGCCTCAACAAAGCTGATCCATCAGGAGGTTGGTCTAGAACATCTATCTGACTTGATCAGATTAAGACCCCTGTTAGTATGGAGATCTATATGGGCTAAGGAACAGACTGGTTTTACAAGAAAGATTATTTTAGATTGTCTTCACATGGACAAATGTTCCCGCATCCCCTGGCTTAACTATATTATCCGAACATTTAATGATGTTTTTAATCTCACGGTGCGTGATAACCCTTCTTGTGTTTTAGATATCCCGAAGAGTGAGATTAAACATGAATTTCTGAGGGTTAGCATGGTGAAGCGTAACGCAGCTACTGCTCAGTTCTCCTCACATGTTTTTTACGACAGATACACTAAGGAAGAAATGGGGCTTTCAGGATACCTTAAATTGGTTACTATCCGATCCCACCAATATGTATTGACAAGATTACGGATGGGGATTGTTCATTTGCTTGTTGCGTATCCTGTAATGAAGACCTATACTACTGCCCCCTGTCCGTGTGATGGGACCACAAAGCAAAGTACGGAGCATTTTTTATTGTTATGCCCTCTTTATCTCCACCTTCGAAAAGTATATCTGAAACCGCTTTTCAAAAAATATAATGTATCCACTATTGTATCGGCCATGGGGCTTTTATTTGGACTTAATTCACAGGACATCTGTTTTTTTACTGCTGTATATATTTTAAAATCGATAAGCTTGAGGAAAAGCACCCTTTTTTGATATGTGATTAACTTAAAACCTGCTGTACCCTCATGTTTTATTACTTATGTATGTATGTACTTTTATGATTATTAATCAATGATCGAATAAAGTTTTTGAATCGAATCGAATCAGATTCTTGAGTTCTCCTCAAATACCTTGTTTTTCATGCCTCTGCACTTGGATGGAATGCAACATTCTGCTGCATCTGAACTTGCACATGAAATGATGCAAAACTGATATACTAAGAAAAAATGCCATTCGATTCCTATGGCCTGCCACAAGAGACGCACAGCACTCTGTGTGTAGCACTAGACAACAGCAATGTCCCAAGCCCATCCACAGTGCGTTCTTTAACATATAAGCTTTGCATGATTACCTCTTGTGTGTCAGTCACATTCCCCTAATAAATCCAGGGGTAAGGTTTTGTTGCATCCTGCTCCCCTCATTTCACGAATTGTAACCATCCTAACACCGACTAGCTGCTGAGCCCAACTAACGGTGGCCCTCTGAGGACAGATCACCCAGGTCTGCCTGGTGTACTTCGCCCAGCATTGAAGAAGCGCCCCTACACAGATTGGCCACACTAGCACCTGTTTTCCCAAACTCCCAGCTTTCTGCATAGAGAGGGTGAGGAGACATAATTTATTTATTCAACTTATAGAGCGCACTGTCATCTTGCAGGCATCCTGGCGCTAAGTAGCTCAAAGGTGGAGTGAGTCAATAGCGGGGTCCGGCGTCTTGGTCTTGGGGAACAGCCAGGGTTTTACACTTTTTCTGAAGGTAAGGAGCTCCCTAATTTCCCAGGGGAGTCTATTCCACAATGTAGCCGCTGCCTCCCCAAAGGATCTACCCCCTGACCAAACTTTCCTAAATCTAGGAACCTTCACCAATCTCTTCGACGAGGAGCGAAGCAATCTTGAGGGGGTGTACAAATCAATTTTTTTTTCGCATACGCACAGGCCCTATCCCATGAAGGGCTTTAAAAACAAGGCAGAGGGATTTAAACTGCACTCTCTGTCTCAGGGAGAACCAATGAAGTTCTGCCAAAGCTGCAGAGGCAGAGGAACTTTTAGGCCACCCTAAGACTAGTTTGGCAGCTGCTGACTGGATCCTTTGCAGTCTGTCCAGCAGGAAGTTTGGAGAATCAAGCATGAGAAAGTTACAGTAGTCAAGCCTACTGAGAATCGTACATCTTGCTACTTGGGCACGTACCTGAGAAGGTAGTAACGGGACATTTTTTCGAAGGGATCTGATGATCGCAAAACAAGAGGCAGTTGTTTTAGTGACCTGAGCTTCCAAAGTAAGCTTATCAAAGTCAGCCAACTATTCTGCATATTAACAAACTTTATAGACAGTGAGTGAGAATTGAGGGGGGTGGCACTGCATGATGATTAATTATACATAATCTGTAAATAGGTAATTTATATAGCTGGCATAAAAAGTGCACTTCACATTCCCTTCCCCTCGCATAGACACACCTGAGTCAGTATGTGGTCTTCACAGTGTAAACTTTATTAACTTCAGATACTGCCAATTACTCCATTGGCCTCACTTCCATTAATCTCGTGACCATTCTTTATTCTTGCTTTATTTATAAACCACCACACGCAAATAAGATCTCAGGGATATACGTTTCCATTGTATTTACTATTGTCTCTCCACAGGTCCTTTTGCTTTGCCTTCGGGCTGTGCCAGCAGGCCACAACCAAGATACCCTGCTCTCCTTATGCTGACCACCCCCCGGCCAACAGAGCAGCAGGTAGATAATTTGCCACTGTTTGTGACAAGCGCCGGCTTCCTGGGTAGAGCCAGAGAGTCCAGAGCCACCAGAAGGTCAGCCTCCGCTCCCGCCAGCCCGGAGCCCCCGATAAACTGCAAGCCTTGTTCTGGGACCAAGCAGCCACCAACAAACGGAGTCCCTGTCATTTCTCTTGCCCAAGACCCCGACCCCGCCTAGCCAAACACTGACTTAAGGGATGGGTGGGTGGGTAACTTCTTCTGCGACATCCGACCTTCCTGCAGGCGAGTGGACAAAGAGGGTGATGGTATTGCCCCTCAGGCTTTTAAACCCCCGCCAATTCCTGCTCCTGGGAGGAACCCCGCATGACGCGTTTCCGGGGTGGCATTTCTGGAATTCCTTACTCCTAGGCCCTCTCATTCCCCTTCCGGGTCTCTCGACCCGGAAGGGATTCCTACGCTGTTCCGCCCTTTGCTGCCACTAAAGGCACCACGCCCCCTAGGTGGGGTGGTGCCCGTCAGTTTCTTTCTTAGATGAATATGCAGCTTTTTGATGATCCTTTGGTAATCTTTTCAGATACTTGAGAAAGTAGACTTTAGAGCGTGTCTTGCAGCAAGGCGACGTTATCCAGCCACCACCAGTTTGGATGCAATAAATTTCACCAATCTGCAACATTGTTTCCTTGTTATGGGCGACAAATGGCTTCTTCAGCTTTCCAAAATTTTCAGAACCACAGCCCAATTTTTACAACACGTTCAAGACCCTGGATTTAAGGACATGGGCAGGGGTGTTTTTTAGTGTAAAGAAAGAAGTCTGTTGTCTGCGATAACAACCCCTGCTGGCTGGCATACTAGGCAGATGTGTGCATTGTTAGGAAGTTGCGCTATGGCACTATCATGCACAGTCTGGTAGAACATAATCGGGTTTCTGAGCCCCAATGACTTTCTTTGGCTTGTATTACAGAAAATGAAGTACGAGCATTGCGCAGAAGCTGAAATCGAGCTGCTTTGAGAGATGATACATAGATATTCCTGACCTTAAAAAATTTGCACCATCTGCTTTTCTGTTGTATTTGCAGATCAGTTGCATGGGTTTGAGTCTTAGACTGCATCATGCAGTGTCTTGCTCTTACCAACTGCACGCGCCTTCCTTCAGGCTACATAGACAATTTGATGTAATGATGTGTATGCCAGTCCTGTTGGAAGGTCAGTGGGATTAAGTCAGATTCAGTCACATTTTATGCTTGTGGTTGATTTGTAGCTCACTCCTCCCCAGTGCCAATGGCCAAAATACTTTGTCTCTTCCCATTCTTGTCAAATATGTGAAGATGTGGAAGTGTCAGTGGATACGCTGCTGTAACATTGTTTGAATAGGACAATGCTGAGAACACACACATATCTAAGAACACAGGCGTACTTGTTTGCTGGTGTCATGTTGCACTTATTTGGTAAACACACTATTTTGACCATTCGGATTGGGGAAAGAGAGAGTTATGAATTCAGGACCAGCTTTAACTGTGACGTATACCAGGACTTTCACATCTCATTAAAAATATTCTCACGACTCACCAGTTGGCCCCAAAGTTCCAACCCACAGTGTGGGAAATGCTGGCCTAGGGCATCAAGGGTCCTGGTAATTGCCTTATGCATAGAAGCAAACTCTGCCATTTTGAATCCAGATTATGATACATTAAGGCTGTTTCTGATATTCTGGTCTCTAGGCTGTTGCATTCTAAGTTGAAAGGTTGTGTGTGAATCATTTTATATTTCGAAAATGTTTCATCTTTAAGAAATAGTTGGAATAACAAATATTGTCAGCTTTTTATTCCTTATCGCAGCAAATTGTTATTGTAGCAGAGCCAGTGGAGGCAGGCATGACTTGCGGGTGGCGGGCGGGTGCAAGGAGGGGTCAGGGGGGATGTGGGGTGGGGGGCAGCAGAGTTGGGCAAAGAAAACTTTTTTTTTTTTACACTTACCTTGCCGCTGGGTCCTGTGTCTCTTCTCCTTGCTCCTGCTATCCTTGTGGGAAAAGAAGCCAGGAAGAACAGCCAGGCTCCCTGACCAATCGGAATGCTCCAATGCAGCGTTTTGATTGGTTTTGAGCATTCTGGTTCGACGCTCAACCAGGGAATGGGGGCCAGGGCATGTTCTCCATGTAGAATGTAATGTAGCCTGTATGGAGAAGGGTGAAAGTGCGCATGACTGGTTTGGGAGGCCCGAGAGGGCCGACCACACAGTCATTGCGCACTTAGGAGTCGGCAAACCACTCCTCCCTTGCCCTGCTCCATGAGCAGAGCAGCCCCACCCAGGAAACATTAAATGATAATAACTAAAAGATATTATCATTTTATAGTTCCTTTCCTTTACACACCCCAAAGGCAGTGAGGCGAACCTCCTCTGCCATAGCGGAGGAGCCGCCACTGTGTCTGTTTTGTAATGCACTTCAGTTCGGATTGTTATTTCATTTTAAAAATAGGTAGTTTTCTTTAATTTCAACACTTTAAAGATTGAATAATAACTGTTGTCATGCCACAAGATTACTTTTGAAATAATGCCAACGTGCAAATGTATACTACTTTGGGTGCACAATTTATTTTCAATTTTCTGTACCTCATTAAATGAAGTGTTAACCATGTACAACAAGTTACCAATTCAGAGAAAATCATTCTTTGGCTTTCTCGACTGTAAAGTAATACAGTTTTTTACTGAAATATACATTCTAATAGCATATAGATAACTTTTCGTACACACTTTTAGCGATTGAGGCTTAAGCTTATTCATAGGATCGCCAAGTTGGAAGAGCGTGTTTGTTATAGCTGCTGTACATAAACTTTTTTGATGTTGTTTCTGTTTCAAAAGTATTAATATTATTACTGTTCTGATCCCCACTTTTGGAGATTTTGGAAGGACTTTCCGGTTTAAGAAAGGTTTTCCAATATTTGCCTTTAGGAATTGTTCTTTGTCTAATTTAAGTGATTTGAACGTGTGCATTCTAAATCCTTTGTAAAGGGGATGGTTGTGTTAACAAAAGCCAGTGACTTGCGATTTGCATAATTTCCCGGAGTTGGAACCGAATCTGCAGGCATATAAAGGTACATCTATTATTCTAAGATCAGTGGACTGAATGAAGGAATCCGACCTCTCCAGCTAGACCCAAGTGTGTGGTAATGTGGGCGTGGAGGAAGGAGTATCGAGGGGGCGGTGAGGGAATACGTAAATTGAAACAATGCGTTTCTTGTAGGAAGAGGCCCGTTCACATTCCTCAAGAGTGATAATAAGGAGGGGGGGGGGGTGTTAATGTTACAAGTGCAACAATCAGCACGTGGAAATTCTTAACTGCCAACACCTGCCACATAGTTGTCATTTTTCCATAAAACCCCACTCATTTGTCCTGCCGAAGACGCATTCCTTAGATTGTTCTCTTTTGTTTAAATGCAAAGTGCCATTTCTTTGAGTAGGATTTTTTGTAACATTTATATTGATTTACCCACATGGCCCAATGAGCTATGCTTAGAATAATGCATTCATTATAGGGAGAAACAAATGCAGAAATGTGCCTGGGATCAACAGTCCTGTATTGGCGCGATCTTGCTTGAAATTACACTAGTTGGTGTACACTGGCATTATTTCACCAATATCATGCGTAGTGTAGTGACACAGAACACCATTATCTCCCCTAATTACACCACTAGCATCGACAACACCAGCCACATGACACCGATGAAAACATAGCACGTGGATATACAATCCTTAATCCATATAACATTAAACCATAGTTTAAGCTGGTGAAGGCACTGCTGCCACAAGGTTGAACATGCAACCTTTGCGAACCCCTAATTAATGCCAGCGCTGGACTGGCCGTAGCGGGCACCGGGCATTTCTCTGGTGGCCTGCCAGAGTGGGGGCCGGTTTTGTTACCCGGGCCCGCAATATCGACCGCCTGTAACAAAATCGGCCCAACCAGGCCATTGCAAACAGCTCAGCCGCACCCCTCCTACCCTACAGGGGGGCCGGCCGAGCAGTTTGCCAGGGCCGGTTTCCGTTCCCAGTCCTGCCCTGATTAATGCACTTGCTGTTGATTACTGTTTCGTGGAAAATCTGTCCATTGGTTCCTTGTTGTTCCCTATAGCAGGGTAGGAGAGTGCACAGTCACCTGTTCTCTGACCTTCCGTGTGCCAGAGACCCAGGAGACAGATCATCTTAAAGTTGGGAATGGATGAAGAAGCGTGGTTCCGACCCCGCATGACACCAAATGAAGACCTTTTGGAAACGAACAGCATCTGTTACCACATATGCCAACACCACGCGTGGCTTAACAACGCAGTCAGTATCACAACTGTGTCAGTACCACGAGTTGCATTATAATGCAAGTCATTACAACGACTTATATATGTGGGAAATATATGGCGGGGATATGTTCATATACCGCCCAGGGTTGATAAGTATACCAAAGCAATGTTTTGGCTTAAGTTGTTTTCAGTGTTTCCCAAATCCACTGCATCCAGTTTATTGCCAGCAAATATGCAGAACCCTTCGAAAACCCATAAGTGCTGCATGCTCAGGAGATGTAGAGGAATACGGATCAGGCTCAAGTCTTGTCAGGGATGTGTTCTTGCACAAGCGTATTCTGGGATTTGTGTTTGTCCATTTGAGAAATGCACCAAATTATGCACCAACTATGTTAATAAAATGAAAACTATATGCATTTTTCATTATATATTCAGGCTAAAATAAGATATTGATGCAGGGTTTGCAACAATGTATGTCCCTGAATATCCAAATAAAATATATGACCTAATTTAGAGTTTGGTGGATGGTATACTCCATCACAAATGTGACAAATATCTTATCCAGTGTATGTCAAGTGCATGATCTCCTATGGAATGTGTAATACAGTAGACAGGGTTCCCGTCAAGTTTGTGATGGAGTATCCTTGCCACCAAGCTGTACATCTAGCCCATAGTTTGCAAGAGAGCTCAAAGAGGTACATGTGCTGGAAAAACTTAATGTCTATCTTTTTTTTTCTTTCTTAGTGCTGGCATCTCAACAGTGATAGGTTCAATTATACTGCTTAACTGTGCTGTTGCAGCCCTCCTGGCTTCACAAACATCAAAGTACAATCTTATACTGCTTCACCTCATTATTTTTCAGTTTGTTTTTTAAATTTTCAGTCATTCCCATTCCCAAAACCATTAGTTAAAAGTAGATTAAGCCTCAGTGTTCCAGTTTTGAGCCATGAAGTCCAGTATATCTGACAGCACTAGTGATTTAACATCGGATCACATCATATCAAAGCGAAGCATGAAGGCCACCTGTTTGTTTCGGCACGCCACAAGACTCTTAAATATCTTAACTGCTACCATAGACGCTCTTGTGTCCCTAATCAATTTCCAACTTGAAGCCATTCTGAACTAGCTTTTCTTCAGATATGATCACTGGAACAATTAAAAAAGTGATCTTCCTTTAAACGCTGGTAGATGAAAGGAGAAGAACAAATACATGAGGAAGCTCTGGCTTTCTGTGTTTAAAAATGTGTTCAAGGGTACTAGCCAGGAAAAATGCTGCTCTACCCTTCCTTTACCACATGTTCCTCCTTTCCATCCGGCAAACCAATCATCTGAGGCAATGTTAGGTTTTGAGACAATAGGCAATATCCGAAACTTTCTCAGGGTACTTAGAGCAAAATGGTTGTTTTTATTGTGAAAGTTGCCCTTTAAAGTGGAAGTTAGTTTGAAAAGAAATTAAATCTCTTAATAGCAAGTAATCATACTAGAAAACCTAGCCATTTTTATTAAATGTGTTACTGAACAAACCATTGCTCTGTGCTACTTTTGCAATGCATATTTCTCAAATAGTTCTTTAGTATCAAAAGACTATGCAAAAAATTCAGTCAGGAAATGTTATTCATTTATTTATTTTTTTGGAAAGCATATCAAAGAACCTTTTAGAAAAAAACTCACATTTGGAAAATGCTCTTTTGTGTACAGATTATGATGAGACGATATCAACATTGTTTTTTTTTAGCATCTTGTGTATAGGGTTCACAAGATGCTAAAGCCCATTGCTTGATCACACATGATTAAAAGACTTATGTAACACACTTCAAGTCTCCAAGCTCATGGCATCTCCTGCCACGATATTTTAAGTCTTCAAGTGTATAGGAAGATAGTGAAATAAGTTCTACACTTACATTGCTCTATATTTAAGCAATTGGTTGTATACTCAATGCACTTCTTTGTAGCTTACATGTGTTACACAGTGAACTCAAACCCATTATGTTTTGCATCTGCTCTTAATAACTTACCTGGATTTTGGAATTTATTGTCATTTGCTGTTTTGTTCTAATTTTGTAGGTTTTTTTGGACCCATCTGCAAATGGAAATTCATTGTGTCGCATGGTTTTATAAGCTATTCCATTTTGCATAATATGTATCTCTTTCTGATTTACTGTTTTTCATTCATTAATTTTGAGTGTGATATTCCAAAACAGAAAAAATATATAAATTAATATTTGATTTTTTAAATTTTGCAGATAGACCCGACCCTCCAGCAAAGCAGCCATGTGCCTCAGATATACGTAGCTCCTCCCTTACACTGTCTTGGTATGGCTCCTCCTATGATGGTGGCAGTGTGGTACAGTCCTACACATTGGAAGGTTGGAACTCAGTGGATAAAAAATGGGAAGATCTTGCCGCCTGTCGCAGTACTTCGTATAACATCACAAACCTGCAGTCTGACCGAGAGTATAAATTCAGAGTTCGTGCCATTAATATTTACGGTACCAGTGAGCCAAGCCATGAGTCAGACATCGTCAAGGTTGGAGCCCGACATGAAGGTGAGATCACAATGCAAAATTGTAGCCATAGTTTTAACAGCTAAACAAAAATGGGAATATTTAAATATATTAAGTTTGGAAATAGATTGATCAAATCCCTGATGTGCATTTCCATACTAAATATTTACAAGGGTACTCCATGACTTAATCAATGTACACTGCAGACATCAGAAAATATTCTTTTACATTTTCAATTAAATAAAAAGTCAATATTATATTTGTAATTGTATTGCTCCTCCTTATGAAACAAAACAGGCCATTTATTAGACAACTGAAAATTAAGAGGATAGAATGGAACCTTACCACACTGATTCCTTCAATGGTGAGGTCCTTTGTTGTGTGGAGGGTACTGATCTGGGAGCATTTTGGTACACTATTATTGAAATGTATATTAAGGATATTGCAGTCTTACATCCTATTTTTTCTTGTACTGGAATTTGCTTGATATCAGCCTTGTATGAAGATTTTTGTGACACGAATGACATATCAAGAAAGACAAAACTCTACTCTAATCAAAGGCAGGCCAATTTTTTGCACAGTGTGCGGTTCACCTAACTCATCCTGATCACTGATGGTCCTAAATACTATAGATTCCTGCAGCTGCACATATAGGCTTACAAGATCCCTTATTGTCTAATACCATTAAAGAAGCAGGTCCTACATATAGTTCAATAATTAATTCAGATTTACCAATCTGTGCATCCAGTTCATTTAATAAATAGGGCAATAACATCTTAATTAAGGCATATTTCACTCGCAACCATGCACCAAATAACAGTGATCTATATTAAAGAAGCAATGCTTATTTCTTATAGTGATGTTTGATGAGCGGGTACTTTCCGGCTTTAGACTAGATGCAGAAAGAGTGCTGAAACCAACAAATTCAGTGTCGTCTCATTACTTGGAAAGACTTGTAATTCTACTCTGCGCTATGTATAGGTCTCTTGTAACTGGCGGCATGACATATTTTAAGAAATCAAGGATCCTAAAGTTGATAACACTGCTCATTACATTGCAACTTAATTTTCCTTTATGTATCACTTAGTTATGCATGTGATGTATACATTTTTCTAAACTCTAAGGGCATCAAAATCTTAATTGTTGAGGGCTGGCAAAGACCCGTATTACAAAAGTCCCCAATTGTGTCATTAATAATTTACAATTATGTCAAAAGGTTTAGTGCACCGCGAATGCAAGTGCACATAGTTTAAAGTTGATGTTAATGATTGTGTTAATACCAGCCACTAAGTTAACTGAATAGTGATTTAATTAGTCCTATACAAACTGTGTGATTTTCTGTATTGAATCCACCAGTAGGAGTTTTCATGCATCACAGATTTAGCCGTGTCCCAATGCAAATGCTTCCCTTCCCTTTAACTTTTAATTTGTGCTCTTTTCTCATCAATTCTATCCAAGTGGTTTGTTCACAAAATGTCTTAAGGCTTTAGCCACTACATTTATGAAGCCATGCACAAAACCTAACATAAAATACTCAAACCTCTTTATACAACGCACCTTGTCCGCAAGAACGTTAGGAGGCAGAAGCTTCTCAAATTTACTTACCATGCCCAGTAGGTTTTCAATAATATGAACACCTGCAAATACTGGGGGAAAAGGGAAATTATGAACAGAAACACCTACTGAAATGGCAGTCTTTTGCTTGGACTAGAGAGGTATTCAACAGCTGCTTAGCGACAACTACCTACGATCCTACAAGATAAAAGATACAACTTAGCATCACTGTTATTTCTTTAGGGATAATTCTGGGTAACATATGATCACAGTTGTACCTCTATCTGCAAATAAGAATAATGACTACGCTGTCAGGTTCCTAATTTAACACATGCACTCAAGTAAAATACTCCTCCATGAAAAAGGATATTGGATAGGATCTTGTGGTGTTCACCGTGTAGGAACTCCGCTTAAGAAAAAGTCCTATAGGAAGCTGTTGACTGTTTTTTGTAGGATCCCATATATTTGTTTAAAAAGGCAATTGTCTTTCATCTGATACTTTTCAGTGGTTAAGCAGATAAAATGCTGGCAGTCTAAAAGATCCAAGAATCCAAAGGTTCAGTTACAAAGACAGGACAGTTCCAGTACTGCATTTCTCCAGGTGAAACCTAAAACCGGTTCTAAAGGCTTCAGTTCAGCAGGTTCCATAGGCAAGAGCAATAAGCCAAACAACTGGGACTCATGAGTACTCCATGCTGGTGTCTCTAAATACTCTTGACATTTCCACCATCATTTAATTCTGGTTCATGTCACAAGAGCTATTGTGAGAATGCATCCACCATAATGCTTAAGGCTAACCATCTCCTTTGTTGTCTCAGGACGGCATCCATCTTGTGTGAGAATTATGTCAAATATATCCAAGAATGGTATGGGTAAATCATTTATGCAGAGCCATGTATGTACAAATGTATGGAGTCAAGAAAAATGTGCTCGTCTGAAAACACAATTATTGTGAACAGCCCATCTATGTAACAACACATCTACCTATCCCTTTCTAAACTGTGACCTTACTGATGCCTATGGATCTAACCTTCTAGACATCTAATTAGATTAGGTTGGCCAATTTAATAAAATATTTTGTTGCAGCATTAGGTTATTGTAAATTGCTGTATCAACAAAGGAAGAGGGGGGGCTAGGAGCTAATAAAGGTCCAGTGTCCATGCTCCTAATGCCAAACTTTTAAACAACAAGAGGACACTGTTCCTATAGCAGGGTGCAAAAAGTCACCCATGCATAAGGGCTCAAAAAGTCACCCATGTAATGAAAATGAAAAAAAGGTGAAGAGAAAAGAAATCCTAGGTATAGTGGACCCTCAGGTAAGGGGAAAAAAAAGATCACTCTTTGTCCTTTAATGCCCTCACACACCCCAAGCGGTGTCATGATTCATCATCGGGCTGTTGCTCCTCGTAGGGCCGGCGCTGCAATTCCCTACTGGTCCCCCGAAGGGTCACTTTCTCAGAGATCTTTTCAGGACAGCCGGATGGTGCATGAGGGTGTGTGGGGAGGGTCCAATGAGGGTAAGAAAGGTGCGTGCAATGTGATAAGAATTGTTTTAATAATGGGTACACCTGCAGTGCAGACATAAGTAACGTACCCTTTATAGTAAGAAGACTTCTAGATAAAAATCAACGCCCCAAAGGCACACTATGCCCGGGTGTCAGCGGTCATGTAAATTGCTTTCAAATTAAGATACACATGAAAAATAACATGCCAAAATGCCATTTCCACTTATTTTGACACATGAAATTGTGCAAAATGAGCACCAGTGTTTTGCTGATGGTAATGAACATGGATTGTACATGCAGAGGAGTGATGTGGCTGCATGTCTTTTCTCTAGTTACATAATGTGTGTAATGAACAGTAATCAACTTTAATATGTAATATTACTTTGGTCACCTTCCTAAATTCTGTAAATTAAGGCTTACATGTCTCTACTGTGCCATGATGTTTATGAAAATGAATAGCTTCACCTTGAAATGACAGCTATTAACATTGGAGAAAAATAAATTATAGCGTAGGACAAACAAGAGTGCACAGCATTAATTCTCATAGAAAGCAAATCTCTGTATTGCCCAACCAATTGAGAAGTAGCCACCACTTAAACTGTTTAAAATGTATGTAAATTGATTTTCTTTGTTTTTCTTCATTGCCAATACTAGCCATGTCAAACCAATGCCATTATAGTTAAACATGGATTTAAAAATCTCCGATTGGACCAATACCAGCCCAAATATTTTAACTCATGTTTGATTGCTAATGTTTTTGTTTTGCCAGCCAATGCCATTAGTATTGATTTTAATCTCGATGACTTACTATGTCCAGTTTAATCTTACATATTAACTGTGAGGTATCTAGACTCACTAAAAGATTTGCCTTTAAGGTTTTGCTTCAGGGGAAGTGAAGTGAGCTGTAAGTGAATAATTGGTACAGGTCTTGAATAGAGGTAGGAAATGTATTCCTAAGCCCATCAGATGTCTTTGTGATCAGTGTGTGAAGCGTTTCTCCCCTGCTTGATGGGGGGAAGTGTGCTTACCATTTATTGGTTTACAGTATTTCTGTCCGAACAGGCAAAAGCTAAAACTAAAAATAGGCCCATACAGCATGGCTACCTCAAAAAAACTCTTTTTGGCCATTTTCGCAGCATTGTATATGATTTGGTGTCTACATCCATCGTTTAGCAGAGATAATGATTCACTGACATCTGATTTATTGTCATACATTATAAAAAAAATGGATTCCATGTGGTTGTAAACATTTTTATCCTTGAACGATAATGATATCTGGTCCCACGATCCCTTAAATATGCTAGGATTTGTGGTTTGCGCTAAAAATGTAGAGTTCCTGTCTTTAGCTCACCAAGGAGCATTAAGTTAGAGGTTTGCATTAGATTGAATTGCACTTGACTGACAAGCAACTGCAGAAGCAGCACATAGTCATGAACTACAATCTGTACCAGGGCAATGGGGCACAGAAGAGATGAAGGTGGGAGGCGTACCCTTCCTTCTGCAGGCTACATCATCATCCCTAAATCCACAATGCATTGTAAAACGCAATTTTCAATGTTACCTATAGAGGTCTCATAATTCTGCACCTCAAATACCTAATAGGGTCAAATTGTCAGTATTTGCCTTATTTGAGGTCAAAACATTATTGTAAATCTATGTCTAGTCCATTATCTTGGACACGTAAGATGGCAAACAGTTAATGCCCTTTTCTCAAATACAGGAAAATCGCACACTGAACATAAGCTGTTTAATTGCAATGTCAATGTAACTGGAGCGCACCTTTTTCCATACTGGTGAAGTGTCTTTTTGCTGTCTGCTCTCCATGACTCCATGGTAACATTTGTCACTTACAGTGGCAGTCTAGGACCCCTTACTGGTGGTACCTTAATTGCCTTTCCCTATAACAAGCCTTGAAACGAATGTGCTGCATTCACCATGTTACATGGCCAGCTTCTTACCCATATCTACATTTCTGATATATTCTAGATTTTTTTTCTTACACAGCACAAAGCAGATGCATTAAGCTGTAAACCAAGGTGGCAACACATCTTTTGACCCTAATGAAGTGGAAAGCCAATCCTTACAACAGCAGGCATACTCTTCTTCCTGTGATGGTTTTGGGTGGAAGGTGTGAGCAACACCACAAAAAGTCAAACATTCACAAGCGAATACCTCTAGAATTGTCATGCTTATGGATATTCATGTGACCCCCCTCTTGACCCAATGGTTTGGTAAAATGTTGGATCCCATTGGGTGTGGTAGGTAAGGCTATCAATAGCCCTGATAAATCCTCAAGTTGTAGCTACTGTTTAACTGGCAGAGGCTACTCCCAAGTGAGGCTCCAATAAGTCCTTTAAATGAACATCTGTTAAATCTTTGGTAGTCATTGATGCACAAGCTTGAAAAGGACATCAAAAAAACATCTTAACATGGTGCCCAAATGACCTAGCCTCCCAGTGACTGCTACTGTCTACCAGTGTGAAGTACGTATGTTGATTGCTTTGGAATGTCAACGCCTGTTGTTTTCAGTAACAATAGTTGCTACGCTCTCAATCGCCACCCCTCACACACACACATATCTGCAGATTAACTTGACTAAGGGCTTATTCACCTCTTCGTATCTCTTTTTTCGTGCTGTCTCATGTTTCTATAGCGTCTAATACAATGTTGGAACAAAAAATGAACACAAAAAAGTAAAATGACACTTCAAAGACAACATTTATACTTTAAAACTATCCTGTCAGCTGTACCTCTCATTATATTATTTAATGTTGCTTATACCTAGCGTGTTACTGTGCTTGACCCATCTGCTATTCTAAAATGAAAATGGTGAAAATGATTACGAAAAGAATCCTAACCAACTACCTATGTGTGTTTTTTTAGAACCCAAAGAGGAGGCGGAACAGTCAGATGATGGTAAGCAGGTCATACAGTGCATATATTGAAATGCATCAAAAGTTAAATTGCCTTTTTTATCTAACAATTCGCTAAAAATTTGTATTCTACTTTTTCAGAGGACAAAGAATCTGAGTCAGACTACCGAACTGTAACCATCAATACTACTCAAAAAGTAGCTGAGTTTTACGATATCATGGAAAAATTAGGAACGTGAGTTGAATACAATTTAGCATTTTATAGTCTTGACAATCCTATTCTAATTGTGATTGTATATGGAATAGTTTTACGGTTATATACCTTTTGTGAAATATTTGTTTTGTAAGAGAAAAATACTAATTCTCGAATCTAACAGGGCAATATTTAAACAATATTGTGTGGGGAGAGTGATCTCTCCTTGAGTGAAATTATAGGTCACTGACTATTAGCGTGTGCACTAGATTATGTGTCATTTAGAGTAGTATTTTGTAGTAAGATATCATACTAATGTCCAATTAGGATTTAGCTTTACCATGTAATGATTTTATAGATTACGTATCGTTTGAAGTCTATGCAGTATCTTCAAGCAGGGCTTGAAAAGTGCTTGCAGCCACGTACTTGCTAACACTTGCTACTGTCTTGCACCAACCTTTGAAAGTTTTGAAACTGGAAATGTGGTGGGCCTGGTCCTGGTTGAGACTCTTAGGTCCATGTAGAAAGCATGGCAGTCTTTAGATGATTCTCTGCTTAATCTTGTTGTGGGGCAATTCTGTTCTTCCACGGCCTATAAAATCTATGTAATGTTGTTCTATAAGTATCATCTTCATCTCAGTTTATGGAAAGTCTGGTTAAGGTTAAAAAAACAAAAAACATCTTTAAGCATTCACTGATTTAAAATTGTGATGATGAGCCTTGCTAAGGAGAAGTCACAAATGTTACATGCTCCTCAAAATGTGCTTGATAAATGAGATTGCTCAATATATCAATGGAAAAAATGTCCAGTGCTGGGGCCATCGGCTTCTGCTAACCTTTTTTTGTCCATGCATAGATCTGAATGGCCTTACCTATTTGTGATTCTTGGGAGGGAATACATGAAATTTAAATTGATCCAGTAAGGACTTACCACCATTGTTAGATGGGATTTTCTCTATGTGTATAAGAGTTAATATGTGTGAATGTCCCTGGTGTATTGCAGTAGCTTCTTGCATCAAATCTTCTTCTTTTGTAGTGTCATGCATGAGGTCTACTAGTATGAAGAACATTGTAGTGCTGGGAGCTGCTTTCATTAGATTTTTAAGCAGGCGTTAAGAAAAGAAACAAAGGTCATGGTAAGGCAGAATTTGGAGCAGATCCAGCAGAAAATCTCTTTTCAATGATCCCTCTTTATGAAGTGAAGGCACTTTTTAATTGGCAGTATGAGGACATAGACAAGAGTGGCATTTATTCTGCAGACCTTTCTGCTGGTTGCCTGCTTTTCCTGTGGGAAGGATTAGATCACCTCACTTGGACCACATAGGTGCCTTCTGGTCTTTCATGAAATGTCCCATATTATTTGAAATATCATGCATCATCTGTGGAGTCTATGGAAGCATAGGGCATTTCACACTAAGAACCACTGCTGGTGTGAACAGGTCATCCAACTGAAGGAGTATTACAATTGGCAGGCTATGCCAGTCTCTGGTAGCAGTGCCATGTTAATGATTTTCTTGTGGCTCCTGTAAGACATATTTTGAGGCCCTCTATTTGGACCAAATTTAAACTTACAACACATTTGCACGTAACTGAAGCCTTGAGCTGCCAAACAATATTGAATTGCACATTAAACATTCAAAAACTAGTCCACTCAAAAAAGCCAAAACTCAAGTTGCCAGGCCTGCATCGGCCAAGAATACTTAAAAAAACAGCACGAGTAAGCATTGAAAAAGTTATTTTTGTACTTGCATCTAAATTATTTGTTGCACAACAACCAAATTGTAGGAGAGACGTGGCTGTTTAGTGGACTGCATCATAATATTTTGTGCACTATGCTTAACATTTCAGCTTTTGATGGCGTATCTTGGTAATACTTGTCTTGTAGCAAGAAAAATCAAGTCACAGCTTGAAGGAATTTCACAATTTCATAGGAGTTTCACCATTCCCTAGGATGTTTCACCATTCCCTAGCATGAAATCTGATAATTTTCTATTTAATTAACTTCCAATGTAATTCCTCTTCTTTCCCATTTCAATGTGGCTAGAGAGTGCTCTATCACTCTCCTGAGTAAGAGAAATGGAAGGGGCCTACAGATAAGTGAAGGTAGAGAAGTAAACTGGTAAAGGGAATGGCATAGTGAGAGCGAATTAGAGGTAAAGATGCAGTAGAGATGTAGGTGATGTAGGAAGAGATGTAAGGTCAAGAGAGAAATGTAGATAACCCAAAATAAAAGTTACAGAGATAAGAGGAAGAGGTTGGTAGAGATATAGAGAAGCAGGTTAGGATTTAGAATGAGGTAGAAAACAAGATTAGTGAAAAGGGAAAGGTAGACAGAGGTCCAAGGGTTGTGTACCCTGAGGGATGTGGTGTAAGCAAAGGTAAGACAGATTGATAAGTGAATTAGAGAAAGTTAAGGCTGAATGAGGTAGAGTTAGACAGGTAAAGTGGTGAGGTTGTTTGAGAAGTATGAGTAGATGCAATATAGAGAGAGAGTGGATGATGGTAGAAAGACAGTTGACCTGTATAAAGAAAAGAGGTGAAGTAGAAAGACAGTTGTGAGGTAGTGATAGAAGACTGAAGTTGATACAGTGGCAAAGAAAGGTAGAGAGGGAAGTGAAAGGGGTGAGTGAGGTGACAAGGGTAAGGCACAGAGAAGAGGGAGGAGATCAGGAAAATGAGGCACATGTAGGGAAAGAGAGGTTCATGTAGTAGTCACAGGTAGAGTGAGAAAGCAAGAGGACATGAAAAGTGAGTTAGGTAATGAATGGTTAGAAAATTTGAGAGGTTAGATAGGGTGAGAGAAAATGAGGTGTGGTATATAGAGAGTTGATGTAGTGAGAGATCTCCAAAAAATGAAATAAGATGGAGATGGAGTTGCACGGTAAGATGTGGTGAGGTAAAAATGGAGCAAAATAGAAGAGAGGCTAGAGTAAGATGAATGAGGTTGGGAGAGAAGTCAACAGGAGAGATACAGGAATGTGAGTTAGGAACAGCAGTGAAGTGTACAGAGAGGGTGAGGCTGAGTTAGCAGCAACGGTAGAGAGCCAGAGTTGCATATGTAAGCATGATGAGTCAGAGAAAGAGCTGAGGTTGTGAGACATAAGTACCGATTAGAGAAAGGTGGTACTGAAAGAGAGTTGAGGTAGACAGATTTGAGGTAGATAAAGTAGAGCTAGTGTTAGGAAGTAGATACAGAAAGATGCAGATATAAGAAGCGAGTGAGAGGTAATGAAAGAAGGTGTAGTACATGAGGAGAAGTTGAGTAAGAAGAGCGACATGAGACCAAAGTATGGGTGGGGGAGAGAAAAAGAGAGTTGATACGATTCAGCAAGATAGATAAGTGGAAATAGAGTGATGGATTAGAGAAAGATGATTTAGAAAGAGAGGAGAGGTAGAGCGAAAGATATGCTAGGTGTAAGAAAATGGGTTGCTTGTTGACTGAGTTGTTAGCCCTGGTCAGGCAGCAACTTCATTCCTTGTCAGGACAAGGCACAAGCTAACCCCAGATTATCCTGTGCCCAAACCTGTGGTTGCTTGGCACAGAGCAGTCAGGCTTAACTTGGAGGCAAAGTGTAAAGTATCTGTGCAACACTTTAAACAGTAAAACATTGAAAACACCACACAAAAAGATCCTACGCCAGGTTAGAAAATTAGAACTTAATTTAATTAAATAAACCAAGACCAAAACTAAAAACAACCAATTAGTAGAACTGGAGATATTAGGTCATAAAGATGTAGGTTAAAATAGAGCCAAAAAACACAAAGCATTAACTGTGAATTTCTGGTTGCGCTGGACCTCACGAAGTTGCAAGTTCAGGCTGACCACAATGGAACGCGTGCTGGCAACCGAGACTCAGTTAGACCTGCTCGACAAATTACCTTAAATCCTGATTGTGGAGCGTTGCATGGATCCGTGTAGAAGTTGTGCCCTGCAGCTGAAGCGTTAATTCCGAGATGGGTGAGGCTGCAGAATGAGGTCCTGTTGCATCAAGGATCCTGTTTCCGGCCTTGCAATGTGGTGTGGGGGATGCAGCACGCAGTCGGGGAGATAAAGGTAAAGCACCTTTAGCCCACTTCCAAGAGTCCAGGACTGGGAGGGCATCACTTGGCAGGGGAGCCTCACAGATAGCAAAGTCCAGGTGCAGATGTAAGGTTGTTTGAAGTCTGTTATGTCCCAAAGGCTTCAGATCAGGGATCAGGAGGCCAGCCAACTAGCCCTTGGAGTCACTCTGGGTTCTGGGTTCAAGAGATGCAGGTCCAGTCCTTCTCACCCAGGCAAGATGGCAGCAGGTCAGCACAGCAAAGCAAAGCAGGAGTCCAGCAGAGTGGCGGTCCATCAGCAGCACAGCAGTCCTCCTTCCTGGTAGAGTCTCCACAGGTCCAGACGTATACTGAAGTGGTGGTGTCTGAGGTCCAGTATTTATATCCAGTTGTGCTTTTGAAGTGGGGGAGACGCTTTTAGACGCTTCCCTTTGAAGTCTCCAGGCACTCTGCCTTCCCTACCCTGAGGGTATGCAGCTCTTTGTGTGGAGAGAGGACACAGCCTCTTTAGGTGCCAGTGAGTCTGTGCCCATCTCCCCCATCCTGCCATTGATGGCCAATCCAGTTACATCTAAACTCCTATTGTATGTGCCCCAAGTGGCACTGGTATGCCCAGACATGGGTCCAGTGCTCACTGTGTCACCGAAACCAAGCTGTACTCGGCTGATGAACCAATAACAAGGGCAAAACTGGTCCTGGCTTGGCAGTTTGAGCTGGACTGTTCCCATGAGGAGCAGGGTCAAGACTGATTTGCATATGGCTGAGTTCAAACTGAGGTGGCATGGTGAGCAAATGAACAATGGGTTGAAGTGCTATCATGAGCTACTGCCAGTGGTTACACGTATTGCAAGCAGCTTCCCATCACTTTTGTGTTTCATGTCTGGGAGGAATCCAAAAAGCTGAACTATAAACTATACACAGTCATGTGACAGGGACATGCTGCAGGCACCAAATAGCTAAGGGAAGAAAATGCTAACTTTCTAGAAGTGGCATTTTCAGAATGGAAATTTAAAACAGACAAACCCATCTGTTAGGATTTTAAAGTGTGATTCCAAAGATACGAAACTTAAACTGATGATCTTTTTCCGTTATAAAATGTAATAGTGCAACTCCAATGGTATCCAATGGGAGAGATTGGCCTTGCAGTTATAAAAAGGGAATTTGAGAGTTTTTTACTACCAGGACATTTTAAACTTAAAAGTAGACCACCCTAAGGCTGACCGATCCAACGCTAGGTAGACCGAGAAAGGTAAGAGTAAGATGAAGGTGGACAGTGAAGCATGTAAAGAGATAAAGAGAGTTGAAGAAAGTAGCAAGTGAGCTGAGAGACCTAGAGATAGGTGAGGTAGACAGGTGTCTGTGTGTGTGGCTCTGCCTGTAAGAAGAATAGGCAGACAGAGGCATTCTCAGAAGTAGGGGTTGGCAAGGAAGTGGAGCTTGAGAGACAGAGGAGATTGGGTGGAGAGTGGGTGGAGAGAGATTGAGAGAGCCTCCTCTAGCTATCCCAGTCACTTTACCATGGGGTCCCTTGGTAGGTGTTGGCCCAAGCAGTTTCCTACTCGGTTTGTTATTGGCCCATTTGAAAATATTGTGTATATTTGAAAAACACCCCCACATAAATATCAAATCCTCTAGCATATCTATTCATCGGTTCTCTGTTGTTCAGATTTAATATCCAATGCCTTTTTTATGCTGCATTTTCTACAGGTTTTACTTTCTTTCAAGCAAATAGCTTTATAATCCCACTAGCTGCCATTTTAGACCTGCACTTCCTCCTGTAAACTATTAGGAGCCGCAATAACAGAGGAAAAGCAAAATGGCAGTGTTTTCCCTCTACAGTTGTGCAATTGACCCCCTCTGCCAACATCTTTATCCCACCTGAAATATTGACTGAAGGATAACTGTGTGATTCCTGGGTGTCTGTTGACAAACTGGATTTCTGATTGCCACCTTTGTCATATTTTGAATAAAAACGTAATCGCATCTTGTGGTGAAATTCACATCCAAGCATTATGAAACCCGAACAAATAATTCTCTATTTCGTAGACAAAGACTCCTTTAAGGCTCTCTCATTGCTGGTTGTCATTCTGCCAAAATACACAAGACCAGTTTGGTGACATGAAATATACGGTACAGCCAATGCAGCAATTCTGAAAAACTAATGGGAACTGTTCATTCATACTTTTAAGACAAACCCGCGCCAAGATACCCCTCTGGGGGTGATTCGAGCATGTAATAAATTAAAATAACATCACATAACCCCTAGTATCATGATTGTCACTTGTTTATTTCATACATACACAGTAGGGAACCAAGGAAGCCCACTTGTCCACTGTGCTTTGTATTAACAGTAGTTTATGACCACTTCAGAGTTTGTAATTGCCTAACCCACAACTTTGGGAATTAGAGGGAGCACATAACGAGTGAAAGAACACTTGGCAACAGATAATGCCCAACAGTATGTAGGGGAAAAGTTATTCGCATGAGTCCCCCTAATCTCACCAAACAGAAGCAGCAAAAAAGCCACCTGTCCCTGTTGGCTCTAGTTCCCTGGTTCATACTTTCACTGATCCTGCAGGCTAATAACAGGATTCATTGCCAGCATTCTAAGCATTTCTGATTGGTTACACCATCTTAATTAATAGGTTATACCTTCCAAGATTGTGAGGTCTGTAAGTAGCAGACAGTGGACTATTCTTGACTTATGCTATGCACAAGCATTGGATGTGCACTGTGGTTTTCAATTGGTTAGACAGACGGCCTGGCAACCTCTAGTGAGCTGCTGGAATGTCCATTTAGAATTCGATTACAAGCCACTTACCAAAGTTGTTCTAGGAAGATGAATTACAGTGAATACATTGTTAAAACATTAAACATAAAGCTTGGGGCTTCTATATGCATTTTTCTTTGTGGAACTTTGAATACCAGAATTTGTTGCAAAGTGTCATATCACTGTCGCGGATCACTGACATAATATCGAATTCACAAATATAGAATTACCAAAATATCGAAGAAAAAATATAGAATGCAAAAATATTGAATTCCTATCTACAAACAGGTAAGTACAAAAATATTGAATCAAAAATATAGTTTAAAAAAATATAGTTAGTCAAAATATCGATTTTTTTTTTTAAATGTCTTAAAAGTAATTTAAAATTAATGAAATAATAAATATACCATTTACTATTACCACTCCAGTGAGTGCAACAGTAGGGAACGTGTTGGCTAGCGTAGGGGTAAAAATTACAATTCCCACTCCAGAGAGTGCAACAGTAGGGATAGCGTTGGATAGCGTAGGGGTAAAAATTACTATTACCACTCCAGAGAGTGCAACAGTAGGGAAAGCGTTGGATAGCGTAGGGGTAAAAATTACTATTCGATATTAAATTACTTACCTTCAATTTAATATTTTTCACCACTATATTCTGTCCATTCGATATTTTGTCCATTCTATATTTTGACTTCGATATTTTTTGGTAATTCTATATTTTGAATTCGATATTTTGTCTTTTTACCCACTGTCGTGTAGTAGTTATAATAAATATCGTTTAGATAATAAACACAGTAAGTATGTAAAAAATAATGTACTCATTTCTCCGGAATACGAGCTGGCCCTAGCCTTGCGAAAGCTCCAGTAACTGTTGTGGCTCTAACCTTTCCAGTCTACAGAAATGTACTAAGGAAACCCTATGGGCAATAACGAAATACACTAGCACTGCATAATGGAGTGAAGTTACTGTTACATACACCCACTTTCTAACTTACCTGGGTGTATAATAATATACCTGTAAGGCTACTTTGTTCATCAGCCTTTTCAATTACTGTGCTCAAAAACAATTGAAAATTACAATTTGACGTGTCGCTTGAAAAGTAACTGAACTCTTTCCTCCAAACAAATTTAAGGGATACGGTAGCAAAGCAAAGTACCAGTCAGTGTAGAATCATGCAAGTTATAGTTTAGTCTCCACATTTTATACTACATTTATGTGCTTACGTTTCGATTCCCTTTGACTTTCACAGCTAATAAACGTGCTAGCTTTCGGGCAAAGTCTTGTGTATAGACTCTGAAACGATTCATAATTAATTTTTGTGGGAGTTTCTTACTTCTGAATATTCATGAGCGTCAAATCACACCTAAGTTTGACTAAGACCCAACTAACAAAAGGAACGATTTGGAAATAGTGTCCATAATGACATTTCTAGTTTCTTAAGTTATTTAAGATGACATGTAGAACAGAAAGCAGAACGTGCCAATATCCCTGTTAGAGTGAAGTGTGTTTTATTCCACTAACACAGGGATGTCGAATGCAGGTCAGGGAGTGGTGGATCCGTACCAGATTTTCAAAATAACCGCTGCCTAGGCATTTAATTTAAATTTCGGTTCATATGGGTCTACGTTGATCTCATATTGATAGTCTGGAAATCTGGTATTGAGTTGGCCACGTTTTACTGATACAGCAAGCATATTAAATGCCTATCAGATGATGATTGTTATGTTAATATTTTTTTATATTTACAGGGGGAAATTCGGTCAAGTGTTCCGACTAATTGAAAAGAAAAATGGCAAAGTATGGGCCGGAAAGTTTTTTAAGGCATATTCGGCTAAGGATAAGGAGAGTATTCGACAGGAAATCAGCATCATGAACTGCTTGCACCACCCGAAACTTGTCCAGTGTGTAGATGCCTTTGAGTGCAAGTGCGACATCACAATGGTCCTGGAAATGTGAGTGATATTTGCCTTGAATTTCAACACATGTAATTAGATGCATTTGTTATTTTTTTATATTGTATTCTAACCGGATGATGGGCTAGGTTTGGTGATATACTGAGCACCCTGTTATTAGGAGCATTACGGTAAGACCCTTTGCATCTAATTGCTAAGGGTTCCCTCCCAAACTGCTTCTCCACCCAGTGCTGAGCCCTTTTTAGGTCGAGCTAGACAGCGCTTGCGCTGTGGCTTAGCGACCTGTTGTATATGCTTTTGGAGTTGAATTACGCCCATTTCTTGCCCATTGCTTTCCATTTGTCCCTGTCCATGGTGTCCTTTACAAATCCTTGCTTGATAATGGGGAGTTGTTCCTCTTTGTCCCTCATCTATGTTTCTGGGTTCTTCCGATGCAGCATCGACTAAGTACTGTATTTTTATGCTTAAAATGTTTGTCTTCCTTCAGGGACTACTTTTCTTCTTCTTCTGTTTCTATGCCACAGTGCGGCACAGCTTCACGTCTGCCGCTCTTTCCATTTGTACAAACTGTATGTATTTTGGAAACGACTAGCCCTGCCAAGCTGGAAAAAAACAACTGTTTTGCTCCACTGGAGCTTCTGTGATGCCTTCGGTCGCAAGGTAAATGATGTTAAAAGACTTCACTCCTGCCCCGGCAGCAGACGGCAAGCATGGGAGGCATGCAGGAAATTGCGGGGCAGTTGGCATCTAAAATCGCCCAAGCACAGGCTTGCTGCTCTCTTCCTGACTCGTTTTTTTCTTTTCTTAACCCCTCCCATGCTGATTGCGAGCTGAGCTCGTCATCAGCTACGGTGCTCATGTGCTGATGACGAGCTGAGCTCGTCATGGCCGCTAGAACGCTCACACGCGGCGATAATTCCCCTGCTGTTCGAGCGTTCTAAAGAAACGGGCGTGGCCGTGGCAAGCTCAGCTCGTCATCAGCACACGAGCACAGTGGCTGATGACGAGCTGAGCTCGTCATCCGCACCAGGGCGCTGTGCGCGCCCCCCCGTCCCCCAGCACAGCGGGGGAATTTCCCCCGCTGCGAAGGGGTTAATTTTCTATTCCCTTAATTATTTCCCTCACAATGTATTTAGATGCAGTTTATTTAATAAATTCCCTTTTCCAGGTCTAGCGGCTTGTTCACCTCTCAACATATGCTCGAGCATACCTTCTGCGCATGTGTGTTAAATGGCAGACATGCGCTTGTGCTATACAGTGAAATGTCAGTGGAGTGCAACATTAGTTTAGCATGTAAAGTTCACTGCAGTACATGCGCAGTTTATGCGGTAGTCAGGCCTAACAGGGCACATTAATTTACTTGATCAGGGCATAGGTGTTCATTGGACTTCTGTTTCTGGCTCTGCAGCCTCTTCCTACCTAAGATGGCGATGCTAGCAGACCGTGAGTCTGTGGCGTAACAAAGACCCTCACAACCCCTGCTGTGGGGGGGTGCAAGCTCCAGGGGGGCCCCTCAGCCCTCAGAGCTCTGAAGTGAGTCTGGAGGGGGCCCTCCATGTACTTTGCAGGGGGTGCTCCCTCAAGTTTCGCTATGCCACTGCCGTAAGTGCTTTTCTATTCTATTTTTGAACTTTGAACATCTGCTTTGGAGAGTTGCACACTAAATCTGTGGCAGCATTTCGCTTTTGGAGGATGATCTGCATGGGTCCCAATAATGGCTGCCCGCAATCTAAGGGATGGTTCTTCCACGCGCAGAAACAATGAGAAATTTGTAGTTCGTCTTCTTTGTCTAGTTGCCAGTCCTCCCAGAGAGCAGTCGTGCTGGGAAGAGTAACTAAAGCTATGGCTTCACAGCCCAGCCTAATCCATGAGAGACAGTGTGCAACCTCATGGTCACAAGTTTTCGTTTTGCTTTAGCCCCGCCCCCTCCCCCTCTGACCCCGCCCCGACCAGTGCGGCCCTCGGCCACAAACCACACTGTAAATTTGGCCCCCGAGAGAAAGTTTGTGAGTACCCATGCCATAGAACATGCTGGCCAATTTTATGTCAGTGTCACTCTTTAGGTGATAGTTACACATGTTATCTCCTAGAGACACTCTGTGGCGTTTATTGCACATGATGTGAAGCACCCGGTACCTTGCTGTATTAAAAGACGTGCTGCATTAAGAAAAAGTATTACTTGGCTAACAATGCTCTCTCACACACTATCACACTCTGCTGCATACACATAATTCAGCTTATGCTGACACACACGTGTCACTGACTCACACAAGCACACACAAACCTAGTTCATAGCCATGCATCTCAGTTCGAATGAGTGGGAGGTGCCAGAATGTTAAAATTGAAGCTACTACCGTCAAGTTGTAAAACATAGTGGAAATGAGAGTTGCAACTATGGTGACCATGAAATCTGACCGTATTTGCGCCCGTCATGCTGCTTCTATTCATATGACATGCATTCATTGTCTGCTTCTTATCCTTGCTGTGAAAAAGCATTTGCAAGTTGACAACAATAGTGGCCCTTGTATCCAACAGATTTACTGTGCTCGCGCCCCTCATGTAGCGAGCGTCTTGTCCCAAAGTGCACACATCACCACGTTACAATGCATATCAGTGGCGTCATCATGGTGTGACACCAATCTGGTTACGCTGGCTGGCTGGCTCTGCACTGCACAATGGAGTGCAGCCTGAGCCTCGCCCTCACCTGTCTCTTAGTCTGATAAACTTGTTGGCAGCCTGTGTGAACATACACCAGGCGCGCAACACCCATTGAACTCACCAGGCTTCAGCACCCCCCCCCCGTCCTGTGTGGCAGCCCGGGATGAGACAGATCCCGGGCACACACAGAGCCACACCCGAACGTATCACAGGTCTTTAAAAGACCATTTGAATGTTAATTAAGCCTTGCAGTTGTTTCACCCCTTCTAAGAGCCCCTGCAGCTCCACTCTGCCTACTGATTAAAGGTTCAGCCTCCCCGAAATTTTTTCTTAGCCCCCCCTGAAATTTGGCTCTAGTTGCGCCTCCGACATACACGTACACAAACACCTTGCTGTGAATCGCTTCTCATCAGTCAGAGAAAAGCTCACATAGTTTATTTCTAGCCATTCACAAGTGTGAGGCGCTTTACAGTTCTAATCCCGAGAGTGAGGAAGTGAGGGGATCCCATGCCGCTGGTTTACGTCTAAAGACAGCAGATGTAACTTGTCACTTTTTGAGCAGTTTTTAATAGTGCCAAGCTGGTCAAAGGGAATTAGGTGTGTCTAAGAAGATGTGACGCTATAAATGAGAGAGAAATATCATTTACACATTTATTAAATATGAATGAAGTTATAAAAGTGGCAGTGCAGTGGTACATAATCAGATCGCAATCACATTACTCTGAGTCCCAGACAGTCCCAAAGGCCGGCCCAAGAAGACAGACAGTCACAGTGCTATACCAAGCATTTACAATGCAATGGTCTCGGCATTATTAAAGGTAGAGCTATTGGCATTGCTCATGACATTTATTTCTTTTTTTTTTTTAAACATAAATAAATGGTATTGTCATTTACAATGGCAATAGGTGAGCATTAGAGAGTATTTGCGGACACAGAGCACACACAGAGCCGCGCGCACACACAGACAGAGCCACGCACACACAGACAGAGCCACGCACACACAGACATAGCCACGCACACACAGAACAGAGCCACGCACACACACAGACAGAGCCACGCACACACACAGACAGAGCCACGCACACACACAGAGCCACGCACACACACAGACAGAGCCACGCACACACACAGACAGAGCCACGCACACACACAGACAGACAGAGCCACGCACACACACACAGACAGACAGAGCCACGCACACACACAGAGCCACGCACACACAGACAGAGCCACGTGCACGCACACACACACAGACAGACAGAGCCACGTGCACACGCACACAGCCATGCACACACACAGACAGAGCCCCGCACACAGAGCCCCCCCCCCCACACACACACACACACACAGACACACACACAGAACCACGCACACAGCCACACACACAGCCACCCCCCAACAAAGACACACACACACAGTCCCACACATACACAGAGCACCTGCTTCCCATGACCATAAAACAAGCAGGTGTTGCACACCGCACCTTTTTGTTTTTATTAAAATGAAAATCCGTTATTTGTGTAGTGCTTTCACAAAAGTGCTTTACGTCAAATGCGGAAAGGAACATGTGTGGTGCCAATGCACTCGCAACCATGGAACATATGCAACAGGGAGGCTAAGTCTAAGGGGGCATAAAATGCAAGTTTGTGAGCAGCGTGATCTGCGTTACATAAATTACTCTCTTACAAGGGGGCTAGATAAACCCACAAAATAATCCTCTCCACGTGCTTAGTGAATTTTCTTTGAAAACACAGACATTTGTAGCCTATAATTACATAAAACATCCAAGGTTTAAAACCCGGACTGCCTCGGCTAATCTCAGACGCCTGGCCACCCTGCAGTGATAAAATTAACACAGCCCACCAGACTTGTAAAGCAGATTTGGGAAACCTTTTGTCTGCAGGACGACGCACACATCGACGCAGATAGCGTGGCACTGCCAGCCAGCCGGGTGCAGCCAGGGTAACCTCCATGCCAGCACATGAGACGCCGATGTCAGGAGGTGGGCGGTGCCCTACTGCTAGGAGAGTAGAAGGGGACTAGCATAGGAGGGAGGGCGTCAGAGAGGGTGGGCAGTGCCCAGCTGGCACAGTGGGATCAGAGGTAAGGAGATTTGCAGAAGCACAGTGGCACAGGGCGAGTGGCAGAGAGGGCGAAAAGAGGCAGACTGCTGTGTGGGGGGACAGGGTCTGCGGGTCTGGATGAAACGGCGTGATGAAATGGCAGGAGAAAATTGTCAGGAGCAGGGTGTGCTTGGTGGCATGGGGGGATCAGGGCAGGGAGGAGCATGGTGACAAAGTGGACAGGTGGCATGTGGCAGGCAGCGTGGCTAGGCAGTATTGCGAAGGGACAGCAGGCAGCAAGTGCTGTGTCAAGGTAGCACAAAGGAAACCTTGATCAAATAAGGTGTAGTGAAGGCCTATGAAGAAGCAAGACAGTGCAGGGCCATGGTGGCATAGAGGGTATAGGAGGCATAGAGGATGGGCAGTGCCACGGTGACACAGTGAATTTGGGACATAGGTGGGTGTACTGTAGCATGGTGGTAGAGGCGCCAGGGAGAAGCCTGTAGCACAGGGCACACCATCCCGGGGCAAACATATGCAGGGGCACAGATCAGAATGGACTGATAGGTGTCCTGCTTCACCAGTGGAAGTAGGCATGGGCAGGAAAGTACCGTGGCAAGTAAGAAGAAAGGTCATTCTTCTATGCCCTGACTAGGGATATGATGACAAAGACAGAAGACAGAGTTACTTCCCAGCTTCTCCACCTCATAAAAGAGCTGTACATACCAAGGTGGCATTGCATTGCTCAAGAAATATGGCAAAGACCAGGGTTGGACTGGCCTAGAGGGCAACCAGACAGTGTCCAAATGGGTTGGTCTGACAGTTTGTGGGCCGGTTTTCTAGAAGTTCATGGCCCTGTTTTATGGCTGGATGGGTTGGTTTTACTGTCGATTTTCCTGATATTACCACGAGCATTGTCTGGAGCAAACTAAAATGTATGCAGTCTCTCAAATCTTGCAAAACATGTATACAGTTTGTCTTTACAGTTTGTCTTTACAAGAACAATAATTGACTGATTTGCACAAGTGGGTCACTCTTTAACGATCTGGTTTCCTAATGGGGGACACTTATCTTGGTGCCCAGGCTTATTTTGTATCCCAGTCCGACCCTGGCAAAGACGGCAGGACATTTTTCCTTAGTGGTAGCCAGGTTTGTTTGGAAATTAGCTGTCCCCAATTTTAGTGTGAGACACAGATGAAATTTATTTTGATATATTCTTACAGACGGAGCGTACTGGGTGGTTCGGGGCGCTCTAGTTTGTATAAATAAATTACAAAAATTGTACTGTAACTAGGACAGCATAAATGAGAAAATAAAGATGTTAAGTGTCAAATCATGTTTTTTATCCGAGGGACTAGGGAGTGTGGCCCAATTAAATCAACCAGAGGTAGTGTCTAAGGACTAGCGACGAAAAATAAAGGTTGCAGACCTGCAGAGTAAAATTCTCGTTTCAAGCAGTGTGATGTAGTCAGTGTATGAAGAGTAGAAAGGCAGCTGGAGCCGGCGTTAAAGAGGATTTTGTGCATGTGGAAATGCCTTCAGATTGCTCTGGGAATTAAAATTATGATTGAGCGTGCATTAAAATGGGGACAGAAAATTTGGGAGAGAGCTAAGAATATTTATCTGGTGAGTGACACCTCACATGGAGTACAAAGGCGAATATAGAGCTCTCTATAGCATGAATCAGATGTTTACCTGGTGATTAAAACATAGCCACTGCGTATCGGTAAGTTCTTATCTTATTAATTTTCCTGTTAGATCTACAACTTTATTGCAGGGCGTATGGAGGGCTCGATACTACCCGCGAATTTTAGATGTTGGTGATAACAAAGGTCTGCAAGAGGAAAAGGAAACAGAACGCATATAAACTACGGAGCAGACGGATTGAATGAAAATCCGACTTATGGGGAGAACAGGAGAAATGTAATTACCTGCGGGGTAATGGATGCCTTGTAATAATTATAACGTCACACAGCTGATGTGGGGCCGTGGAATATCAGCGGTGGTAGTGCCTTAGTTCTGTAAGAACGAAAAAATGCTTAACACTGTAAACTAGCAGCCGCCAATAGGAATTGAAAACCTGAGTGGAAGCGCTAAATGGCCGGGTGATTACCTGGGGCTGCAAATACCTCCTAGAGAACTCTCACTTCGTGGTGTTGTTGCAGGGCTGCAGTCTGCTCGATAGACAATCAAAACAAAAAATACAAGATTGGCCAATTAAAATCTATTCTTCAGCTGTTTTGAGCTACCCCTATGGATCATCAAGCCTGGGAAATGGAACACCACCCGGCGCCGAGCATAAGGTTATTTGTAATAGTCCACCATCTGAACTGAGGGGATAAAAACAAAAAACAAACACGCTTCTTTTCTGCCCTCTCCTTGTTTGCCGTCGCACTTGAAAAGAATACAGCTCAGCTGTCTTCCAGTTAGCGGTTTTTAATGAACCGCTTGACGATCCGACAAGACTTAAATGAGTGCAGGAGCGCTTAATTAATGGCCAGATCTGGCCTGATATAATTATATTGTCTTTAGCAAATATGTAAATCTATACCCACGGAGGGATCAAGGCTCAAAGGCATTCCTGATGCGAGGGTGAAAATATATATTGTGAAGTAATTGCAGCATGAAGTTGGGAGTGGTGCAGCCTTGATTGAGCATGAGCGGGGAAAGACCACTGTGTATGCATTTTCTCCTCCCGAAAGCCCACACTTTTTTTTTTAATTATAAAATGAATCACGCATGGGTGTTTGCACACGTCCATTTGCCTCGGACATCAGATGTTGCGACTGTAATATGTGTCCCGGGCTGTAACAGGTGCCCGGGAAGCTATTGGGATCCGGGGGGATGACGCATCAAGGGCAGTCTTCCTCCAGGTGCCAGGTCACGTGTCGTGGCCTTCCAGCGCCTGGAGGGGTGGGACAACTCCTTATTCATTCACGTATTTCCTTTTAACTATCGGCTAATGCTTACTCAAAGGAAGTGGCGTCGCTGCACTAAAAGTGTGAGCATGTGCATCATTCTCTGGTAGACACGGGTTTTGAGGCTGGCACTAACAGAGGGTGGGTGATTTGAGATGTAGATTAAAAGTAGAAGCCCCACCAGGAACCAACGAGCAGCCTCCGGGGGTGCTGTACCATCGCATACAGTCCGTGGTAATCCACCAGAAGACTTACACACAAGCCGAGGCAGCATGGCCGCTGGAGAGGGAGGGAGGGAGGGGTGGAGGGGTGGGGGCCGGGGGAGCGACGGAGGAGAGCTGCGGCAGAGGGAGGGGCAGGAGGCGAGAGTTCGACGGAGGAGGGCAGAGGGAAGGGTGGAGGCGAGCAGCTCCTGAAAGCAGAAGGGAAGGGAGGCAAGCAGCTCCGGAAACACCACAAAGTTTCTCCGAGGCGAGGTGGAAATGCCTCGGAGAAACACATGGTCATTTTCGCATTCGGGGGCGTGTTATTGGCGTTCTGAGTGACAGATGACGTCACAGGTGGAAAGAACGCCAAAAACACATCCCCGAATCCGAAAGAGACGAGGCTTTATTGAAGTGACTCCCTTCTCCTCCAATGGCTGGCCTCCATTTAGAAAGCCAGCCAATGGAGGAGAATGGAGGAGAGAGGCGGTTTCCAAGCCCCCTAACTCCAAAACATTAATTCTTCGGGACTCCGCCCTCACTGCTTCGCAGTGAGAGCTACAGTCCCTCGACCTAAAAAAGGAGAGCTTTAAAGAGACGTGTCGAGGAGCGATCTAATCATGATTTATTTCAGAGCTGATTTTCGCTGCATTATTTGTGTGTTGCTGTGTCTACTCCTCCTGGGTGCGTGCCTGCACTCATCCTCAGAACCCAGGTAAGATGTGACTGCCCCCGAGGCCAGGCCCCGCCGTCCGCTCAAGGACAGTCAGAGCCAGAAACTCTCTTTATACCCAGGCCCAGTGTACGCTGCACACCCATGGTTATTTTTTAGACCCGGGGAATATCACAGGAAAGACATTGTCAGTCTACACCCATAGCTGCCAAGGTTTCAGATTGCTATGTGTGACATTTTCATAATTTCTGGATAATTATGAGTGACATTTTAAAGATTATGAGTGACACTTTCTTGCGAGCAAAAAATCAAGCAATGAAGATTAGGGAAACGTATAAATATCAGAAATTAGACCTATTTGAGCAATGAGAAACCCTAAGTAAAGATTTTAAAACTGCTGCAAACAATCTTAAAACTGCTGCAAACAATCTTGAAACTCCTTGAAAAAACCTGCCGGGGTGACTCAAAATTATAATGAAATTATCAAAATGTCATATAGGCTTGGTTGTTATGAAAGAGGACGGGCATCTGTTCTTGACACCTTGTCTTTTTTACTTACACATTTCATAAAAGTGATAGGAAGTAGGTGTTTTATTCTATTGCTATTTAATTGCTTCTTTTGTAAAATGCTGATCATATAATAAACTTGTGAATTTTGGATGGCACAATGTATTGACGAATAAGCGAATGCTGTAAGCAGGAATGTAGGGCTGGTTGAGTAACTATCAATACCATCCTCACATGTCACCACTAGAAAACAATAAAAAGGGCAGAAGGAATTGCCATTCGCCCCTGGTTGTTTGGTTCAATGCAGGGCGTGGGGGGGGGCGGAATTGGTACTGAAGGTCACTGCATATCCCAGGCGGCACGACCATGATGTCCAGGCACTATCTGTGTGCCAAACCCAAACCCCCCTTTGAAATAGCAGCAAAACGATGCCGTGTGAGGAGCTGGCCGGTGCGGCGGTCAGGGCCTGTCTGCTTCGGTATCTGTAGTGTAGCCAGCAGGAGCCGGACAAGCTTGTAGCTTGAAGGAAACTTGTTGATGCTTCGACAATTTGGATGCTGAAATACTTGCACGCGTGCCATCATTTTAGCTTTTTTTACTTTCAAACAGGAAGGTTTTTTTTCAAGGGCCAACAAGAATTAAAAGAACGATTTGAGCGGAAAGCTAGGGCTGATGGCAAGTGTAACAATGTGTGTGAATTATACGAGTGCACAAACCATAGATTGCTTAAAAACAACAAGAAAATGGCACCTTGTTAAAACACTGCTTTTGGCATAGTTCCTTCGCCAAAACACATAACATTTCAGAGCCAACTGGATTATTGGTACAGTGCCCTCTCACCAGTCAAAGGGAGACAGACAGCTAGCTGGTGGCAGCTATGAAAAGTGAGTGGAACAGGGGGGCTTATTTACAAGCCCCTTGCGCGACCAGTGCGTTACTTTTAATATCAGAAAAAGTGGCGCATCAGCGGCGCAAGGGGCTTGTAAATAAAATAAGCCCCAGGGTTTTTACTGGTATCCTTGTTATCTTCAGGAGAGGAGTCTATTGACATTCACTCGGAGGCTGTAAAATATGCTAGACTCTACCTTAACTAGGGATTCCCCCTTAACTAGCTTTGTTCAGTACCACGTATGTATGCTTTAATTGTAACTAACAAGTGCCTTCTTCTAACTCATGCTGTGTTCTTTTATGGTGTTAGCCGCCGCCGGTGAGTCCAGTAACTGAGGTAGATGATGATGATCCTGCCCATCTGATGAATATTCATGGGCCAGGATTCTACATTGGGAGACAACGGGCTGTTTTCCAAACCACTAGTAATGGGACCCTCAATGGGGCAAAGATACCTCAATAATATTTGTTGTCTTTGGCCAGGCAGGTTGGAAGTGCAGTGCAGCAGAGGTGAGGCCGTATCAGGAGAGACCTCAGTGGTAGTTGGAGAGGAGTAGTACTCTTTAACATACTCTTACATGCCTTTGTTAGCCAGTCCAGTAATGTCCAACTCCCAAATAGTAAACACACACTGTCCTTTTTTGTTTGTGCTAATTGTGTTGAGTACTCCCACAGTGTTCCCATTTATTCCACTTTTAGATGTTTTGAGGACAATTCACAAACTTGTGTCATAGTGCCTAATGAAATTCAACAGGAGCACTACTTTATGGACTCCAAATGCTTTTGTGAATAGGCCTTCTAACGTCTGTCTTGCTAGGCTTATTTCTGTGCTAAGCTGGTGTTGGCAAACCTTTGCCCAAGGGATACAATGACTTCTCTCTGAGTGTGCATGTGCCGGTTATAGGTCCATGCAGGTGGGCAAGTCATAGGCATCTTGCATAGGTCTACATGGTCTCTGTCTCGCTCTACTATCTTGAGTAGACACTATGCGTCTGTAAGTCATTACCAAGCAACAACCCAGTACCTTGACTGCCCTTCACTTCAGCCGGGGCCATTTAGTATCCTAATGCCACTCGTAGCTAGGGCCACTGGATTTATGCAGCAGAGGTGGGCCACATTATATGGGAGGGTTGACTAAATTATGCAGAAAGAAAAGGGAAATCACCTGGCGTAATGTGGCACAATTCTTGATAGGGTGCTTCTATTCTGTGTATTTTACACACAATATAACTGTCTGTTAGAGTGTACACATGGTAAAACTGTTAATTCATTAGAAACACTCTAACAACCAAAGACAGTAATTAACAACTGAATGATGACCAGTCCCCCTCTACGGAGGGCCTTCCACTGCACTGGAGCACTTCTCACATGTTTTTATTAACTTTTGATTTGCTTCACCTAAAGACAGAATTTTACATTTACTAAAATCTACAGGGTATGCAGCAGGGCCACATTACAAGAGGCTTACAACAATGCCATGATTCCCAACTTTGGTTAATAAAGCAGAAATAATTAATCATTCTACTGATTTCCATATTTGCAGTGCCTGTCTTTATTCTTAAACCGCTGTACTGTATAATTTAACATGTTTGTTAATGATGCTTATAAAGAAAATGCAATAATGAGCATGTTTGTTCAGCGGGTAATAATAGTCAATCCCGGCTTACGTCTTTTACAGGCTTATTACCATCGATAAAATAGGCGACAAGTATAAAAACAAAAAAAATGAACAACGGCACAGGGCGACTCACAAAACGACCAAGATGAAAACTTCCCAAATCATTTGCACTCACCACTCGTACTAGAGGTGACACTGACATCCTACATTTGACTGGACCCGCTGTTTCATCAGCCCACGCCCACTACATGTGCTTAAAAACACGCTTTGTTTTGGATATATTATATCAATCATGCCACATGGTATACATAGATCAAAGAGGCCAAGTGGATGGTAGCAAAGAAAAGCAAAAAAGAAAATGAATCCGTCTTAACGCTTCGAGGATCCATGCTTCAATATGTCAAGAAACCAGATGATGGCCAGGGTAAAGCAGGTTCATCAAAAGACACAGTTCCTCGGCCACCAATTGATAACGCTGATTCTGATGCTAGTATGCATTCTGTAGAATAGGAAGGAGTTGAAATAGAAGAAAATGAAGCAGGAAAGCAAGGAATGGAAATTCAAATGGATGAATTTGAAGCAGAAGACAGTACTGAAAGTGACTATAACCATGATACTGTAAATGAGATGATGAATGAGGTTAAGGTGGAAAATTGGAATATTTTAGATGATGCTTCTTTTAGGAATATACCAGTTCCAGATCATTTGCGGGTTGAAATCATCAAATGAGGAAGTGCTTCTTTACAGAACAAAGATGGCCCTTTCAGAATTGCGACAAGGCAAGATCCAAAAGCAAAAGGAGATGTCCGCCAGCTATCAAAAGAGTGGTTTTACAAGGTGATGCCAAATGGCGAGAACGTGTTGCGATCATGGATGGTTTACTCACTGGCCAGTGAGAAATTATATTGTTTTTGCTGCTGACTCTTTGCCTCTAATCATGCTACAGACACGACATCCAAATTTGTGACTGGATTTCAGATGTGGTGGAAACTGAGCCCAAAAGTGCATAATCATGAGACATCTGAAGAGCACTTACATTGCGTTGAAAAATGGAAAACATTGGCCGCAGGACTTAGACTGCACAAACCAATTGATGCCAAAAGTATTGCTTTGATGGACATAGAGAAGAAAAAGTGGCGAGACATTTTGCACGGGTTGCTCAATATCACATTGTTTCTTGCCAAGCAGAATCTGGCATTCCGGGACCACAATGAAGATGAATCTTCATTGAATAAAGGAAACTTTCTTGAAATGGTTGAGATGCTATCTAAATATGACCCCGTGCTGAAAGAGCACCTAATGAGATTAAAGCGTAGCACATGTAAACTCAAAGCATCGGTATCTTATCTTGCACCTCAAACTCAGAATGAGTTCATACATGTCCTAGCAAATCATGTGAAGGAGAAGCTTGTCATGGATATAAAATCTGCCAGGTTTTTTGGGATCATGTTCGATAGCCCACCTGACACATCACGCACTGACCAAATGTCCGAAGTGATCAGATATGTGAAAATCCAAAATAGGAAAGCTGAAGTAAGAGAAGTGTTTCTGGGATTTTTCCCTTTAAAGGGGAAAAAAGCTGTTGACCTCAGTTCTGATATTCTTAAAAATCTGGAAAGTGATGGACTCTACATTATGATGTGCCGCGCTCAAGGTTACGATAATGCTGCCACTATGGCTGGAATCCATGGGGGTGTACAAGCCATTTTGAAACAGGAAAGCTATTTTTAATGGATGTGTGGACCATTCGCTTAACTTGTGCGTCCAACACTCTTTTGCTGAAAATGCTTTGTGTGTGACTTTTTTTGGAACTCTTGAGACAATGTTTTCCTTCTTTGCTTCTTCCACTCACCGATGGGATGTTTTAATGGACCACACTGGAGACTCAGTGAAAAGACTATCAACAACATGCTGGAGTGCTCATCATGCTGCAGTAAAGGCAGTGAAAGAAAAATTCGATGAATGTGTGGCGGCAATTGAAGCTCTGTGATCCAGAGGAAAATTTAGACACAAGAGGTACAGGCTGAGGTCTTTTGCCTGCTGTCTGCAATTTCATGTTTCTGTGCTACCTCTACATTTGGTGTGATGTACTTGAAGAAGTTAATCTTACACAGCTGTACCTTCAGACTAAGGGCTTAACTCTTGACAAGGTGGTGAAAAGGCTAGAGACGCTAAGACTTTTTCTGTGCGACGAGCAGCGCAATCATCTAGTGGAGCAGGAAATTGAACAGGCACTTTTTAAATCAGACCAATATGGAATTTCAGTAGAGAGCAGACTCAGGTTCAAGAAGAGGATGACCGGTGAGAAGACAAGAGATGCTGGACTAACTCTGCAAGAAGAAAACAAGAGGGCGATGCTTGTGTATATTGATTGTTTCCATTCTGAACTCCAGATCAGATCAAGAGCCATCAATGAAGTAGAAGCCATGTTTGAGGCTGTTCAAGCCAAGAGTTTGATATCTGCCACTGAAGAAGAGTTACTGGTGTCCATTCCAAAATTGACCACTTTCTATGATGAGTTATCCGAGGGAGAGCTTTTATTAGAAATACCAAGGCTGAGAAGGCACCTGAAGGTAGCAGAGATTGATCTCCGAGAAGCCAAAGACTGGTCAGTATTGGACGTTTTGAAATTCATAGCAGAATGGGAATTCCTAGAATCTCTCCCATATCTCTCATTGAGCCTACAACTATTTCTTACGATCTGCGGGTTTGTGGCTTCATGTGAGAGGAGTTTTTCAAAGCTGAAGTTTATAAAGAACTATTTGCGATCTACCATGGGACAGTCAAGGCTTTCTGATCCTGCAATATTATCAATTGAAAGGGTTTTGGCGAAAGAAGTTGATTTTGATGAAGTAATTAACAAATTTGCAGCTTTAAAGGTCTGGAAAGGAAAATTCTGATTAGTCTAGATTTAATGTGACATTGTAATTTGTACTGTTGCATACTATTCTGGCAGTTGCTGATTGTGCAAACCCAATGCAGAGCGGTTACAACCTCATCTCCTGTAACAGTAAAATTGAAAGTTTTATCTTAAAATTAAAATAGACAAGACAGTAACATATTCTCTATGTAATTCTTAGTTCTTGATGTCTTACAATCTTTTACCTCCGACCTTGTTGAATTAAAATTTTCTTCTATGGCCTTTGTAATTATAGGAACTAAATTTACAAACGTTACTAAAGATTCTGTATGGTCCCGTTATTTGCCATCTGTGTCCACTGGCGGACTCGGAGCAGAGGAGGTCCATGCGGTAAGTCGTGTGGGGGTGACACCATGAGTTACCCGCACCGGGTGACACCAACCCTAGTGACGCCACTGATGCATATTACCCACTATTAATGTCCTTCTGCAGTCCCTGTTATTCTTAACTAGCGAATGGGTGACTACACTTTTGCTGTTTTGGTTCTCTACACTTTTGCTGTTTTGGTTCTCTGTGCAGTGCCCGTTAATAAGAACAAAATATTTTACATCAAGCACCAACTGATTATTCGGTTCCCCTAACCCGGAGCCATTAGCAGCATCATGTATTCTGCCATTAATTTGACAAAGATTGTTGCGTATAGGGGAGGGACACTTCACACATACTTGGCTATGTTGTTTAAGTTCTAAAACCCCTCCCAAAATGGGCGTTAAGACTTTGAGGACATGATCGGAGTTAGAGGCACTCTTCTCCAGCAGGTACAAAATTGCTGCAACATTTTTTCCAATGTAGTAAATGTATACGTTAGCCCCCCTGAACCTGCAATCTCATTTTTAGATAATGAAAACATGGAATTCCCTGAACGGTTATCACAGGGCATAGATAAATCATGAAACTCTGATGTCAAAGAGGATTTAGTAGGTGTACTGCTATACATAATTGGCATGTGTAAGTGAACTCCGGCTTGAGGAGACAATATTTCCTTATTCGGATGGGGGTCTATAACCAAGCATTGAGAACCCGATTTTTCTAACTGCTTCAGTCGTTCAACGTTCTTTGCCAGTTGAATGGCAATATCCGGAAGAGTGAGGTCTTCTGCTTTTGCCTGCCCATTAAGTTCACTATGGACTTTCTGACGTTCACTTTCAGGAGAAAATTCACTTCTTTTTATTGATGAGCAGTCTAGTAAACTCCTTTAAGATACACTTACATTGTCATGTACTTTTTCAAAAAGGGTTATCAAACCTGCTAGTGGAGAAAGAGGGGTGACGTCCTCACTTTCGCCACCCTTACTCTGCGTGGAAACTGCCACCTCATTCCTAGATAGAGCCAATTCCATCTCCAACCCCAAATTTTTCTCCACCCTTTCTTGATATGACACAACAGCTCGACTTACAATAGAAGGGGGCGCTACATTGCCTACGTCCTCATTAGATTTCTGTATTATTATTACAGGAAAGAGTGCTTCTGGACTTGATATATGGCTATCTACGCCATTCTCGGCTATTATTTCGGAGTCCATTATCACTTCCATTGAATTCTCCTCATTTACCACAACACCAAGTTCTTCGTTGTTTTGCCCTGTTCCTCTCTTAAACCTTCTTCCCTTTTTAGAGAACATTGATGTTATTGATGGGCATGATTTTAAAAGAGTTAGGTGAGCACCAATTCTGCATCTACAGATTGATTTTTGAGATTTTGGGGGGCTCCACGAATTCTTGTCACTGTTATCACTCTTGACACTATGATTAATGGCTTCTAGAGGGTTTATAGATTTTACTTTAGCCTGAGAACGCAATCGCCTGACAGACATTACCATGGCACAAGAAGTTATCACCACTTAAACTTAGAGTTCCTCCAGCTAGAGATGTGACAAGGCTAGCAGTAGAGAGCAATTCGTTCCAAGAGAAAGGTTAACTGAAAGATAACTGAATGATGTGAAGCACCGCCTTAGGACAGGTTTTACGTGGCGTTATATCCACCACAGGGTATTTCTCAGATAGCCCCCAGAAATCTCCGCAGACCCCCACGGCTATTCACGTGACACCTTACCCGAGGCCTGGGCGATTCAGCTGTAGCCCAAACAGAGCCGCACGCCGACCGCCGTCTGGCAACTGGAGCTATGGTGACTATGGTGACCGTGGTAGACGTCTCGGGACGGAGGAAGCACTTGAAGATTAAGAATAAAACCAGCGCACACCACCCTAAATATTGTACAAGACTTATATCCGGATTGTATCTGAGATTAATCAGTAATTACTCCCAGTGTCCAAAACAGGCAAAGCAAAAGACGCCTGAGTCACCAAGGTCTAAGTCTAAGGTCCAAGGTCCACAGGTCCACAGGTCCACGATCCACAATCCGATGATCAAAGGTAGATATAGAACTGATGAAAACCGAAAAGACAGCCACCACTGCAGACCCACTGTCACAGATCCACAGCCAACCTGGGGTGATCAAGGCAAGTCACCCGGCGCAGCACAATATAGCACAGAGCACAGAGAAGGCAGGCGAGGAGTGAGCTCACAGCTAGAGGGAAAGCGCAACGGGCGATGGAAGCACACACAACTCGTAGCTGCACCACTCGCCCAGCTCACGTCGTTTTCTCACACTATCAGTCTCTCAGCTCCTACGCCTTCACGCCACTTCTTACTCCAGTTTTACTGAGCTCACATAGCGTAAAGCTCACAAGGGCCACCCAATAAAGTCATTGAGGGGTCCACCCGCTTCTCCGCTCCTCACCTCCTCACCTCCTCGTTTCCACCTAGTCTCTGCTTCGCTCCCCCCCTGCCTTGCCGACCTGCAGGGCTTTATTGCCGACTTTCTAACTTCCTGCTGCCGCCCGCGATCCGCAGGCTTACCTCGGGTTTCACTTCTCCCGATGCCGTTCGCCTGCCAGGCTCCCGCTGCTGCAGGGGGGGGGGGTGGGGAGGGGTTTATCGAAATTACAGGTGTTGCGAGGGTTGCGGGTTGCGGGCGAAGATTTCTTTTCACGGTGAACCCGCCACACACCACGCCGCTGCCACTGCCAAGCTCCTCCTACTGACTGGAACCGGAAACCACAAACCACAGGAGATTCACCTGCTGTCGGGCTGGTTGTCGGTTGCTGATTTGCTAGTCGCTGGCTACTAGTTGGTTACCGGCTGGTTGAATTCTGCACAATTTGGTCCGGTCTGGGGTCCCAGGGTGCTCCTGCGCCGTGCCCCTTCACTCCTTGCGCCTTGTGTGGAGTTATAAGAGAGCTGGCAGGGGGAAGGACAGGGGGAGGGCAAGGGCGGACCGAGTATGCTGCCCTGTCACATAGATGCTCCTACTCCCCCCTATCGCACCCCCCTCGTGAGGGTAAGTCCGAGGGCAGTCCGAGGTAGGGCGGGGTCAACACGGCACGGAGCAGAAGTCCAGCACGGTGCTATGCGGTGGATGCGGTGAGTCAGTTCCAGCTCTGACCATTGCGGCGGACCGGTGGTGTGGCTCTCACACCTGCGGGGGCCGGGGGTTCTAGCGGTGATTCTAGCGGCTCCTGCCGTGGTCACGCAATCACGGCGCCCCTGATGCCACCCTTGATACTGCTCCTGAGGGGTGAAAGAGGGCGAGAAGACGAAACTCTCCTCTGGACACAGAACGCCGATCTGTTCCGCTCCTCGCTTCTCCTCTCTCTGGCTCTCTCGAACGCTGCTCAGCTACGCCACCTGCTGCACAAGCAGTCAACTCTCATCAAGCACACAACGGTTAATCTTAAAATTGAAACGTAGTTCACCAATTCTAAAGTCATCTGCTTTACCTGTTTCGTTACTCCTCTGCAAACAAAAAAACATAACTAAAAAACATTATCATTTATAATGCCAATAGCTCTAAGTTTCACAAATGCAAGACTGATCGCATTGCGAATGCTTATTTAAAATTGAGGAAGCTTGTGTCTAAGCCTTCCTAACTCTTTCCCCCTCAAAAGATATCCAGGCCAAATATGCGTCCTTATTTTCATATTTTAACGATCGCAAAGGCAACCAGGGTTTCTGTTTCCCTTGGATGGTCCTGAGAATATAGCCAAGATGTGACAATTAGTATTTTTATGAAAAATGGAAAAAGTTGATGTACAAGAAAATTAGTATTTCTTTCTAAAAATGCCAATAAAAGATTTGCTGTGCTAACAGCACCTTGTTACAAACTTTCAGAAACCAGGATATTTTTTTTTAAAGACTCCTCCACTTTTTTTTACCAGAGTTTGTGCACTTATCTAAGCAGTGGTCAAAATTTCAAAGTGTGCAGCCACTACCTACTTTCAGTTTGGGGCAAGAAACAGGTGTGGATACGTGTTGATCCTGAAATGCTATAGATTTCTAAAAATTAGACAAAATTCTGAATTAAGAAAGGGGTCATTTGTGAAGATAGCTCAAGATTCCCCAAAGAACTAATCACTGAAATAAATAAATAGGAAAAATAATTGAAACAAGAAAAACTGTTAAGAAGGTTTTTAAATGTAGGTTTTTGCACTGAAGGGAATTGTACCAAAGCAATATATTGTTCCGTCTGTCAGATACTTCTGGTTTCTCTCTCGCTCTCTCACACACATGAAGCCCTTCTAACCTTGCCTTCTCAGAAAGTTAGAGATCCTTGGGGAATTCCGGGTGATATGCCTTACATCGATACTGTACTTTGTCTTACAGAAAATCACTTGAAAATATCATAACATAATAATTCATAAGAAAACCTGGTGTTAGAGCATGTGCAATTACCTCATATATTAGAATTTCGAGTTAGCCAGTAATTGGATTGAACTGTTTTTGGGTCCTACTTCTGAGTAGAGCTGGAATGAATACATTACTAGGCACCTGAAATGGTATGTGTCTTGAGGTTATGTCTGTAGGAATGTCAGCAAGTGCCGAGGAAAATGGTATTGCCTTCTTTCTGAGTTGCTGACTAAATCCAGAATTTCCGTAAACTCAGAAAAAGGCCATAGAATTTTTTAATGCTTTAAATTACCTTCCACTGTACTAGCCATGAAGAGACATACCATGTCATGGCTTATGATTTGTAAGTTATTCACTCTCGTCCTGTTAAGAAGTACATTTTTAAAACATCTCCTCACACTTCCCATAGGGGAATTGCTGCAATATGGGGTCAGGGGTCAGCCAGCACCAAGGTAAATCTATCAACCCCATTTCTGGAAACTAAACACCCAGGGAAGTCCATGCTGACGTGTTCTGTGTAGATCTAACTACTTTTTCATACTCAAAAGGCCCTCACAAACTCAAAGTGTTGGTGAAAAACTCATTTTCCTCATGTGGTAGAAAATAAAATTCTGGAACTTGTAGACAACAGCAAAGGTTCTAACATCTGACATTCCCACAGTTCTCAAATGGCAATGGTACTCTACATTTGTGGGTGAGTCTAACATACCAGACAACAATGGAGCATTGTGGTCTTCATGTGGTTAGTTTGGGTTTATTCCAGTAACATTCATTAGACCCACACACATGTATGATGACCCATTTCGCTTGGGAGAAATGAAGGAATGTAGGATGGTAAAACCAATACCATTTGCTGGAATTTCCTGTGACATAAGTGTGGGTAAATGTTGTTCTTTTGACCTGCACATGTACATCTGTAGGGCCTTCTGGGTAGAAAAATGTTCTGGGATGCAAACACAAAGTACACCACCATAGATTCCCTTGTATCTTTAGATTTGACAAATGCCCACTGATCGTAGCCCACATCCTCCTCATTGTTTAAATAAATTCCCATATTCTGCCACTCTGGGGGCCAGAAAGACTGTATGGGCCCTACTGTGAGACCAAACAACTGTGATTTTGTGTGTGTGGGTGTTGGGGGGGGGCTGATAGCAGCTGTAAGCCTGTAAGCTTTAGATTTTTCTCAATATGGGCTGTGTTGGAGTTAACCTTTATGAGGTTAATAAATGCCTAGGATTGATAGATAACCGGATGGCCAGCATTACAGGCATCCTTTATGTGACTAGGAGATGTCTAGGATTGATAGAGGACAATATTAAGCCTGGCATGGGTGCACCATATTGGATTCCTCCGGGGTGCCATCTATGCGTGCCTTAGTTTTAGATACTGTGAGTCTTACCAATGGAGTGCTTTGTACACAATGCAATGTGCCTTAAAAGCTAAGGGTTTTTCAGTAGGTATCAGTTTTAGGTTTGAAGCACCAAAGAGATGTACCATCTTGGGATTAGGTGAAGTTGTAATCCTGCTGCTGTGTTTTGGATCCTTTGTAGTTTCCGTATTGTGCAAGCACAAGTTTCAAGGCTCACGACATGATCAAGCCTTAAAGGGTGAGGACACCCTTTAGTTTTTGATGATATCCCATGCAAAGGATGAAGCCCTTTGGTGTACTCATTGTGTATAATTGGATTTTAGAGATTTCATTAACATGTATAGTCAAGGATATGTTTGTGTCCAAGGTCACTATAAGATTTCTCTCTTTACTCAATGTTGCTGGTGGGGCTATTATTTTTCATACCCACATTGAGATGGACCTTTGGCAGTTCCATTGTTTACAACTCAAGATCTTGTTCTTTTGCAGAATTGACCTTAAGATGGCTGGTCATCATTCAGCAATCGAAGAGCAAGCCTGATAGTCTAGATATGTTTATGTCCAAGGGTTTATTTCTGTTTCTGGGTTTTCTGTATCTCATCTTTGTAATTTCTGTTGGCAGTGGCGGCTCCTCCGCTAAGGCTGAGGAACGTCGGTCCACAAGACAAATAAAATGATAACAATGTTATTATCATTTTATTTTTCATTATTGACTATGTAAAGCTGGTGCGTGCGGGAAAGGTTGTGCTTCCTTCTAAAGAAGGGGAAGGAGTGTTGGCACTCTCCTAAGTGCACATGAGGATTTGGCTGGCTGTCTCAGGTTGGCCAAACCGTCATGTGCACTTGGCATGTTCTCCACCGGGAGGTGTTGTACAACCTGATGGAGAACATTCCCAGACTCCCATTCCCTGGCTGAGTACCGTACCTCGGTGCTCAAACCAATCACAACGCTGCACTGCAGCGCTATGATTGATCAGGGGATTCAGGAGCCCAGGTGCTTTCTGGTTCTTCAACCTGAAGAAGATGAGGACAGAGGAAAGGCACCGGAAACGTAAGTGTTTTTTATGGGGTTTTTTAACACCCCCTCCCCGCCTCAACACTACTGCCCGGTAGCACACGCTAATGACTATTGGTCAAACTTAATGAACTGATCTCCAAGAAAGGAGGAAGCCACAAATTAAACAGAAGTAGAGTGGTAAATTAACCTTGTGGTACTCAGCGGTGGGGTGCAGTCTATAAGAAAGGAAGAGGTCCATTTTGTAATATCTCCTCATATGCCTAGCAATTCTAGTCTCTGAAGCAGTGTTTAGTGTTATACAGTGTTGATGGTTCCAAATCTGTCCAAAAGTAGTAGTGCAGTCACGTTCTTTTAAGTTGTCAACTTGAGGTATTCGCAAGTATTTCTCTGTTGGGAGGGGTGGGGGTCGGGGAACTCAGATTGCTAGCATGTATATTATTCTCTTCAATGAAAGTATGGATCTGAGAAAAGACTGCCCTTTACAATAACTTTCCAAGAAAAGGTTTTTTCGGCTAAGATGGATAAAGATTTTTTTCTTGAAGAGTGAGCCAATGAATCAAGTATAGAGATCTAGTAAGAATCAGCCTGTGTTTAAAATGTGTTCACAATATTCAATGTCATGTGTCTGATGCATGCACTAAGAAAAATGCTGAAAAAGAATTTCTCTGCGAAAGGGTCTCTGGGGAACCACTTGGATTACTTTTCTTGATTAGACCAATAAATTCCTTGATTAATGGAAGGAGGTGAAAAGCTATTGATTATTCCATCCTTTAGTTAAGTTGAATATTTCATGTATTTGTTGTGTTGTGGCCATTTTGTTCTTGAGTTGATATTTTTATTTCTCTATTTTAAGGCTTAATTCCTTGGAAATAGTATCACCGAATGCTTGTTAGTGTGGTGTGATGGAATCAATGCATTTGGGTTACAGACTTTTATGAGGTTTTTATTTTTATAATTAAAATCAAAAGGCATTGTACCATGGCTAAGTGTGTCAAATTATATAGTTTATTTTCCATTTGCATTGCTTTTTGTGTGTCATGTTTTGAAGTAGTAGCAGCAGGATTTATTAAGATTGCCATGTATTTTCATCCACATTCTTTGTAGATTGGCCAGCTCCTTTTTCAATTTCTTTCTTTTCACTGATTCATGGTTTCATCTTCTTGGTTTTGTTTCCTGGGTCTATTTTAAGTATTCTATTTCAGTCCAACATGTTGATGATACAGTAAGAGAACTCCTTCACTTCTTTCAAGATAAAATTGAGCAAAGATTCAGAGCTTGACACTGTTTCTTCCATTGCCTGCATATTGTTCTGGGTCTTCTCTGTGGATGTGTTTGTCTTGGAAGGTAGATGTTGAGAGAGATGACTTGGTGATCGCCTCATATGATATGGGATCTTCCTGTTGCCTCAATGTGACGTGGTAAGGTGTGATAGTCACCTTATCAGGTCACATTGAGGCAATAGGAAGAATGTGATGCAATGTGTCCTGCTGAGTGTATTGTTCTTCCTATGATTTGGCAGCAATTTGGATCTTGTTTGAATGTGGTGAATTTTCCATATGTTAAGAGGGACAATCAATCTAATATTCATGTCTACAAGGATACAAAGGTTGTTTGTGGCTAGAGGTGTCCTCCATCACAGCATCAATCCCTGCATCTTTGAAGTTCTCCAAAACACTGGGATGGCCTGTTTATCAAAAGGAATGAACAGGAGAAGGTAGCAGTTGGTGAACATTTTATGAGCAGGAATTCACATCGAGTCATGCTTAGGTTTTCTAAATTTGTTGGCCTGTTTTCCTTTCTTTTAAACTAGAACAAGACCACCTTCTTGTTTACTGGGATAGCTGTCTCAAATAATTCCATCTTCTGAAGGGGTGGTCATATGAAGTTGGTTAGGCATAATGAAGATGAGTCCATCCTCAGTATGTGCATATTTCCTCTTTCCTCATATTTACAAGATCCTACAGCTTTATCAATGCAATGGCTGCAGCCAACACTGGAAAAAATTGGGAAACATATTTGAAAGCAAAAACAAATCTCAGGTCAGGCAGAGTAAACTATAACTACCTGCTGAATAAAATCATACCTTCTATGGCTCACATTTCTTTCCTCCATCACATAACTAGACATGGCATCCCAAGACACTAGTTCCTCTTTAGTTGCTCATGCATGACACCACAACATGTCTTCACATAGATTCAGAAGAACTACAACACCCTTCCAACCATGCACTCTCCCACAGTGTAATATGCTACCAAATTGATAACACACATCCCCACATTGGAATATGAAACACAGTATAAATATGATAATACAATATACAACACATGTGGGAGGGCCATTAAATAATGATCAGTCAATCAGTCAGGGTTGGCAAAGCGCAGCTACTCACCAGCAAGGGACTCAAGGCGCTAGAGGGGACAACGGGCGGCTCAGTTGAGTGCTTGGGCCATCCAAAGAGCCAGGTCTTGAGTTCCTTCCTGAACAGTAGCAGTGTAGGGACTTACCAGAGGTGGAGGGGGAGGTCATTCCAGGCCTTGGCTGCGAGGTCGGGGAAGGACCTTCCTCCAATTCTGGTCTTGTAGATGTGTGGTATTGTGGCCAGAGAGAGGCCAGCTGATCGGAGGTGTCTCTTGGGTGTGTGGAAGGAAAAGACAGTTGTTTAGGTATACTGGTCCAATATTGTGGAGGGCCTTGTATGCGTACGTGAGGAGCTTGAAGGTTATTCTTCCTTCGATGGGTAGCCAGTGGAGATTGCATAGGTGTTGGGTGTTCTGGACGGTCTGGAGTTTGCAAAATAGTTTCTTGTTGATTCCAGTGTAGAGTGTTGCCGTAGTCCAGTCTGCTACTGCTGAAGGCATGCATGACCGTTTTTCTGGATTCGGATCATCTCAGCTCTGACAACTCCTATATGATAAGTGCTTCAGCTGGGCTGAGGAGCTCTTATTATTTATGTATGAAATTAGTTTTTGACAATTAAAGCATTGCCTGATGGAGCAGCATTTACCCAATTCTGGGTATTGTAGGAGTTGCAAATACTATTTCTGCTGTAAAAGCAGGCTGAGCTTTCTGCTGTGTAGAAGGAGATCTTTCCAATGCAGGTGGAGGTTGGCTATACCAGTGAAGTCAATTAGGTGGATAAAAAGCCTCTAAGTGGTAGTGAATGAGCCATAGCAATGTGGTGCTCAGACAGCCTGGTGAGCACCATATGCTTCCAAGCACGAGGATCTGTTGTTGTTGGTGACACAATAAATTTCATTTGCATAGTGGTTCATGTTGTCAGTTCAAGGGCTAATTTATTTTCAATAATGCAACATGTAGCTGGATCTCCACTGTTAGAACACTCCTTTTATTGTTAAACCTATGTGATTTTTAGCATCACTGTTTTGTAAAACATCTCCAGATACGTTCACCTCCGGGCTGCATGTCTATACTGATTTTTGCTTTATATATAATTTAAGCACACTTACTTGCTCATGTGCTGCCTTTAAAGGACAAGAGAAGAACAGTGCGATGTCTACTAAGATATGTACTGGCGAACTCTAGCGAGCCTTGCACACACAGACACAGATGAATGGAAAGCTAGAAAAAGGTCAGATGGAATGAGCAAAAAATAGACAGAAATAAAGAATTAAATGCACATCAAATATAGAAATATGATGGAAAGATGCATTGAAAGAAACCTAAAAGGAAAGAAAAAGGATGAATTAGAGAAGTAAGCCAGTACTGGTAAACGTGTAGTTTTTGGCCAAATTCAATTAAAATCTTTCTGTAATATTAATACTTTAGCACCAATTTCTGCATATTTTCCCAAGGGACTATAATTTCCATGGCATTTCATAGGAAGAGTTGAGATCACTCAATTTCCTTTTGCATTTAATGCTATATATGAGTGTAATTTGGGGGTATTTTCTTCTTCTGGCGACTCCCTTGCTGGCAAGCTACCCCTTTTCACCCAGATAGTTAAAGCAATTTCCTTAAAAGGAAATAACCGAATCTTAATTTCTATAGCTTCTACATCTTCCCTTCGCTCCTCCGCAGCAAAAAAAAGGCTGTAATGTCATCTTGGTTCAAAGAAGTGACACATTTCCGCTATCGCCCCAGCTTAGGAGAACCAGCTCCCAGATTCTTCTACTTGAATGTCTTTCAGCTTAAAGCAGGAGAGAGCGTCTCTTTCAGTAAAATGAATGTATAAAGTTATTATTTTATCAAGTTCCTGGTGAAACGGTTAACACTCATTCTATGTGGGCAGTAGTAGCCTAGCTGTTGTACAGCTTTAGTGCTGCCAGCCACGCGCTGTCATCTATTACTTGAAGCCGCACTGACATATAATGGTCCAGCGACCAAGAGGGAGGCTGTTTATGGTATGATCCAGTGAGCAGAGGAGGGATTAACCAAAGATGTCCTTGTTCTACTTTGTTGGTGCGCAGCACTGTATCATTCTTTTAATGGAAAACTTTAACCAATAGATCCAAGTCAAAGTTGGAATCTTTATTTTGTGGTTTTAAGGCTTAAATGCATAACATTGTTTTAATTTTAGATTTAAAAAAAAAAAAAGTTACATGCCTGTTTTAAGTGGGGAGACGAAAACATTTCCCGGCCAGCTTCAAATTGGAAGCTGGCAGCCTGAATGGAAAAAAAGAGGGAATGTGTGGCTTGTTCTTTCCCCCTCAGGAACATAATTAAATTATGCAGTACAAAAAAGGGGCTGAATTCCACCTAAATGTAACAGCCTGTTCGATGACGAGAAACTGATGATTTTTGTTGAGCATTGTGGCTTAAGCAATTCGTTCTTGGTCCAATTTATACATACAATTGTGTGCATATAATAAACATACTACTTTACACGACTCTAGCTGAAACACATAATGTATAGATCAGAGGCTACAGCACGGAGTTGAGCATCTTAGAAAGGTTGCAAAATTCGATTTGCATAACTAGGAAATGAAAATAGCCAATATATTTTACATTATTCCCTTTTTTGCATTTGAAGTTATTTTACTTTTGAACATTGCTTTACTTACACTGAGATTACCATTTTCTTTGATTTGAGTTTTATATGGTTTTACTGAACACAGCACTCACCCCTGAAGATTTCTTTGGTTTATTCATCAAGCTGTATTATTTTAATAAAGTAAATCATCCTATTTTACAAAGAAAAATAATAAAAAAATCTTTTCAAGTCAAGTCAATAAGGCTTTATTTCGATAAAATTTATCATGAAAGCTTTACATTAAAAATCAACACAAGAGGACAAATGTGCAAAAAGTTTGTGTGCAAATACTTTAAAAAAATTTAGCTATTCACTTAAAAAAGGCTTTTCATAAATTATTTAAAAAAGAATTAAACAGTTGATTTAAGCCTTTTGGCTCTAATGGACCAGGCCCATGCTAAAAACTTGGCTAGAACACAAGCATACAAGGTGCGACTATCAGACATTAATATGCGTAAGGCCTCCACATGACGTCTAGTGCCCAGCTGGCGGCACAAGTGTTTGAGCCATTTCTTCCTAGGCAGAGCATACTCTCCGCACTCAAACATAAAGTGCGCCACAGTCTCAGGTCTGTTTATACATACTGGACAAAATTCACTAGTTTGCGCAGGTGATTTCCACCGTGATGAAAAGGCATGCAAGGGGAGAGTTCCAGCTCTAAATTTAAAATAAAGGGCCCTATCAAAAGGTTTTTCAATAATGTCCAAGTACAATTCCCGTTTCGGTAGGTTCTTAAATTTCAAAAAGTCCTCAGTGAGTCTACCCAGGGATTCATTAGAGTTCCTTTGTGATGTAACCCAGTTCCAGTAAAGAGTTTTGAGGGTTGCTTCAGGCCCAAATTAAATAACAAAGTTTTCATGTCTCTCAGCCATTTGATTTTGTGCCACCCTGGTAGAGACATGATTTCTGAGAGGCCCTCCGCATATTTACCAAGTTCCTGAACTCGCCACAGACGTGCCCATAACAAAAGTGGACGTAATTTTGCTAGGTCGTCAATGGTGCCTTGCGGGAGTGACATAATTGCCCTGCAGAATTTCCTCTCGGACTTGGGCAATTCGTTGGTGATAGAAGAACCCCATAGCTCCGCCCCGTAGAGGGCAGAGCTCACCCCTTTGGCTGTGTAGATTTCAAGGACAGCAGCTATGGGTCTAATTGTACAAGATCGTTGTTCTTTCAGCAGGGCTCCTGTTATTCTCTTGTGATTAAGCAACATCTTGTCAAGGCGTGGGCCCCAGTGCATTTTGTGAGACAAACGAATGCCCAAGTAGTCAAAAACTTCTACCCTCCCCAAAGGTTCTGCATTCAGGGTAGGCGGGTGTACTGTTTTCGATGGTGGGTTCAACACAAGGTATTTTGTCTTATCAGTGTTGATTACCAGGCCTCGCTTAGAACAGAAGGATTGGAAGTTGTTTAATAATCTTTGTAGTCCTATTGGAGTTTTAGATATTAAAAGCGTATCATCCGCAAAGAGGAGGGTCGGTATACGCTCTCCAGCCAGGGATGGGTTCGTCTGAAGGATGTTTCCGAAGATGCTCGACCACCCCATTGATGTAAAGGGAAAAAAGGGTGGGAGCTAGAACACATCCCTGGCGGACCCCTCTCTCAACCGGGATACAGCTGGTTTTTTCGCCTTCTGGTCCCCACCTTATCTGAGCAAAACTTTTTTCATGTAGCCTAACAAGTAATGAGAGAATATTGGGTGGCATCCCCATGTCATCAAGAACTCTCCATAGAGTTTCCCTCTGTACTAGGTCAAAGGCAGTCTTTAGATCGATAAACGCGAGGTAAAGACTGCCCTTGCCTATGACCACAACCTTCCAATACACCATCATCAACCTAAAGGCTTGCTCAATTGTGCCTGTTCCCACTCTAAATCCTGCCTGGTAGTCCGAAAGGATTTTGTTTTCGTCTATCCAGTCTAAGATTCTAATCAATAGTACCTTACCAACTACTTTTTGGCTAATGTCCAGTAGACTGATAGGTCTATAGTTAGACGGATCTTCCCTGGCACCTTTTTTATAGATGGGAACAACCTCCGCCCCCCTCCAAGATGAAGGAATCAGAGCTCCCCTGCAGATGGCGGTAAGTAAGCAGTGGATAAGTTTGCCCCACCTCGGGATATCTGATCTCAAAAGATCCCCAGGAATGCCATCCGGACCAGCAGCTTTTTGGGGAATGATGGTGCTTATGGCATACTCCACTTCCTTTAGTGTGAAGTCGAGTCTTTCGAATTGGGGCTCCCCTTCCAATTGGCATCTAATTAGGGCCCTTTCCTTCCATTCAGCAGCATAAGGGGCAAAAGTGTCACTGGGGTCAACTTGACGAGTATATAGTTTTGAGAAGTGGCTAACCCATGCCTGACTTGGGATGCTACATGTTATAAGATCATTGTCTGGTCTATTTCTGGCTCTGATTGTGTCCCAGAAACATTTTGGGTCTTTTTTAGAGCTGGCCTCTTTAAGTACACGCCAGTACTCTTCTTCCCATTCTCTTTTTGCAAGTGTCCTTATTCTCTTATGATCTTTTCTAGCCAACTGGATCAGGGGTTGGGATTTACTTTTAACGGCCTCTATTAAGAGAGACTTTGCCCGTCTACATGATGACGTGTACCAGTCATGCTTTCCCCTGGGTTTGTGATTGGGCAGGTTGCTCCCTGCGGAGCCTTTTACCAAGAATACTTCCCCTATGGATTTTACGACCGCCTCAAAAATGGGTGTAGCTTTTTCAGCTGACAGATCCAAGTTGGTAGTATCTAATTCTATTTGTGAGGCCTTTAGTAAATCGTTTATGGTGGAGAGTTTAAACACATCAGCAGAGATTTTGCGCCACTTTAGGCGCCTACCGCAGGAGGAAACCGTTGTACTATGTGCACATTTGGGTGGGGCCACAATTATTTTACTTGACCAGGGATTAGATAAAGATAGGGATAGCGAGTTGTGGTCGCTTTCGACAGTAGGTATAACTATCATGTCTTGCAACAGTCCCCAAAGTTTTAGATCCAACAGGATATAGTCAATCCTTGAGGTTTGATTAACTCGGTTGAATGTGGGAGCACCCAGGCGATCTGACAAAGTGCGGCCATTGGTAGCTCTTAGGCCGAACTCTAAAGACATCGCGTTTAACTGGATAGCATTTCGGGACCATCTTTTTATCGGGGGGATGGTTAGTGGTGGAATACCCCATTTACTGTCATCCTCATCTAGGTCTGGAATATCAACCATAGGGAGAGGCTCAAAGGTACAGTTAAAATCGCCCGCTACTATGGTATGGTCACCTTCAGCATGGTCTCTAAGTTGTGCCTCAAGGTTAGTTATTACCAATGATGCGGACCCATTTTTGGTGCCTCTAGCATAGACATTATACAGGACAAGGGTTAAGCCCCTACTGGGGTTTCTCAGTATGATTCCAAGTATATCTGGGCTATTAACCTGCTTAGAAGATATGCAGCAGTTAAGAGAAATGCTTACCCAGATAAGGAGACCCCCCGAGGGTCGTCCCCTCCCCCGTATTGCTTTCTCAGCGGGTATGAAATGAGTTACAAAACCTACCCTATGGAGCGGTTCGATGCTCCAAGTCTCCTGAAACAGGCAAATTTTGTGCGCATCGACCAAGTCATTCCATTCTGGCAGACCCAGTTTCCTATGGATCCCTGCAAGGTTCCGGCTAAGGATTTTTATAGGGTCCTTATCAAAGTTGCGATTATTTTTGGTATTAGTATTAAAATGTGGTCCCAGTCCATTACTTTTGTGAATATAGGAAATTGGCTGGATGTTACTTGGAGCTGTGATGGTTATAGGATTAGAGCACTTGGATTGCGAACTAACTATCGTGGATGTCACCTCCCCCCTTTTCGGGTCCAAGGATAGGGTGCTGGTTACTTCAGGAGTGAGTCAATCTACATCTTCAAGGGCACAAAACCTATTCCAGTGTGCGAACTGGGATAAAAAGGGGTCGGCTACAGGGGGGCCCTGCCAAGGTAGTTGCCATTGGTGGAAACTATGGTGTGGAGCTTGTAAACATGCTCTATTAATTGGTAAACCTAACCTCGGGATATGTTGTCTAGAAGCCAATGGATAGAAGTAGGAGAGGGGGAGTGGGTGGATTTCGGTGCTAACTCCACTGTTGTGTGTGTTGCAGATATAATTCACTACTGCTGGGTTCTTAAAATTAATAGTTATAACATCCCCTGCTATTGTTTTGGTGTTCCTACCTATCCACTCTCCTCTTCTGACTGCTAGTATTTCTCCAGTCATATGTGGGGGTAACGGTCTATTTATCTGTAACCATTGAGCGCATTTATTTCTTAGCTCGACAAAGGATTCCATTCTTCCTTCCTTCAGCGGTGGTACACCCGTCAATACCACCACAAAGGGTGATGCTTCTGGTGGTAGATTGAGTGTCCTGAAGAGAGTTGGTTTAGACTTTGCCTCTTTGTTTCTGGTAGGTGTGGAGGCATTTGTTGTGTGCTTCCTGGTGCTTTGTTCGTCCTTGCCTCCTTGTTTAGGAGATTTGCTTGTGCCAGAAGCCTGCTGGGGCTGCGGGGTAGAAGCAGTTATAGAATTTGAAACAGCATTCGAAGCTTTCTTCCCAGTGTGGGTCGGGTGTTGCATGGCTGGCGCTGAGTTTGCTGGGGCTGGTTTAGGTTTAGAAGGAGCATCCTTTGCAGGTTTGCTGGATGGACCCCCCGATGTCCCCACTTTGGTGCCCTCTTGAGATGTTGTGCCCGCATTTCCACTTTGCTTATTTGACCCAAACTCTTTAGTATTGACTAATGATGTCAGTCTGTCAATTTTTGACATGAGAGGCTTGATGTGTGCTATAATCGTATCTTCAAGATCGGCTTTCAGGTCAGCTACCATGTTTGCCACCCAACAAGGTATGCCTGGTGAGGAGTTGGAGGTTGGAGTCACTAAATTATGATTGCGTACATTAGCTTTAGGTTTTTTCTTGCTCTTGTGGACGCTACTTGAGGTGCCTACGCTCTCTTTTCCTGCAGTTGGATTATTTGACATTTCAATATCCCTTGTGGGGCTAAAGTCAGGGAGAGTGTTTTGAGAAGGCCCTGAGAGCTCGGTAGAAGGCTGGCCGCACGGGAGCTCAGCAAAGGAGGCAGTGATTCCAAGGCTTAAGTCCAGATCATCAGTAGCATCTAGAGGTATAGCCAAGGTGTCGACTGCTACCTCCTGAGAATCGTGCACGAGTATTGTTGGAGGTAGAGATAGCCTCCTTTCTGTGCTGGCTATAGCAGAAGATACTGCCCCTATAGTCTGTTGTAACATAATGTCAATTGCAGTAAGGGTAGGGACCGGTTGAGGGTTGGACTCCTTTTGTTTGGTTTTCGATCGGAGAACAGGCATTCTTCCAGATTTCAAACCCCTCCTCATACTGTATCAATTCACCAAGGAAGAGAATATGCAGGTAAATGGCAAAGTCAGTATTGGGGTAGATGCAAAGATGGACACTCGGTAAGGTATAAGGATAGAGTGCACAGTGCGGGCAGTAGCTAATTACCTGGCCGATGTAAGAGAGGTGGCCCGGCCCGGCCTCTTCTGGCCTCTGAGGGCCACAGAGGGCCCGCCCTTTGCCCGGGCTTAGCTCCGGGCGTCCCGCTCGCGTCATGCGGAGCGGTCTCTGCTCCTTCTTAAATAGCCCGAAAGGAGGGCGGGGGTGGGGCTAGCAGGGGGCGCTGGCCGAATGTTGGTAGGCCACGCAGGGACTCCTGGAAGAGCAGTCCCTGCCGCGCTTCACCCCTGTCGATGGCTCACCGCCTCACTGCCCCCAAAGTCCGCCAGGCGCACTCTCCCAACGAGAGAGACACGCAGCGTCCATGACAGGGAGGACAGGCTCAGGGTTCCAGCAACGAAGGATTCCGCAATTAAGTTTAGGTAGGCACTCCTGTGCAAAGGTAGCGTGTTCCCGCTTTGTCCCCGGGTAGAAGTCTCTTTATCCACTTGCTCTGCCGGGCGGGGGGCAGGGCTAGCAGGGGGCGCTGGCCGGATGTTGGTAGGCCACGCAGGGACTCCTGGAAGAGCGAGTTCCTGCCGCGCTTCACCCCTGTCGATGACTCACCGCCTCACTGCCCCCAAAGTCCGCCAGGTGCACTCTCCCAACGAGAGAGACACGCAGCGGCACCCGCGCAGCGGGTGCGGCAAGGAGCAGCGTCCGTGACAGGTAGGACAGGCTCAGGGTTCCAGCAACGAAGGATTCCGCAATTAAGTTTAGGTAGGCACTCCTGTGCAAAGGTAGCGTGTTCCCAATTCGATTTTGTGCTTTTAAGTAGCGACGCGTGTCGGTGAAATTAGCTGATCCGACCACCTTCTTCAGGCACAATAATTCGATATTTCCCAACACTTCATCAGGACTGAACAGCCTCCTGGCACCCTCCGGTCACTGGTAGTTGTCTAGTGACGAGTGAATTCTACATAATGCAAGCTCTAGAAATATGGGCACGCGAAATAATGAGAAGAAGGAATACTAGTGAGAAGTAGGAATGCGATTATTCAGAAAAGGAGTTTAACATCCAAATTGCATTAAGGGGACTTTAGCCCACCTTTAATTATTCTCACTTATTGAAATGAAAGAAAAAGGGTCATAGGAAAAGTCACAAAATTATTCAATTCTTTTAAAATTTTGATTTGGATTCTAACTGCCATATTCATCAAGCGAAATGCGCTCGCAAAAGGGTCAGATACTGAGAATCTGGCCCTTTGCGAGTGCAATTTTTGCATTTGGGATTCATCATCCCAAATTCAAAAATCGCTAATAAAGAATTCGCAAATTTGCGAGATTAGCATTTAAGGAATCTCTATTAGAGATTCCTTAAATGCTATTCATGAAACATTTAAAAATTCTGAATTCGCAATTTAGGAGCGCTATTTACCACGAAGTCAAACCTCGTCGTAAATAGCGAAAACTTAAAAAAATGCATTTAAAGGCTTTTTTCTAAGTTGCATGTTACACACACACATGTCCTTTGGACATGTGTGTGCACAACATCAGTGTAAATTCACATTTCAGGGGTGCTTCAGGGTGTCTTTTGGACACCCCTGGCACCCTTGAAATCGCATCCTTATTTGCGATTAGCAAATTGCTAATCGCAAATAAGGATTGACTCCCCATTCATTCCAATGGGCCTTTAGGCCCATAGGAATGAATGGGGAGTTATTCCTTATTTGCGATTAGCAATTTGCTAATCGCAAATAAGGAGGCTGTAGGAATCACAATTTATTTTGCGATTTCTACATGAATCCCGATTTGCAAGTCCTTAATAGCGATTCCTTAATAATGGCTATTAAGGACTTGCAAATCGGGACTTTGATGAATCTAGCTGATGGTTCTTTAAATTTACACCATAGCGATCACCTGTTCCAACCATTCTTCAGGTCGTAATGAAACAGAAACGCCCCCACTACCAATACTGGCTAGGAAAATATATGGATACTATAGGCACCTGTTTATCCCTGTTATAATATCGTTTCATTTAACTCGTGAATTTTTTAGGGCAAGTAGATATGGAACAGTAATCAGCTCAGTTCTTCACAAAAACATATTACGTTTTAATGACCACATATTTATTAAGGAACCCTGTGTGGTATAATAATGGACCTACCTGTCCATATAAATTCTTGATTGAAACTTTAAAACATTAGAACATTAGAATGTTGAGTGCTTCATCAAAGACAATTGAGTGCCCAGGCCTTTAATGGCCGGTAGAAGCCAAGAGCATCAACATTTCAATGGTTGTTCACAGTTGTTGCTGTGAACATAGGCCTCACGGAGCCCAAGGTCGTTGAGCCCGAGAGGATTTCCAACAACCTGGGGTTCCATGTCTCTTTTGTTTAACAAATAAGAACATACTGATCTCTAGGGGTGGAATGTTCTAATAGCCTTGGAGACCTCTGCAATGAGCTCCACTGGCCATTAAAGGTTTGTTAGCTTGTTAAGGGTTCTCTCCTTCAGCTCGGGCCTTTAATGTTGGAGGGGGCCTTTAATGGCCGGTATAGCCCGCTATGGCAGCGCTAATGCTATATTATAACATTGACATGTGGGTGTCTTTGATTTCTGTGTATATTTGTATCATATTGTGCTTTAATAACTGACTTTGTGTCTGTTTTTTCAGTTAGGTAATCAAAAGGTGGAATGGACACTTGTTACTGCTAAACCTTTAGGTTAGCTTGGAACATCCTCATAAACGCAATGTTGTTCGAATGCAGTATATTACTGTACTCCGCCCCACATTAGCGTTAGACTTAGCATTAGACTTTGTGTCTGTTTTTTCAGTTAGGTAATCAAAAGGTGGAATGGACACTTGTTACTGCTAAACCTTTAGGTTAGCTGGGAACATCCTCATAAACGCAATGTTGTTCGAATGCGGTATATTACTGTACTCCGCCCCACATTAGCGTTATGGCATTTATCATTGGATGTCCAATTAACGTGCTGTATGCCAGCCTCATCCAGAGGCAACCTTAGATTCTGGCAGCAGTGTCCAGAGAAAAAAAGGTGATAAAAAATGATTAAAAAACAAAACTTAACCTGAGAAGAACTTTAATGGAAAAGGTTAAGAGTGTCCTTAAAAATGGTGGGTATAGGTATGAGAACAAGTTATTGGATCTCACTATACTACTTTGTAAATAGCGTTGACATGTTTCAGCTCCCTAGCGCCCAGCCGGGTCTGTGGAGCTTTCGTCAGGACAAACAAACATAGATGTACTTACACTACTTGTGTAGTAATGAGCAGTGTTATAATGCGAACACTGGGATAATTCCCCTCAAATCTGTAGAGAGAGAGAAAACGAGGAGACAAGCAAGTATTTTCAGAAAAGCTTGTACACATGCATAACAGCACATCTTTCTGGGATATACAAAAAACTTCTTTTTGTAAAATTTTAGCTTGCATTGTAGCTAGTGATTCAGAGAAAAGGTTTCATACGGAGGGGGTCTTGAAAGTGCCTGTGTCTACAGAAACTTAACAAAGATTTTATGTGATCAAGTAAGTCTGAAATGGGTGACACGGGGTCAGTTAAGTTTTGGGCAAGGGTCGTGCTCTTTTAGTATCACAAGTATTACTAGTCAAAAGAACCACTAGTAGGGTATGCACTATAGTTATCAGAGGTAGCATCCAAATGCGTTATTTCATAAGGTAGCGATAGTCTCATTTAGTTGGATTGCAAATAGCTAGGGCGAGAACAGAGCTTAATTGGATTACACATTTAAGCGGGGAGGGAAGGAGGCATAAAAATACAATGTTGTTCTTCTTACCTTCAAGAAGGGTACGAGGTTCCTCAACGGGGATGGATATTCTCTTTCTAGAATAGAGCTGAAAGGGAGGGGGCAACTTTAAAAGTTTAGTTGCTCCGTGTAAAGCCTCGTACTGAAAAGCGTTACCGGTTGAACAGAGGGAACGCCAAACTTACCCGCTTGTGTCGGTAAGACGCTGCTTGTGTTGACTCTGCCCCCGGATACCCAGAAGGACGTATTCCTATTCGTTTAAATCCCTCACAATGATAGCGGTAGAAATAGGACTATGGCGGAATTGTATTTACTCTCACTGGGCTTTATTGGTATCTAGCGTGTGGGGAGACAGATACAATATCATTATATTCAGCCGCACTAAGTGCTGCATAACCATGTATTAATGGACTAAGTTGATGTTAGTTTTGTACGGTGGTGGACACACATTTAGACTAGTTGTTTGATTTGAAAAATTATTGGTCAGGCATAAATAGTCTATGATGTTGCATTCTTATTGTAAGACATTCATGCAGGGTTTTTTTTTGTGTTTGATGGTAGCTAGTAATACTCCGATGAATATTTGAAAACTGGAATGGTTTTTTCCGGTGAATTGGTGCCAGGGTATGCTATCATTTAAGCCCGTTAGATGTGTGTTAAGACGGTTCACCCATCTCTGTTCTTTTTCGAACAGTCTTTTTTCCGCATTGTTTGTTTTATCTGTCAGCATCTCAAGAATTGTCCAGCGGAGTTCTTCACAGTCATGGTTTGCTTCAATGAAGTGGGAACACAATTTTGTGGCGTTCTTCTTTAATCTGATGTTACTTTTGTGTTCTCCAATTCGCGTTTTCTCCTTGCGACATGTCATTCCTATATATCGCTTAGCACATGGACACCAAATCATATATATTACATGGGTGGAATTGCAATTTGTGTGGTATTTTTGGGTCCATGTGAAAGTGTCAGTGAGTTTTAAGGTCTTGGTGGTAGTGGTCAGTTTACACACTAGGCATGTGCCGCACGGGTAGTGACCGGTTGCTGGCATTAGGTTTGTGTCTCTCACCAGTGTAGATTGTTTACCTACACGTGGACGTGTGTGGATTAAGACATCTTTCAGGTTTTTTGTTCGCCTATTGGCGAACCTGGGTTTGGGCCAGTTGAACTTCCCTGTGGTGATTATCTGCCAGTTCTTCCTTATTAGTTTTTGAACCTCATAAGTTGCGGGGCAATATGTTGTTACACAAGTCACAAGATCAGGAGTGGGTTCTTTTGGATGTTGTTGTAGAAGACACTCCCTTGGTTGATGTTTTGCACGTTTCTTACATTTCGCAATAGTAGATTGCGTGTAGTCTCTTGCTTCAAGTTTCTTACTTAGTATTTGAGCTTGGTGGTTGTAATCGCTCATTTTGCTGCAGTTTCTTTTTAGCCTTAAGAACTCACTGTAAGGGAGATTGTCTCTTAAAGGCTTCGGATGGTAGCTTTTATATGAGAGTAAACTGTTCTTCGCAGTAGGTTTTGTGTAGGTTTTTGTTTCAATTTTCTCCTTTTCAATGAAGATGGTCAGATCTAAGAAGTCTAGTTTTTTTCTTGTCTGAAGTGAAAGTGAACTTGAGCCACCTGTCACGACCATTAAGCCATTCCATGAACAATCGTAGATCTTTCTCTGTATTCCAGATTACTATAATGTCGTTGATGTATCGTTTCCAGTATAAAATACTGGAAACGAAAGGATTATTCTCATTGAATACAAAGATGTTCTCAAAATTGCTGACATACAATGTTTTTTAATCATTTTTTATCTCCTTTTTTTCTCTGGACACTGCTGCCAGAATCTAAGGTTGCCTCTGGATGAGGCTGGCATACTGCACGTTAATTGGACATCCAATGATAAATGCCATAACGCTAATGTGGGGCGGAGTACAGTAATATACCGCATTCGAACAACATTGCGTTTATGAGGATGTTCCAAGCTAACCTAAAGGTTTAGCAGTAACAAGTGTCCATTCCACCTTTTGATTACCTATATGTTATAAATGGGGAAATGAATGGACAATAATCAATTCCTCCTCCCCCCAGTTGATAAACCTAGTACTGTTTTTTCAGTTATGCAGTGATAGCCGCTTGAAAAGTAAACTCTTAGTCCCGACGAATCTGAAAACGTTTAAAGAGGGTTAACGTCTAGCTTATCTGACTTTTGCATTTGAGGAAAAAACTAAGGTCATGATTTAGATCCATAATGAACGTGCTTCGAATCTCTTTTGGAAGTGCTAACACTAGAAGAAGCTTTACCAATTGAATAAAGTGCACGATATGGACTTGGTGGTCGAGGGGATTCCAACGTTGTTTAACACATCTATCAGAAATCTGACCTCCCGTTCGGCTCTAAGGCCACTATCATGATCTGGGAGGTCTGAACTTTGCGCTTGTTGCTATATTGGTGTGACGTTCAGATAAAGAGAACTTGCAACACTGTTCAGAGAAGTTATTTCAGAGGATGACTCATTTAAGAGACAATTTGTAAAACATTTAAGAGCATGATTTTCGTAATTGTTTTTAACGGACAACAGTTTTTAAGTGTTGTCATTTACAGGTTTTACTGTTACCCTATGCAATGATCCCCGATTTTACCATCTCCAAAAGGATATAAGGCTTAGATAACCTTTCCAGGATTCCCATTAAAACACCTGCAGGTCACAACTGAGGTCAGAGGTGAGCATCTGTGTCACACGTGGGCAATCTTGTCACCTTGAAAGAAGCACCCGTTTATTAGTGGGTTTGAAATTCTTAAAACATATCTTGCAAAACTGCACAAATACCTGAGCTTAAGATTGACAGGCTCAGCTACTTCGTGATATCATGACAGCCAGAGGCTCACCACAACAATTGGCAATTAGCCTACTTTACACTGATGAACGTTTTTATGCGATTTGAAGGTTCCCCATATTTCTGTCCTCATCACACTTTGGGTCTACACTTAACACAAAAAAATACGATTTAATAAAAGAAATTCAACATGTTGCTTATTTGTAGCCAAAGACATTTAAACAATATTCTTCATTATTCATTTGGTATATGAATTTATGGGTCACCGCTAGTGGTGGGCATAGCTTGCGTAATTCAGTGTAGCATAATCAAGTCGAAGTACTTGAGAAATCCTCGAGATTCTGCTTAATTACAAAGCAAATTGGTAACTCTTTTTTTAGCACTATTTTTAGCGCAAAAAATCCCCCTCACCTACAAAATGGGTGCAAAATGCATTTTGCACTCAGAAATAGCTCTAAATGCAGCAGAGCACAAATAGCAGGCGTGAGCAGCCACTCGCCATCTCTAAATGTACTCTTGGAGTAGGATTTTCAGGCAACCTGATCCCAGCATTTACACTATTGCTTAGCGCAAAAAACACCCTCGTTTCCAAAATAGATGCGAGGATGCATTTTACACTAGCAAATAGTGCTAAATTCAGTATAAAATAAATAGCAAGTGTGAAAGACTGTGCACGCGTGCGAAATGTACTCATGACCAGGCACATATATTTCTTTTCCCTTTTCCCTTTTCTCAAACTTATACAGTTTTTGCATTTCTGGGACCACATTTTGTTGCATACAGGCATCCAGATGTTGAATTTCCTTTTTGTCTCATTGTGGGTGTTCGGCAACAGGCTCAGTAATGGATTGACACAATCACACTCACTTTTGGATGACTGTTAAAATATGTTGGGCATCCTGGATAGCCTTGGATGGCATCATCTGTGCAGGATGGACATATTCTCAGATTTGCTTGGGTTCTCACATTTACATGGATAACCAGGCATAATATTCCCGGATGTGTGTTAATTGCACCAAACGCACATGACTTCTAGAATCTGAATATTTCTTAGTCATATATTACTGATTTAGTGACATGTCACTTTTCATCAGGGTGTTGGCTAGATTGTAGGCACTCAAGATCTCTTCTGTTTTATGCCTACACACACAATATTAATTAATCGCATGAGATCAGGAAATGTGTACAATCCCACTAATCTTTGAGTCAGATGGATTGGATGATATAATAAAGATATGTAAGGTCCATCAAAACACCCACTTTACAGAACATGCTAGAAAGTCCTTGAAATCTCTGGGCCCCTTGGTCAAACTTCAGGCACTAGAGTCCCAGCTCATTGGGAGAAAGTATGGGAAGTACATAAGATATTTTAGACTAGTAACAGATTGGATACCACAAAAAGGGAGAATATATTATGTACATTGTTCTGAAGCAGGAACCATTAATATGGAACACTGCGATAGATGAAGCAGCTGTAATAAGAGCTGTTAAGAAAGGTTTTGTTGATCTGGAGCCACAGCTAGGCAACCTACCTTGAAAAAGGCTGTTTAAAATGTACCAGGTCAACATTACATCTTATTGAGCACTCGCAGAACAAAGATAGTACTCGTCATAAAAGTGATCAACAGAAGCATGTGAGTAAGCAAATTGTATGGAAATTTGATCTACGCACTAAGATGTAACATATCAGAGGATAATAACCCTTGATAGGGAAGTAGTTTCGGGGGCTGGGGGTTGGGAAGGGGGTGGTAGTGGATTGTTTGGTTTCTAACATCCAGTGCCAGACTGAGAAAGCAAACCAGCCCTGGCAAATAAGTTGGACTAGCCAAGGGTCGTATGCTGAAACACTGCTGCTGCTTTTGTTACAGGAGGCCGATATTGCAGCACTGCTGCTAAACCAGCCCCCAGTAACAGAAACGTCCCCACCCGTCAAAACCGGCCCCCACCCTTCTGGCCCAGTGAGAAAAAACGACCGGTGCCTGGGGGCCATTCACGAACTGCATTTTGTATTATATCGCCTAGCACTACAAATATAGGACAAAATGCTATTCACAAACTGCACTTCTAAAGTACTGCTGTATTTTTTTTCCTTCAGTAGAACCTTAGAAGGCGTACCTAATGAAATAGAGTATTGACCTTGTGCCACATGGAACCAGTCCATCCCAAATCTTGGTCATCTCACCCCTCCACCCTACGGCTCACTGCTTTTTTAGTTGAGAAACTTGAATGTTACACCGCCCGAATCTCATTGGGTAAGCTAAGCCCTTGTTTGTATGAAACACAAATCTGCTTCACTTCTTCTCCGGTAGTGACCTAAGCTTCTGTTTTATCAGAGTGGTGGCTTATGTCTGGACTTGTGGAGCATGCAAGAGCAAGTTGGCATCTGGTTTCTAATCTGTACTGACTCCAGACTTATGATATTGACTTAGATGACCTTCTCTGTTCAGTCTACTATTTAAGCAGCCAAGGCAGTGGTGTGACGAGTGACCTCCATACTTCACATATTTAGACGTGGTTCTTTTATTGAGTCCCATCTACTGTCTTCACCCATTTGTCACTTCCAATTGTGAAGCACAATAACTCAGGCATATTTCTTGGAAAGGCTCCCCTACAGAGATCAGCATGTTTCATCCTTCGAGTCTTGCACTTCCAACATGTTTTCTGACCTCTCCCAGAATTCTGACTAAGGTAGATTACATTTCTGAGAAGCGGCATTCATGGTAAATAAATGTGAATACCTTCTTTTTTTTTTAAAGTCTCCTCGTTTATCACAGGGGCACACACAGTTTGCGTAGAGACCAACCAAATACATAGTTGTCTTGTTTTCACAGACTACCTACTTTAGGCCAGACCCTGAAAGGCTCTTGCAGCCCACCCACTCCTGCTGTCTTGGATGATGCCAGTAGGCCTATCTGTTGCACATGCTTCCCAATAGCTCGATTTTATTAAACTACTTAATCAAATTCTAAATATTTGGAGTCGTGCTGTTACATCTTGTGGCTTTTTTTCCAAATCTCCTCCTCCTCTGTCATAGGTCAGACGACTCTGTTTAAAAATCTCTTCCTTAGATCACAGCGAATGAAAGAATTCTGCTGACATCCGACTGCCTGACTGTTTCCAGATCTTGTCATGCTTGAAGTGGCAGCGGCTTTTTTTCTGGTGAATTATTTTTACTAATGTTTCCTTGTTAAAATATCTGGTTTCCAGGAACTGGGAGAAGTTGTTTGCTATTTCCGCCCTTCTTTCCAAAGGTCCTCCTGCCTGGGTCAGAGGTCCCTGTTCTGAAATCTGTACTCTAGATCACAGCCTATAAAATACACCCAGCTTGCATATCTTGGATGCCTTTTGTACTTTGGTGCAATACATCATGTCTACAAATTAAAAAAAAAAAGACCACTTTTTATTGTTTTGTCCAAAGAAAATCATAAATACGATGCAGGCTCACATTCTCTGTTAGCATCTCGGCTCTTTTGGACACTGTACATGTTTCAAAGAAATAGTAATTGGTATACAGAAATGCAACGTACAATATACACGATTGTCATTTTTTCCGACAGTTTTTCCCACTAAACTGTAAGCTAAGATTATGGAATTAAGTGATTTTGGTAATAGTTTACCATATAATATATAGTGATTCACAAAAGCTGATATGACAATTCGTGCTATTTACCCCCACTTCTGGAATTACCTGGACCATCAGTAATGATTATTACGGGGATGGAAAATAACTGAGATTTTTCTGGGCAACTTGTACTGAGAACCTTAGTTACCTTTTCCTGTATTCAGTCTTCTGTTTGCAGTGAAAAGCTACAATGCTGAGCCTTATTCTCACTTAGTGCTGGCATTATATCTGGGATGAGAGGAGACTGGTCTTTATGAATAGATTGAGCTGCCCCTCCAAATAAAAATGAACTTTAAAACGGATAAGACCAAAGCTTGAGATATGATTTAAGAACCAGTAATTCATACACAAGGACTCCATCACCTGCACCACCTCCACCGATGAGGACACAACCTTCATGGAACACATGCTCTTCCGTCTTCGGACCGGCAACCACACTTCCATCAAAGACACACTAGCTTACTGACCACCCAGACCATGCACCACTTTTTGCATTTTCCTCACAGACTTCATCACACTCGTCGCCATCAGCACAAACTAATTCATCTTACACAGTGACCTTACCTCCATCTCGAAGATCGAAAAGATCCCAACTCCACTGCACTACTCGAGACCCTTGAGATCCTAGGACTTACGCAGAGCATCCAGGGCGCCACTCACAATGCAGGTCACACCCTCAACCCCATCTTCACAGCCTGAGACAAGGTCAAGTCCAGCCACCTCACTACACTCAATGGGCAGAAAATTCCATTATCCACTTCGTCATCGACACCCCCAACTTCCCTCTGTCAAGTTTATCTACAACCTCAGACATAGCTAACAAGATGAAGGACGCAGACTGTCATATCGTCATTGCCTGACCCCTGTCTGCGACAGGACAGGTGTTATACTACAACAACAGGCAAGACAGGAAGGGGCGTGGGGATGAAAGGGGATAGCAGGAAGGAAGTTAGTGGCGAGTAGACACGTAAAGAATAAAGACGTGTTGTACCCTGCTCCAGGCTCCTGTGGTAATTGGGGAAGGCGTGACACTGGCGACGAGGGTGGGATAAGTACTGAAGCCCACATTGCCTAAGACCCCTGCCGTCTGTGAACGGCAATAGAACAGAGAGCCTGCAGCCTGTGTCGGCGCAGCGTGTGAAGACCGCGAAAACGGAATGCTCCACACGCCACGCCTGAATGCTGCCCCAGAAGACAACGACCGGTGACTGCAAAAAGCTGCCTGCACTGTTGGAGGGCCACCCGGAGCGTCCCTAATTCGGGAGAAACGGCCGGAAATAAAGAAAAACGGCGCGAAAGCGGCACAGAAGCCAGAGCGCCTGGGGACAGACTGCCACGATCGGCGGCGCAAGGGTGAGTCCCAAAGGCCTGGAGGCTTGATTCAAAGACTTGGCAAGCGAGTTTGGCGATTACAAAGACTAAACAAGAGACATTTAAAATTGCAAGTACAGACTTACATGAAGTCACGTGTCCCGAGCGGCGGCCATTTTAGAGTCAGGCGTCACTGAAATAACATACATAAACTGCTCAGTGGACGCTGAAGAAACCAAAATCACGGATTTAAACAGCAGCAGCCAGCCGAGTGAACCATCAAGCAGAAATGTCGGTTACCAGCTCGACAGGTGCCTCAGGAGGAGGACCGGCAGCTCCAGGCAACCCACCACTGCTGGCACCGGCTCCTCAGGCACTCATGGGAGTACCATACCTGCAGCCATTTTCTTGTTGCACCCAATTAGAATGTGTTAGTATTGGATTTATTTGGGCGCGATACGCTGCCCTTCGGTGCTTCGAAATAGATATATCCTTGGATTTATCAAGATTCTTGGAAAAACCCATACCATGGGTTTGGATGTTATTTAATCTGGGTTCTCGATTATTCTTTTGGAAAGGAAACAAATACATTCCCTTAAATTGGATTTTTTCTCACTCCAACATAGAGTGAATGATAGAAGCAGACTTAATACGTAATCTGTGACTGACGGGATTCAATAACATAAATATTGGGAATATCCTCTCCTTCCATTCTAATTGGGTGCAACAAGAAAATCTGTGGACTTTAGTCACTAGAAGAAATATAACTACCAGCCTTGAAAAAGCCCTATGGGCGAAACGCGCGTCGGCTGTTCTCTTCCTGTGATATATGAAAATAAACAGACTTCGACTCAAGGAGACCTGTTTGGACCATTCTATCATTACCTCCTGAGACTATAATTTTTCTTGGACTGAATTACATAGGGCACTGAGATTACTAAGACTGTGTTAAGTAATACTCATACTACTGATATTAGAAATAATGAGAAGGGTGTGCGGAGGTATTCTATTTTTACATGACTGGTTCTACCGGCCCTCAAGATCTATGATGCTAAAATCTCCACCGCCATTCTTTATGGCGCTGATCTTTGGGGCTATATGGACCTGCTCAACTTATTTAAAACACAATGTAAGTTTTTTCATAACTTAGTAGGCCTTCCACAGTCAACCCCTTTGATTCCCCTCTGCCTGGATCTAGGGTCCCCTCCGATCAACGAGATGGCTAGATTTAGGCTGGTGGCCCTGTGGAGACGCATATGGACGTCTCCAGATCTATCTCTTTTTGCAAAAGAATTGGCTGAAGTCAGGTCTTTCACTGGATCTGGGAAAATCCCATGGTTTTTTGCTGTAAAAACCATCCTCACTGATATGGGCTTAGAACATCTTTGGTCATCCCCCCAATCCAATGTTTTCCCCTCCAAACATGAGTTTAAATCCCTGTACTGGGCCTCGATCCGTTTAAAAAGAGTTTTACTCTCTAACAATAATAGTCTTACGGGCCGGTTTTTAACATTCAAACTCGACCTATTGCGAGAGCCCTATTGGGATATAATAACCAGACCACTAGATAAAAAACTGTACCATCAGTTTAGAGTGGGTTCTTTGCCTCTGAACTCTTTCTCAAACAAATGGTCTACAGGGTCATCAACCAACTGTAAATGTTGCCCAGGTCATAATGATTCCGAGGGACATTTTCTTTTTGCTAGTCCTAGATATGCTGCACCCCGAAAGAAATGGTTAAAACCTCTGTTCCCAAAATTACCATTTAAAACATCTGCGGAAGCCATTTGGGCGCTTAAGACCAACACCTCTGAACTCTTTTTTGTAAGTCTGGCAAAATATTTGGGCTGGGCTTGGCTCTTAAGGCTAAAACATATGTTATAGCTCCCTGGGCCACTCATACTGTCTCGTATCGTAACTTGATAGAACATGTACCAGTTTAGATCACTTGTTGTTATTAGTATTTTCCATCTGCATCCTTTGCACACTCGGCAAGAAAGGGCTCACTGATAATGAATATGAATTGAAATGCTCCTTTAACATAATTCATTTCTCCTTAATTTTATTCAGGTTTTCCATTAACCGATATTTAATACTTTTTTATTTTTTGGTCTGTTTTAAATGTGTTTTGTATTTGTTTAATGATGGTTGTTCTTTTCCTCATTCCTAAACAGTTTTCTTGTTTAAAAATTTGATTTGTTTGATTACCTGTATTTTAATGTGTCTCTTATGATTTGCTAAAAATCGAAATAAAGACTTGAAACCTGAACCTGACTACATGACTGGGTCTCAGGTACAAGACCCCAAGCAGAAGTTAATAGCCCTGCGGAACTTGGTGGGGAAAGACATCGCACAGATCATTAAGGAACTGCCTAATGCGGCCACCGTCCCCTACGATGATGTCAAGGGAGCCCTCAACTGAAGATTTCTACACAAACGCAACTTGGACTACGAACGTTACACATTCAATCTAGCCACTCAAGAGAGAGATGAGCGCATGTGCGATTTCATCGTGCGCATCAGACGGCTAGCTCGCCATTACGAACTCGACAACTTCAACACTGAGGACGCGTTGCGACTCGGCATAATTGAAGGCTGCCAATCCGAGTCACTACGTCGGCGACTGCTGAAGAAGCACTACACCCTTGAAGAAATTGAGGAAATGACACGAATTAACGACCAAGCGGAAGATCAAGCAAAGAAGATGGAGACTAATAAGACTGAAAGGAAGGAGCAAGCATTCAGAATGCAAGTGCACAAGGAAAAGAAGCACCGGACCGATCATCACAAAACGAGTAAGCCAACACACTTTACGTCTTCCCGGAGGCTGTCGTCACGGCATGAATCGCGACACACCAAGTCCAGCAAAACTGCACCCGCATGTTACAGATGCGGCCAGGACTACCCCCATTCAGGACAATGCCCAGCTATCGGTCAGAGATGCCACCGCTGTGGCAGGGAGAATCACTTCAAAATCGTCTGTCAGACTCAACGCTCGGGCGAAGGTCATCCAAAACTCGAGCCACCACACAGCATCACGCCCGTGCAGTGAAGGGAAGAGAAGAACGCTCCTCTAGTTCTTCCAGGTCGCGTGTCCGGTCTGTGAGCTCATATCGATCACGGAAGCCAACATCCAGCGAGTCGTGGTCACGCACGCCCGTGTCACAAGACAGTGACGAATACGTCTGTATGGTATCAGACCCGGACCGACTGAAGAGATATCCGAAGCTAGACATCCGGATAGGAGAACACCCGGCCAAGTTTGTCCTAGACTCGGGAGCCTCCCTAAACTACATCTGCACACTGGAATACCAGAGCATGAAACCACAACCTAAACTAGAACCTGCAGCTGTCCGAATATTCACGTGCATGTCCAGGAAGCCACTGCCATGCCTAGGCCGTTTCAGCACGACCTTGTCATACAAAGACCGACAAATCCCAGCCTATATCCACTTTGTCAAAGGCCCAGACGTGGCCGACTGTCTGCTCAGCCTGCCAACAGCTGAAAGGCTGAAGCTCGTGGAACTCCTCTACATGACTGAAGATGCCCCGGACATTGTCGCGAAGTTTCCAAACCTCTTCAAAGGGCTAGGGAAGTTAAACCAATTCAAGGTGAAACTACAAATTGATGAGCGTGTGACTCCAGTGGCGCAACACCACAAGAAGGTACCGTTCCACTTACAGCAAGCTGTCGATGACAAACTCCAAGATCTGCTAAAGACTGACATCATTGAGCGCACTTCAGGGCCAACTCCATGGGTGTCGCCCGTAGTGGTCGTACCAAAAAAGGGACAAGACAACAAAGTGCGCCTGTGTGTGGACATGCGTGCACCCAATGTGGCTATTGAGAGAGAGCGCCACCCTGGGCCACACATTAGTGATATGATCGCTCGCCTTAACGGAGCCACGGTATTCTCAAAACTCGACCTCAATAAGGGGTACCATCAGCTAGAGCTCCATGACAAGTCACGCTACATCACTACCTAACAATCCATCAAGGACTTTTCCGCTACAAGCGCTTGAACTTTGGCATTTCTTCAGCTGCCGAAAACTTTCAAGAAGCTATTAGACAGCGATGATCTGTTAGTATTTGGAAAAGATGTATATGTATGTATGTATAGGCATTTATATAGCGCACTACTTACCCGTAGGGTCCCAAGGCGCTTCGACCGCTGCGAAACCCTTCCTGGCTTCCCTGAGAGATGTCCCAAAGATCAGACCGAACATGACACTGCTTTAGACCGAGTATGCCACGCACTACTGAATGCGAATTTAACTTTAAATGCAGAAAAATGTGAGTTTCACAGGTCGACCCTGAAATTTTATGGCCACATCTTCTCCAAAGATGGCATGAAACCAGATCCAGACAAAGTATCGGCCCTTGCGGACACCCCAACACCGCGAGACGTCAGCGACCTCTGTTCCTTCCTCGGAATGGCAAGCTATTGTGCACGATATATCCAGGATTCCGCTACCATCAGCCATCCTCTCAGAGAGCTCACTCATCAGGGTCAACCTTTTGCATAGACAGATGCCTGTGAACACTCATTCCACAAAATCAAACACGCTGTTAGCTCTGCCATCAACCTGGCTTACTTTGATGCAAAGAAACGAACTGAAATTACCGTTGACGCCAGCCCGGTGGGCCTCGGTGCCATCCTGGCGCAGTACCAGGAAGACTCAGAACGCCACATCATCGCTTATGCCAGTCGCAGTCTTAATAGAACTGAGAAAGGATACTCTCAACCAGAGAAGGAGAGTCTTGCGGTGGTGTGGGCCTGCAAACATTTCCACCTTTTCGTATATGGCAAACACTTTACCATCATCACAGACCACCAAGCACTTGTCACCATCTTTGGTAATCCCAAAGCCAAGATGCCTCCGCGCATTGAACGATGGGGACTACGACTCCAGGATTACATATATACTATTGTCCACAAGCCAGGGAAGTCGGAAAATCCGGCTGACTACATGTCCCGACACCCTCAGACAACTACCAGTGAGGAGCGCTCATTGGCTGAAGAATATATCCACTTTTTCATCGACACGGCGTGTCTGCCCACAGTTCCCCTAGCGGCAATCCGAGAAGCATCTGCCCAGGATCCAGTCATACGAGACGTCACGGATCGCATACACAACAACTCATGGCGACACGTGAAAGACATGTCTCAGGACTCTGGCTAGAGGTCCCAACAACTAACTGCATTCAAACACATTCATGAAGAACTGTCTATCAGCGAAGACGGTTTGATCCTGAGAGGGGGGAGGATTGTCATTCCTCAAAGACTAAGGCAAGGAGTGATTAACCTCGCTCATGAAGGTCACAGAGGGATAAGTGCCACGAAAAAGGCTCTACGTGAACGTGTCTGGTTTCCGACACTTGATCAGATGGTAGAGGCCACACTCAAAGACTGTGTCTCATGTCAGTTGGTAAGCCGCGACGAACCACCTGCTCCTTTACAAATGTCAGAGTTACCAGAAGGAGTATGGCAGCAGGTTGCCATTGATTTCTTCGGCCCTCTGAAATCAAGCCAATACATTGTCGTCATTATGGACGAGTACTCCCGGTTTCCATTCGCACACCTGATATCATCCACCAAAGCGACTGCAGGGATTCCAGTCCTCGATTAAACTTTTGCAGCATGGGGCATTCCATTGCGAGTCAAGTCGGACAATGGACCACCGTTCAATGGCCACGAATTCGCAGAATTCGCAAAACACCTTAACTTAAAACATCAAAAGATCACACCCTTATGGCCCCAAGCTAACGGCATGGTGGAACGCTTTATGGGGACTTTGAAGAAAGCAGTGCAACAAGCGGAATTGGCTCACCGGGACATCCAACAAGCTCTGAATGAAGTGCTGAGGGCATACCGCACCACGCCCCACAACACTACTAATCAATGCCCAGCCACTCTGATGCTGGGAAGAGTCCCTCGCACTTGACTGCCCACTCTGGACAGTGCCCTTCAACCTCAAGCTACAAACATCGATCATGAGACATTGGTCAAAATAGACTATGACAGAAAACTACAAATGAAGACATATGCTGATCAGCGCAGACACGCGAGACACGCTGACATCCAAGAAGGAGACTGGGTGATGGTCCGACGTGACCGAAGAACAAAAGCGGACAGCCGCTACCTCGCTCACCCTCTGAAGGTTAGCAGCCGGAAAGGAACTATGATCACGGCAGAGGCTGACCACAAACGGATAACTCGGAATATTTCACACTTCAAGAAATGTAACTCTCATGGGCGAAATGAAAGTCAGCATTGGGAGTCCACCACTGACTCAGAATGCCGAACTGGAAGCAGTGATCAAAACCATCCCAGTCCAGTAAGACAAGATAACGTCATGCACCGCCGAGCCAGGACACCGGAACAGCTTGACCGCCCCAGACGACAGACCAGACGGCCAGCGCGACTCATTGAAGAGATCTAAGAAGCAGTAAGGCTTTGTACAAAAGGGGGAGGTGTTATATCGCAATTGCCTGACCCCTGTCTGCGACAGGACAGGCAAGACAGGAAGGGGCGTGGGGATGAAAGGGGATAGCAGGAAGGAAGTTAGTGGCGAGTAGACATGTAAAGAATAAAGACGTGTTGTACCCTGCTCCAGGCTCCTGTGGTAATTGGGGAAGGCGTGACACAGACTGGACCTATACCCTTACTGCCCACCAACCAAACCTCACCGACAACCTACATACCGACATCAAAGCCTTGAACAACTGGATCATTACCAGGGCAGACACCCTAGCCCCCTAAAGAACGTCAAACACTCAATGACCGACACCAGATCCAGCAGGTACACTAAAGCCCTCAGGAACTCCAAACTACTCTGCAAACAGCTGGAGAGTAAATGCAGAATCAGTCGGGACAGCACCACAAGAAACACAAATTCACGCTCAGCAAATACCACACCCAACGCAATGAAGCAAGAGAAACAGCTGTATCGCAGACTGGAAAATAGCTATAACAACTGCAAAGAGCTCTTCAACATCATCAAATTATTTTCCCCCACAGCCGCCTACAAGTCCATCACCACTTTCCAAGAATTCTGTGACAGTCTTTCGAATTTCTTCTACAACTAAATCCTCAACATCTACAGCAACTTCAACCCCCCCCCCCCATGCAAGACACAAAAACTCATCAGCCAGCTGTCCACCACCACCACATCGGACCACCAGATTACAAACTTGAGTACAATCCACTTACGGGCCCCCACCTACCATGGTCCAACATATCTTTACCCTAAGAGGAACTCTGATCATCATCCACCTCACCACCATCATCAACACCTCCTCGACAACTGTAAACATGCTGAAATCACAGCTCTCCTGAAAAAACCCATGGCTCACCCAAAAGAGCTCAACAACTACAGTCCCATCTAACTCCTGCACTTCCCATCCAAAGTCAAGCAGCAAGCTATCAACAAACAATTTCCCAACCATCTGGAACACCACTACCACCACCTACATCGCAATCTGGATTCCACAGCAACCACAGCATGCAAACTACTCTCATCAGAGCAACTGACAACATCCAGACCATCATAGACCATGGGAAACCTGCAGCACTCTTACTACTCGACCTCTTCGTAGGATTCAACACTGTCTTCCACAGCACCCTAATCACAAGACTCCACACCTGTGTAATGCATGGCCCCTCCATGAGTCGGCTGGCCTCCGTCCTCACCGACAGGACCCAGCAAATGAGGCCCCTGCTCTGCACCTCCAAATTCAAGGACCTCATCTGCAGAATCCCTTGTGGATCATTGCTTATCCCCACAATCTTGTACGTCTACATGACACCTCTCGTCTGTCATAAGTTCCCATGGAAACAACATTGTATCCTACACAGATGCGACCAGCTCACAGACAACAACCACACCACTAGGACTTACTTCAACACTTGCATGTCTAATGTAGGAAACTAGATGAAACAAAACTGTCCTGATCTTTGGGAACAAGTGCTTTCCTTGGGACTCCTCCTGTTGGCCAACAGACCTGGCACCCAAACCCACCCCCACGACCATGACAAAAACCTTAGCATCATCATCGATGACAGACTCACAATGGCCAAACAAGTGAATACCATCACCTCCTCTTGCTTCTTCCATTAACGTCAATTATGGGTCACCAGGGGTTGCATCTGCGACCCCTAACTTAGGTGCATGCTCAGAGCAGTGAACGCACCAGTTGCCGCCACCGAACTCAGTGTACTCACTGAAGATGAGCGAGCTAATGAAGAGGTCTATTTAACCCTTCTCTGGCATTGCACCACGATCCACGCTGGATCACCGCTTCCTAGGTGCTTCCCTCGATATACACCATTCTAATTTGCTTAGAGGATCACCATTACTTAAGTGCCTCCTTGGACACTCGCCACTTTATCTAATCGTGGAACCACCAAGTCTTTATCACTTGACCTCCCAGGTTGGAATTATGAATGGCAGCTAGAGCTTTAAGAAGTAACACATACCAAGTACAGCCCTGAGGAAGTCGCGGGATACTTCCCAATGTGACGAAACACGTGTTGGCTGATTTCTTTTTGACGTTACTTGGAATAAATAACAAACAACTTTCCATTCGAACTTTAATTAAACTTCCTTCTGCTCACATGATATCATGAACTCTCATTAAGAACCTTTATGCATGTGCATAGGACCTTCGTTATTTGCGACCCCTTACTTTGCCTTTGCTACCACTGACAGCGTCTCTGTGACCCCTGTCTCATTGATGATGTCAGCATGTAACAGTAAACAGGGCTCACTGGGGGAAACAAGCATTTTGGCTGCAGAAGTGCTTTAAAACACCACTTCTCAGGGGAAGATGTGGGCCCCTCAGAATTAAGGCCCAGTGGTGTGGGGCCCCTTTGAGGTGAGTCCTACTTTCACATCAGCACAAACAAAGCGCTTTCTCATAGACCCTTACTGATAGTTCCAAACGAAATGTTTACATGTGTTTTTGTAGTAGCTCAGCTCTGAGCACTACTGCTTCTGTCTGCTGAAGCCAATGCAGGGCTGAGCTTTACCTCTACTGGGGTGGGCTGAGTTGTAGTGCAGTCGTCAGAGCTAACAATAGGGAAGGGCTCAGAAGACTATAAAAAGGGCAGGGGATATACTATCCCGAGGGGATACCAGATATTGCATATGTTTCTCACACTTAAGTGTGGCCTAATGGATTGACTACCAGATCCTGCAGCTTTTTATCTTTGAGGCCCCTGGCTGACTTCTTTTTAAGGTACCTCCGCCTTAACTATTATTATTATTTTTTTATTTCTTGCCAGTGAGCCACAGACTGGGCTTGACAAGAAAAAATGCCAAAACCTCCTGTATTCGCATAATAATGTGCACAGCAAAGATTATTTAAAACATACCAGTGAAAAAGATCAAAACAGTCATTCCAAACCTGGTTTGTGATGGAGGCTTGCAGTCCTACTTCTCTTCTAGTGACAGTATGTGGGATCTAGACTGCACAGTTTGGTCCTTGCAATATCGATTTTGTGAGGGACCCTTGCACTGTTGCTTTGCTTGCTGTATTTGTTTTTGTAGTTTTTTGTAAGGTAAGCCTGCAAACTGCTTTCTGGCCTCTACCTTTTTGTGAGGGCAGCTTCCACAACTGTTTTCTATCTTGTTTTTCACTTGTGAGGCGAGCACACCTGATGTATCTGTATATGTGTGCGCGTGATGCCCCCTATAGATTATTTTCTTAAGGGATGCATTGATGTAAGTCTCTGTGACATGAGGAGCACATACACTATACTGTCAATTTAAAGGCCACACGTTTTTTTAACAGGGAGCCAATGACGCTCCACTAGGGCTTGCAAAACTGATTCCTAGTTGTGCCTAAGAATGTGAGGTTATGTCTGAGAAAATGATGATTGTGTCTGGGCACTTGATGCTTGTACCTGGGCATTGTGGTGGCTGTGCTGCTTAACTATGATAACTTGCATCTTGAGCTATCGTGGTTGTACCTCTTTCATATCGTGGCAGCACTGTGCATTATATATGTGTTGAAACATAGAGAGTTTTATCTGCTTCAGTATTTTCTCTATTTTTAGTTTCTTTTTTTATTGTAAGGATTTAAAGTTAAATTATGTTACTTCATGGATTGTCACCAGTGTCAAAGGTTGTGTGAGGTCACTTCCTGTGATGGCATAAGAGGAGGGACAAAGAGTGTAATGTCTCTTCCGCTACCCTAGGCATTTTGGTGAATCAACATTCATGGCTACTTCAACAAATAATTATTCCACAAGTTATTCCATTGGCTCCTCACCAATACGAGATGCATGGTCACCCAGGCCCTCATAACCAGCAGACTAATCTATGTAAATGCACTCTACCCTGGCAACACAAATCAACTCATACAAAGACTCCAGACAACCCAAAATAACACTGCCAGACCCACCCTCAACATACCCCGCAACACACACCTCAGAGAGCTACGCCGACTACCATTCCAGAAGCAATGCCAAATCAAACTGCTCAAAGCCTTCCACAACATTGGACCTGGCTTCCTCAACCACTGCCTCTACTTTCACCAGACAACTGCACTCAGCATTACTCCACCTCACTCAGATACCCCGCATCCGCAGGAGCACGCCAGGAGGACTCTTCTTCTCCTACATTGGCACCAAATCCTGGAACCACCTTTCACACCATATCAGGACCTCCCAATCTCTTCTCAAATTCCACAAGAAACTAAATACCAGGCTATTCAACTAGGAGCCCAGTCGGCCTACTCACCTACCCAGTGCCTGAGTACTCCTCAAGTGAGAAGGGCGCTGTACAGATTCACATAATATAACAGAGTGTAGATTTCAACTCCCGGAGTCCAATTTTAGAATTGGGGGAGACTTTACTACATTTATATGAGGGTATAGAGGGTGACACTTAGTGGAACACACCAGTCGGCAATGTGGTGCTGTCAACTTTCCAGATTTTTCAATCAATTAAAACTGATGGTTCAATGGCCTCCTGTGGGCAAGACCTCTCTTCGCTCTTTTTGTGATGGACTGGTTAAAGTACATTACTGCACTACAGTCTGAAACATTGCTTTCGATGGGTCCCAGTCTCTTATGAATAACAACATTTCAAGGTTAACATCAATGCCTGCTCTCCTGCTTGGTTTGTCTTGCATAATAGTTCATTTAGAAAATTACAGCTTGGATAACGCCTAGCTTCTAAAATGAGATAACCGTTCACTGAACGTCCTTTTTTAATATTTGAGCAGAGAAGTTCTAAATGAAAGCAATATTAGATAGTGCAATAATTCATTATTAGGGATCAGCCACAACATTTTTGAATGCTATATATATCCAAGTTCAGAGTGCAGAAAGATTACTGTTAGAAATGGGGGTCTCTAGTGTGCAGATCTAGGTACCTTTGTCCAAGTAGGGACCCTTCTTCCTAGTCAGGGTAAGGGGGATACACTTCTAAAATAACCCCTGCTCACCCCCTTGGTAGCTTTGCATTAGCAGACAGGCTTATCTCAGAGGCAGTGTGTAAAGCATTTGTGAAGACATATAGTAATACAGTGAAAAACGACAAATGGAGACCACACCAGTTTAGAAAAGTAAGTAAATTTTATCTAAACCAACCAGACCAAAAACGACAAAAATACAATACTCTTAAAAATAATTACTGTGCAAAATAACCTTTAAATTGCGGGTGGAGGAGAAGGGGTGTGGGGGGGGTGGGGGGGGGGTTGTGATAGTAAAAAGCACTGCTGCCTCTTTTGTTAAGGGGGCCCGATATTGCAGCACTGCTGCAAAACTGGCCCCTCACAGCCTGAAAACTGGCCTCCACCCCTCCGGCTCAGCAGGGAAATGCCTGTTGCGGCCAGTCCGGCCTTGGTCCCAATTGAAGCCACTGGTGGGTTGGCAAGTCGATTTTTGGTGAGTCGTGAAAGTTCAAGTAATGAATGAGGATGCCTTTAAATTCTGTAGTCATCTTGTCAGATTTGCTGTGCTTCAAACACAGAGGTCAAATGTCAGAATATATCACCTCACCGATTAATGCTTATTTTTTTTATCATATCTTTGCAAACTCCTCTCACATAGTTAGAGAAAGGAGTACATTTTGTTGCTCGAATACAGGGAGTGTGAAAGGATAGGCGGCAGGATGGTTTTTTTTAAACGTACCACAAATTTAAATACCAGTAAATTTACTATATACTTTCAGCAGAAAAAAGCCCATTTTTTGTAATTCTGAAGTGTGATCAAAACAAAGTTTTTAATAGGATCAAAACATGTCAAGACACTTTACTTGATGATGTACAAATTATATATATTTACTAAAAACCAATATTGTGTGCAATATAATTTGATTAGTAAAACTGTGCGTCTGTAAATGTAGTGGACATTTTAAATGAAAATATGCTGTCTTTAAATGACATTGTCCTCACACACGATGCTTAATCCGTAAAAGCTGGGTAGGTCATGAATGTCTATGGTTCAAAAATGAATGGGAAACATTGCTCTACATTATTACTGAAATTTCAATACGCTAAATATCCGAGGGCCTTGTATACATGATTTTACGACTTTCCTTGTAAGCTGTTGTAGTTTGCAATGCTTTTATAGTGCGTCTCCACTGGTAGCTCCCCCTGCCATTTAGTACATATTTGTAATTGTTTACATATGTTCACGTTTAAACGAAAAGCACTGATTGGACACTGATTTATTATGTGTTTGTTGCAATGCTGATTCCTCTAGCAACCGCAAATGGAACATGACCAACTGTGCTCTTAGTAAATACTGCTGTGGACTAAACATTTAACAAGTGCGAGATTTACTTTACTGATATGGCTGTGTGTTTAAAAATTTTTCCTTTACTTAACGCCAGTGTCATTTCAGTCAGTGATGTGGAATCCCCATTTAAGGGCGAGTAGGGGACCCAAGTCAATCATCAAAATAGGCTGATGTCCCAAGTATTTATTTTTCGATGAGAAACAACCCTCCCAATCACACAAACTGTTTAATATTCTAAATCAAAAACACCTTTCTGTGTTTCATCGTTCCTTGGTGAACCTCACAAGTTACTAAATCCACTAATAGCTGCTGAAACAAATCTTCTTTCATCTTAAACCTAGTTTTATGAAACTACATACATACCTATGGGTAAATCACAGCAAAACGATGTAAAACAATATATTAAAAACTCTACGAAAAGGGTATGAACCAATGTTCGTTTTCTATGCAGTTATATGATCGCTGTATGATCCAGATTTTGTTTAATCAAAAAGATTACCAGCTTCGCCTTTAACATTAGGTGACACCAGAGACAAATCAAATTGTTGATGCCACAGTTCTTAAATGAAATTTTTGATGTCGCAAATTTTAAATTGAATTTAACTTTTTCAAACTTTTATTTTTCAAAGGTTGAATTTTTTTGGACTTCTATTACAAAACTTTTTTTTACAAACTATCAACTAACGTATGCCTTTGTAGTAATATTTTCAAATATGTATTTCTTAGTTTTTAGAAAGAATATAGAAAATGTGTTGTAAGTTTCACATCATAATTTAAATCCTTTTACGCATCAAGTGGTGAACTGATAACGACATCTAGAGCTCACTCAACAAACATTGAGCTTAACTGCATCATTTTTGGCGCATTTAGGCAATTGTAGTATCTATATGTGCATAATATCACTATGGGATTTTTGAAGTTATCACTATTTATAATTTATTTATTATGAGGGCCTGCATGGAGTACATTAATGACCCTTCCATTTTGCTTTAGGCATATATTTAAACCAGCATTCTGCTTTTTGACTCAAGCCTTTGCTTAGTTGGACTCTTCGGCTGTAGCAGTGTATGTGTGTTCATCTCAGTCAGCCAGACCCTTGAAGCAACTGTTGAATTGAATTGCTGGCGTTTGAGCCCTCATCAACAGAGCCTGAAAGAAGTTGGCGAACATTCAATAGCCTTGGAGGCTTGCCCCACTAGACATTGATGTGAAACTGTCATATTAACGGGGACACGTTTTCATGCACCCCAATGTTGTTGTACGAGGCAGAGGGGGACAGGAGGGGTTACTGTGAAAATGAGAATTACTAAATGAATGGCACGTCATCAGCGCTCTGTGCTTCAGTCTGATCATTATGTGTTCTGTGCTGCATCAGCAACCTCTTTCCGCTGGGCTTTGAATGAGTTGCAGAGGATTAAGCAGTGGCTCGTGAGGGAAGAGTAGCAGCTGGGGTCCTGAACATGTAGTATTCATAATCTCCCAGAAGCCCTTGGTCTTCTCTCATTTCCTTTCCATGTACAGTCTAAACACCAACAGAATGGGGGACAAGTAGAAGGAAAGGAAAGAGGCCAAGAAAGAGGAGGTGCAGAACCACAACTCTTTCAAAATGAGGATTGACTTTACTACTTTTGTGTGGCATTGAAACTGGTCTTGCATTATGTGATCCACATTGTGTTTAACAGTGCGGACACTACCTAGGAATACGTGCTTTACATACCAAAGGAGGATATATTGATACTGACATGTCAGTGTGTGCTCACTGAAGTTGGATATCATGTGTAAAATGTATTGATACTGTGTGAGGCTTGTCTCTTCAAGGGCAGGAAACAAAGTGTAATAAATAACCAGTAGTTGTGCCCATGCCCTGCATTCACGCTTGGCTTTTTGTGAACTGAGAGCATCAGTGATCACTGCAGACTGGCACATGGAGTATAAGTCCGGTATTTTTGGACAGTACCAAGCTAACACTTAGAATATCTTATTAATAGCGACACACACACATTTTTTTTATCAGGACCCTAATAAATAGTTGTTATCACCTAGTTATATTTGAGAAACACTTGTATATATTGTGAACATGTCCTGACATACTTTACCAAGAGGTATAGTGGCATGGTTTAGAATTCTAGACCTATTCTAGAAATTGAATCTGATGGTTCTTTTTAACGGCGTGGAAGAGTAGAGGGGATAAAACTCATTATTACAGACAATCAAATGAACAATAGTCCCAGTGGGCACATAGTAGCCACAGTCAACTACGTAAGATTAGTTTAATTTATTACAAAGACAGAAATAATTTAACATAGCGGCAGCTCAATATTAGAGTATAAAAATAGATCGGAATCAGTATAAAGCCAAATCTGTGGATCCAATTGAGACAATGGAACATAAACAAAACAATTAGTACAAGAAATAGAATGCAAAGTATCCAAAAGCATGAGTCCAAATTTCCCTGCATCGAGGGCTGATGAATAAAAATAATTCATCTATACCTACACTAACACTAAGATGACATCCCTACTTAAGCATCCCCAGGAAATGGATTAAAAAAAAGTGTCAGCATGTAGAGTCTTCCTAAGAAGTCTCTCCCCATCCATGGGTCATGTAACATAAAGCTTCCAAGACAGAACTTGCTCCAAGCTGCTCTCTCTCCGAAGGCAAAGAAGAAGTGGGCACTTTCCCTAATCCCATTGTCACATTATTGTAGGTAGCTCTCCCAAGATTCATTTCGGGCCACGCCATCTGCTCTGGGTACAATCCTGAAGTTAGTATTCCAAGGACAACAGTGTACTTCTCTCGCAACAATTTCTCTTTGGTTCCCAGGCCTTCTTTTGTGGGAATCACAATTACCTTTTTTATCAAATCAGGCCACACAATTGTAACTTCTCTCCTTGCTTGACTGGTAAAACAAAGACCGAATTCTAGCTAACAAGAAAACTTCTTTCACCTGCAACACAAACCGTGAGGAAGAACAATTCCCACTGCACACATGAAATTCAACTGGTTAATTCTAAAGCGAGCGTTTCCAGGGAACTGAATTTCAGGCCTACAAGATTCAGCTAACATAAGAAACATCATATGAACTTTATGAAATTGCATAGAAAATAAGGCACTTTCGATTAATGCATTTACCTGCATGTAAAATGATGCAAGTAATAAACACATTCAGTGCATGAATAGTTGTCAGTTTCACAACACAAGTTCTTCATGTAAATGTTTTCTGCTAGTTACATTCACTTTCTACATCAGTTTCTCCATGGTACTTTTCAATTTGCTAAGCACGTCACGTTTCATATTAATACATTTCAAAATTCTAACAATTCATGTTAATACAACAAAGGATTATATGCAGGTGCGGTCTATAGATGGGATTATAGTGCACCCTTACAAATAAAATGTGATTTCCGCTACATCAGTTTCTTGTATTATTTTGTTCTATGGCACAGAACTCTTAATAAGCACTGAAATGGCACACAGTTGGACATTTTGGCCTTGGCATTAGGTCCTGGCCAGTATTTTCAATGGAAGTTATTTAACCTGGCATAGGACTTTTTTTTTGCAAGAGGCAATCTATCAGCTATGTGTTTCTTTGCCCATGGCACAATTATATTAAATTTTTCTGTATCCAGTGTTTTTATAATGGATGTCCAACTGTCTTGCAGGCACTTTGAAAAAATAGTGCACCTTGGCACTTGAGTTTATTTCCTTCGGCACCAATTTAGGTTTCCCAGATAAAGTAATAATATTCGGGTACTGCCAATTCCTTTATTTCCTTCAGGCATGTTCATGCCCTAGTAATTTAAGAAATTCCTAACTCCTTTATTAAACAATATACCCTCTACTGGGGTGAGTTGTTTGCCATGGTACTCCTGAGGCTTAATGGTATTTCTGGGACCAGCCAAAAGACTATTCATATTCCTAGGGGTAATTTTCACACACATCTCACACCCCACCTCCTTTTTGGTTATCATGGCTCTCGCTTGAAACATTGAGCCTCCACAATCCATCAATCAAAATTTAAAATATGTACATTTGTAGAATTACATCACATAGCTAGACAACATTTGCAACAGTCATAAGGAAATGTAGAGGTTATCGCATAGCCTAAATCATATATTTTTATATGCAAAACTTTGGTATTAACTGATATTGATAAAAAGAGGATACAAGTTTAATATAGGTGAGCACACAAGGAAAATGGAAATAGAAGAAGAAAGAGATTGTAGAATAATGTAAACCATGGTTAGTGCTGTATAATGTTGTAGATTTTGCAATTCACTATATATCCTTTTCAAGAAACTGTTTCCCTATGGTCTCAAATATATAGCTTGTTCTCTAAACTGTGGAACAAACAAGAGTATTGAATTTGGGATTGCGAAGAGAGGACGCAAAAACCATTCGCACAAGAAGCTGCAGGATGAAATCCTAGGCAGGGCAAGGGCATTCCAAAACGTAGGACAAGAACTCTATTTATTCCATAAGAATTCTGGAAAACTTGTTGATCCAAAAGAGACACTTTGAAGGGGCTTATCTAAAATGGAATCAAACTTAATGTATTGGACTCCAGCTAGATATCATTACACTGAAGAGAAAGTTCTCGAAATTTTCCAGCGAATAGGTGTTAATGATTCAACATCTGGATATATACTAGCTCTAGGGAAGAGAAAGCGAACAAAAGAGTGCGTGTGTTGTAGTTCGGGGTTTGATTTATAAACAGGTATGACCTATCAAAGAAAAAGCATGGGTGTGTGAAAGTGTTAGGAATTCCCTCTTGACATTTCCAAAAAGTTTCAAGAGATAGAACAAGAATGACACATTTCAAAGACTATGGGGCACATGCATCAATGAAAATACCGATCACAAACGGGCCGATTTGCATAATCAGCCCCTTTGCGACCAGTATTTTTGCATTTGGGATGCATCCACCCAAATGCAAATTAGCAATTTAGGAATCGCAAATTTTGCGATTACCTAAATTGCAAATGCATTTAGGGAATCGCAAATTGTGATTTCATTTTTGGAATGCAACAAGCATTTTCTAAATGCAACTTTGCATTAACCCCTTCACTGCGGCGGCTATTCCGCCGCAGTGCTAAGGGGGTGGGGCGGCCGCGCGGCGGGCGCATGCTGGTGACGGAACCGTTCCGTCACCAGCCGCTGTTGCGCTGTGCTCATGACGGAGTGGTTCCGTCACAGCCCCGCCCGCTCAGTAGAACGCTCAGCGTAGGCGCGGAATCCGCGCCGCGCAGGCGTTCCGAGCGGGCCGTGACGGAACCGCTCCGTCATCAGCACAGCGCGACCACGGCTGATGACGGAGTGGTTCCGTCACCAGCAGGAGAGGGGTTAAGGAAACACAAATTACCATCAACTGCAAGTTGATGGTAATTTGCAAAACTTTGAAAAATGCACAAAAAAGAATTTTTCAAAGTGCCATGTGGCGCACACACATGCCCTTAGGGCATGTGTGTAGCCACATTTGCACACATGCACATTTCAACAGTCTGTCAGGGTGGCCTTTTTGCACCCTTGAAATTGCATGCGCAATTTGCGAGTACCTATTTGGTACTCGCAAAGTGCGCATGTAATTCCCATTCATTCCTATGTGCCACTAGGCCCATCGGAATGAATGGGAAGCTATTCCTTAATTGCGAATTGCAATTTGCTATTCGCAATTAAGGAATATGTAGGTATCGCTAATATTTTAGCAAAACCTACATGCATAGGCAATTGCGATTCCATAATTGCAATTCCTTAATAATCGCAATTATGGAATTGTAATTGCCTGCCTTAATGCATGTGCCCCTTAATCACCCCATTCTCTCATGTCAAACATGTATCCATTCAGATGCTTGGCAGTCATCTGATGGACCAGTTTGAGATCCAAAGAAGAAAACTGAGGACATTTCTTTACTTCCGGCTTAACCTGTCTGCTGATTATTAAGCAATGTCTCCCCCTTCTCTCACTTCCTGTGCGCTTACTTTGTTGTATAGACGTTTGTAGAGCTGAAAGGCAGATGGGGTGCAGCGCTGGACCTCTGTCTGTTGACCTTAAAATAAGAGGAGCTTGCCACACACAACACAGCATATTTTCAAGACACAAGGGAGCCCAATGGATCTGAGAGGGAACTTGGGTACCAGTTATTACAAAAGAACAGAACTACCTTACTATACAGATAAGTATAACAGATCAACACAGTGATATAATAAAGACTGTGTCATATAATTCTTGAGGGAAAATAAAAAATTGTATTTGATAAAATAAAAAAATGGGAAAAATCCAAAAAATGTTGGATAGTTTAGAGAAATAGTTAGAACTCCACGAGGCCGCTCGGTATGGACTTGTCTTGACCGCTGATTTTACCGCTGGTACCTTTTGTTCCTCTATAGGCACACTCCTATTGGCTTCGGCATCCTGGTCATTACCAATTCGTACATATTCAAGCAGCCCTAGGACACAATTTTTCACACAGATTCAGTCTGTCCTCGGAAACTTCCACCAATGTCAGTATTAATTTTTTCTTTGACTGGCATCAGATACCCTCTATGTAATGGGCATGCCTTCCTCTTTATTATCAATGTCAGGCCCTCCATTCATAAACAGATGATTACTGACCTACCTTGGACCATCGTGGCCTTACCTACCCCAATACCTGCTTGATAAGCAGGCATTCTTCTCAGGCAATACACCATATTGTCCTGATGATGATCCCTCTATTCTCTATGGGCTTGAAATGCAGTCGACTCTAGCATCTTGACACAAAATTGCTCAATGTAACTACTGTATACTGGTGCAGTGGTGCTCTTACCAGGTTTTATGATCTAACTATTGATTGTGTCTTGGCCATGTACATTTGTTTATGCCTGAGTTCTTCATAGTTTCTCGACACTATCCCACTTTCATTTTTTTTTCTGTGTTTTTTATGATATAACATGAAAATGTTTATTCTCCAATAAGAATTATATGACACAGTCTTTATTGTATCACTGTGTTGTACCTATCTGTGTTGTAAGGGGCCACTGTTCCTTTGTAATCACACAACACAGCAGCAGTGAGTCTGGCTTAGCCGGTCATGTTGCTTGAGATCCACCCATCAATGCTGAACTTGTAGTCGACAAACTCAGAGGGCAGGTGGGCAAGCCAAGCAGGTGATCCCCGACTGACGTGATCTCTCAAACCCCGGGTAATTTCAGGGAACGGGCAGGCACTGCAGACCCCCTTCTCCATGGCTTCCTGCTCTGACCGGTTTGCTTTTTCTTTACTCCTAACTGAGTAGGCTGCCTTTTTCCATGGCTAATGTTGTGTATAGGGGAGAGAAGGGACCCCTCAATCATAATGAAAGAAGAGTAGATGAAGCTGTAACATCGCTACTCTTTTATATTATTTCTAATCTCTTTGATGCATAAAAGTATCATAAAACATTTTTTTAAAGTAAGATACATGGAAGGGCTGTGGTAATAAGTTAGGCTATGAAAACTGAAGTATACCGCATAAGAAAAGTGTAATTAAGATAGCAATAAATAGTATGAATCAATTGTTTTAATTAAAGTGTCATGTATGATTCTGTCTTTACTTGTCAATATTGTTGATGAAAATTGACCGGATTCCCTTGCATCGTTTCTAGTGTTTCTGGAGGGGAGCTGTTTGAACGAATTATCGATGAAGACTTTGAACTCACGGAGAGGGAAGTCATCAAGTACATGAAGCAGATCTCCGAAGGAGTCCAGTACATTCATCAGCAGCATATTGTCCACTTGGACCTGAAACCTGAAAACATCATGTGCGTCAACAAGACTGGCACAAAGATCAAATTAATTGATTTTGGCCTTGCCAGGAGATTAGGTAATTCTTTGTTCATGGGTTCAAATTTATGGTTTTTGCCCAAAATAAAGTTAAGGAGCATAATTTGTATTTATTTATTTTTAATAGCATGAACCATGTATTGTAATGGGCCTTGCATTAGGCTTCATGATAATGTTATGGACTTTTCAATGTTATAAGTTAAGGTTCCATCTGTATCATTCCAAAAGTGTTTCCTCACCTAGATTCTTGACTGCCAGGGACAAGTTTACCTTTGCATCACCCCTCCCTTGCTTTCACAAACATTGCCTTGTAGAAAGAAGCTTGAAAGCACATTCCTTTCGAATATACCCTTTTCATAGTAGTAGAACCCAAAGTTTGAGCATTTATGAGGCACTGTGAACATTCAGGCAAGCCCTCTGCAAATTACAATCAACCATACCCACTTGATATTAATTGTAATCATAATCTGCTTTTCATTTCCATTTAATATTTAATGTAATCTAATTTGCTCTAATATTTGCAGAGCAAAGTACAGGAGGACATCGTATTGCTAACAGAACGAAGCCTAAACTTTTAACAACTCTCTGCTAAGCATCAATAAAATGTGCTAAGCTAATGATCAAAATAGAGAAGTCTGCCAGAGAACAATAACTACATAGTGCATGATAAACAGTAACTGCATGATAAACCCAATAACTAACTGACAAAGAGCACACTAAAGAAAAACCGGCAATCAACTACATGGAGTAGGCTAAGCTCCTGTTACACTTGAGCACTTTGTTGAATGTTGCGAAATCCTCACGTTGTAAACCCTGTTTTACTGAAAAAAGCAGCCAATAAACGCAGTACCAAGTGACCCGTGTATAAGGGGCACCCCTCCATAAAAATGTGTGCATCAAAGTCAGATCTTCCATGTCCTCAGTGGCGGCCGGCACAGTTAGGAGCGATGAGTGGGGGGAGTCAACAGGAGGCGAATAGGTAAAATGAAAATAAATAAATAAATAAAACCACTTACTTTGCTCTCGCCGAATCCTCGATGCGGCAAGAGCAAGGTAAGGGGTTTTATTGGGTTTTTTTTAAATTAAATTTTACCTATCCCGTCGTCTGTCGACTTATCCCCCCCAACGCCTCCCCCACTCTTGCCTATGCCGGCCGCCACTGGATCTCACACTGTCTAAGGGCTCATTTCGCTCAGCTTGACATAAGATCCTTATGGGGCACACAGAAAGCAAAGCAGTGCTTACTCTGGCTACAAATGGTGGACAGTCAAACTCTTTTTGTGGACCAGGGCTTATTTTTCATCATTAGACATTCACCCCGAGCGTGGAGGAGGAACAGACATGTATAAAAGAAGTGACAATAGAGAAGCAGGGATGGAAAACTGTAGTAATGAAGTCCCACGCTGTAGATGTAGTTAAGATGTTTATTAGAAGATATGCAGTTAAGTTGGTATAATGGCCCCACCAGGAGCATCCAGCATGATGCTCAGCCCAATGTCAACTGTCATCCACAGCCCACAGCATACCAACATTCTCTAGTGCATCATAGCTGCAACATTCTACTAGCTGGACTGGTGGTGGAGAAAGCACATATAACATAAACCAGATGCAAGAATACTACAAAAACAAGGTGGAATATTGAGATAAAAAGACAAAGGGTCTTATCACATGAAGTGAGCGCTGCATATGCCAATGTAAGAGAAATGATCTGGCACAATTTAAAACTGACTAGTGTCTTGAATATTTGAAGAGCTGGAGCAGCGCTGTATTACCACCTTGGTGGTTAATGGTTGCTTATCATGGGTACTTTAAAAGCATGTCCTGCTTTTGGCTGGAAATGTAGCATTATTTTTAGCAAATCTGCACAAATGTGCACCTTTTTGTCACGCACGACCACCTCCAGAATCCTGCTCTAATAACACAGTGGTAAAAGTTGTTTACCCAATACACTGCCTTAGTGTACCACTGATCGTGTGAAATACTGCCACTTAAAACATTTTCCGTCCATGGAGTGCCAGATGGCAGATGTAAAAGGCATGGGTAGAACCATGAAAAAGTAAACTTAATATTTGTCATTCAGCTTTGCCGTCCGCATGCTCCTAAGAAAATATATGGGCCCAGAAATAATTATAATATTATTACTAATATTATTATTATCATCATCATTACTGTTCTCGTTATTAATATTATCATTAGTATTATTATGTATTGCTCTTATTTCTAGTTATTGCTGCTATTATTGTTATGATTATCCCCCCTCTCAAATTAAGCATTGAAACAGAGCACTTAGCAGTCACAGTTTCATAACATCAGGTCCATTTTCCCAGACTGGGCAGACACCAGGCAAATAGTTATTAAGTGTATCAAGAACCAAGACTGCCATAGACCATCTTTAACCAACACCTTGCCCCATCTTTCTGGTCTCCCGAACGTGTGCCTCAGCTCTTGAGTCTCTTCTTATTTCCTGTTACTTCACTTCTAGTTTCGTGGAGACAAGTGAAGGTCTGCAAACAGTAGCGGCGGCTACTAAACAGGCGGGAGGGAATTAAAAATACATTAAAAATAAAACGCTTTACAGGTGGGGTATCTGTGATCCATTGTCAGAAAGCGAGGCTGACGACTCCGATCTGGATGAAGGTTGAGACTCTGTGGATGGCAGGTCAGGGATTGATTCTAAGTACTTATGACTGGCATAATAATATGTATGTGATATTTGTAGAACTATGCAATAATACAGTGTGGAACTATGATGTTGTGTTATATAAACGACTGAATCATTGTGTTATAACGCTGAAAATGAATAAAAAATGTTTTTTTTAAAACGCTTACCAGGATGCGGCTGCAGTGGCGTAACGAAACTTGAGGGGGCCCCCCTGCAACCTACATGGAGGGGGCCCCCTCCCATTCTCCGTGCCAGTCTAGAGCTCTCAGGCCAGCGACCCGCCGTACTGCAGGGGATGCGGGGTTATTGTTATGCCACTGTCACCAATACAGCTGTTCTAAGTAACACTGGATGGTGGAGTTAAAGGTTGTGCTTAGTCTGCCAGCAGGCTATCATAGGTGGTGTTCCATTCATTACAGGGTCCCTGCCATCAGTAGACCGGGGAAGATTGCCCAATGTTAGGTGGGTTTCCTGATGCAAACTACAGTCATGGTATACAACATTGGGCCCACTCCTCGTTCAGTTTTGACAAAAGTGCATCCACTGCTCCTTCTCGTTTACGTTTTAAACCATTAGACAATGCGACAATGCAGTATTTCAAAAGCAGATGTAACGACAAAGAGCATTTTGACAATACATTTTAATTAGTAGACAATAGCAATCTTAAGAGGCATTGTAGAGCTTCATACACACTGTGACCCCAATTCATCACAGTCTCTCTCTCTCTCTCTCTCTCTCTCTCTCTCTCTCTCTCTCTCAGTGAGTCAGCCTCTCTCTCTGTCAGTCTCTCTCTCTGTCATTCAGTCTCTCTCTTCAGTCAGTCTCTGTCTGTCAGTCAGTCTCTCTCGCTGGCGGTCAGGTTCTCTCTCTCAGTCAGTCTCTCTCTCTCTCTCTATCAGTCTCTCTCTCTGTCAGTCTCTCTCTCTCTGTCAGTCTCTCTCTCTCAGTCGGTCTCTCTCTCTCAGTCAGTCTCTGCTCTCCCTGTCATTCTCTCTCTGTCATTCTCTCTCTCTCTGTTATTCAGTCAGTCTCTATCTGTCAGTCAGTCTCTCTCGCTGGCGGTCAGGTTCTCTTTCTCAGTAAGCCTCTATCTCTCTCTCTCTCAGTCTCTCTCTCTCTGTCAGTCTCTCTCTCTATCTGTCAGTCAGTACCTCTCTACCTCAGTCAGTCAGGCAGTCTCTGTCAGTCATTCTCTCTCTCTCTCTCTCTGTCAGTCTCTCTCTCTCAGTCAGTCTCTCAGCCAGTCAGTCTCTCAGCCAGTCAGTCCCTCAGTCAGTCAGTCTCTCAGTCAGTCAGTATTCAGTCTCAGAGTCAGTCAGCCTCCCCTCTCTCTCTCCACTCTCTCTCTCTACTCTGTCCACTCTATATCCACTGTCTCACTCTCTCTCCACTGTCTTTCTCTACTGTCTCTCCACTCTCTCCACCCTCTCTACTGTCTCTCCACTCTCTCTCCACTGTCACTCTCTCTCCACTCTCTCTCTCCAACCTCTCCTCTCTCGATCCACTGTCTCTCTCCACTTTCTGTCTCTCCACTCTCTTGCTCTCTCCGCTCTCTCTGTCCAACCTCTCCACTCTCTCTCTCTCTCTCTCTCCAACCTCTCCAATCTCTCCACTCTCTCTCTCTCCACTTTCTGCCTCTCCACTCTCTCTCTCCATGCTCTCTATCTACTCTCTTTCCATATGTCTCTCTCTCTCTCCACTCTCTCTCATTCCAGACTCCACTCTCTCTCCACTCTATCTCCACTATCTCTCTCTTTAGTGTCTCTCTCCACTTTCTGTCTCTCCACTCTCACTCCACTCTCTCTCTCTCTCTACTCTCTGTCAACTCTCTCCACTCTCTCTCTATCTCTCCACTCTCTACTCTCTCCCTCCCTCCGGTCTCGCTCCACTCTCGCACTCTCTCTCCACAGTCTCTCCACTCTCTCTCCACTTTCTCTCTCCCCTCTCACTCTCCACTCTCTCTCTCTCCACTCTCTCTCTCTCTCCACTCTCTCTCTCCACTCTCTCTCTCGCCACTCTCTCTCCCTCCACTCTCTCCCTCCACTCTCTCTCTCTACTCTCTCTCTACCTCTCTCTCCACACTGTTTCCCTCCACTCTCTCTCCACTCTCTCTCCACTCTCTCTCCACTGTCTCTTTACTGTCTCTCCACTCTCTCTCTCCACTCTCTCTCATTCCAGACTCCACTCTCTCTCCACTCTCTCTCCACTCTATCTCCACTATCTCTCTCTTTAGTGTCTCTCTCCACTTTCTGTCTCTCCACTCTCACTCCACTCTCTCTCTCTCTACTCTCTCTCAACTCTCTCCACCGTCTCTCCACTCTCTCTCTCTCTCTCTCCACTCTCTACTCTCTCCCTCCCTCCGGTCTCGCTCCACTCTCTAACTCTCTCTCCACAGTCTCTCCACTCTCTCTCCACTTTCTCTCTCCCCTCTCACTCTCCACTCTCTCTCTCTCCACTCTCTCTCTCTCCACTCTCTATCTCCACTCTCTCTCTCTCTCCACTCTCTCTCTCTCCACTCTCTCTCCCTCCACTCTCTCCCTCCACTCTCTCTCTCTACTCTCTCTCTACCTCTCTCCACTCTCTCTCCACACTGTTTCCCTCCACTCTCTCTCCACTCTCTCTCCACTCTCTCTCCACTGTCTCTCCACTCTCTCTCTCCACTCTCTCTCTCCACTCTCTCCCTCCACTCTCTCTCTCCACTCTCTCCCTCCACTCTCTCTCCACTTTCTCTCTCCACTCTCTCTCTCCACTCTCTCTCTCCACTCTCTCCCTCCACTCTCTCCCTCCACTCTCTCTCCACTGCCTCCACTCTCTCTCTCTCTCCAATCTCTCCACTCTCTCTCTCCACTCTCTCTCTTTCCACTCTCTCTCTCTCCTCTCTCTCTCTCCACTCTCTCTCTCAGCTGTCTCTCTCCACTTTCTGTCTCTCCACTTACCTCTCTCTCCACTCTCTCTCTCTCTCGCTCTCTGGGGGGGCATGGGTAAACTACCGGCAAGGTACGCAGGCCATTATGTTGCATCCTCATTCTGGTTAATTATAATGTTTAGAGGAACAACAGTTGTTGCATAAATATGATAATTTTAGGACGTCAATCACCTTGACATAAACCATTGCTTGCTAAATGAGATAATAGATATTTCAATATATGAGTTGCACACACGTGACCTTTGTCCTGCGGACTACCGCCAATGGGAGAACACTGGAAGATTCAAAAATGGGGTGTGAAGCACTTCCCTGCACTCAGCAGCATCTGACGAAGGCGAGATAGCCGAAATGCATCATGCCGAGCTGATTTATTAAATGATGTCCTGAAGTTACCCCGAGAGACCTCCGCCTGTTTTCTTGAAAGTGGGCCCACTTTGGATATATATATATATATATATATATATGTCATTCAGGCATGTGATTCATTTTTGAACACTCACTTTTTGTAAAACCCTTTATAAATACAACTATCAAAAGCAATGTTGAGTAACAGTGACTCAAAAGGCAGCATTGTTCTTATATAAATAACTTTTTGAAAGCACACTGTCGTCTGGAAACATCTTAAATTCGTAAGCACAATACAATACCTCACAAATATCTATGTATTTTCAAATGGAAAATCCTGATGGGAAATACATCTGGCTACTTACTAATGTTTTTACTCGGGTCAGCTACAGAGTGTGAGATTTAAAAGGAAGTACACTGGAAAATACAACCCCAATAACCAGTTGCAGGATTGCAGTGTTCCCCAGGAAAACATCAGGTGTCAAAAAAACAATATGGTAGCTACTACGTCTAGCAGAAACTTTTTGCAATCAGCCAACAGGGATTTTCACTAGGGTTGTGAAAAGGCACCATCAGGGTTCAATCAATACAGAGCAGAGAGCATGGAGGCCACGGGCTCTAAAACACACACGAATTAAGCTTGTATTAATTATTCTACCTTGTCGAAAGTCACGTGCATGTGCTATATAGCTCAAGGTTAGGGGTGCTCAGGACACCAACTGTAAACACTTTACCACACCAGGGTTTTTCAACTGCAGCTATCAGGGTATTTTGAAATGCTTTACATATGCAGGACATTGTAATGCGTGTGCAGACCACCGTGGCCGCCCATCAAATACTAACTCCACACAATATCTGCTACACGAGCAAATAATAAACACAAGTGTTTGTTCACACTTTCTAAACGGGCCAATCCCAGCTGATGAGGAGGCACAGTTAGGCGAAGCGGCCATGCAGACTTCAAGGTCACAGTGTGCAAATTCCAATAGGGAACTGAAGGACACACTAAGCTAGAGCACTTACTATGAGGGCTACTTGCAATATCGCAACATATAAATGTCACGCTCGACTGGTTTTAGCATCCCCGATTTACACAGTACACAGACCAGGGAATACATTCACGCCTATTTACCCCACATAGCTTCTTCCACCCACGCTCCACGATGTACATATCCACCATATTTTGTTTCTGCAATGCTGTTTTACCAAGATTGGATGCCTATGGATTGCATGACAATGGATTCAGTACATGGTGCAGAATTCATTGAAAAACTGTTACACTGACATTCTGCACATATAGATCGAATGATCCATCCATCCATCGCACATCCTGTCTAAGTTGCTTACATTTATTTGTTGACGTTTTTGTTCGTGTGCTCAGTTTAAAATTGTCACTTCAGTCACACAAGTTTTATATGTCTGGCAAGGAATGTAGTGGTACAAAAGGGGGGACTGATTTGTATATAGCCATGTCTGCACTGCGGTGGCAGAGTGGGTTAAAGAACGGTGATGGATTAAACCCAGATCTTTTGACTGGGTGTGAGTGTTTGATTGATTCAGATGCTCCGTCCATCACCACCCCCTTTTGTACCGCTTTTGGCCGCCATAAGTGTGGCAGGGTATGGTCAGACGTGAGTCCCTTGCTCACTTTGCCACTGGATTCAAGCAAGCCGGGCTGAAGACGGCTGGAATGCCAGAAACCGGTCTTCGGAAGCTTGTTTCTGGTCCATGGAAGACATGGCTTGGCAGTTCGGGCTGGACTGTTCCCATGAGGCACAGGGTCAGACTGATTTGCATATAGCCATGTCTGAACTGGGGTGGCAGAGTGGGCTAAAGAACGGTGATGGATTAAACCCAGATCTTTTGACTGGGTGTGAGTGTTTGATTGATTCAGATGCTCCGTCCATCACCACCCCCTTTTGTACTGGCAAGGAATATAGATTATTACCCATCAACACATCCAGCCTAAGAGAATGCTACCAAATACTGAAAAGGTGAATTCCTTGTGTTTTGGCATGGTACAAAGTGGTACACCATCACAAAATGATACATTCCCTTGCTAAGTTAGACAACACTTTGTGGATTGCTGGGCTGAAACCAAGAAATATGTATTCATGCAACAAGCAAACCTTTTAGATGAAGAGAGGAAATATAACTTTACTGGTATATGCTGTGCGGGAACTAAACATCAGTCAAGGAGCAAGTACATGTCTGCTATCTTAATCGACCCAAAGCGAGGTGACGCCCTCACAATAAAAAATCTTCATTGTTCCAGGAAACGTGTAACACATAGCTTTAAGGGGTATGGAACATCACAGAAAGTAATGTAGTTATTTCAAGAGAGTGTTTTTGTACAACACAAACAAACTTTACTATCTAAAACAGCTGCCCTTTAGAGCAGAAAGCGGTGCATCATTTTCTTGAAAAACTTCTCAAAACTCGCTACTGTGGTGCTTTAAAATGACCTCTCTGATCCTCGCAGAAAGAAAATGGAATTGTTTTTGTTCGAGAGCTTTACGCTTGCCAATACTTTCAGTAGCTCTAGTGGAAAAGTGTAGCTTTAGTTGACATACAGGAGATTCACCCGGGGGGAGGTATCCATCTAAAATATATACAAAGCTGTTCCTCAACTGGTGCCACACTGTGGATCAGGACTTTCAGCCTGAAATGTATCTGCCAGGTTCAAGTGTCTAGCAATTCTGCTTACCTGAGGGCACCAACCATTTTGCTGCCTCGTCCGTTCACTTATGGGCTGCATTGCCCTATGGAAAATGCTCTCTCTGGGGCGGGGCCCCCACCCCCATCCCTTTTCCGGTGTTCTGGCGCGCTGTGACTGAAGAGAAACATTGTTTTCTCTTCAGTACTGGGTCAGCGCTAGGAGGTCGGAGCAGGCTGCGCACAGCAGCTGCTGCTTTAGAGCCTTTCTCACAGCTCTCTGTAGATGAGCTGAGGGGGCGGGGGGGGCCCCTTCATCTACTGGACCCTGGGGGCCCCCCCGCAATGCGTGGGCTGCGGGGGTGTTTGTTACGCCCCTGTGCGGCTGGCCGCTGCCTTTCCTATGTTCTCACATCCTCTTACTGGCTTCTGTGGAAGCTGGAAGCACCCAGCCTACCCTGACCCAATCACAACGCTGTAATGCAGCTTTGTGATTGGTCTGAGCACTGTGGTTTGGGAATGGGACCCGGGGCATGTTCTCCACCCAGGCTATAATGCGGCCTGGATGTACAACATATAAAGCACAAATTAATTTTTGCCCGGCCCGAGAGGGCTGACCAAACATTCATACGCACCTAGGAGGGTCCCAACCCTCCTCCCCCAGCCCCTAAACAGCCCAGCCCCACCCGCCCCAAACAACAGAGCCAATATGTTTAAATACAATTATATTAACGTTAAGTTATTATAATTTTATTTTTCCGTTTTTAGTTGCTCCATCAGTGAGCAGTGGGGTGACAGTGCTCCGCCTTAGCGGAGGATCCACTGCCACTGGTTGCAAATGAAAACCTCCTCAAACAATAAAAACTGACTTCTCATTCAGTGGTTATTCCTGCCCGTCACCTAACAAACTACAGTCTAGTGAATTTGATGCAGAGAAATATGCTTTCATATAGCAACAATTGCCTTTATACAGTTGTTTTTCTCTAGCTGGATTAAACTCATGTACAACAAGACACCAGTAAGAATAAATGCAGGATACGCTAATTACGAAGAGTTACTATGATAATTCAGCCCACTATAAGCCAGGAAGGACGGAATGTCCTGGCTCTTTTTAGGACCTCCCATAAAGCAGCAAAGGTTAAGCAAATCTGGACAGAAATTAAAGAAAATAATATTTTTGATTTCAACCGATTCGATTGAAGCTCCCTTATTAATTTTGTCAGGAGTGGAAGCGAGTTTCACAGCAGGATTCAAAGTCATGCATTTTACAATCCGTTTTTGTAAGAACACATTCCATCAAACCAATTAGAATATTATATTTCAAATTTGGCCTTTGCAAGATGAGCCTTGCTGCTTGGTCGAATTTCAGACAAGTTAATGCTCAAGTGAACCCTTCAAGCTGATGAACATTCCTTTGGGCATTCACACACATTTGATGTAATCAGAAGTGTGTAAGTAACACTATCAGTTTTCTGTTTCTTTATTACATAAGCATAAAGAAGTGCTAAAATAAGTACTAATGAGTCAACAACTACTTCATTATGTATGTGTTCAAAAGGGGAATCAAAATAAGTATTCTCTTTCTTACCACATTTGCATGAAACTTGTTCACAACTCTTTCTGGCAGATGCTTAGAACAATGTGTTCCCGTTTACTTGAAATGGATTGTAACTGAAGTCACTACAAGGCTCCTGGAACAGGGCACTGACTGCAGCATTCTAATCTCTGTACTGTGCTCCAGAGCACATTGTGGAAGAGAATGAGCTGAACTAGCTATATGCTAGAGCAGTGCTTTACAAACTTTTCATGTTGGTGACACTTTTTAGACATGCTTCATTTAGGGACACGGTATTCAGTTTTACTAGTAAACCGGAGGTTAAATTAACTGTATTTTTAGAAATTCATCATTTCACGACATGGTAATTCAGTTTTACTAGCAAACCGAAGGTTATATTAACTGCATATAAGAGATAAGGACAAATTCTCCAGGTCATGTCATCCTCTGTTGAGTTCACTGATTTGGAGGTTGCCTTTGATATGGTTCCAGGAAGGATGCTCTGGGAAATTTTAAAGGGGGTGGTCGGAGTACCATCTGTTTTATTAGATATCAATGTATACCTACAAATAATTTTGCCAAGGTGCGCTGGAGACCAAATGGTTAACATATAAGTCAGCAAAGGAGTGCGTTTTTCAGACTCCCAGTCCTGATCTTCACAAACCTTAAGCTTACTCATACACTGCTCACGAGAAACTTCATTCATTTTCAGAGGCTGAACTATCTTACAAGTGTTTGGAAGTCAAAGAAAATTATGAACCAGAATCCTATCCATGCCAATTAATAAAACCGAGTAGAAAAGGAATCTCTGACTGGGCAGGGCCACATCTCAAAGCAACTGTTAGGAATGAAGTAGTTCTCTCTGGATATGCTGGATTAAATGCAAGATCTAACAAACAAACAGGGCTTATTGGCTTTCAAATGGACAAAGATCACATGATTGAAAACATAGAGACAATCTCTTTTAAGACCTATGCCTTTTTGAAGCCACCATCAAAGACTAACTTTACTTTTTGACTCTCAAACACTGCAATTCCTTATCCAAATCAAAGTAAAATATCCTGCATATCAATATACCAAGAGCAGTGAAAGAGAAGACAGGACTCATCTTGTTTAAGTAAGTTTAAGTTTCATCTGAGGAAACACTAGTGCAGTTTATTGTGTATTGTCTGTTGTATGCCACACAAAGCAGTCTGGGTTTGAGACTAACTTGAGTTGACCATCAGGTTGTAATGCATATATCAAGACTGTGAGGAAGATTTGTTAAGTGGACAAGGAAGGCAACTTATGAGACACAAGATAATTGCCACATCGAGCCAAATGAACTTATCATGAATGACTCTGTTTAACTTTTTACAACTCTGCTTACTTATTTCGTACCTCCACTACAGGTTGATGCATTAATAACCCATTAAACTTGCTTCTGCGTGGGTGACCCTGCAGCGCCCTCCACAACGAACCAATGCCTACGGTTTTGGAGAGCAGGCCTAGACCCCTGGTTGTGCCCGTAACGGCCCACTGGAGGGCAACAGCCAGGCGGGCCCATTACCTGACATTCCACCTACCACCTTCATTATCCATCTTCCTCACTGCAATGAGAATTAACTCTCCGTGCTCCCTCCCTGTGCCTACAGCAGGTGAAGGCAATCTCGTCCACACCCCCATACATCATGGAGTGCCAAGCACATTTCAGGGAATGGGCCTAGACCCCTGGCTGTGCCTGGGGTGTAACCCGAACCACTGAACTGGCCAAGAACACCTGGCTGTGCCCGTAATGGCCCACAGGAGGGTAGAAGCCAGTGGCCCCATCCCCTGACATTCACGCCCCAGTATATTATTCACCGCCAGGCCCGAGGGAGAATGGCAGCGTGATGCTGCTCCTTTCCACCTTCCACAGGTATAGGTACTGTATTTCTAACATGTGCAGTACCATCCTGCATGATGAGTAGACTGCGTTTTGTTGTCGTCGTGCAACACACCCACACATGGCTAGCAACACAGTACCGTGTCGTGATACAGAGTTTGGAAAGCTCTGTGCTAGAGAGAAGACCCACTCAGCTTTTTTCATTCATTATTATTATTTTTGGTTAATTTTAGTATTTCACTGTTTTAAATGGCATGATTTAGACACAAAGGGTGGTAGAGACCATAAAAGGAACCATATTTGTCATAATATAAGATTTTTTACATAGTAAATTTGTTTAATTGCAGTTTAGTATGTAAGGAACTGGATTTAGGTTACAGATTTCAATTGTTGTCAGTCTCCATTACAATGGTTTGTCATGGCTGGTATCTCCAATTACATAGTCCCTTCTAGCAACACTAAATGGTATGGAAACACCTAAAATGGCCGCCAGTTCACCTTAGGTCTACCAGCAAGGCAACATGAATCAAGAACTAACCACAAGTCTACTCAGTAATGTCATTTATACGAAGATGCTGTGGCTAATCGTTTAGCCTGGGTTTGTGCCACTCTACCACAAAATAGAGGTATTTTCGCAGATCATCATATTTATTAATTTATGTACTATTCCGTTAACACATGCAAGAACATTTGTTGTACAACAAAACAAGTGAGCTACAATTATTATATCATAATGAGGGAGAGTAACATTTCACAACTAATAACAAGATTGGCTAATATCCAGATGATCAAACATGTTGATGCGCTGGTGTGTAATCGTGTGAATATTGAAGACAATTTATAGTTTTGAGCTTGGGTTGGGGCTGGAATGGATTGAGTGAACTAGTTAAGAAATGCTTGGGCATGTGGAACTTGACTTGTTTGCTGTAGGCCAAGAGGTGGGGTTTTTACTCAAGGACACTAGTGCTGGATTTCTATATCTACAGGAGAGTGTTTACCAACCCTCTGTACCACTGGATGGGGAAAGTAGTAACATGAATGCTTTTTTTTCTGGGTTTAGGGGAAGGAAGTTCTTTCATCCAATTTTGCAAGGGCCAGAGGCAGTATTTTTTACACTTTTGGGATAGTTGGTTGTCATCGGCAAATTGGTGCAGATTAACTCTGTAGTCATTCATGTAGATCTTGAAAAGTGTTGGAGCAAAAAAATATTCTTGTAGAACCCTCCAGCTTATTTTTGTTGTGTGTGATGTGTATTTGCCAGTTTTATCAGGCTCTATGTAAAAGAAATTAAATGAATCATTGTGCATTTGTAGCCCATGCAGTGTTCCAGAAAGGAACCTCCATGGCTTATCTGATCATTTTAAATGCTGAAGACAGCTTAAAGTAGCAAATCCATTTTCAAAACCTGCCCTAAAGACAGATTGATGACTTACAAAAAAGTCATTCCATCTCTAAGAAAAAGTCCGCTTGGTTGATACTTCTTGTTAAATTACTTTTCCAAGCGAAGGGAGGTTGAATTCTGCACAAAAGTTGGTCAAGTTTGATAGATCTTAGCTAAGTTTATTAGGTAAGCACATGATTTGGTTTGTTTTAGTAAGGTGAGTTCCTTGGTTTAGGAAGGCATTTATTTGATTTGTCCAGGGAACCAGAAAGCAGTAGTAATTGTCCTTAATGGTTTTGGCTGGGATAGGTCTTTGAAACAGTTGTTGGGTTTGAGGTATGTAATGGTTTCTTAATGTGAGAAGTAGGGTTGGCAGTGAATTACTCCTAGGTTGAGCAGCGTTTTTATGTCTGGCTGTGTGGAGTAGGTTTCAGAGCAAATTTCTCTCTCATTTTCCTAATCTTGTCAGTAAAATGCCATAGGAATTTGACATAGCTCTGTGCAGGCCACTTTAAGTTGTTCAGGGCTGTGGTTTGAATGCTTGGTTATAAATGTGAATAGTGCACTTGTGGAGTTTGGCTTAGTCATGATTGTTTCTTGAATGAGGGCAGCTTTTGCCTATTGGATCATGGATTTTTAATCTATTCTCAGATAATGTAAAGTAAGAAGGTTTTTTTTAGAGGCTTTTCCATTCCTTTAATCATTTTCCCCATTTACTACAGAAGTATTCTAGCTGTCGGTGGTATCAGTTCAGGTAAATATGGTTGACTTGCACTATAATGTAGTGGCAGAAATTAATCTAGTTTCAAAGTGATTTTCAAAGTGCAGTCCAATCAGGATCTGTGGATGGATGTTATTGTAGAAATCTGGGAATTATCTTTTTCAAGGTTCACTCTAGTGTTGGTGATGAGGGTTTCTTTATGTGTGGAAATGATTATTTGGATATGAAATGGACTCAGCAAGTGCTTGGACCAACTAATGCAAACGGGAGACATACATATTAGTATTATTTTTTAAAATATTTTTTATTTTGCCGTTTAAACAAATAGATGCATTTTGTGGACACCAAACTGGCATCCATGTAAGGTCAAACTCAATATTAAGTAAACCACCCCTCTACCGACATCCCATACCCCCAGATGTCACACAACTTATATATATCAAAACGGAAAGGAGAAAAAGAGACAATAGCAGAATCCCATCAACAGAAACATACATATTATTTAGTCAGAATCATCAAAAATGAGATCCAGGATATTCCCCTCTATGTGGGTAAAAGCAGATCTGTGTCGTTGAAGGTTATTACATTTTTAAATTCACTCAGTGCTGGTTGCATGTTTATGGTTGTGATTTTCTCCATCTGTGTTGAACTCTCATGTAATTTAGAGAGATGTATCCTACCAGCAGCTCAATGAATTTTGTGATATTTTTAAGAGATGATATATAATGAGGATATGAATAGACTTGACTGTTGAGATTTGCATCACTACTTCAAGAATTTCCAAGTAGCTGTACTATTTTCCAATTGTTTATTTATGATGATGCCTGCATTTCCACTTCCATGCTGTTCGTCTGACCTGAAAATTCAATCCTTTTCTATACTAGAAGTTCAAAAATGTGACTAAAGTTCTAATTTAAACAGGATTCTTAGTTTTAGGTTGGAGTCCCTAATCCAATTGTATACTTGTAGTGAGTATTGGCTGATCTTGCGTTGACATCGCGATAGGCTACGGGAGATTTTAGTAATGTGCTGAAGATATAATGTTTTTATTTGTATTATTTAACCTGTTTTCCATGCCTTTTTTCCATGGTCTGTGCTTACGGTTCTCCGGTTCTGCTGATTGGAATGAATGAAAATACATTCTTGAATGAAGAATAGAATGTGAATTGCTCTTGATTCATTGACCTTCAGAGAGTATATGCAGGGTTGGAAGTGAGTAATATGATACTAAGTTTTGTTGGTGTGAAAGTAGACTGCAGGAAATCTTGTGGCAAGCTCAACTGCTTCGTTCACTCTAATGTGAATTCTGACCAACTACAGGTGTTAAAGTTGGCTATAATTTGGGCAATTGACAGTAGCACTGTACAGTAGGTTATGGCTCTTGATCATCAATGAGTCCCTTCCGAAACTTTCCTTTATCTTTTTTGGAGGATAATAAGTCTTTAGTTATGATCTGTGGTTGGGTGTCCTAAAAACTAATCCCAATGCTGCCATCTGAAGTCTGGCATTTTCTTTCCAAGTTAGAGGTTTTAATCACAAAATGGCAGCCCTTCCATCCTTCTGGGGTCAGTAAAACAAATGCTTTTGAGTCATTTTATAACAGTACCTTTCATTCTGAGTGCTCTGAAAAAGCAAAAGTCTGAAAGCAAAATGTTTGCTTCCCTATTTAGCAATGCCCAGCAAGACAGAACTGTCAGTTTAACTCTGGCACCTGATATCTGCAGTGCTCTGCAGATCATAACTTTGAACCACTGCAAGGCTGATGTATCCTTTCAGTATTGTTATGTTAGGTACCAGTAACAACTGGTAAGTGGCAGAGGTACCCTATGGTGTGCCATATAAATTGCTATATAAAAATAACGTTTTTATAAACCTAATCCAAATATTGTTTGGGATAGGACAATTTACCAAATGAGATTACTAAACAGGGAACATGTAAAGACTTTCTGTGAGTAAATGCAGGGAGAAATGATTATATATAAAGGAACAAACGGCATCCTATAAACACATTTTTGGGATTTGTTTCAATTCTTTGGCCCACAATATATGCTGGTTCATTATTGAACCTTATAATTATAGCACTGGATTAATACTGTCTCACTGAAAATACGCATTCAATCTCAGGTTTCAAGAATCAAGTGAATTATGTAGTGAGGATCCATCACAGGAGTAGGACAGTGACCCGGTTAAGTGATTAATTCAGCAATTGAGATTTAACAATGAATATGTAGCATGTTAAATAATTCTGCCTTATTAAACTCCTCATTCAAATTGTTCATTTTTCCGGTGCACTCTATGAACATTACTGTACATTGTTCAATCCCTTGTTTAGTATATGTAATCCTGGTGAAGCCATAATATGGTTTGGCCCAGTTACTCTTTGCTAACCTTAGTTCTTGTAAAAGGGAAACGCACTGTAGTGGTACCATGCAGGGAGGAAGACAAACTAGAAACCTGCTTTTAAATGCCACTCATTTATATTTTTGATTGATCCCTCTGTACCATTCATTCTTTGATTCTACACCGTTGATGTTAATGTTCAGGTATATGAGGGTAATTTGGGCATGACCCCTACTATATATATACATGTACTCATTTATATTCAGCCACTTGGAATTTACAAGATCAGGTTGAAGAGGTTTGCCTTGACTGTTAGGTCCTGTATATGATTAGAAGCACACATCGTAATAGATTGTTTAGTTATATATCTATTTCAAAATAAAAACCTCAACCAAATATTTTACATGCATCCCTATTTTTAAATGCACCCCAAACTCAAAATAGAGCCATGATTAATCTTGCACTTTGAAAGGGCATTGTCCAAGCAAAGTTTTGGATGTCAGGGAGTCACCACACAATGGTGTCTCTAAGTTGGCAGGGTGTGCCCAGACGTGGGTCCCTTGCTCACTTTGCCACTGGATTTAAGCCAGCCTGGCTGATGAAGGGTGTTACCCAGAATCCGGTCCCAGGATGCTTGTTTCCAATCCAGGAAAGACCTGGCTTGGCAGTTCAGGCTGGACTGTTCCCATGAGGCACAGTGTCAAGACTTATTTGCATATAGATGGGTCTGAACTGAGGTGGCAAAGTGAGCTAAAGAATGATGTTGGATTAAACCCAGATCTGATAGCTATGTGCCTCTGCTGGGTTGTGTATTGACTGTCTGGTTTTAGAGTGACAGGAACTGGGATGTACATTCACAATATACAGCCACTGGGGGGGGGGAGATGTGTGTCGTGCCTTTCCTGGATGACTCAGACCTGAGCTGAATAGACCTGGGCTGCATTTAGAGTAGTGGAAGGGGTTTTCCTTGCACCTGAATAGGCCCTATCTCCTGTGCACAATGCTGTTTCCACCTCCTGCCAAGAAGCGGGACCAGAGAGGACAGAACTAGTTTGGACTGAGCTGCGAGACTTTTTGCCACAAGTGAGCACATGAAAATGTGGTATAAATATTGGGGCCCAGACCCCAGAACACGTCTGGACTCAAGAGGAATCTCTGCCAAGAAGAAGAGCTGGAGAAGCTCCAAGAAGGAGTACTGCCTCATTGCTGTGTGGCTGCTTTTCTGGTTATTCAAATACTAGCCCAGGGAAACCCCGGGCTGCTAGAAGCACAGCTGTTGGGCATTCAGCCTCTTTAAATTTAATGGAGTTTTAACACATTTATTCGAACTTCAATATTTTCCTTTAATTCTCAAAGATAGCATATTTTACTCATAAACATTGGTCATAAAAAATACGTATGCACATGTTTCAAAAGGCATTCATAATCAATGTCAAACAATAGACACATGAAAATATTGACAAGACATATTTTCAATGCGTGTAAAATAGTGTAAACAGTTCATCAATGCTTAATATTCAAAAAATAATAGCCAACATCCCAATGCATTTCGGGTTACAAGCAGAACCCTTCTTCAGGGGATAAATTATATGCGATCAAAAGTTCAATCTTCCTTGAATGATTGGTCTCTCAAAGTGCAAATTCGACAGGATCTAAAAGACAACAGCATACCAAACTATATTGAGTTGTTTCATATGTACAATTTTATATCACAAAAGAACATTCTGGAGTAAACACTGAGGGGAAAAAAGCCAAAGTACGCGCCACCAAGAGTTGACACCCGTGTCTTACAAAGCGATCAAAAAGTGTGAGATACACAAATAGCGAGCCGACTCGTTCATAAAAAGAAATGAAATCAAACGTGCTTCACTCTCGGAGGTGAAAAACGGGAACCAAAAGGTGACGTCAAAAAATCATGCTAGTGACAAATTCACCGACTAAATTCCAGTATTCTATAATCTGCCCTTAAGTAGAAAAACTCCACTACAATGTAAAAGAATACATACACTCGTCCGAACAGCCTCACGTTCATCCGGTATCTTATCCAGCGTGAATAACCCTTTCTTTGCAAGAACCTAAATAACAAGTTGATGAGAGCCTATTACAATTACGGTGCAATGTGTAGTAAATACCCGCAAGAGTCTAACTTAAGAACAAGTCTTACCGCCAACTTCAAGACGGGTAAACGCGCTGCTCAAAAAGGGTCGCCCAGCAACAATCTGTATGTTTAAGAAAAACTCGTGGTGAGTTTAAATCTGTTGGACAGCCGTCCTTCCCAAAAGTAACTGCTATTCTTGTGTTAATGTACTGACCTGCCGCCTCCTGCAACGGCGTCCTGACTGAGTCTATCGGTGCGAGTCCGCCCTACCGATCACGTGGTGCGGAACTCGTCCGGTGGTTACTGCCTTAGTCGACACAAAGAAGAGACTATAGTCACTCAACTTTGTTAATCCTCTCTAATCATGGCGGTTGTAGTGCGCCTGCAGTCTTGACGTTGTCAGGAATAAGTTCGTCTGTAATATGCATCATGAAAAAACCAGTTCAAGGTATGCTTGAAGTCTCTGGTTCTTAGTTGCGGTATCCCAAGTTAAATAGAAGGAATAGTGGTGAAATATGTTCGTATATGATATTATGCACGTATATATCTTGAGACAATCTCAGAGGTCACCTGTATCGTTCTGTCATGGACTCTTACTATGTTCCTACGTTGAATGCAAAAGTGTCTGAGGTGAAAAAGGTCAAAAAGAACACAAACTATTATATAACATAATTGGATAATTTATAGGAAGGCTGAAAAACAGAGTAAGATGAGAAAAGAAAAGAAAAAATGAGTGCCAAGACTCAGTGTTCCCCCTTACAATCTGAAATACGTCATCATGTGAAGTTCAGAGAAAGCACAAAAGTTCATAATGATCATTTAAACCATTTGGATTAATAGTTCCTAAGAATTTTATCCAATGTGTTTCCCTTCTGGCTAGAAGTGTATGCAAATCCAATCCTGGGGAGCGTTCTATGCGTTCTAAGACTGTATACCTGAGTTGGGGAATTGTGTGATTGGCTTCTACCCAGTGTCTGGCCAATGGGGAGGTTGTAGTGCGATTCCTAATTCGGCTTTTGTGCTCTACTATTCGAGTCTTTATTTTTCGACTTGTACGTCCCACGTAGACTAGTCCACAGGGACACTTAATCGCGTAAACAACTCCTTCCGTGTTGCAATCTGCATTGTGTCTTAGTTTGATGCTCACTCCTGAGTGTGGGTGAGTAAATTGATCACCTGTGATAACATTCCCACATTGCCCGCAGTTATAGCATTTCATCATGCCCCTCTCTCTTTGTCGGGCTGTTCGCTTTTGAGGTTTCAAAAATTCCCTTAAATTCTTGGTTCTAGTATGTGCAAAAAGGGGACTGCCTTGAAATACTGTTGTGAAATCAGGTTCACTTTCAATAAGTTCCCAACGTTTCCTGATTATTGTCTTGATCTGTGTGGCTTGCGTAGAGTTCTTGAGAACAAATACCTCACAGTGCCTGGGTACCTTCTCTTTAGGTGTCAAAAGTTCATCACGAGTTTTTCTCGACGTGATCTGAGCAGCTTCGCTGAGTATTTGGTCTGGGTAACCTCGCTCTTTGTATTGTTGCATCTGTTTGGTGATCTCTTCCTTACTTCGCACATCATCTGATGTTATCCTCTTAATTCGCATCATCTGTGAGATCGGAAGATGTTTTTTCAAACTGTACGAATGTGCGCTCGTGAACAGCAACGCATTGTTAACATCTGTTGGCTTCCTATACACCGATGTAGATAACCCAGTTGATGTTTTACTTATTTCAATATCTAAGAAATGAATCTTCTGTTTTTCAATATTATGTGTGAACTGGATGCGAGGGTTCTGTTCACAAGACGAAACACAAGGCGCGGAAAAACCAAAGGTGCAAAAAGAGCAAGGAAGGCCACAGCGAACAGTGAAGAAGTGAATTCCCTGGTAATCAACATCTCATCAAGACAGTTAACCTCGGAAGAGACTAAGGTACTCAACAAAGGAACCTCTTTTGTTCCATCCTACACGTCCAATGCATTAGAGACGGAGGTAGCCCTTTTTAAATTCATGCGTAAACTCAGATTAAGGTGGTTCTTCTCTATCAACCCCAGTCAACAAGAACTTACGATGGAACAGAAAAAATTCAGACCAAAAAGTAGATTTTTATCACCAATCTCCCACAAGACCCTTGACACCTTTGAGTCTTTGGTCAAAAAGGATTTGGAAACAATCAAATATGGCTCAATACAACATCAAAATTTGAATCCCAAGGAACGACGCATTCTCAATAAGTTGAGACAAGACTCCTCAGTAACATTTCATCCAGCAGATAAAGGAGGAGCTCTAGTGGTGCTTGACACCGACTTTTACAACAAGAGTGTAATGGAACATATTCAAGATAGAGACACCTACCTTCCTTTGGAACAAGATCCAACAAACGAACTGCTGAGACTACTGGATGAGTTCCTGTCTAAAGCTCTAGACTCTGGCATCATAGATGAGAACACTAAGAAATTTCTTTTCAACTCCGCACCTAAGATTCCGACCTTATACATGCTACCAAAGGTGCACAAGCACAAAACCAAACCACCTTTTCGGCCTATAGTAGCAGGGTGCGGCTCGATCCACGAGTCTCTAGGATACTATCTTGACTTTTATTTACAACCGTTGGTCCAATCCTGGAAGACATACGTTAAAGACACCACCGACTGTTTACTGAAACTGGAATCACAAAAACATCTCTTTTTGAATGACATCTGGCTCTGTACAATTGATGTAGTCGCACTATACACCTCAATAGCACACAAAGAAGGACTGGAGGCAATAGAATGGCGACTGTTACAGTCAGAAATTGATCACAACAAAGCAGTTTTTCTTTTAGAACTACTACATTTTGCTCTTTACAACAACTACTTTGTGTGGAAGGACAATTTTTTCATACAACGTACAGGGACAGCTATGGGTTTTCCCGGAGCACCATCATACGCTAATACTTACATGGCTCGTTTTGAGGACCAACACATACTGTCGGATTAGATGTGGAAAAGACATGCAGCTGTTTTCCTGAGGTACATTGATGACATTCTAGTCATCTGGACAGGCACCAGAGACGAACTGGAAGAGAGCATTTGCAAACTGAATGAACAGAACCCTCGCATCCAGTTCACACATAATATTGAAAAACAGAAGATTCATTTCTTAGATATTGAAATAAGTAAAACATCAACTGGGTTATCTACATCGGTGTATAGGAAGCCAACAGATGTTAACAACGCGTTGCTGTTCACGAGCGCACATCCGTACAGTTTGAAAAAACATCTTCCGATCTCACAGATGATGCGAATTAAGAGGATAACATCAGATGATGTGCGAAGTAAGGAAGAGATCACCAAACAGATGCAACAATACAAAGAGCGAGGTTACCCAGACCAAATACTCAGCGAAGCTGCTCAGATCACGTCGAGAAAAACTCGTGATGAACTTTTGACACCTAAAGAGAAGGTACCCAGGCACCGTGAGGTATTTGTTCTCAAGAACTCTACGCAAGCCACACAGATCAAGACAATAATCAGGAAACGTTGGGAACTTATTGAAAGTGAACCTGATTTCACAACAGTATTTCAAGGCAGTCCCCTTTTTGCACATACTAGAACCAAGAATTTAAGGGAATTTTTGAAACCTCAAAAGCGAACAGCCCGACAAAGAGAGAGGGGCATGATGAAATGCTATAACTGCGGGCAATGTGGGAATGTTATCACAGGTGATCAATTTACTCACCCACACTCAGGAGTGAGCATCAAACTAAGACACAATGCAGATTGCAACACGGAAGGAGTTGTTTACGCGATTAAGTGTCCCTGTGGACTAGTCTACGTGGGACGTACAAGTCGAAAAATAAAGACTCGAATAGTAGAGCACAAAAGCCGAATTAGGAATCGCACTACAACCTCCCCATTGGCCAGACACTGGGTAGAAGCCAATCACACAATTCCCCAACTCAGGTATACAGTCTTAGAACGCATAGAACGCTCCCCAGGATTGGATTTGCATACACTTCTAGCCAGAAGGGAAACACATTGGATAAAATTCTTAGGAACTATTAATCCAAATGGTTTAAATGATCATTATGAACTTTTGTGCTTTCTCTGAACTTCACATGATGACGTATTTCAGATTGTAAGGGGGAACACTGAGTCTTGGCACTCATTTTTTCTTTTCTTTTCTCATCTTACTCTGTTTTTCAGCCTTCCTATAAATTATCCAATTATGTTATATAATAGTTTGTGTTCTTTTTGACCTTTTTCACCTCAGACACTTTTGCATTCAACGTAGGAACATAGTAAGAGTCCATGACAGAACGATACAGGTGACCTCTGAGATTGTCTCAAGATATATACGTGCATAATATCATATACGAACATATTTCACCACTATTCCTTCTATTTAACTTGGGATACCGCAACTAAGAACCAGAGACTTCAAGCATACCTTGAACTGGTTTTTTCATGATGCATATTACAGACGAACTTATTCCTGACAACGTCAAGACTGCAGGCGCACTACAACCGCCATGATTAGAGAGGATTAACAAAGTTGAGTGACTATAGTCTCTTCTTTGTGTCGACTAAGGCAGTAACCACCGGACGAGTTCCGCACCACGTGATCGGTAGGGCGGACTCGCACCGATAGACTCAGTCAGGACGCCGTTGCAGGAGGCGGCAGGTCAGTACATTAACACAAGAATAGCAGTTACTTTTGGGAAGGACGGCTGTCCAACAGATTTAAACTCACCACGAGTTTTTCTTAAACATACAGATTGTTGCTGGGCGACCCTTTTTGAGCAGCGCGTTTACCCGTCTTGAAGTTGGCGGTAAGACTTGTTCTTAAGTTAGACTCTTGCGGGTATTTACTACACATTGCACCGTAATTGTAATAGGCTCTCATCAACTTGTTATTTAGGTTCTTGCAAAGAAAGGGTTATTCACGCTGGATAAGATACCGGATGAACGTGAGGCTGTTCGGACGAGTGTATGTATTCTTTTACATTGTAGTGGAGTTTTTCTACTTAAGGGCAGATTATAGAATACTGGAATTTAGTCGGTGAATTTGTCACTAGCATGATTTTTTGACGTCACCTTTTGGTTCCCGTTTTTCACCTCCGAGAGTGAAGCACGTTTGATTTCATTTCTTTTTATGAACGAGTCGGCTCGCTATTTGTGTATCTCACACTTTTTGATCGCTTTGTAAGACACGGGTGTCAACTCTTGGTGGCGCGTACTTTGGCTTTTTTCCCCTCAGTGTTTACTCCAGAATGTTCTTTTGTGATATAAAATTGTACATATGAAACAACTCAATATAGTTTGGTATGCTGTTGTCTTTTAGATCCTGTCGAATTTGCACTTTGAGAGACCAATCATTCAAGGAAGATTGAACTTTTGATCGCATATAATTTATCCCCTGAAGAAGGGTTCTGCTTGTAACCCGAAATGCATTGGGATGTTGGCTATTATTTTTTGAATATTAAGCATTGATGAACTGTTTACACTATTTTACACGCATTGAAAATATGTCTTGTCAATATTTTCATGTGTCTATTGTTTGACATTGATTATGAATGCCTTTTGAAACATGTGCATACGTATTTTTTATGACCAATGTTTATGAGTAAAATATGCTATCTTTGAGAATTAAAGGAAAATATTGAAGTTCGAATAAATGTGTTAAAACTCCATTAAATTTAAAGAGGCTGAATGCCCAACAGCTGTGCTTCTAGCAGCCCGGGGTTTCCCTGGGCTAGTATTTGAAAGACTGTTATTTAAGAGGGAGTTAGGCACACAACCCTCACACTAGTAAGCACGCTAAGATTTCTTAAAAATCCACACAATCCATCTTCACAATTGATTACTGGTGTGCAGATCCACCCCACACAAGGAAATGCTTTTCTGGTTGGCCTGGCAGTGGCTGCTTTCGCCAACAAGAGGACAAAGACTGAACTGTGCTGTGTATCCTGCTTGAAGAAGATCTCCAAGGGCTTGGTGTAGAGCTTGCCTCCTGATCTGAAGTTTCAGGGACACAAAGAGTGTGTTTCCTCTGTCGTCCTGCACCTGGAACTGCTGTTTCAGCTACCACAGAGGGGGAAAAAGTACTCGATGCCAGAGAGCGAGTCCGAGACCTGCAACAAAGCCATGGGCACCGCTCGTGAAGTGCACAATACAATGCCCTGACTTGCACCGCAGCCCTGACGCGTGCCGCCACTGCACCGTATCGACTCTGATAAAGTCACCAAGGCTGTTGCCTGTACCGGAACCGAAGGCACAGCTTGTGACACTCACAACACACCGTCCTGACTCACACCACAGCCCCGACCTCACCGACTCCAGTGCCTCATCATCTTGGAGCCGATACCTTATGTGGGTGACCTCCTGAATTCAATGATCCTGCACCGCCATAAGGAACCAAAGCCTTGCCGCCAATACAATGTGACCTCCCCGGAAACAGAAAGGAACCAACACCTCACCTCCCCTGATTTGCAGTAAGGAGCCAACGCCTCACCTCCCCCGTGGTCTTAAGATACTAACGCCTCACCTCCCCTGTGGTCGTAAGCAACCGATGCCGCCTGGTACTAACGTCGCATCACCTCCCCGATGCTGTGCTCCGTCTTAGTTTTCATCGTTTGCCAAGGAATTTTGTGCCTGGCCTGCACATGGTGCGGTTGGCGCAGTATTTTGTGATTTTCATCTGTCACAATGTCGTAAATGCCCCAGGGGAAGCTATTTGTTGCTACAAGCCTTATTTTTGCGAAGAACCTATTTTTGATGATATCTTGACATATGTATTGTGGATTTTTGTCATTTTGGTCTTGTTAAGATAAAAATTTCCTATTTTTCTAAATTGATGTGGTGTCCATTTGTAGTGTTTTCACTGTGTTACTGTATGTGTGCACACATGCTATACACACTACCTCTGAGATAAGCCTGCTTGCTCGTTCCAAGCTACCAAGGAGTTGAGCTGAGGCGTAACTCCCTTACCCTGACTAGAAGCAAGGGGTCCCTACTTGGACAAGGGTGCGATCCACTGCCTACTAGAGACACCCATGTGTAACAACAGTGGACAGGAGGAGAAATGTAATAAACATAGAAAGGCGATGCATACGAAAGTGAGGGGCACAAAGGAAATGTTTATCACTCTGAAAGGGGATCGGTATGCAGGATGCAGCTCATGATCATGGAGCTCAACAAAAAGGAGGATGTGGATCAATGATTGAAAATTTGTTTTGAGCCATACACCTCTGATAAAGAAGCCTAATGATTGATTGTAAGAAGGAAACAATGCTAGTGGGACTGCTGTACACCATTTGTGTTTTTAACAGAAATGTGGAGTACTGTTGCAAGAAATATTGTTGTTTATTAACTGGAAGAGTATAATTGGTCAACTTCCTTGGTTAGTGTGTTCCAAAACAGGACAGGGATGACTTTCTAACTGAATTAATTTGTCACCTCTCCTGATGGGGATCTCCTGCTCATTTGATTTAATTGAGACAGAAATATTATCTCATGGTTCTAAAATAGAACTAGTCGCCTTCAGTGTTTTGTCTTTTTTTAAAGACGGAAATAAGACCACAATTTAACATGAGCTGAATTAAAGCACAGCAGAGAACACACTTAGTTTTCATTAATGTTGTATAAATGTTTTGTATCCTTGATGTTTTTAGATGTTACAAGTACCCATCAGGGCCGGACTGGGTACAAAAACCGGCCCTGGCAAAGTGCTCGGCCGGCCCCCCTCCCCACTCGGGGGGGTTGAAGGTGCCGTCGAGCGCTTTGCTTGTTGCAGGGCCGATTTTAAAGCTATGCTGCAAAAACGGCCCTGTAACAAAATCGGCCCCCAGGGGCTCAAAACCGGCCTCACCCTTGCGGCGCACCGGGGGATTGCCCGGTGCCCGCTATGGCCAGTCCGGGCCTGGTACCCATGGACTTTGGTAGGTTTATTAAAGACCGTGCTTATTTTTAGCCAGTGGTTTCTGGTGCTTGGAACTGACACTTAATTCTCAACACCAGCACTAATGACAAGCCATTACCTGGTGGCGCTGTCTATCTAATTTTGAGATGAGCACAACAGTGATTAATATTTAAACATATATTAAAAATAAATGCTACCTGCCACCCATGCCATTCTTCTAGCTTTGGGTGGCCTGGAATAATCTGAGTTGTCATACTTCCATGCATTGGCGTAACAAAATCTGTGGGGGCCCTCCTGGCAAAGGACATGGAGGGGACCCCCTCTCCCACAGCCCACACCCTACCACTTTTGGTGTGGGGGGGCTAAGCTCGGGCCTCCCAACACCGAAGGGGCTGGAGCGGCTTATAGGAGGACTATGATTAGTCATTGTGATGATACAGTCATTGGCAGCCTGGCAGAGGTGATGGGTAGCACAAGCTGCAGCGGCCTTCTGAGAAGGGGCAAGGCATTTACTTTCTTTTTATTACAAATTAAGCACTGAAAAGATCTAATCGTTTTCAATACACATAAACTATTGTTGATGTAATCTTCTAGTGTTTGTTATTTTTGTCCTCGTTCATAGATATAAAAAGAGTAATCACTGCCAACAGTAGTTTTAAAGTATAGGAGTAGACAGTAAAGAATATTTTCTAAATAATCCTTTCCTTAATGTTTAAAAACTAGCTCCCGTGGAGTCGAATTGTTTGAAAAGATGCTTTCGAGGGGCAGCAAGAGGTGAAAACTAGTCATGGTACACGAATGCTGCCTGACATTTCTGGGTGCAGCCATACTGAATGGTCTTGGGAAACCTTTTCTGTCAGTTTCTACAGTTGTATGGAACTAAAGGTTTCGAAAGCCGAGGGTCTGCATATATTGCAGCCTTCTTAGCACTTTTTTCGATTCCGTTTATGCATCTTGGAGGAAGAAAAAAAAAGAAATAACACCAACGACCTTGGATGACAACTGATGATTCACAGGGTTTGAGTGGGAGGAGAGCTCAAAAACAGCGAAAGTTCATGAAAATAATTTGTTCCTTTTCTCTGCAACTTCAAACATCTCGTACACAGCCAACTTGGAAGGCAATAGAAAAATAAATCTACAAATGACAATCAAACAGCCGTGCAAACATTTCAACGCCGCACACGCTGTATATCAGATGCTAAACAAGCAGAGTCAGACCTGGAAAGAAAATAGGCCCGGCCACTGCTAAAATAAATGTGGCCCTCATTTACTAATCAAATAGGAAACAAACATTTACAATGCAATGGCCTCGGCTTTGTTAAAGTTAGAGCTATTGGCATTGCAAATGGCATTTTTTTCATTATTTTTTTTAAACATAAATAAATGGTATTGTCATTTACAATGGCAATAGGTGAGCATTAGAGAGTAGTAGAGAGTATTAGCAGACACAGAGCCCCACACACACAGAGCCCAACACACACACAAACACAGAGCCGCACACACACACAGAGCAACACACACACACAGCGTCACACACAGAGCCATACACACACACAATGCCACACACACACACACACAGAGAGCCACACACACACACAGAACCACACACACACAGAGCCCCCCCACACACACAGAGCCCCCCCCCCCACACACACACAGAGCCCACACACACACACAGAGCCCCCCACACACACAGAGAGCCCCACAGACACACACACACACAGAGCCCCCCCCACACACACACACAGAGCCCCCCATACACACACAGAGCCCCCCCACACACAGAGTTCCCCCCCCACACACACAGAGCCCCACACACAGAGAGCCCCCCCACACACACACAGATCCCCCCTCACACACACAGAGCCCCCCTCACACACACAGAGCCCCCAACACACACAGAGCCCCCCACATACACACACAGAGCCCCACATACACACACAGAGCCCCACATACACACACAGAGCCCCCCACACACACACAGAGCCCCCCCCACACACACACAGAGCCCCCCACACACACAGGGCCCCCCACACACAGAGCCCCCCCACAAGCAGTTCCACACAGACACACAGAGCCCCCCCAAACACACACAGCTCCACACACAGAGCCCCACACACCCACACAGAGCCCCATACACACACAGCCCCACACACACACGCACACACAGAGCCCCACACAGAGAGAGAGCCCCCCCCCACACACAGAGCCCCCCACACACACAGAGAGCCTCCCCACACACACAGAGAGCCTCCCCACACACACAGAGAGCCCCCCCACACACACACAGAGCCCCTCACACACACACACAGAGCCCCTCACACACACAGGGAGCCCGCCCCACACACAGAGAGCCCGCCCCACACACAGAGAGCCCCATGTAAAGATTGATCAATGCCTAACAGAAAAGTCTGCCTAGTTGAGACTTGTGTCTCTATATCTGGAATTGATGGTGTTTTGCCCTAACAATGAGGTAATGAGGTAACCTTAGGACAAATAATGAAAATAGATATAAAGGGGAAACAAGAAACAGACATATCTATACTGTGAGATCAATGATATGCCATATGTCCACCTAGTCGGTTTATTTTTTGTTACCATCACAAGTTTTGTAGAACTAATGTTGACGATCGGCTTTCAAAGTCAGATGAATCTATCTGTGTTTTTTCTCGCGTCAGGGCCACCAGTCTGTGACTACAAGGCAGAAGTCCTCCATGTTCTGGACACAAAAATAACCCAAAATTAGGTTAAATGAAAAATGGACGACCATGAACACAACTTTGTTGTGGTGTAATGATTGAACTACCACTAGGCACCTGGATCACTTGTTTTTATTTGTACTTTGCTGTGTCTACTGAACTTGGGGGTCTATTTGATTAAAAAGAGCGATTTGCTTGATGTTTTTGCAGGTATCAATTCACACCAAGTAGGTTGAACACTGAATTTGTATTCTGTAGTGTGATGCACAGCTTGAGTGTATATAGACAATGATACTAAAAATAAAGCCCTGATAAAGGCTGATGACCAAAAAGGGCATGGATGAAGGTCGAAATATGCTGGCTAGGTAAAAGTGGGTGATTTATTACAATTCATCTGACATCCACCTGATACGCTTTTTATCATATCTAGGGTACCCCCCAATAAAGAGGGAAAAAAATCAAAGGGGTATGCTCCAAGATAGTTCCAAAACAATCAGATTCCTGCTATTATCTAGTTTATTTAATCTGAACACCTGCCCAGCGGTTGGGTCCACCAAGGTGCAATTCACCTACCTTGGTGTGGACAGGTGGCCAATGATGAAGCATCGCACAACAATAAGTGGGTGACGTCAATAATCCATAATTTTTTCAAAACCTGTAGATGGTTTGGAAGGGACGAACTTTTCACTCCTCTGACCCTAGCACATTCAGTGAAGTATATAAAACAAATGGCATACTACGTTTGCATATTCCTCCCGGTAAAGGCATTACCTTTTGTTCTAAAGAAAGTGTCCTATGCCACTTGGTGAAGATGTGCCACCCTGCCTTTGCGCATTTATGGACACCCACAAAACTGTCCTTCAGCGAACTGAAAATCATGCAAACTCACTGTGGTTTTATCACTTTCTCGTGCCCTCAGCTGCCCTCAGCTTATTAGGGATAAAAGTGGCTACTGTCACCTCAACCGAAGTTATGTTATGACAGTGAGACACAGTTGGGGCACAGGTCTTTTTATTTGTACTCCTACAAGGTTGAGCAGGGAGGCTGTATCCTATAGAAGGTAAATGTGGTCCCCATAACTGCAGGCCTCGGTCTTCATCATATCTCGGACATTTGTTAAGGCCTCTTCCAATAGGCCTGGGGACGTGTGGTTAAAGAGTGGAATGGTGAGGTCATTTGGACCACAGAAGTCAACGCTGCACGTAGGAGGAGTTTCCTTATGCTAGCACCAATGGGAGCACCACAGCGTTATGGAATGCGAGTGCTTGGCTATACTTGACGTGAACTCGTGAGAGAAGCGCTTTTGTGTCACAAGCTAGTGAACAGAGCGCCGTGCTGACCGCGTCTTGTGTCACAGCACTTAGAGGGGCGAGACAGACAGAATAGGGAGAGGGGCGCTCTCGGGACAGGTTACATGTGCTCACTCTTACTAGTTATCTGTGGGCCCTCTACCGACTGCAAGGAGACCGGAACATCTTCAGTTCATCTCTTCTGCTTTGTCCAGCGCTTGTATAAATAATTAACAATAACCCGAGCCTCTTCTATAGATTAAACAATGCCTGTCTAGTGTTCACGCACTTTGAGTGACGTTCTAGCACTTCCGGTGTAACAGTGATGCTGATGTCCAGACGAAGAATAAAAGAGCCAGAGCCCTGGTCAGCTAGCATTGGTCACTGTAAAGCGCCGATCAGCTCCTCTAGCGCAGAGAGTGCAGCATGGCATGCAGCTGCGATCAGGGTCAGTGATGGAAAAGGGCGGAAGCAGAGGAGCGGCGGCTGATGGGGGCCGGTGCTCATGGTCACACGAGCAGGAATGCCCGATAAGGCGCTGGGAACAGCGGCAGCTGGGCCGGCATGGACGGAGAAGAAGCCAGCCCTGGAGAGCGGGGACTCCCTCCCACAACCCCCCCACCCCTCCCCAATTTGCTGGAGTAAAACCAAAGCCAGGACCGCCAGTCTTCAGGTTACCTCACATGACGGACACTGAAACACACAGCATCCCATTCCCATCTCCATGCACCGGACTCCACGGATCCCGACTGAGTCCCATGTACCCATACTCTCTCTTGCATCCTTTTCACCTCACCTACTGTGCAGCTCATATCATGGAACTCACAGGCACACATACGTACAATATCATTTATCCTCCCCACCTCTAAAAAAAAATCGCTTCAAGCACAACTTTATAAAATTACACCCTGAAAATCTCTTTGCTGATCCCTACTTCTCATTACACAACGGGAACACAACTAATGATATCATTTTCCACACCAAACGAAGAGCCCAGTGGCGGAAAGCATTCCTAGCCTTATTCTCAATTTCTTCCACTAGGAAATCCACACATGGCCTAGTGATTTCTATTGCACCATCAGAGCTCTTCCAAGCGACAGCAACCATTACCATCTACAATAACGGAACAAGCCTCATGCAATCCACGGATCGTAGCTTAAATCTCCTGGATAACATCTTCCCCATTATTAAAGAACAAGTGTATAATCCCCTTACTACTTTCCAACTCACCTCCACCGCCAATACAAATTATGTCACATATCCAACCCCCTCTGTCACCCTCCTCTCCCCTCATCCCCGTCCTCTACGGGCATCGGATCCATACGCTTCTTCCACCCGGATTACCCCCCCACCAAAACACCCCATTCCACTTCACCTAACCCTCACACGTTACTTCCACCTGGCATGACTGAAACAACATTTGCACCCCCAACAGGAGCTGAACCCCCTCCGAGAACGAGCATAGCTCCCCCAGCTAACATCTCCCCCTCCATAATCTTCTCTCACCCCACTTCAATCGTGCTTCACAACGACACTTCTAACATGGAATCCCCCCATCCCAGCCAACTGCATACAGGTCAATTGTTGGCACATATTAGGACACCCCACCACCACCATACAGGTCAATTGCTGGCACATAATATGGCACCCCACCACTACCATTTCAGAAACTCTCCGCCCTCAGATCACACACCGCTCCAAATTACACCTCCCACACCCACTCACCAGCCATCCACTCCAACACCTCAGCTATCTGCAATAACATTTCTCCCATCCTACGCAACATCGCCTACAACACCACTATTGCCTGCACCAGATCACATACCTAACAAGTCCACGGCGCAGCCACCAACACTCATATTACAGCCACCTACCACACTCATAACCGCTCCAGATACCAAGTCTGGATGAGATATCACAGCCACCTACCCCACTCATAACCGCATCAGATACCAGACTGGATGCAATTATGTCTGCACTGCAACAAATCAAAGAGGAACTCAACACTGTTAAAGAGATGATATGTAGACAATCATGGTGCACCAGATCCTCAAAAACTTCTATATTAAGAAAGCCCCGACTCGCCTTCCACTCACCCCCAATCATACTCTACTCAGCTGGAATTCAATCCCATCCCCTAATCTCTCTACCCGCCCAATGCGAAGCATCAACCCATTTTCGGAGAATGATCTACGCTCCCTTCTGCATTCCTACGAACCCCCTCTCACGACCCCATTTCTCCTGCACACATGGCCATCCCTACTATCCCCCCAACCCTCACAGGTCCTCTTTTCACAATAATAGAGGAATCATCGATAATAATCTTAGTAGAGTCACACTCACTCAGGATCCCATTTCTTCCCTCATCACACCCCGTCTTAGATGCACACTTCTGAATTGCAGATCAGCTTCTAGACACATTGCAGACATAGCTGATTATGTTAACCGAATCCTGGCTAACTGACTCCTCCTCGATATTCTAGTACCCCCCCCCCAAATTATGACATCATCAGATTGGACAGGAGTGGTAAGACAGGGGGAGGAAACGCGTGTTTACATCGTAGCAACATCTCCATAGACAGAGCCATATCCCCTGTATTCTCCTCTTGTGAATACATATATGCCTTGACATCAACAGTAATGGCAATCCAGTTTGCTTGTTACACATCATCTATCATCCACCTGGTGACAACCTTATCTTCACCAAACACTTCATGGACATGGTCACAAGGAACACCGGACGGCAAAACACCCAACTATTCCTTGGTGACTTCAATATCCATTGGAACGACCTCAAAGACTCAATGGTTAACAGTCTCAAAAACGTCCTCGGCGTGCTAGACCTCACCCAAATTTGCAACAGCCCTACACACAATAAAGGCTCAATATTGGATGTAATAATCTCCAAAAGTGACTCTATTCAGCTTGAGTCGATCCAACCCTGTGATTGGTCAGACCATCATATCATTGCCTTCTTTATCAGGAAAACAATAAAACTTAATTCAGCTCAATCCTCTAAACCTAAGGTATGGAAAAGAGACTTAAAAAAACTCAACCTTCCCTTCCTACAGCTACAATCTACTCCAGCCCGTGGCTGGTTTCTCCAATGTACATGACCTCACCAACCACTACCTCGACTCTATGACCTCGATTATTAATGAGGTTGCTTCCCTTCAACTAAAGAGAGTTTCCACAAAAGACTCCAAACCCTGGTACAACGAACTTCTGAACGAGGATAGACGTTCTCTTAGAACTTCGGAACACAATTGGAGATCAGTCCCATCCGCTAAACACCTCAAAACTCTAGGAAAATAGAGAAATGCATACTATAGAAAGATCAAGAACACTAAAGCAGACTTTTTCAGCCACCAACTAGAAAAAGCAAGAAATCGTCCCAAAAATATGTTTGAATTAATCAAAACCCAATCTAAGGATGAACCTCAACGACTACAAGACATAGCCCGTCCACAACTAACTTGTGAAGAATTTTCTACCTTCTTTAATCTAAAGACTGATAACATCAAGAAAGATCTCCTCAATGACCTAATCTTACACTCGAGTGCTCACACCAAAACATCCCCTCTTCTCCCAAGGTCGTCACACAAACCCCCACAAAGCTTGAACTAAAAAACGACGCAGCCTGGTCTTCCTTTGATACCTACACTGAAGAAGCTATAGGCAAGATTCTCAGCACCCTGAAGCCTGCCAATTACACCACCGATCCTCTCCCCGCTGAAGGACTGGGTTCTGTAGGACCCAGCGGTGCCAGGGCACAACACCTGAAACCTTCGTGGGTAACCTGCTCCGGCGTACGAATCACAGAGACACGGGACACTTCCTTCGGCGTCAAAGATTCAAGGTTTATTTACTGCAGGGAATACAGAAGTCACGACAAGCAACACACGTGCAACTTGGGGAGACTGCTTCAAATTGGTTCTGTGAATCGCCCCTTTTATACAGTTCTTACCCATAAGATTACATTGAACACAAAAGTTTACAACCCGGTTCCCACCATTATCCCCCAGAGGGGTCGCTTTGGTCACTTTGAAACACATGAGGTCCGGATCATAATTGCGGAAACATTCGGCGGTTCCCAACTGTAAAAACCCATCTTCCCAACATTAGTGCATTCCAATCGGTGGTAAAACAGATCGAAATAGGAACAAAGACAGGTGCAGAGGAAGACGGAGACAGTGGGGAGATCGGAAAGGGTGAAAAAAAAGGGGAGGTATCGGGAAACACGAGATACAGGCATCAAAGGGACGTGCCTAATGAGATGCACGGCTGAGACAATAAGTCCGTGCGGCAAGATGAGCTTTGAGCAGCGCCATCTGCCTTACAGTAACATCCCCCTCGTCATAAAGACACTTACAAAGAACATGTGTCTTCCGCAAATATCTTGGGAGTCCCAGGGTCGCGAAGCGGACATCGTCCGTTCGCTGGCTACTTGAGGGCAAGAGACAAAATGGATGCCGTATCTAAGATGGAACCCGTGGGTACAGATAAAAAAACCCACGTAACAAACAAACGGTTTAAGCTAGCACAGCGAAACTGCGCACACTTACCAAACTCATCATTTGCGGTTCATAGATACCAGACTCGACCATATTCGTGCGAGTCGAAAGCACCACTTACGATTGTCACGGAACCTCAGACGCTCCTTTTGCCCTCATGTAGGCAAGCCCTAGTCGGAATCATATTCGATATTCATCAGACCATCGAGATGTTGCTGTAGCATAGCTCTGTCCAATCGAGTCCCCTTGGTAACAGACGGCTGTCTCATACACGTTGTAGCACAGAGGCCACACAAGGCAGGACCGCACTGCACACAAAGGCAACATGTGAACAGGAACACTACAACAACTCCAATGATCATCAGAATCTTCCAACCCCAAGTCGACATCAGGCCCCAAAACCATCCAAGTAACGTCCAATCCCCTACATCCACGTGTATGGATTCGGAGATCTTATGTAACCTCGAGATGGCTTGATAAACAGTCGGAGCGTTATCCGGGATGAAAATGCAGCAGCTCGAATGGATCACCTTACATACCCCACCTCGGTCTGCTAGGATGACATCTAAAACCATACGGTTTTGCAACGTCATAAGCCTCTCCGCCTGAAGTTCAGTGGTGATATTACCAAGGGCACTGGCAGTAATATTAGCTGTCGATTCTACCACTCGAGTCAACTGTCTCAGGTTCCTACTATTGACCATAGGTCCCCAAAACGGGAGGAAACCCTTGAAAAAGTCTCCTGCCTCTTGACCGGCAGTATCCTCTTCGCTAATTACGCCTCTCACAATTCTAGTCTTGTGATAATCGGCATCTACAGTGAACGTTGGAGGCAACAGATTTGCAATGAAACATGAGCCCATGAAGTCAGCGGGCAACCATGCATATGCACGATCATAGCAGATAAAATATGTACCCTTGGCAGCCAGGAACACAGGGGACGAGAACATTGGCAGAATATAATTTTCAGTGCAAGCACTTGCTCCAAGTCGGGCTTGCGATCTTCGACCACGACCCATGAGACAAAAATTACCAGTGTGAGGTACGACCCATATCGGAGGCGAGTTTTTAAGCTGTTTTTCGCTGCTGAACACACTATATTCACCTCTACTTAGGACTCTATAGGCTTGTACCTCTTCTTCGGGAATAAGCGAAGGATCATAGATATCACTATCCAAATCCTCTATTGCTATCGACAAAGGTTTCTGATACGAGGTAGGACCAGAGTAGGGGGAACGTGGTTCTCGAATGGGGTGGAAACCCAGTGCGCTTCGAAACATTGTTTGAAATGCTCGAGCGGACCCTTGGGAGCTATACGGTAACACCAGATATGGAATTCCCTTATCCGTAGTATGTGGCATCAATCCACACACCCAACAATTAGTAGTGTTAACCACTAACTGATGCTGATGAAGGAGCTGAATAAAGGAATTGTTGCGGAATTCTACACGTCTAGCCTGCTCGTGTTCCGGTAACATGTGAAAGGAATGAGGAGAAGCAGTAGAGGTAAAATTAGGGTCAGGAGTAGGAGTAGGTGTAGCAGGTAAGAAGTAAGACATCGTGTAATACACCCCACCCGCTAAAAGTGCAGAAGCAGTCAAAAACAATACAAACAGTTGGAATATGAAACATTTGGTACGACTAAGTTGCTGCAGCTTGAATCTATGAACCTGAGCTCTCTCCAAATCATTCAGCTTCGAGAATGCCATTCCCTACGACCGTCCGCAACGTTTCTTGACGCACTTCGTTCTGTGTAGCAATAGTCAATCCCTAGGAGTTCCCAGGAACCGACGGCCTTTAACCTAGTGTCAAGACCTACTATCCAGAAGGAAGTACGCGCGCGGCCCTACGGCCTTCAATACACAATATGTATGTATGCAAAAACAAAGTCTCTCAGCTGTGGAAGCAAAAAGATACAATGAAGGAAGCTCAATATATGTGTACAAAAATCAATTACAATAATACGAATGTACAAAACTGATCACGGAAAACGGGGATAATGCAGTCGTCAATTCAGCAAAGCAAAATATTTTATTTGTCCTTAGTGCGAGATCGCAAAGAGTATCGGTGTTTCCCAGGACGTGTCTGCTCGTCGAACAAAGGATCCGTTGAAGAGACAGCGTCCTGCTGATCAGTGGATTGTTCTGGTCTTGAGTCTTTTGATGGCAATTGTTCAACAGTGCTTTTCTGCTGCGCTGAGGATTCTCCAACAGGCTGTGCGTCGCTGAAAGGTACGAACGCCGGCAATGTTTCTGTTTCTGTAGACGCAATGCCTCTCCTTACCCACGGGTCTGCCGGCAAAGGAATGGGGACTCGTTTAGTGTGGGTGGCGTGCACCCAATTTTTACGCCCCTCAAGACGAACGGCAGTCCTCGTGGCCAGGAGCACTTGGTAAGGTCCGGTGAACCTCGGGTCCAGATTGTTTTTACGTGAAAAGTTTCTTGTCACCACCCAATCTCCGGGCTGGAGCTGGTGGCCGGGACCCTCTGTCTGCGTCGGCAATGCGTCGTAAACCTGTTGGTGAATTAACCTCAGTTTAGCAGTCAAGTCATGTAAATAGTCAATCAACATTGGGTACTCAAGATCAGAAAACATCCCTGGCCTAGGAACCCCCCACACATTCGCAGGACGGCCGAACACTATTTCATAGGGACTAAGCCCTACTCGGGAGTGTACAGTCGCCCTAGTTGACAGTAATGCTAAAGGTAAAGCGTCAGGCCACGAAAGACCAGTCGTAGCCTGAATCTTTGCTAGCTTTAGTTTAAGGGTGCCGTTGTACCCTTCAACCAAACCAGCTGATTGAGGATGATTGGCGCTATGGAATTTCTGATTAATTCCAAGGCCCTTACACACACTCTTCATCACACTACCCACAAACTCACTTCCATTATCTGACCACACGACTCTAGGCATTCCATATCGAGGAAAATATTCCTTCAATAGGATTTTCGCAGTAGACAAAGCAGTATTATCTTTGAGGGGATAGGCCTCGATCCATCGGGAGAATGCACAAATCACAACTAAAACGTATTTCAGGTTATTGCATCGCTCCATATGGATGAAGTCCAATTGGATCACCTCAAAGGGACATGAAGGGGGAGCAAAACTGCCAGGAGGAGTTGGGGTTCCTTTGCCAGGATTGTACATCATACACACCATACAATTCTTCACCAGACGTTCAGCACACTTCGTGATGCCATCATTCTTCCATACCGGAGACAACAACTTACAAATACCTTTCACGCTGATATGTGCTAACCCATGTGCCATGGTCACAACGGCCAGCACATACGCATCAGGCAACAACCATCTTTTCTGATCCGATAAATCAATCCAACAACCATTCGCATCCAACTTTCCCGTGCTTTCTTTCCACTTCGCCTTTTCAGTCTCGGTGGCCTCGTTCTGAATTTCTTTCACACTTTCGATAGTGTCCTCACACATGCTCGATTCTGTAGGCCACCTAACTGAACTCGTCACATACATTCGAGTGCTAAGGTTCCGGGCAGTCTCCTTAGCGATCTCGTCTGCAAACGCATTACCACGACCAACATCATCCGTTACTTTACGATGCGCACTACATTTAACAATCGCTACTTGCTTAGGCAACGTCAATGCATCTAAAAGATCATTCACAAGCTGGCCATGCTGAATCTTCGTACCGTGCGACGTCAAGAAACCTCTCTCTCTCCACAATCGTCCAAAACTGTGCGCGACGCCAAAAGCGTATTGGCTGTCGGTGAACACATTCACACGTTTCCCTTTCGCTAACACACATGCTCTAGTAAGAGCAATCAATTCTGCAGCTTGGGCAGAATTTTGATTCAACCTCGCAGTCTCCACAACAGTATTCAACGTTACAACAGCATAAGCAGTAGTCACATCACCATTCGGTAATTTAAAACATGACCCATCCACATACAAAGTACCATCCGGGTCTTCCAATGGGGTGTTTTTAAGGTCCACTCGACCTTTCGTTTCCTCCTCAGTCCTCAAGTAGCAATCATGCTCTGCTACTTCACCTGACTCTGTGCTAATTGGTAACAAAGTTGCCGGGTTCAGAACATTACAACGTTTTATCTGAATATGACTTGCCAGCAGCGTCAACTCGTACCCAGACAATCTCGCACTCGTCAAGTGCTGAGTTTTCGTACGATTCAAAAGAGTATCAACTGCATGCGGAACCATCACCGTAAGCATATTATCCATGACCAATCCTGCTGATTGTCGGATGGAGACCGCAGCTGCCGCAGTTGCTCTCAAACAACTCGGCAATGCTCTAGCTACTGGGTCCAAGGTCGAGGAAAAATATGCGCATGGACGCTGTTTACCACCAAAAGGTTGCGTTAAGACACTCAAAGCACAACCTTCTCTCTCGTGAACATATAATGTAAACGGCTTACTGTAGTCAGGGGTACCCAACACAGGAGCCGAACACAATGAATCACGCAGTTCAGAAAAACTTCTCTGACATTCTTCCGTCCATGGTAAAGGAGTTGAAACATCCTTGCACGTAAGAGCCACCAATGGTTTCGCTAGCAATGAAAAATTAGGAATCCATTGCCTACAGTACGACGTGATACCTAGAAAGGCACGCACATCTCTTTGGGTTTTTGGCACAGCCATTCGTGCAATCGCTGCAATTCTCTCTGGGGTCAACCTCCTTCCCTCCTTTGACAATAAGTGACCTAGATAGGTTACTTCTTGACAACAATATTGGAGTTTAGTAGGTGACACCTTGTGATTCAGCTCACAGAGATGTTGCAGCAACGACACCGTAGCAATTTTGCAAATGTCCTGAGTATCGGCAGCCACCAATAAATCGTCGACGTATTGGATTAAGGCCGCACCGACCGGCAACCGAATTGCATCCAGTTGACCCTTCAAGGCTTGACTGTAAATCGATGGACTCTCACAGTAGCCCTGAGGAGCGCGTTTGAACCGGAAGCTACGTCCACCAAGAGAGAAACCGAAAAGGTCCCTGCTCTCTTCGGCAATCGGGATGCTGAAAAACGCATTTTTCAAGTCAATCACCGAAAACCATGAAGCAGAAGCTGGAATCAGAGTCAGTAGCGCCGTGATGTCGGGCACAACAGGGAATTGAGGAACCACAATTTTATTCACTTCCCGTAAATCGATAACAAAACGATAAACAGGTGGTTTGGAAGGGTCAGTACGTTTAAGAATAGGCAGCACAGGGCTGTTGCACACGTTTCCTCGAGTCTCTTCAATAACATCTTTCTCAACCAGATCGTAAATGATCGCTAACAACGCTCGTTCACCATCAAGGGAGATACGATATTGGGGAATACGTGGCAAACGCACATTAGATTTCAACTGAACAACATAGGGCGAGATATCAAGTAGGCCCACGTCATTCGGACCCGTTGCCCACAAAGACGCAGGAAGAGAACTCAATTCCGGTGGGAGCTTGCCGAGGGATAAGTACATGGGAGAGGCAACTCTCTCTCCAAACGTAAGCTGTACTCCCGCAGGAGAACAATACAAAGTTGCATACAAACGTTTAAGCAAATCCAGGCCCAGAAGATTTTCACCACAGCCAGTAGTCAAAATCAAAGGAGCTTGGAGCTCATGTGGCCCAATTGTAAGGGGCAAAGGGCACGAAACTGGATTGCTAACGGGGGCGCCAGAGAATCCAACGGAAACGTTTGTTAAGCCAGACAAAGGTGCGCCAGGGAGTTTCGAATGCTGAATAGAACTTTTCGCTGCACCAGTGTCCAACAGAAAAGGCTCAACGACGCCCGATGTAGCAACTGCGACGTAAGGCCCTCTCTGATCAACCGGAACTGATACCACTCCCTCTCCTTGTCTTTGGCTGTCCTAGTAATTACTGTCGTCAGTTCCCTGATCGACGTAATAGTCGTCTACATTATACTGCGCTGATCGTCCTTGCGATGATCCACGTTGATCGAAACAATTATTATTATTAGAGGAGTTATCAGAACGGTCGTTCTGAGTACCACGACCTCTACCACGTGATGCCTGCTGCGAACCACCACGACCTCCTCTAGATGAGTTACCACTATTACGTTCATTCAAAACAGGACAATTGAATTTAATGTGTCCCTCCTGTCTACAATAAGCACATTGATTGTACCCTAACGATGATCTTTGGGAGGAGGAATCATTACGCGGCTGCGATCGATTCGATTGCGACTGCGATCTATTCTGCAGGGGTGCATTCTGATTCGAACGCGGAGGATATGCTTGTTGGAGCAACACCTTAGTTTTTAGCTCTTTCGTCTTTTTATCAGCACGGTCGTTCTCTTCTTTCTCTCTATTCTCATAATATTGTGCCGTAGCCAATATCTGAGCAGAGGTAGAAACGGCCCATGCGCTTTCCGAATTTCTCAATTTATTGCTCAAATCGGGCAATAAGTTCGAGACAAATTTATCCACGAACAATCTCTGACCACCCTCGGTGCCCATATCCTGACCACTATGGTCGATGAATGCCTCCTCAAACCTCGTAAAGAAGTCGGAAACACTCTCATCTTTCTTCTGCTTACAGGCTGACAATTTGTCCCAGTTCACCTTCATAGCGGGCATAAGAGTTTTCATTAGTGTAATAATCCTTTGAGGAAGGTCAAGAATCAACTGGTCGGGTTTAGTAGCAGCTACTTGTCCGGCGTCTGCCGCTACGATGGCAGCCCAAGCTCCACCTAATTCAGCCGGGTGATTTTCATGACGAATCTTAGCCCATACCGGTTGCGGTACTACATTGCCAAACAACATGTCGATATCGGCGAGATTCATTACCGTGGCATCCACGAGCTGCGATAATTCCTTGTAGTACCCTGTAGGATTTTTGCGAGGGTCAGGCAAAGATTGCTTCACCTGCAATACTTCCGAGCGTTTCCATGGAAGATGTATCCATATTCTCTGAAAATGCGCCAATGTCGGAGGTTGAGCATTTGGATTTGCTGGTATCCAAACCGGCGGAACTTCACGCATAGGATATTGGCCAGACTCGTCTGGTTGTGGTTCAATATCCTCGACAAACAATGCATGAGGTATCGGAGCGGGACGAAGAGATAGCAACCGCTCAATAGCACGTCGAACATTAGTATCCACTATCAGTCCATTCGAGAACTGGAGCTGAAGATCAGACAAAGCGGCCAGCACCTCGTCAGGCGCATCAGCCGATATCTGATCGCGAAGGAACTTACACATTTCATCGAACACGTATCTTTGGGTAGGTATATTAAATTGACAAAATGTTTCGAGTACAACACGGGGTGGATTTCTAAGAGGGTTTACCATCCAACCCATCGCCATATTATATAGTGCAACGCGTTCTCTGTTTCCAGGAAGCTGACTACGTCTCTGAGGACCATCGAAGTTAGCGGACCCATGAACAGGCCCAAGCGAATGAAAGAAACTAGCAGCAAGAGGAGAATTACGAGAACGAGTAGAAGGAGAAAGATACGACACAGGACTAACAAGAGAAGGAGTAGAAACAGTAGCAACAGCAGGAGTTAACAAAACAGGAGCAGCAGCGGGAGCAGGAGTATGTGGAAGTGGAGGAGCAGTAGGGATAGAAACAGACAAAGGAGCAGGAACAGTCGGAAGAGCAGGTACAGGTTGAGGAACAGGCACAGGAAGAATAGGTGGAAGAATAGGTACGGCAGGAACCACAGGAGCTGTAGCTGCGGTACCCTGTACGTACGGAGGTGGCGACTTCATGAGATAAGACATTAAAGGATCCTCAACTGGCTCTTCCTTCTTTTCCGACTCCGTAGGCAAAGCAGGATAACATTTATCTATAGTCATACGCTGTAATCTATCAAACACTTCCTTATCCTTAACCTCCTTATCACGCTGGAACTGCTCAGCTTTCTTCACTATAGTAGCAACATTATCTCGCTGATTACGTTTAGTCTGTCTGATTTCTTTCTGTCGGGCTTCTTTGCGCCACAACCGAAAGGCATCAAACATGGCCGGCCTTGACTTTCGTTCGAACAACTTAATCTCTAGATTATCTAAAATCGGCGCCTCGAAACTACCATGAGGTGGCCAACGAAGGTCGCCGTCCTTCTTCGTGTATTTAATCCAATAATCGTTAAAGGTAATTGGGCCTAGTCCATGCTTACTGTACAGGTCATAAGTGGGAGTTCCAACCGGAGGTATCGGACACGAGTCCTCCAGTCGGGAATCCATACCACAAGGTCTGAAACAACTAAACAAAGTACTGCGACCAGGCATCTTGCACACTAGCCGAGTTTCACAAACTTCAAGAGTTACGGGATTTACCAAGTCCCAGCAAAGAAACAAAACCCTCGGTTTTTGGCGGCTGCAGTCGTCAAATAACACAACAACAAAACGCTAGCAAAGTGTCACCGACAAAAACACTCACACAGCGTTAACAACAAAAACACTCGCTAAAGTGTCAACAACCAAGAACTATGGGAGCGACCCACAAATACTTAACTCAAAGATCAATGGCGTCACCAGGAAGGCCCGTCTATCGTCTCGCTATACCAAGGTCTACGCCAGGCGCCAAAACAGGTCTACAGTCAGGGCAGCAGTCCGTCGCAGCCGTCAGGAGGCGGGAATCTTCGCGGGAAAAGTCTTCGGGCCACTTATTTCGACAACTGGATCGATGAAGCGGAGTGCACCTTCCCTCGGAGATTTCACACGAAGTTCCTCACGATCGTCGGGCTTGGACCGGTACCACTGATGCAGCCCCACGTGGGGCGCCAACTGAAGGACTGGGTTCTGTAGGACCCAGCGGTGCCAGGGCACAACACCTGAAACCTTCGTGGGTAACCTGCTCCGGCGTACGAATCACAGAGACACGGGACACTTCCTTCGGCGTCAAAGATTCAAGGTTTATTTACTGCAGGGAATACAGAAGTCACGACAAGCAACACACGTGCAACTTGGGGAGACTGCTTCAAATTGGTTCTGTGAATCGCCCCTTTTATACAGTTCTTACCCATAAGATTACATTGAACACAAAAGTTTACAACCCGGTTCCCACCATTATCCCCCAGAGGGGTCGCTTTGGTCACTTTGAAACACATGAGGTCCGGATCATAATTGCGGAAACATTCGGCGGTTCCCAACTGTAAAAACCCATCTTCCCAACATTAGTGCATTCCAATCGGTGGTAAAACAGATCGAAATAGGAACAAAGACAGGTGCAGAGGAAGACGGAGACAGTGGGGAGATCGGAAAGGGTGAAAAAAAGGGGAGGTATCGGGAAACACGAGATACAGGCATCAAAGGGACGTGCCTAATGAGATGCACGGCTGAGACAATAAGTCCGTGCGGCAAGATGAGCTTTGAGCAGCGCCATCTGCCTTACAGTAACATCCCCCTCGTCATAAAGACACTCACAAAGAACATGTGTCTTCCGCAAATATCTTGGGAGTCCCAGGGTCGCGAAGCGGACATCGTCCGTTCGCTGGCTACTTGAGGGCAAGAGACAAAATGGATGCTGTATCTAAGATGGAACCCGTGGGTACAGATAAAAAAAACCACGTAACAAACGAACGGTTTAAGCTAGCACAGCGAAACTGCGCACACTTACCAAACTCATCATTTGCGGTTCATAGATACCAGACTCGACCATATTCGTGCGAGTCGAAAGCACCACTTACGATTGTCACGGAACCTCACCGCAAACGCTGTTAAAGACCCCATTGATTCTGCCGCTCTGGACCAAAATCATCAACAGCTCACTTCAACAAGGTTGCATCCCGGATACCCTCAAAGTAGGACAGGTATCACCCATCCTATAAAAAACACAGCTGACCCCACGGACGTAAACCACTATCGCCCTATTTCCAATATTCCTACCTTGGCCAAACCTTTGGAAAAATGTGTACACCACCAACTGACAAAACATATTGATCACTTTGACCATCTGTGGGAGGGCAGGCTTGATAAACAGGCGAGGAGGCTGAAGAATAGGTTTAAAGGAAGGTTTATTAATAAGTGGTAAAGAAGTTGAAGGTTGTTGAGTTATTGGTTTTGGATGTTTTACAGCGTCATCCGAGTCCGACGAGGATGATGAAGTCCGGTCTTCGGTTTGTCCTTGATTGTGGTGTGTTCCCCGGAGGCTCATAGAAAAACAAGGAAATGAAAGGAGCCGTTAGAATAATGTATTGCGGTTTCAAAAGGTCGTAACGCTATAACATCATAGCATACAAGTGTACCTAAGCGTTTGGAGACCAGTCCCACCCCATAAAGTAAAGGTTGAAAAAGAGGACAAGGATAGGTGTTTCTACCACACCCAAATGGGTATCATAACTGTTATCAACTAGTGTTCGATTAGAAAAGAAGGGTATAGGAGCGGACCGTTCCTACGGTAACATGGGATTTAAACTAAGGCAGCGTTTCATTCACAAAGAACTCAGAGATATCACTTTGTTGGACGCTACCCACACCCGTTCGTTTACCACCCTCTCCCGTCTATTCCCAGTTTACAATCACTAACCTGGCTCCGCCGTAACTCTCCTGAGTCACGGCCGCTCTCCAGCCACCTCCGGACACCACCAATCTTCGGACCACGTCTCGTCTTCGTCCTCGGTGGTTCCTGATGTCCAGGTCTTCTTTTGGTCGAGTTCTGCATCTTTTTCCTGCTTTAAACCGGGTCCCGCGTTTTCTTGCTTGCACTCGGGTCCCGCGTCTTCCCGCTTGAAACCGGGTCCCGCGTCTTCCTGCTTGTGTTCGGGTCCCGCGTCTTCCTGCTTGTGTTCGGGTCCCGCGTCTTCCTGCTTGTGTTCGGGTCCCGCATCTTCCTGCTTGTGTTCGGGTACCGCGTCTTCCTTCCACGCTGTCCTGGTTCCACCGACTTCCTCCCCGTAACGGTTATTCCACTCCTCTCTTATTGGCCCTGGGTAACTGCTTCCGGTGTTCGAGGGAGGGACTTCCGGGTTGTGACCCCGTTCGTATCCCTGCGAAGACAGATGAGTGGAGCCTGGATACCGTAGTTGAAGGGGTCTGGTAGGCAATCTCTCACATCCCCTTTCCCTTGCTGTCTTTCTTCTAAGGGGAAGCCTTTCTTGTGGATATCTGGACAAGTAGTCCGCATTTCCTTGCTCTTGTCCTTTCCTATGTCGAGTCTGAAATCTGTACGGTTGCAAAGAGAGAAACCACCTCAGCACTCTCTCCTTGTGTCCTTTGTTTCGAGCTAACCATTCTAATGGTGCGTGGTCTGCGAACAGAGTGAATTCTCTTCCTTCTAAATAATACCGTAAGGTCTCGATAGCCCATTTGATGGCAAGGGATTCTTTTTCGATTGTGGCATAGTTCTTTTCTCGAGGGAAAAGCTTGCGGCTAATATATAAAATAGGCTTCTCTCCTTGTGGTGTTTCTTGCGATAGTACAGCACCTAGTCCTTGATCAGAAGCGTCCGTTTGTAATATAAACGGTCGTGAGTAGTCGGGACTAATCAGAACAGTGTCTGACGTTAAAGATTGTTTTAGAGCTTCAAAGGACTGTTGGACAGGCCTAGGGGGACATTGCAGAACTTGTTCGGTTTTACACTGTTTTTGTAACAAATCAGTCAGTGGAGCTGCCAACTGTGAAAATCGTGGAATGAACCTCCTATAATAACCTAGTAAACCCAAGAACGCTCGTAAATCTTTCTTTGTCTTGGGGAAAGGAATGTGGGAAATGGCCGACAATTTTGAGGGTTGTGGTCGTATGACCCCTTCTCCCAACAGGTAACCCAAATACTTAACAGTTTGAGCTGCCAAGTGACTTTTGGCCGGGTTAATCTTTAAACCTTGTGACCCTAGGGTTCGTACCACTGTAGCTAGATGTTCTAAATGCTGTTCCCACGTATCACTATATATGATGATGTCATCAATATATGCTCCAGCAAATCCATCATATGGTCTTAGAATTGTGTTCATGGCCCGCTGAAACGTGGCAGGGGCTCCATGTAAGCCAAAAGGTAACATCCTAAATTGGTACAACCCATCTGGTGTGGAAAAGGCTGTTTTTTCCCTGTCTTCTCTTTTCAACGGTATCTGCCAATACCCTTTGCACAAGTCCAAAGTGCTGATGTATTTAGCTCTTCCTATTCTTTCGACCATTTCATCCACTCGAGGAAGTGGGTAGGTATCGAATTCGGAGATTTTATTCACTTCTCTAAAGTCAATGCAAAATCTAATGGAGCCATCAGGTTTTGGCACAAGTACAATGGGAGAATTCCATTCACTTTTGGATGGTTCTATAATTCCCATTTGCAACATCTTTTGTACCTCCTCTCTTATCGTCTATCTCCTTGCTTCAGGTATCCGATAGGGTCGTAATCTAACTTTCTTGCCTGGGGGTGTTCTTATGGCATGTTCAATTAGATTGGTCACGCCTGGAGTATTGGAAAAGACGGATTCATGAGACTGTAACGCCTCCACTAACTCCTCGGATAAAGATCCTGGTAAGTCTGGATCGATACACTGTTTGAAAAGGGGCTTTTGGACATCAACGGAATGAACTGCTACCGGTGCTGGACCTTCCCATTTCTTAAGCAAGTTCACATGATATATCTGAGAGATTTTTTTGTTACTGTCTACCTCTATACGATATGTTACGGGGGTAACCTGTTGTAATACGGGATAGGGACCCTGCCATTGTCCTAATAATTTCTGATCGGAGGAGGACATCATAAGTAATACCAGGTCTCCAACCTGGAAAGTTCTTAGTTTGGCTTTTTTGTCATATTGTGTCTTTTGCGCGTTCTGTGCCTCCTCTAAATTGTTTCGGACAATTTCTCGCATTTGACTCAAATGTGTTTTTAGATTCGCTACATATTCGGGTAAGGGCTTAGTATTGTCGTGCTCAGTCTCCCATTGCTCTCGAGCCATATCCAAGAAAGTGCGAGGTTTATGGCCGTAGAGTAACTCAAAGGGAGAGTACCCAGTACTCTTTTGTTCCTTACACCTGATGGCAAAAAGGGCCAAAGGAAGAATGTCTTCCCATTTTCTGCTTTCTAGGTCTAACAGCTTCTTCAGAGTTGTTTTAATAGTAGCATTATATCTTTCTACCAAACCGTCTGTCTGTGGATGGTAGGCAGATGTTCGGATTTGATGTATCCCTAACTGTTTGCACACGTCTTTCATCAGTTTGGAAACAAAAGGAGTTCCCTGATCCGTTAGGATCTCTTTGGGAAACCCTACTCGGGAAAAAACTCCAATCATGGCTTTAGCTACATTAGTTGTGTCAGGACGACGGAGAGGTATAGCCTCAGGGAATCTAGTGGCATAGTCAACAATTACTAGTACATATCTGTAACCACTTCGAGAAGGTAATAGAGGACCGATTATATCCATGCCCACCCGACTGAATGGATCATTGATAATGGGCAGTGGTAATAATGGTGCCCGAGGAGGATGATATCGACTATGTCGTTGACAAATGGGACATTCTCTACAGTATTTTTTTACATGCTGATAAATTTCTGGCCAGTAAAAATTGTCCAAAATGGTTTTCTCTGTCTTATCTGCCCCAAAATGTCCTCCCAATATGTGACTATGGGCTAAGTATAGCACTTTTTCTCGAAAAGGTTCTGGTACTAACAACTGCGATCTTTGTTCATGACCCTTCCTATAGAACAATCCCTTTTTAATAAAAAAATAAGGACCTACATGTGTTGGATCCTCTTCATCGAGGGCGTTCTTCCATGCTTCTTGCAGTACAGGATCCTCTTGTTGTGCAGCATGAAAATTGCGATCTGTTTCCCAGGGATTTTGCACGGGAATGGTTGGCATTACCAGGGGTGGCTTTCCTTTTTCCGCCCTTCTCTGATTTCGGCTTTTCCGGGGTTCGGAAGGTGGCCATTCTTTTTCAGCATCTGTGGAAAAAGGAGCTGTAGCCAGCCACTCTCTTGTTTCTTCCACACCTGTTTCTTGTAATAACTGGGGTAGTTTTTCGTAATCGTTGCCAAGGATAGCCTGTTCTGGAAGTCGTGGTATTAAACCCACGGTCAAAGACGTACCCTGATCTTGGGGATGCTGAATTAAGACCTTGGCAGTCGGATACGGTTTGGTGTCTCCATGTACACACTTGATAGCCACCATGCCGTCAATGGGTCCTATGCGGTCTCCCAAGTCTTGTGGTCGGACCACACTATGTAAGCAGCCTGTATCAGCTAAAGCGGTAAGGGGTTGTCCGTTAACTGAGACCGTACATTTGTATGGAGGCAATTTCTTGTGGGAAGGGGAACAATAATAATTGCGTGCTAACCCGATTTCCATGGGTTCTTCTCTTTGAGGACAAAACCGGGCTATATGGCCCATTCCTCCACATTGGAAACATTGAGGCCCGGTCTGAGGAGGTCTGTTGAGAGGAATACTGGGTATGGGTATTGTAGGCGTACCTGGAACAAGAGCAAGAGGTTCAGGTTTCTTGGGTAAAAGGGGTCTAGCCGGTCTGTGAAGTGAATGTCCCACCGGTTTTCCTGCGTCCTCTTTCCCTTTCTGAAAGTCCTGAGCCCTACTATATGCACTGACTATTTCAACTGTGGTTTCTAGAGTGAGGTTTGCCTGTTGCCGAACCCATCGCTGGATGGGAGGATGCAGAGAAGTTAAGTATTGTTCTAAATAAATCTTTGCCATAATCCCATCCTTATCTGTAGTGGTTGGCTTCAACCAACGATCTGCCATGTCCTTCACCCTAAAATAGAGTGCACGAGGAGTTTCTTGTGGTCCCTCTTTCATTTGTTGTAGCTTGATTCAATATGTTTCGTCGTCTATTCCCAGTCTTTCCAAAATACATTTTTTTATATCTGCATAGGGAACCGTTCCCTGAAGTGTGGCAGCTTGATAAACGGCCTGTAAGTCACCTGACAGCAGGGGACCCAAATATTGTCCCCATTCATCCGGGGGCCATGAGGCTGTGTTGGCCATGCGCTCGAAGTTACTAAAGAAAAAATCTGGGTCCTCTCCTGATACATACCGCTGGAGTACTACCGAGGGTAAGGTTGTAGGACCTCTTTGTTGACTAAGTGCCGCGGTCAACTTGTCCACAACGGTTCCCTGTGTTTGTTCCTGGTCAGCGAGTACTTTTTGTAACTTCCCTCGATCATCCTCTACGACCGTTAGGAATCGTTCCATTACTTTTCCCAAATGTTCTTGGTTTTCAGCCATTTTGGCTAAGGCGGCCTCCATTTCGCCTTCAAATCCCACTTCTGACACCACTTGTGGGAGGGCAGGCTTGATAAACAGGCGAGGAGGCTGAAGAATAGGTTTAAAGGAAGGTTTATTAATAAGTGGTAAAGAAGTTGAAGGTTGTTGAGTTATTGGTTTTGGATGTTTTACAGCGTCATCCGAGTCCGACGAGGATGATGAAGTCCGGTCTTCGGTTTGTCCTTGATTGTGGTGTGTTCCCCGGAGGCTCATAGAAAAACAAAGAAATGAAAGGAGCCGTTAGAATAATGTATTGCGGTTTCAAAAGGTCGTAACGCTATAACATCATAGCATACAAGTGTACCTAAGCGTTTGGAGACCAGTCCCACCCCATAAAGTAAAGGTTGAAAAAGAGGACAAGGATAGGTGTTTCTACCACACCCAAATGGGTATCATAACTAGTGTTCGATTAGAAAAGAAGGGTATAGGAGCGGACTGTTCCTACGGTAACATGGGATTTAAACTAAGGCAGTGTTTCATTCACAAAGAACTCAGAGATATCACTTTGTTGGACGCTACCCACACCCGTTCGTTTACCACCCTCTCCCGTCTATTCCCAGTTTACAATCACTAACCTGGCTCCGCCGTAACTCTCCTGAGTCACGGCCGCTCTCCAGCCACCTCCGGACACCACCAATCTTCGGACCACGTCTCGTCTTCGTCCTCGGTGGTTCCTGATGTCCAGGTCTTCTTTTGGTCGAGTTCTACGTCTTTTTCCTGCTTTAAACCGGGTCCCGCGTTTTCCTGCTTGCACTCGGGTCCCGCGTCTTCCCGCTTGAAACCGGGTCCCGCGTCTTCCTGCTTGTGTTCGGGTCCTGCGTCTTCCTGCTTGTGTTCGGGTCCCGCGTCTTCCTGCTTGTGTTCGGGTCCCGCGTCTTCCTGCTTGTGTTCGGGTCCCGCGTCTTCCTTCCACGCTGTCCTGGTTCCACCGACTTCCTCCCCGTAACGGTTATTCCACTCCTCTCTTATTGGCCCTGGGTAACTGCTTCCGGTGTTCGAGGGAGGGACTTCCGGGTTGTGTCCCCGTTCGTATCCCTGCAAAGACAGATGAGAGGAGCCTGGATACCGTAGTTGAAGGGGTCTGGTAGGCAATCTCTCACACCATCTTGACAAACAACAATGAGGCTTCAGAGCAGGTCACAGCACGGAATCAGCTATGACGCACATAATTGACGATGCATTACAAATACTTGATTAGAACGGTACATGCCTACTCATCCTATTAGACCTCTCCTCAGCCTCAGCCTCAAGCACGAGAACCTGATAGATCTGCTGAATCGAAGAATGGGCCTATCAGAGTCAGCGCTTAACTGGTTTACTTCTTTTCTTCAAAACCGGACTCAAAAATTCAACGTCAACAACTCCCTGTCCAAACCCGTTCCAGTAACATTGGGAGTCCCACAAGGGTCCGCACTATCCCCAACACTGTTTCATTTATTGATGGAACCACTTACCGATCTGTTGCAAGCATCCAACGTGCAATTTCACATGTACACAGATGATACACAACTATACCTTAAGATACACACCCCAGAAGACATTAAATTGCTTAACATAACGCTTAGGAACACCCAGACATGGCTAGCAGAGAACCATCTTAAACTGAACACGCTAAAAACTGAATTCCTCCTAATAGCTCCACCCGCCAAAGTACCCATCATGCATGACTAGTTCAAACATCTTACGGCATTCAACATTCAACCAACCATTGTGGACTCAGCAAAATCGTTGGGCATAACCCTTGACTGCAACCTCAACATGCAGAAACACATTAGCAACGCAACAAAGGGAGCAAACTTTCAGATAAATACACTGAGAAAGCTGAAACCCTTCTTGCCGATCAATGATTTCAAGTTGTCAGTTCAAGCGCTAGTTATCCCAAGGACTGATTATGGAAGTGTCTCTCTCTGTGGCCTCCCCAAAGCGACAACAGCACCACTAAGAGCCTCCACTAATACTGCAGCGAGACTCTTCATAGGCTCGAAAAGAAGATCCCACATCTCCACTGACTTAAAATCCTTGAATTGGCTACCATTTGAAGCCAGAATTCACCTGAAAATTGCATGCATGACTCATAAGGCCTTACATCACAATGCACCCAGCTATCTCACACAGAAATTGACAATCTCTGGTGGTAGAAGATCCACAAGAAGTGCAGAAAACCTATTATTGAAGCCACACAGATTTAACAAGAAGAAAACTTCTAAACGTTCCTTCTTAGGATGGCACCTAGGATTTGGAATGCACTACCCCCAGAAACCAGACTTAACTCCTCTACTGCATCTTTCAAAAAGGAAGTAAAATCGATTCTCATGGCAAAATTCACATGAACATAGACTAAGGAAATTATGAGATCATTCGTTCCTTCACCAGTATTCCTTTTATGACATGGGTCCAACTAGATAACCTAGTCAATATAGTTGCCATTGCCATCTCTCAACTGGACTTTGCTGTTTTGCACCTTATTGCTTTATGTTGCACAATATGTTATGTATACTTGTTCTACCTGCTTTTATTTTGTTGTATAATTTACATTACTGATTGTAAAGCGCTCTGATATCCACAAGGGTCTTGTTCGCGCTCTATAAAACTTTCCAAATAAATGAAAAATAAATAAATAACATGCCCAAAAACAGACGAACAATTGGCCCATGTGCTGACCTATCAGGCCACCCTTCGCAGGAGCGGCCCGTGCAGGTTAGAGCGGTGGGGTGGGATGGGAGGTGAAGGGGGACTTGACAGATGACGAGAAAAAATGTAATATTTAATTTTCACTCGTCATCCTCTGTTAAGCCCCCCACCCTCTCCACTACTCTACAAATAAACATTTTAGGAGAGGAGCTAAGCAGGTCATCACAAATCCAATATTTGCTAAATTGTTCAATTTTTCACTCTTCCAGGCTCAAAATAGTCATTGGAACCCCAATTGTTTGCTGCTGTTATATTTTGAGGTTGACTGCCTGACAAGTTGCTTCTGTCAAGTGACAGCCCTACAAAGAATTCTTGCAGACTTTAAGTCCTTAATTTCAAAATGATCAGCCTTATAAGTTGGTAAAATGTCCGTGGGATATGTTAAGTGACTGTATTTTCCGTATGGAGGTGTGCTGTGATGTGTAGGATGGCCTTAAAGGGGCCATCCAGCGAATGATGTATCACTTGGTCGCAAAGCCTATGCAGATGACATCAAACGTAGATAACGTTCTGGAAACTGGATAGAGAACCTTTGGGCATATTTACGAGGAAATTGCAGAGTGTGGCGCTGCAACAACTTTTGCAATGCCACTCTCTTTCACTTCCAAAATGCAGGTGTGCACCATATTTACAATAATACGGCAAAACCCTGTGTTTTCACTAGCACTGATGCTAAACATAGCTGCCTAGCACCAACACAGACACCCTTGCACCATAGCACAAGGATGCCTAAATTGCAGGAAATTATTGTTTATGTGCAGGAAGGTGTCCCTTCATGCCCATAAACAATAATAATGATGTATTACTTCTATGTGTGCTGCATTCAGCAGCACACATAGAAGTAGCAAATCTTAATTATTTAATGATTGTTTTTGTTCATAAAGAGACACCTTCCTCAACATAAACATTCATTAATGGAATTTTGCGCTTTCTATGTGTGCTGTAGAATGCAGCATGCATAGGAAAAGCAAAAACGAGGTGAAATAAAAGTATTTCTCCTTGTTGTGCCATTCTAACGAATGCTGTTGCATGGCATGGTTTTTGGAGCTCCCTCAGATTTACAGATCCTTGTAAATCTGGGACAGCATCAAAAGGCAATAGGTTTTGCTGTGGAACGCCTAAACAACACCAATTGCATGCCCCTACATGCAAATACCTGTGTGAAAGGGTACGATATTCACAAAGCGGAATTAAGTCACAAAAAAGTGGCTTAACACTACTTTGTAAATATGGTGCAGGGCACTGCGCAACCACAACGTTGGTAAAAGTGATGTTCCAGGGGTGCAATTCCCTTTTGAATTTGCCCCTCTGTGTTTTCCCTATGCTGAATCATTTTTAAAGGGTGGTCAGTGTGTGGTCTGGAAGGCTGGAAAGCAGGGCATTTCCACCCTCTGAGACGGTTTAATTTTCATTAGTAGAGCAAAATCTGGTACCAGGTCAACTAGGTTTTCTTGGGGGAATTGTTTCTTGAGGTTGAGTTCTGTGCCCAAGATGAAGCCAATTGACAATGGTCTATGGAAATGCCACTTAAATTGCACTCTTTACAAAGTTGGTAGCCAGTGAAGGCCCCAATGGGACTTTGGTACATGATTGGATATTTGCCATTTGCTGGTATTGGGTGAAAGGGGGTATTCGAAATGGGGGTCTTTAGTTGGCAGAGGTAGGTACCTTTGTCCAAATAGGGACCCTTGCTTATAGTCCGGGTAAGGGGGATACACACTCTAGATAACCCCTGCTCACTCCCTGCACAATCCCTAGGTAGCTTGGCACGAGCAGACAGGCTTATCCCAAAGGCAATGTGTGAAGTAGTTATACCAACACTCACAGTACCGCAGTGATAACACCACAGATGGAAACCACACCAGTTTAGAAAAATAAAGTATCTTTATCTAAACTTAACAAGACCAAAATGACAAAAATCCAACATACAAGTATTCAGAAAAATGACTTTCAAAAGGTTTTAGCAACTGAGTCCATAGAAAACTCTGGATGTGTGTTTTCTTGCAAAGTATCTGACGTTGCAGCAAAATTCACCAAGCCAAACAGTTGCTGCGATGGGAAGCATCAAAAAACAAAGAGATACGTTGTTTCCTGAGACATTTGTGGATGCGATGCAACAGTTCCGCTGGACACAGGGGAGCGGTGTGTCGGGTCCGCTCTGTAGGGGGAAGCGATGCATCGATTCTGAGCCGACTTGGATCCATGAGTGATGCATCGGGGAAAACTTGCTGCACAGGGACAATGCGTGGAAAATCCTGGATGCGTCGGCGAACGATGTGTCGAGCTTCAGCCATGATTCCTTGATGTGTCGATTCTTGCAGCAGCTTTCAGCAGCGGCGTAGTGATGCTGTGAGATTCTTCTTGTATCACAGCGTTGGGTTGGATGAACTGTCGCAAAAGAGCGATGCATTATTTTCTTGTTGTTGCGTTGCTTTCCAGCTCCCAGCAGCAGCAACAACCTCCAGAGGCCCCACACAGTCACAGGCACTCCTGGCAGGTCCGCACTCCCAGCAAAGAAGTTCACGGGAGATGAGGGTAAAATCTTTGTGTTCCTGAGACTTCAAAACAGGAGGCAAGCTCTACTCAAGCTCTTGGAGACTTTCCTCAAGCAGTGGACACAGCACACAGCAAAGTCCATTCCTTGGCAGAAACAGCAACTGTAAGCCAACCCCAGACACACAGCAAGGGCAGTACCTCTCCTCTGTTTCTCCAGCTCTTCTCCTTGGCAAAGGTTCCTCTTGATTCCAGAAATAGTCTAAAGTTCAGGGGTTTTAGGTCTTATACTTATACCCCAAAATGTATTTGTTCTCTTTGGGCAAGGGTCTCTAAGCCCAGTCAAAACCAGTTCTGTCCTCTCTGGTGCAGCTGCCCGGCAGGAGGTGGAGACAGCATTGTGTATGGCAGAGAGGCCCTATTCAGGTGCAAGGGAAATCTCTTCCCACCACTCTAAAGGCAGACCTGGCCTATTCAGGTCTAATGAGAACTCCCCCCTGCTCTGAATGCAGACCAGGTCTATTCTGCCCAACCCTGACACATTCAGGAAAGGCAGAACACACATCAAACATACCCCCCCCAGTGACTATGTGAGAGGATGTACCTCCTGAGCCACCGTCACTCCAAAACCAGGCAGTCAATACACAAACAGGCAGAGGCACGCAGAATTGTTAAACAAGAAAATTTAAGCTTTCTAAAAGTAGCATTTTCAAACACACAATTTAAAAACGATCTTTAGTAAAAGATGTGTTATTAAGATCTGAGTTTCAGGGAGCCAAAACTTTATTTTTTATATTATCCCTATGGGAAGATATGTTTGTAAAATGTTACAAAGTTTTCCCCATTCTTTCCTATGGGGCAAGATGGCCTTTCAATAGTGAAAAACTGAATTGGCAGTATTTCAAGATCAGGACATGTTACACACATCAGTACATGTCATACCTTTCACATACACTGCACCCTGCCCAGGGGGGTATCTTGGGCCTACCATAAGGGTGTTCTATATGTAAGAAATAGGAAGGTTTGGCCTGGCAAGTGGGTGCACTTGCCAAGTCGATTTGGCAGTTAGCAAACTGCGCATAGGCACTGCAGTGACAGGCCTGAGACATCTTTTCAGGGCTATTCATGTGGGTGGCACAATCAGTGCTGCAGGCCCACTAGTAGTATTTGATTTACCAGCCCAGGCATACCCAGTGCACTTTACTAGGGACTGACCAGTAAATCAAAATATTCCAATCAGGGAGAACCAATCATAACAACAATTTACACAGAGAGCATATGCACTTAGCACTGATTAGAAGTGGTAAAGTGCCCAGAGTCCTAAAATCAACAACAGGTCAGGAAATAATAGGAGGAAGAGACAAAAAGTTTCGGGATAACCATGCAAAAAGGGCCAAGTCTAACAGGGGGCGACTGTTCAAATCTTTCCAATTTTATTTTGTAGGGCTATGCTTGAATTTGTTGTTGTTTGTTCTTCATGAACAGTAAGCATTTTGCTTTGGAGGGGTAGAGCTTTCGGTATGTGCTGGACAATCTAGGTTTGAGCGAGGTGCAACCAGTGTTTTAAGGCACTGGATGGCTGTAGCAGAGACAACTACTATCAAGTAAAGTGTTGCTGTCATATTGGTCACTTTTGATGCTGTTATTGGTGAATAGATTCCGAAGGATCTCTTTTTGGAGGTTGAAGATGACTGGAGGGGACAAGAATTCTTGGTGATTAAGCAGGTGATAAGGATCTTTTATAACTAGGAAGTACCAATGTGATTGAACTTGTGTTTGTTGGATAGGTAGGAAAGGAAAAGAACCAGTGAATGGCATTACCAGGGAATAACATTCAAGACGTCAGGGTATTGATAAAGGTAAGAGAGTCAATGGTGATGAAGGTGGCAGAGAGGTCTAGTAATATCCGGAGAGAGGGTCATTTTTATCTATGATCAGGAGGGTGAAGTATATTATTTGTAAGGCACTTGTCTCAATGATGCAGCATGATCTGAAGCCGGATTTGCAGTCACAGAAGAGATGGTTTGCATTGATGTAATATTAGAGTTATGCTTAGATAACTTTTTCAAAGATCTTACAGATAAAGAGTAGGAGAATGATGGTTGGCTAAATAGCTAGGTCATCTGTGTCTTGTGTGGTAACTTTCTGATTTGTGTTAGTCTGGCTTGCTTTGAGAGCTTATGGTAAGATGTCTCGAGAGAAGAGAGGCCCAGACGATCATGAATTGGGGGTGGTAGAGCTTCTTCAGAGGGGACTTTGATGATGGCAAAGGTCAGACATCATTTTTATAAGAGGAGGTTTGGAGGGATATGTTGATGTGATATGTGACAGGTGTTTATAGAATGCCAATTGTGGGGAGCAGTCCTCATGGACACAAGTGACAGAAGTAGTAGGCTTGGCAATGTTGATGAACTTTAAGATTTGTTGTATTTTTTTACTGAAGAGGTCGATGGCATTGCAGTTGTGCGCGAAATATGGGAAACGATGGTCCGAGATAAGGGAGATTTGAGTGTCTTGGAGACTATTCTGCTGCTGTTTGCCGCTTCATTGATAGTGCTGGTATAGTACTTGGCAATATCGAACATGACAAGTTGTTTTTGTCTTTCACAGTAGGATTTTATCAGCAATAGATCATTGGAGTCCTATTTTTCCTCTAAGTGATACTAGGAACTTTCATACAGTTTTAACTTAGTTATTCCTGCTCACTGTACCTTAGCCCACAAAAAATTAAACATCCCTTTCACGTTGGCTGCCACTCTTCTTTTAGAATAGTGTAACTTTATTGTGAGTGTTTGTAATAATATTGTCTGTTGTTTTACACAAAACTTAAAAATACATTTCTAGTATTCTGCTCCCAAAGACATTCCACACTGTTTGTGCAGGTGTGCAAAGTTTTATAGAATATTGTAGGATGTTTAGTGCTGATCCACATTAGTTTGCTTTTGTGGTATTTAGTTTTTTACAATGAAGAATCCTGTGAGTTGGACAAAGATATTTAGGATGTTTTTAGGATTAGATTTGATCAACAAAGATTATGGAGTCTGGCAGAAAAATTACTACTGCACTTGACACTCAAAATTGCACAGGCTGCCATATTTTAGTCCGTTTTAAATTGGGAAGACTGGTGCTTTTGATGCCTTGGAAAATTGAGGTATGCTAGTCAGATTTTCATAATGAGGATTACATTTTCTCAATAGTTTTGCTGAAGCAAATGAAGTTTCCTGCCCAGCTGGGTAGCATGCAAAGGACCACACCACCCATGGTGATCTATACTGTACATCTTTATTCATCAGAGTGCAACCGTTATCTTAACTCGCATTGCGTCATCAACTTTATTTAAATACAGGTAGATGCACCCAACACTTACTTCATGACTATGAAGTCCTTATATTTACAAGACACAAAATCTTTCCCTTTGTTAAATAAAGACCACAAACTTCCCATATATACACATTACAGTACCTCGATGAGGTGCTCGAATCACCCTTCCAGACTGTGTCGTGGGAGTTTGCTGAGACGAAGGAGGCACTTGCCTCGGCTGTAAGGATGCAGAGGCAGAAAGTGTACTTAGACTCTTTGGACCCTCCGGTGGACATTCCTCAGTGCAAATACCTGGAGCCGAAGAATATAGAGGCAGTAGTTTGGAAAGGGACGAGTCCACGGAAATGGACTTGTTGGGACGTTGAGCAGTCACCATATGTCCTTTGCTTGTCATGTCTCGAAGCGGTCTAGCCTTGAATGGTGTATCAGACTTGCATTTCAGATTTTGTTTGAGAAACTGGTCTCCTTCCTTGAAGACTCGTCTCCAATACGCATACTTTTTTTATTTTGGACTTGCTAGTCGAATACTTTTCACTGATTTCACCAGCCTCAGTAATTCTCAGAATGATACCTTGGGGCAACTTAATTCCCATGACTCTCCCAAACATCAAGGTGGTAGGGCTCTCACCTGTGGTAGAGTGGGGAGTGGATCTTTAAGCACGAAGGGCTAAAAACAAAGCAGATCAGAGGTCAGGTCCTTCTTACGCACCTTCACTGAACCACTCAGATCAGTGTACTCATAAATTGTTCAAAAACCCTGTTTGCCTGGGGCCTGAGAGGGGTGTGTTTCTGGTGCTTTACATTCATGCTCATAAGAAAATCTTTAAATTCTTTACTGTTAAAAGGTGGGCCGTTACAAGACTTAGGATTGAAATTGTTCAAAAACCCTGTTTGCCTGGGGCCTGAGAGGGGTGTGTTTCTGGTGCTTTACATTCATGCTCATAAGAAAATCTTTAAATTCTTTACTGTTAAAAGGTGGGCCGTTACAAGACTTAGGATTGAGGTAATACCCCATTTCACAAACACGTCATTCAGGAATCCAATGACCTACAAAAAGGGAAACCTGGATATTCATCAACCATCAGCAGGAAATGATATCTATTGTTAAGGAGACCAAAGAAATCAACAGCAATCCTCCCCCACGCTTGTTTCAGGAGATCGGATATGCTCAAGTGTTGTTGCATGGTCTTGGGAGACGGATAGATGCATAAATGACAAGACTTTAATTCTCTTTCAACTCTTTCACCCAGGCAAGGAAAGCACACTCTGTCTTGAAGCCACATTTCCACAATGACCCTCCAGGGCCAAATCAATGACTTGTATCAAAGTTTCGGGAAAGACGATCATTGTGCTGTGCAAGATAATGCCTTCTTGAGTAACAGAGCGTTCTTCTCTTAAGTTTTTAAACTTTTGATATTCAAACTCATCTGTTAAAGGTCTTGCATATTTCCACTAATATTGTTGTGAAATGATATCTTTGAGGTCACTCATGTCTCGATCTGTGTTAGTCGCAGCCAAAATGTATTCTTTAAAGAGAGCAGCTGGCACACTAGATTTGAGTATTAAGTTAACTTAGGCCTCAGCTGTTTTGGAAGGAGCATCATGACTCTGCAATGGCACTCAGGAGAAATAGTCAGCCGGATTTTGGTATTCCCTTAGATGGTGTACAATAGTGTAATCTTACTCTTGCAGTCTTAACCACACCTATCAATTTGAGTGGGTAGATTGACTTTTGGATTTCCAAAAACGGTGAGAAAAGCCTGGTGGTCAGTGACAAGGGTAAAATGATTCCTGTAGATAAACACTTTGGAGTGCTCACAAGCTCACACTCCATCTAAGCTTTCATTTTCAAGTTGGCAATAAGCACTTTTGGTCTGTGACAAACTCCTGCTCGCATAAGCCACAACGTGTCTCTGTGCATTTTCACAACCATTGTGCTGCGCCAGGATCGCATCCCAACCCCACTGGCTTCCATCAACCACAATCTCAGTATGCACCTTTGGATCAAAATAGGCCATCTTAGTCACGTTGTCTATGGCATGTTTTATTTTCTTGAAGCTGTGATCAAATTCAATCGACCACCTGAACACAGCATTCTTTTTTGTTGGGTCTCTCAATGGTGCACTGATTGTGGCAAAGTCATGATTGTACCTGAAACAGTAGCTGGCCATGCCAAGGAAGGACCACAACATGGTTACATCTTGTGGGGGACTAGTGGACAGCAAAGCATGTCTTTGTCTGTGTCTGTCTCATGCCCCCATCACAGAAAACATGTACAAACAATTTGAGATTAGTTTTGTTGAACTCATCAATGTAGTTAAAGGCATGTGTAACAGGCTGTATTATGTGCCGAATGACATCCTGAAAGAGATCTGCAGCTGACGACATGCCAAAGCTTAATCATTTATATCTGGAAAAAGCAACATGGATCAAAAAGGTCGTAATGTACCTGCAATTTTCTTCTTGTTCGAGTCAATAATAGCTTTGTTCAGACCAAGGCAGGAAAGACTTTGACACTATTCAGCTGTGTACTTATATCTGCAATGTGTGGACCTGGATGTAGTTCTCTCTCGAATGCCTTGTTATCTTGGCGCATGTCGACACAGATGCAAATGGCCCCTCCACTGTCCTCTTTTGGCACCACCACAATGGGCTAAACCCATGGCGTCAGACCAGTACCGCGTTCAAATGATATCATGTTTAGCCGCATGTCTAGTTCCTTTTCAACAGCTGCCTCTAAGTGAGAAGCAGTTTAATGATGTTGTTGAGTAACTGGATGAATGTCCTCATTAATGTTAAGCTGCACATTCATGGTTTTAAGTATTTCAAGTCTGTGAAATAATGATGGAAACTGACTTATTATGTCCGCATGGGCATTTACATTGCAGGTGATGGAAATCAGACCCATGTCAGCAGCACTGCTGAAACTGAGTAAGCATACACTAAATGAAGTGCCTTGAAAAACATAGATTGGCACTTGTACTTCCGTCAAGTTGTGTTGCATGGTCTCTACAAATGACCCACAGGCTCCACCCTACTGGAGGAATATCAGATGGAAAATGTGGGCAGTCGGGCCTGTTTCACATTTCATTGACTGATTGCAGGATTTGGGAAAAAGTGCTGAATGTTAGGGAAGCAAGATTTTCCTTTGACCATGTTGTTGTCTGCACCAATAACTAGGAATTCATTTTGTGTCCTTGATAACCATTAAAAAGTAAAAAGAAAGAAATCATCTTTGTGCGGTAGTTCTGCATGAGATCTACATTCACACATTTTACATGCCATTTATCTTTATGTTGTGCACTACAGAAAGGCCTCCAGCTAAGATGCGACAAAGAGCAAAGGTGATAGGACAGAACCATATTTATACTGTAAATCCATGGTGAATAATTTGGAAGCATCAGAGGTGAAGACTGAGTACTTGTGATTGGATTCTGTCCTGTGGACGACCCATGTTATATATCAGTTTACACTGATAGCTTTGCTCATTAATATTCAATTTGTTGGTCTCCTTCTGTGTCCTTATCAATTGTTGAATTCTTACCCAAACTCGCGCATTCTCTAATATACTTTAGTAACTCCATACACATTTTTTAAACTCCACATACCTTGAGAACTTAAAATTTCAGCAAAGTTCAAATATGATTATTTTTATTGTTATTATTATTGTTAGTATTATTATTTCTAAACTGCTCTTACATTACCTTGGTGTCCTGAGCTAACAACTGAGAGAGTACAAAACAACAAAGAAAAACAGTTAATAAAATTAAAATGTTAAAATGTAGGTGCTCGACTGAAGGTTACATGGTTGTTTGGTTCTTTATGCTTTCCTACGTTTCAGTATGAGCTAACAAAAATAACGGCCACATTGAGGGGATATTTTCACGTGGGGCCTATTGTCCAAAGATGGTGCGAGGATCTCAAGGATCAGCTAGGAGCATGGCGCACCAGAGTTGTCTTTAATTCTTATCCATAGAAGATCTGATGGGCTATGGAAATGGCCTTAAATTGCACTCTTTGCACAGTTGGAAGCCAGGGAAGGGCCCATTGGGACTTTGGTACATTATCACATTTTCGCAGTTTGCTGGTAATCCTCATGGCTTATTTCTGAATATGTTGCAGTTTGCAATTTAGGTAACGGGGAGGTCCCAGGTACACGCTGTTACAGTATTCCAGTTGAGAAAGAACAAGGACAGGCACTAAGGTGGAATATTTGTCCACAGACAGAAAAGGGAGAATGTGTTAAATGCTGCAGTTGGAAAGCAGGAAGAAGCCACTGTGTTGATTCGTGCTTTTAAAGAGCAATTGTAGTCAGTTGAGATACCTTGCGCCAGAGGCGCAACTTGAGGGACATTTCGGCGGGGCTAAGAAAATATTTCGGGGGGGGGCTGAAACTCTAAGCAATAGGCTGAGTGGAGCGGCAGGGGCTCTTTGAAGGGTAAAACAACAACAAAGCCTCAGTAGCATGCACATGGTCTTTAAAAGACCTGTGAAGTGCTCGGGTGCGGCTGCGTGCCTGCCCGGGAGATGTCTGAGCCCGGGCTGCCACTCACGACAGGGGGGACTGAAGCCCTTTGATTCCAATGGGTGTTGCGCGCCTGCCTAGCGCCTTGGCTTTGCATAAGGCTGTGGTTGGAGAATCCAACTCAGTGTGCCACAGGAGACTCCACAATGAAGGGCAACGTTGTGTGATGTAAACTGGGGTAGAGACAAGATGGATGTGATTGGTCAAAAAAAGATTCGAACCAAGTGAGGACCATTCCCTGTATCCCAATCTTGTCCAAAGAGCTGACCAGAATATTTTGGTCAGCTGTATTCAAAGTGGCCAAGAGATCCCATAAGATCATGGGAGTGGTATTTCCTCTATCCTGAATCAAGCAGTTCTCTTTCAGAGCCACTTGAAAAGTGTGTTTAGTCCTTGACCGTTGCAAAAGCTCAGTTGTCATTGGTCGAGAGCATTGGACTCTTCCAGAAACCTGGAGTTGGCTTTCCACATCTTTCTCCAATATTTTGTTGCACAGTGGCAATAGCATGATTAGCTAACAGTTAGCAGGGTCATCAGCACTGATATTCAGGAGTGGCGAGGCCATCACAACTTTTAATGTCTGTTGCTGAACTAATGTTAAACATCTTCAACCTGGTGTGCTGACTTATAGCCTAGATATGGGCTGCAACTTACAGTCAACACGCTTTCTCACACAAACGAACGGCAAGAGGCCAAATATACTGGTAAGACTTTCTGTAAATAGTAGTAAATGATCCAGATAAAAATATGGGACAACAAAGGGGGTTTATAGTAGATAAAAATTACTTTTTGGAGGAAAAATCTCATGTTCTAAAAGTTTATGTGTAAATGTCCAGCAGCATTTTCTTGGTGAAATTTCAACAGTGACAAGTTGTGTACTTCCATGGTATTTAATGTAATGGGTCTATGATGTGACTTATTCCATACCTCTGATCTAGAGCTAGGAGCTTGATCATTGTGAAGGTAAAATGTTTGATGTATCGGGTATTTGTGTATTTGCAGTAATGTGTGAAATGCTATCAAACATTAATAGTGGGAATGATACTTTTCCAAAAACACACATTTGAGGACAAAAAGCCTCTGAGGCAGAGTTAATGAACAAGTTGCAAATTGCAGAATATTGATATATTAGCATTCCCTTCCCATTACATGCGTCCCATGTAATACAGTGTAAGTTCAAACATTACATTGTGCTATAAATACACACAATGTAAATTTGTATTAGGCTGAGCCTTCTATTTGCTGACTATAAAATCTTAGATTCATTGTTTCAGAAATAGACTCCTTTCCACTTTGGTAACAACAAGGCCCCACAAATATTTTCTCCCCTGCATTACCACACTATTTTGCTAGTGGGCATAAAGTAAAGACTTTGTCGACTGTTTCGTTTGGCAACAGTTAAAATAAGTACACATTATTGAGAATCTTATATAAATATCAAGCGATATTTAGGCTGCACGATGTACTGAGAAATTGAGATTCCTTGCACTGATACTACCGCAGAAATTCTTGAGCTGCCGAGAAAACAGGGCCAATCCGATGGAGGGCTGATATTGCAGGATCTTGGGGGAAGAGCGGAGCTGGAATGGAGGTAGCTCGGGAAGTGGATACCCCATGGTGAAAATTTCCTATGATTTACCCTTTCATTTAATTTTCACAAATGGGGGTGTATCAGAGTGGTTTGTGGATTTACTTTGGTGTGTTCCCATATCTAATGTACCACTAGTCAGTTGGTACCAGATCCCCGTTAAATGACATTGGTCAGTACACAGATGGCATAGACATGTTATTTTGTATGTTACAGCCTTGCTATTATCCTATGCAATGATAACTGTGTGCTCATCGCTTGAAAATTAAATGAAAAGTGTTGGACCCGGCCCTTTTGGCAGGTTCACCCCGAGACTTTTTGCTTTTTCCTAGCCTGTTTCTGGAACCTGGTGGTGGTGATTTTAGGCCTCTGCGCACTTTTTCACTGTGGTACAGTGTAAAGTGCATGAGCTCTCTGTGTATGTGTGGTGAGAGTGACCTGCCCTCCCATAGGAATGAATGGGGAATATGTATGCCCATGGTAGTTCCTGATGTGTGGGGAGTGCAGGGTCGAGTTTGGTATGTGCAAACTCGTGAGATTGAATGCTGCGCAATGGTATATGCGGCATGATTGTGTCTAGTGTAGAAGTGCCACTTTTAGAAGTTGGCATATTTGTGTAATTTGTGTCTGGCATGTGATTGGCTGAGGCTGGCAGGTGAGCCTGGCTGCAAGAGTCTGGGAGGGTCTGCCCCGGTGGTGAATGGAGTGTTTAGCATGCTGATGTGAGGGGAGGAATGAGCATGGGCCTGCTTGTGGATTGACCATCTGGTTTGAGGGTCCTGAATGAGGCTGGGTTTTCCCCACACAATGCTGGCTCCACCCCCCTGGGGTGCGTCTGATGTCCCTAGCCTGGCCAGTGAAAGGAATTCCCTATAACCAGTTCTAGCTGGTTCTCACACTGCCTGCACCTGACTAGACAAAGGATTTCTCTGTATAAAAAAGGAGCTGTGTCCCCTTCCAAAATGTTCTTGTTTCTGACTTGAATCCTGCCAGGGGCGTGCTGCTGCTTGGGCTCAGGGGAAGGCTTGCCTCTCTGAGCCCTGCCCAGCCCCAGGACACCTGATGGACTTTCCTGGATGCTGGAGGACTCTTCTTTGCAGAGAGCTGTTTTGCCCCACTTTTACTCCTCCAGGACTGCTGGGACCTTTTTGCTTGCTAGTAGTGGCTGCCCAGGACCTTGTCCTTGAATCCTGAGCTGCCTGTGACCCTTCTTGATGCAGGGGTTACCTCTGAGGACTTGTGGGGCTGTCCGTGCCCCCAGCGCGATGTGAGCGCTTTATTGGAGCTCTGCAGCGTGGAGCTGCTCCCTGTCCTGCTCTTTGTGCCTTGCAGGTGCCTACCCTGCTTGGCGCCCGATTCGCGCTATTTTGTAAATTACGAGTGCCACCCCGTTTATTGAGTGATTTAGCGGGTGCCACCCCGCGGCTATACTTTATTTTGAAACCTAGGGTGCCCACCCCTCATTTTGCCCCTTGTTAATCATCGCCACGGCCCTCTCGCGCCGCCAACAGGAAGCCAGGCATCGTAGTGCCTGACGCGGGGCGGGACTTCCGGTTTTCAGAGGAAGTCCCGCCTGCCGCCACGCACTGATTGGCCAGTACCCCGGCCAGACGAAGAAGGAGCATGGCAGCGCCGGTGTGAGCAGGGCTCCCGTGTTCTGGGGAGAGCCCTGCTGGTGCCCAAAGGAAGCTGAGCAGCATGAGGAGAGGAGCATGACGGCCGCCGACGTCGGCGGGGCTCTCATTAGTGAGAGAGCCCCGCTTGCTGCAGCCACGGAGGGAGTTGCCACCCGGAGGAGCCCCAGCCAGCAAACAGCCCGGTGAGTGAGGGGCTGCGGGGGGAAGCTCCGGGAGGGTGTTAAGGCCAGCGCGAGGCCTCGTATGCTGTTGGTGCTTAGGGCGGTCCCGGATGACAGTTGGCCGCCCCAACGTCATTAGTGAGTTGAGAACCCCGAGAGGCTCCTTGCCAGCATTTGTTGTAGAGCCCTGAGAAGGCTCCGGGGGCCATTTTTGGTTAGAGGGGGCGTCGGGGCACATTGCCGGTGCCCATCCCCTCCTGCCTGCGAGATGTTTCTGCTTAGAGCCCGAGAGGCTCAGGGTGCCATTTTGCTTTACGAGCCCAGAGAGGCTTGAGTGCCAGTTCTTTGCCCATGAGCCCAGAGAGGCTCAGCAGTGCCACAGTTGTGTTTACGAGCCTGCGAGGCTCAGAGGGGCATTTCACTGTTCTTGAGCCCACGAGGCTCCAGCGTTGGCCCATTGATGATTCAGCTGCCCAGCACTTCGTTGGCAGCTGCCACGTTTAGGCCCCTGAATTTTGGACACAGGGCATCCTAGCCCCAACAGGGCCAGTTGGCCCAGGGACTGCCACAGGTAGTGGCTTATATAAGTTTTGTGCAATATGATGTGGTGCTAGGAAATGTAATGCATTTAATATGATTACGCACCTTGATCTTACACCTCTGAATGTTTTTAGGCATCATGTGTTTTTGCGCTATTGAGTTATATTCTGGCACCTCTGAATGTTTTTATGCATCATGTGTCTTCCTTGATTTTACACCTCTGAATGTGTTGGTTTAGGCATCATGTGTTTTCTCCGGTACCTTTGAATGTGTTTTGATGCATCATGTGCCTCGTTGTTACACCGCTGAATGTATGTTTTCTGCATCATGTGTTTTCCATCCCTACACCTCTGAATGTTGTGATGCATCATGTGTAATGTGTTCTTGCTTATACCCCTAATTGTACTGTGGTACTTAGGTGGTTGTTCTTTCTAGTACAGGTGGTCCTAGTGAGGTCCTGGTTCCCTGAGTGACATTCTCCTAAGGTGTTTAGGGTTGCGTAGGTGGTACTTACCTGTTACCAGTAGTTACTGGTTGTGATTTATATTTGCTAATTTGTGCTACAGTGATTTTATATCCCATATTCTATTTCCTACTAAGTGCTGATTATGACAGGCACCCACGTGGCCCTGTCCTGTGTAAATAATCCCTTTTGAATATTGCCCGTGCTAGTTGGCACAATGTACATGTGTGACTTCTATCTGATGTGTTTTTACAATACAGAAGTTATTTTTATATAACCTGGTGTGGAGTTCCTATTGTGGTGGGCCTAGGATGTTGTTGCTGTTGTGTGCTGGCACAAATGCTTTACACATTGCCTCCGGGATAAGCCTGTTTGCTCGTGCCAAGCTACCAAGGGGGTGAGCAGGGGTTATCTTGGCGTGAGACACCCTTGCCCTGACTAGAATGGTGGTTTCTGCCTAGCTTTGGCGTCAGCCTTAGCCAACCAGAAATAGCCAGTTCTAACAAAAAGTTATTACATAAAAAGAGAATCTTGTGTATATCAAAACAATGTTGCCAATGTCTTGTCTTCTTTGCATTGCAGAAAGCACATCATCATTGAAAGTCCTCTTTGGAACTCCTGAATTTGTGGCACCTGAGGTCATTAACTATGAAGCAATCGGATATGCAACAGATATGTGGAGTATAGGTGTCATCTGCTACATCTTGTAAGTTCACTAGTTCATTTATTGTCTTACAGTGATGAAATGGAAAGCTTGTGTGGTCAAATGAGCACTTCATGGTCCAATTATGCGTCTAGTGATAACTTGAGGCTTGTAAGGTGTATTTATAGAAGCAAAAGGACGTCCAAGAGGAATATTGATATAGAATCATACCCCGCTGATGAGGGTTATAATGGTTGTAAAAGACCCTAATAAGGAGTTGTAGGCCTGAGCTCAGCGGAGGGCCTATAACCTTTTTAGGTCTCGCTGAGCCAGCGCATGCGCTGCTGTGCAAGACATTTAGTAAGCAGGTGTTGGAAGTGCTACCAAAGGCTTTTGCCGGCCATCAGTGTGCGGTTAGACGCGCAGCCACCATCTGCCTCCCTTCCAGCGCAATCACTGCTGCGCGCGCACATCCCCGCGACCGTGATCACTTTTGTTTTCACCGCGATCACTTTTGCTTCCATGGCCGCGCAGCCGTTACTTTCATGGCCGCGCAGCAAATGCTTGTTATTCTAATTTTTATTCTTTTGGCAATCCCTCTCTCTCGTCTCCGTTCTTTCTTTTCTCACACTGTTGCTGTTGAGAGCCTGACGCCCCCTCCCTGCTGCCCCCCACACACACACACTCTTGCTCACAACTCCCCGGGTGGGCAATGGGCTTGCATTGCAATTTCACATTCACACGTGTTGCCCAGATCAAAGGATGCAGAGGCGAGGGGCAGCGTTTAATTGCATTTGCCGACTTCTGCCATGATGCAATTTGTTAATCCCCGGGCTGCTCATTTTCAGCGTACAGTAGTAGGTGTGAGGTACAAGGCTCTCCAGCAAGGAAGAAGTGTGGGCAGCAAAACATTTTTTTCAGTTATATTTCGCAGAAAATAACAGATATTGTTGACAGACAGTAGGCACCAGAGACTGTCTCTCTGCTTACGGTGTCGTGCTAGACTGTCATTAAGGGCCACGATTTCCCACAGTTAGCATTCTAATTTATTGCGTCCTTGTGGGTGGTATCCTACACTCATGCAAAGCACTCCAATACCATCGGGACACATTTGCGCTGTATAAAACAGAAAAGAAAATCATAAAATAGACCACCTTATTTCTGATAGTCCGTTTTTATGTAGCTGGCATGTTGAGGGTCTTGTAAAAATCTGTCTGTTGTGATGATAAGCAGCGTAGGGAATCCTACTTGTATTTATTGAACCATTTGTTAATGCCACTTGGGCGAAAGATCATTTTGAATTTCATAGAAGGAAGGGGGAATCCCTCGGACACCTGGCTGAGGCGTTTGGTGATGGAAGTGCACTGGTCACTGAACCACACTAACTGTCCACTGACCACACCACTACCCCCAGCCACTACTAGCTACCCCGTTGTTTGTTCTTTTTTTTCAATGGGCTTTGCGTGCGTAGCCTCTTGCCTATATATCTTTTGGGCATACATTTGATATCAGTGTTCCTTTACCTGCCTCTCAATTCGCTGTCTCGCTGTACTGACAGCTTTTGTGTGGGAGGACGCGAGGCCTCGCGGGTTTATATGTTTTTTGTGTGATTAACGCCGAGGCGCCGTCAGAACAATAAACAAGTGGATTAACAAAGGCAAGCAGCAGCTGGACACTGGAATTTTACTGAGGAAGCCCCCTCCCCTGAATATATATTTTTATTTCACTACGCATTATGAAGTCAGCGGCTTCCTTGCTTGTATTTCCATGGCAACTGCACAGGGAAATGTTTCCGTGTCTCGCAAACCTTGTTTCTTTTTTTCAAATGCCCAAATTAACAAGCATGGACGTAGCCAATAGGTCTCGCCTTTGGGACCTTATAAGTGTTTAGCCATGCAACAGTTGATGTTGTTGCACCAAGGATATTGTGCTGGATAACTAAACCTTTATAAGGTCCCAAAGGCGAGCCCTATTGGCTATGCCAATGCTTGTTAACTCTAGGCAGAAGGGCTGTAATACAATTTAAACATTCCCATAATGAGGTTAAAATGTTATAAATTCAGAATTGAGAAATAGAAAGAAAAACAATGGAATGTTGGAGCATAACATCCATGCCGGCCTACCCATTATCGGCCCTGAACCACATCATTGTCTTCAATAAATCTCTCAACATTCTAATCTTCTAATATACCATTTGTCCCTTCGTCTACCTTGGCATGTTCACATTGCATGACCTGTTTTTCTCTCTTTTTTGCATACTCCATCACTAGTTAACATTGTGAGAGATTTAGGTCATTGAAATTCCATTTTCAAATAAAAAAAACACGTATAATATTTCTTGCATATGTGCCCTGCCATTTCTACTGTCCACAGCACTGAAATTGGACTTTTGGGTTTGTGAAGAAGCATAAACATGTATTGAGATATGCTAGTAATGGTCAGCACTTATGTTCAGGCATGTTAAGTTTTTTTTCTGTTTTGGTGCTTTAGTTCCAAAAATAAATATACTTGAACAAATAGAGGAGATGGGCCACTCGTTCTAGATCTTCCTAACTGCAGCACATTAAATACCTAATTGAAAAACGTAATGATAAACAGAACCATCACTTTAGCATTACCCCTAAGAGTATCCTCATAACTGAATTGGCTGTATAGGTAAAACCATTCCGGATCATATAAATTTGTATTCTTCAAACTAGCATTCTACAGAGTAAGTAGACAACGCATTTTTATCAAACTGGTATCATATTTGTTGTGCTACTGAGGGTAAAAATGTATGTTTGTAGTGTGACTTTTTTTAAAGCCAAAAGGCTCTGCTCATGGAGTATTGGTGCTGAAAGCATTTGAAATCCCTCACATGTTGGCATTCAAGTAAGTCTGAGAATTTAAGACTCGCCTCTCACCGACATGGCTACCATGAAAAATGTTCAGTAAAGAAACTAGTGACTGGTTTAAATGGCAGCCTATATTTTAAAAACTGGGCCATAAGCTTTGATGTGCTGAGCCATAATGCTAATAATGTGTAAGTGAATGTCAAATTGGCACTGTGGTTATGTCTACTATTCAGAATGTATTGAAAATATTTGAGAGAAGCTGCAATGTTTTATGAACTATATTTATAAAGGAAGAGCAACATAATTAGAGAACACACATATTTTTTATATGTATTAGTATTCTAAGACTGGAATATAAATTATATCAGTCGCGGCCGGCATTACTCGTGGGTGGGGTAGTGGGTGGTCGCACAGGGAGGGGGGGGTTAAAAAAAATTAAACTTATTTTCGCCTCCGGTCCTGCGTTGCGTCTCCTCTCTCTGCTACTCACAGGAAGCAGAGAAAAAGGACAAGGGAATGTGCGTAGTGTCCCGAGTGAGAAACGAACCTAAAATTTTAGTGACATAATTGTGGCAGTATTTTACAAGGTTTCCAAGGTATTCAAAAAAGTCGACCATTTAGCAACTCAATACATAATATATAGCAGCTATATACAATAATACGTGCTGTTAATGGTTTCCTTCTTTTGTTGTCGATGACGTTTCGACCCTATGCATGATCTAGGGTCTCATCAGGACCTATGGATTTAGGGACATCTGATGGGTGGAATGCGCAGCCGCATGAGGTGTACGTGCCAACAGTGGGTGAAGGAGGAAAAGGAAACCGAGATACTCACAAGGACACCCAGCCAGATACCCAAGTGAGAGTGAAGGCTGGCACTCTATGGGTAGCTGAGCACTGTTACTGTGTTGATGATGCAAAGAGACATGTATGAAGTTGGCACGTACACCTCACCCGGCTGTGCATTCTACCCGTCAGCTCCCACAACAGTGGGTGAGCCACTCCTCTCCTGCCTGGGGCAGGACCTCCCACCCACCCCCAACCAAATCCTTCTGCTTTCTTGCTGTGCAAGAAGCAGGAACATAAAATGATATTCGTAATACCATTTTATGTTTCTGCTTCTCACACTGCGAGAAAGCAGTGGGGCCACGCTTCTCCGCCCACGTGAAGGAGCCACCCCTGCAATATATGCACTATACTGTCTGTGCAATTTAAACAAAGATATTTAAAGTTATGATGTCTGGGTGCATGTTCATATATTTATTTATTTTTTCAAAAACCTTTATTGACAAGATTGCATAGACAGGTTACATACTTGCACCAAATCAGAGCACCATATACATGAATACAATCGAATATGACAAGGTTGACCAATAGTACAAAGAAAGCAACAACATGACGGATATAACGTAGGCGCGCCAGGACAGTGATTACATAGATAAGAGACCCCCTCTAAATGTACTTTAAGGTCAGGGAAAGAGAGGAACGCAATAATAACATAGAGAAAATTCCCTCATGACCTAAATTATTTTACACTTGACAATTCTTATGCTTTCATCAAAGACCTTCAACACAAGGTGACAACACTAAATTTTGTCATATTTTTATATTTTATTTCTTTTTTATGTGTTCTTTTCAGCGAGATTATATTTTTCACAGTATTTCTTAAATTCATAACAATTATTTTATCAAAAAAGAGATATAATTCATCAGTAAGTAATAAAATACAAACACCATACAAAGAAAACAAGTCTAGTACACTCTCACAAATATCTCATGCATACACTCTCATAAACTCTACATTCATTCTTTATTCTGTGTCTGAGGGGTCACAAGTTGTTATGTGATCTATTACGCAAGGGCGACGCGTTTCGGTGGAATAGGACCACCTTCCTCAGGACCTTTGGCAGAACAGACGCTCTTTCCAATAATTTATAGGCTCTGTATGGATATCCTGATAGATCGAGTTCGAGGAATCTTAACTTCGATTGTCACTCTATTTATGGATAAGCGATCCCTCATAAATTTATCCCATGACAATCGATATAATTCAATCAAAATGTAGTCAACTGCATTTCTTCGTCTCGCTAATTAATTTTGATACGAGTAGGTTTCTTATATGAAGAGGTAACAGCTCATAAGTCATCCATTAACGATCTTCAGGTAACCTCATTGTCTCATCAATTTATTGACGGCATCTCTATGTTGCTTTCAGTTTTTCGGCTTGGCTCCTGAGAGAAGCCACCGACAAAAAACCTCGGCTTGTAAACCCGTGTGCTAGAGCATATTCCACCGAAACGCGTCGACCTTGCGTAATAGATCACATAACAACTTGTGACCCCTGAGACACAGAATAAAGAAAGAATGTAGAGTGTATGAGAGAGTATGCATGAGATATTTGTGAGAGTGTACTAGACTTGTTTTCTCTGTATGGTGTTTGTATTTTTATTACTCACTGATGAATTATATGTCCTTTTTGATAAAATAATTGTTATGAATTTAAGAAATACTGTGAAAAATATAATCTCGCTGAAAAGAACACATAAAAAAGAAATAAAATATAAAAATATGACAATTTAATGTTGTCACCTTGTGTTGAAGGTCTTTGATGAAAGCATAAGAATTATCAAGTGTAAAATAATTTAGGTCATGAGTGAATTTTTTCTATGGCACCAGGAAAGTGAACCGGAATTGATAAGAGGCACCCACGCTGCGGGAGAAGGGAAGGGCCATGCTGAAGGGAGTAGAGACAGGGGGAAACCAATCACTGACCTACACTGGCGGCCGCCGTGGGCGGACCGCCAACGGGGTGCGCGGGAGTGGCCGCTGGGCTTTGGGAGGCAGGACCTAGGAGGTAAGACTGAAGAGGGCCCCATATGTCAAGTGGGCGGGATCTAGCTGGCATAAGATCCCAGAATTCGGACAGTAGAATCTGGTAGCGCGATGTATCCTTGAGCCAATGAGCGAACTTAGGTGAAGGTTTGCTGCCCCAGCACATGGAAACCCTACACCACGCGAGGACAAGCAGCATGGCAATCAAGCGACGGGAGGCATCTGTGCAGAATTTAACAAAGCCTAGGAGGCAGAGCGGGGGTCCGGCTGGATCGGCGATGAAGTGGTCTCAGAGATAGCAGCACAGACTTCACACCAGTAAGCGGAGACCTTGGGGCACAGCCAGGCAAGGTGGGAGAAGTCCACCGCAGGAGCAGAGCAGCGCAGGCATCTATCACTGGGGATGAGTCCCAACTTGTGCAGTTGAACGGGAGTATGGTAGAGCCTATGCAAATATTTAAAATGATTAAGGCGGAGGCGGTAGTTTGGGGACAATCGCTTAATTTGGTTGGAACCGTAAAGCCAATTAGCTTTGGAGATTTCCACACCAAGGTCCTCGCCCCATGCCACGCGTGCACGGTCAGTGGAGATGGAGGTGGCTGCCAGCATAAAGGCGTGAAGTTTGGTCACCAACTTCCGAGGGGAGGAAGACGAATACAGGAAATGAAGAGCGGCCATCGAGGGTGCGTGTTCATATTTAAAACTCGTTTAAGCCATTTTCCCTATAGTATCAGCATCCTCTTTTTTTAGTTCTCCCACGTGCTCATTTTAATTGGTATTCCTGGCCCCCCATGGTATAATTTGTTGTAAGTTGCTCCTGGTACAGGTAAAAGAGACCAAAATATGCACCTACGAAGAGAACCATCTCTTGGACATTGTCATTTTCATGTTGTTTCAGAAACTGGAAGCAATAGAATAGTTATTGATACCCACACTATTGTGCAGAATGTCTAAGAAATTAGGTCTTCCTCTGAGATCCATCAATTTGGAATTGGATTTCTTACAATATACATGAAGAGCTATACTCAGAGTGGCGGCTGTCTAACATGGGCCTCGAAACTCCCCCATCCCTAATTTTCTGCTGCCTACTTTATTTTGAGCTTATATTCACAATATAATATCAGTTCTGGAACTTGTTCTAATTCTGCGCCAAAGTCTGGCAGAGTTGAGGAACGCTTGACTGGCCCATGCACCAGTTATTATGTGGTGTGTTGCAGGATTTAATGGGGTGCCTGCTTTCATTCCTGATGTTTGAGGTCTGTGATGCTGAAGGACTCATCCCCCTTTGCACCTCATGTCATCCTTGATAAATGGATGCAGCCGGGGAGCTTTAGGCTTCAGCCCTTTGCTGCCCAAGGCTCCTAGTCATTCAGTGGGGGTGCACCCTTCCCATCTCCTCACAGGGTGATCTGGGATCTGCAAGTGTCACTGACGCCACCTCACCTTGTGACAATTTGGAAAAGAGGGGGGTGGCCCACATGAAGCTGTAGACAAATGGCGTGCATGGAGAGCAGCTTGGTGAAGGTGTAGGTGAGCCCGGCGCACCGGATCCTATAACATACTGACTGTCATATTCAGTTTTCAGTAACATATTGCCACTGCTCTTCTCATTGTTAAATCATGGCTTTTTGGGGCTATGTCTCAACACTAATAAATTTGATATTCAGAATAACATGCAAGTGTGATATATAACAGTAAAGGCTGTTCAATCAGTGATTCTTCCAAAGGTTACACCCTTCTAGACATGACCCTTCTGCACTAGTACAGATCTGGGTATCCCGAAAATGTAATTTCAAATAAGAGCCGATACAAGCCTGAGACTGAGGAAATTGCGTGTTTAGGTGTTACTGTATACACAGGTTTTTCGTGTAGGGTGAGGTAAACCTAGGAAAAACAGCATCAATCATTTTTCTATATAGATAGAGCAGGTCTAAAATTCGTATTTTGTGCAGTTATCAACACCCAAAGTTTAAATTCAGTGAATCACCATAGACTTACACTTTAGTAAAAAAAAAATTAAAAAAATTGAATATTTTTTTGTTGGATACCCAATCAAATTGTTAGCCCTGTATAGGCCATAACCAATTTGGGATCCCATCAGTAACAGGCTACCTAGGCGTAGATAACTAGCTGAGACTGGCAGGCCTCCTCACTAAGCTTGCACTCAAGTGCTCTCATGTTTGTGCGTAGCCAGTGCAGAACTTCTTAGGTACACTGGCTGTTAACACTCAATTCATTTTTAGGAGAAGCTTACAGTGCTTGAGAGCCACTCCCTGCAAAGTTAAAACAAAAACAGGTGGTCAATAAGCAGAACATCTGGGGTTATTAATCAGGCCAGAAACCACTTTATAACGCTCCTTATAAACCTTTGTCATTTAGCATAAAACCCATACCAGACAAGTGTTCTGACTGACTTTAAGAAGCATACACTTTGAAAAACTCCATTCATTTTGAAAAAACAAGGCAGTGCTATACTTGTTTTCTCAGCGTTTTAGTTATTTACCAAGGTAATAGCGAATTTCAGATGGAACCCCTAATTTCACTTACCTCGTACTGCATTTCACATGGAATGCAAAAATATCGATGCTCTATTTGTGTTTCTAATGCGGTGACAAGTGGGAGAGCTAAACAGAAGATCATGCTCTAAATCTGATGCCACCTGGACCCCCTAGATGCAAAGTAGCTGTGAAATAATTACCCTTTCTGTTGTTTCGGGTTGGAAAATGACTATCCTCTGTGCTTCTTGCAAGGCATTCCTCATTGATTGGAATAAAATTAAAAGTCATACCTTGATGTCTCAAGATAATATTATGTATCAAGGTCATGATGTACCACAATGAAGAATTTTTATTTTTTATATTAGATAAACCTAACATTCTGGTGTAATAAGAATTTTGAGAAAATAAATATGATAAAATTACCTAGATACAACTAGAAATGGGATAGCAAGTTAACAGCAGAACCCAAGACTATCTGTCCACAATCTCTGACTACATCTGCTGTCTAGCTGAACATGCAGCTTGTCATCGCTTCACACTCTGTCAATCTGCACTGGCTTCAGAGCTTACATTTGATCTCTAGGCTTGGCAGGGCACGTGTCCAGCCAATCGGAATGGACGGCATATGTCAACCCACATAGGCCATGCTTAGCCCCTGCCCACCATACCAGTATGAATCGAAACCAGTACTTGAAGGCATGGCAGCGCAAGATTTCTGTCAGTCAGGCTGGCAGGTGTGCCGCACCCTTCACAGGCAATGCTCGCCTCCAACCCATCTTTGGGGATGGAGGAAAAAGGGTGAAGCACACATACTCAGTGGTAAGTTAATGATGTCCACTGTACAACACTCCCAATGTTCCGTCTTGCAGCTCCTGCACCAGCAAACAGTAAGACAAGAATCCAGAACTATGCACTTCACCAAATGAAACCCAAGCCAGGAATTCATCTGGTAGGTTTGTTGAGTTAGCTTAACTCTCCCTGCTAAATATGCCGTGCCATGTAGGTAACAATCCTGAGACGGTCTCCTCCCTCTAATGTTGGTAAATGTATTATTATTAAATGGGGTACTAGTATTTATTTTATTTATTTTATATTCTTCTATAGCGCCTGAATAGACCCCCGAAGGGGTATCTCCGCGCTTTGCCAGTAAGAGTATCCTCAGATGATTATGGATAGATGAATTGTACATATTAACAGAGGGGGATCAGTTACTGGGGAATAAATGTGTTTTTAAGAGCTTACGGAAGGTCAGATGATTGGTGAGTGATCTCATCTCGAGAGGTAGGGAATTCCAAAGCTTTGGTCCTAGATGGGCTAGAGCTCGCCCTCCTTGTCTGGACTTTTTTATTCTAGGCACCTGCAGAAGCTGCTGGTTGCCTGAGCGCAGGGTTCGTCCAGGGGCATATGGCTGGAAGATTTTGGCTAGATATTTTGGGCCTTTGCCTATCACACTTTTGTGGATAGTGCATAGGGTCTTAAACTGCACTCGCTTCCTCACTGGTAACCAGTGGAGCCTAACCAGCAGCGGGAGGGAGGGAGTCCTGGGGGGAGCATTAAGGACTACCCTTGCTGCCGTGTTTTGGATCACCTGTAACTTTTTAAGCTGCTCTTCATTTGCTCCTAATAGAAGGCCGTTACAGTAATCCACTCTGCTGATGACTAATGCCTGCACAAGTGTTTTCTTGTGGCAGTCTGGCAGATAGGGAAACACTCTTCTTAGCATTCCGATGGCTCGAAAACAGGTACTAGCCACCTGGTTTACGTGGTCCTTGTAAGTGAGTGTCTGATCTAATAGCACTCCAAGGTTTTTTACCGTGTTTTTAGGGCTAGGCACAGGACCTAATTCCAGGGGCCACCAATCAGGTGTCCAGTGTGTTGCTGCTTGTCCAAACAACATGACCTCCGTTTTCCCTATGTTGCATTGGAGACAGTTTAATGACATCCATGCAGATATTGCTCTCATTCCCTCTGCAAAAGATCTTTTTATTGCAGGTGTCAGGTCTTTAAAGGGAAAGAGGAGTTGGGTGTCGTCGGCGTACGACACCGGCGTAAACCCAAATGATCTTGCTAGGTTGCTAGTAACACCTGTACAGCATTCAGAGTGCTCTACAGAATGCCATACAAAAAGCTAATTCTTGCCATTGTTATAATTATGCACTTTAACGAACAAGAGGCCTGATTTGAAATTATGAATCATTTTAATTCTCCTGCCTATTTCTAATGACATTATAGTTACATCAAGTTTATCAAGGCCTACTATTTTATCATCCTGTAAATGTTTCTTTTTTTTTATTGAGTAGTGCTTCTGGAAATGCACTTTGGCCTGTGAAAACAGAAAAGGAGCTGATGCAACAGTCCTAATGAGCTATACATTGTTAATCCAAACTTTGCACTATGTTCCTTAAAGAGGTGCCTTTGGTTCTATGTGAAAGCACAGGTTTTTTCTTGCCACATGCTTTAGGGTAGTAATATTCAATGAAGAGTAGAGCTTAGGTCTGGAAAAAAGTGTATCGTACTCATCAGTGGAAAATGTTTGCTGTGGGATCCCATCCTTTGGGTGCAGCAGAAAGAGGGCTGAGTCATGAGGGGCAGCGGTGTAAGGGGCAGAAACAAGAAGTCTGCCTATCTACCATTTTTGACAAACGCTTTGCCTAGGTCATTTTCAATAAGGAAACCTAGTATTAAAGCGTTTCTGGTTTTATTAATTGGTCATAAACAGACTGCATGTTTTCAATACTGTAGGTCTTAAGCAGTGATGTATGTGGGCTGAAAAAGGAAAGGGTCTTTCCAGGGTCTGGGGGCGAAGACGAGTTACTAGGAATTGTTTGAGAGGTGTGACCCCTGTAAATAATGGCCTGATTTGTACATGGGGCCCAGAAAACATTGACTGTATCCTCCTCCTCCTCTTCCTTCTGGTCCTTATATGCTTGGTGGTCTTTCTACTCCTTGTCATCATCATCTTACTGGTCTCCTGCCTCTCCTTGAACTTCTCACCCTCATCCTTCCTTAATGTCCTGATACTCTCTCCATCCACCTGGTTATTCTTCTGATGTTCCTCCTGGTCCTCCCCCTCCTCTGATTCCTGGCCCTGCAAAGATTTGCTTGTCCTGGTCCTCCTGCCCTCCACACCCTCCTGGTGCTCCTCTGGGGCCTGGTCTTGTTCCACATAGACCCAATACTCATCCTCTTGGCCCTTTTAGTCATCTTGGTCCTGGATACTCATGGCATATACCCCCCTTCCCTATAATCCTCCTGGCTCTCCTTTTGATCTTGGCCCTCCTCGTCCAGCTCAAGTAATCCCCATCATACTGATCCTTGTGATTGTCTTGGTCCCGGTCCTTCTCCTCAACCTCGTGATTTGCTTCCTGGCCCTACTCTTTATTCTGATACTCCTCCTGTTCCTAATCTTTCTTCTCTGGGCTCCATGTTCTTCTGGTCCTGACCTAGTTTAACAATCTTCTATCTCTTCCTACACCTCATACTCCTGGCTTTCCAAGTTGCTAAATCCTGGATCTTCTTGTGGTTGTCCTCCCCGGTCCAAGTGCTGGTCATTCTGGCTCTGCTGCTGATCATCTTGAATTTTGTACCTGCGTATCTGGGCCCCCTTCACATGAACTTTTTAGTTCCACTTGTACTCGTTCAACTAGTCTGCCTTGTCCTTCTCTTGGCCCTCTGGTCATCTTGGTCCCTTTGTTCCTTGTTCTACTGATACACCTAAAGCTGGTCCTCCCTATTCCCCTGGCCCTGATCATATTGGCCATGCTCCTCCTCATGTTCCTGGTCCAAACTCCTATTTGTGACCTTCCTTTCTAGTTGTGGTCCTGTTCTACACCTCTTGATCTTTGTGTCCTCCAATTCCTAAACCTCCTAATGTCAGGCCTCTTGGTTCTAATCCCCATGGTCCTGCTCACTCTGGTGTTCCTGATCCTGTTTCTTCTGGCATTAGTTGACCTGGCCCTGGCCCATCGGTTGTTTCTTGTTTTGGTCCTCCTGGTCTCACTTTTGGTTCTTCTGGCACAGGTGCTGTGGTGCTTGTTTTTCAGGTTTTGGCCCAGAGGTTCTTCCAGGATATATGATTGTAGACCCAATCTTTTTGTCCCTGATCATCTTGATTCATGAGGTCCTAATCCTGCATGTTCTCCTGGCTCACTTCGCCCTTTTAATTATAGTGATCCTGGTGGATCTAGTCCTGCTGGCTGACCTTATCCTCCGTCACCTGCCCTTCCCCCACATCAAACAGGTGCAACCTCCATGACTGTCACTCAAGTTTTTGCTTTATATTTAGATCTCACCTACAGACTGCTTTTGATGTCTGTTGTTGAAGACTCATTGTCTCTAATACAGTACCTAGAATGGGATTTGGAACAGCCTCCTACTCCTGATTGGTTGGCTTTCTTATCTAGCTCAAGTCCATGTTCGTTTTTTCAAAGCTCTCCTACCACCTCTAGTATTTGCCCCACCCCTAGAGCATCGCTATTTTACATATCTTCTGATTAGATGAGTTTTATCCCTACACTGCTTACTTGAAAGGACTATTTTTTCCATTCAACACTGAATGGGGATGCATGTCTTCTTTCTTTGCTCTCTACAATCCACGTATTCTCTCTATAATCCCCACACCAGCTTGCTTTGTGTTTTCCCCTGACATGCTGCCTGTTTTTTTATTGCTCTTTATTTCACAAGGGAATGCCCCCCCCCCCCAACAGTCTTTCCATATGCTCATCCCCAGTATTTCCATGTATTTATATCTTGAAGGCCTGTACGTTGCAACGGCCTATTGGGCAGCTTGCTTCTCCTTTTGATGCTCAAGTGCCCTTTTTACGGTCTGTCTTGACAGGGCAGCTGTCACCAGACAATGATGGGTTGGTCATAACCAGGAGCTGAGCATTTTTTTTTATAAATAGAAACACTGTCCATCACCCCTGCCTAGTACTACACATCAAGGGTTATAGTAACACCATCACTGCCAAGGATTCATATTGCTATGTGTGACATTTTCATTATTCAGTCGTGAGTAAAATTAAGCAGCAATGAAGACAAGAGAAACATCATAAATATCAGAAATCACACCCATTTGAGTAATTAGAAACTCTAAATCACTGAACAAAAAGTCCTCTAATGGCAGGCAGATGAACACTGAAACTGTGTGACAGCACAGTTCTCAGACTCAGTACACTATTGGCCGGGGGCGCAGGCATCTCAGAATGATTGAAGCATTCATTTTATTTACTAATAGCAGCCATAATAAGTTTGCTGAACCTCTAAATACCAGCACTGCAGGCTCAGGCAGACTTAAATTATTGAGGCGAGCTAGAGCTGTGGCAGTTGGAGCCCCCGTGGCCGCAGCGACTCATGCAATGGACAACCCCCAGTGGCAATGATTTTGGCTCAGCCGTGCCCTGCACACACTGTCTTAGGGGAAACATCCTTTACGATGCAACTTTTACCACGCAGTGCCTTTACAGCACAGGTTTTTCAACGCAAGTCATTACAATGAATTGCGCTGGGGGGGGCGCTCTGGGATAGATAATAGTTTAATTTACTATCCAACACCTTCCCTACTATCCACGGGGACTGGAGTTGGAATAGTAAATTAAACTATTCACTATCCAGCACCCCCCAACGCAAGTCATTGTAACGACTTGCGTTGAAAAACCTGCGTGGTAAAAGCATGCGTTGTAACAACGTACATCCCTGTCTTAGGTGCAGGCACTGATGGCGTTGGGACCAGTCGCGTGATCACTCTGCTTGTGTGGCAGCGGTCATCATAGTGGGAGTAAAGTTCCACGTTATCGCCAAAGGTAAATTCAGATGAAAGAAAAGCCATAAACGTATTTCTTGTCACCCAGGCAACGACCCCCTCACACAGAATAAGAGACTGCGACAGGGAATATTGACATAGTGGTAATGACTATGTGCGCCTTCCAAAATTTGTATGTGATCTTTATTTTGAAATGCCTACAAAATCCCTTACTATCATGCATGAATGAGCAGTTTACTCTTCCAACTCCAGCTGACCCCTTATTTCAATTGAGATAATATGGCAGATAGATGTAAAGGGCACATGTACATTTTTGTAATAATTTTATGGAGAATTCTCTGCAGCAGACATTTCTCTTCTCGATACTGAGTGAATACAGATGCTTACCACGTAGGGCACTGCTGACAGTGGTAAGTGGCTGATATGAAGTGTTTCACAGAAACCGATGAGCAGAAGTGCTGAAATACTCAAATTCTTTGCTACACTGTAGACTTTTTTTCTTAGCTGACTCATTCTTCTCTGCAGCTTTTCCACCACTTCCCCCCCCTCCTGATGTAAACTCACGTAGTTTTAATGGACTCGAGTAGCCTGATGTTTATATCTCCATACATATTCTGTTCTTCGGATTAGTTAAATGTAGCACACAGGGGTATTTCGCTAGGTCGCCTGCACTGTCTTGGTGGCAGCTCATTCTGATTTATGTTCTCCTTAAAAGGTGTTAAAGCACTGTTTCTTACCCAATCAGAAAGTGATTTATATGTTATTTAGTTTCATCTTTTTTATAGAGTGCTTCTCCACCAAGAGGGTGTCCGCACGCAGTAGGGTAGCACGAGTGCCCAGGGCCCTAACGCAAGCACGGAATATGCCCTCCATCTGATGGGTTTATGGTAAAAAAAAGAGCTATAACTAGGGTAAAGAGGGCCCTTCTGACACCTCGTCCCCGGTGCCACTGCACCTTCTGCATGATTGATAGCTAAGCCCCTGTCAGTATGCCCTACGTACAACAACATGGTAACGCCAGGCTCCCCTCGCAAGGACGAATCTATATTATACACATAAGAAATTTTACTCCTCTCCTTGCGTCACTCACCCATTTAATTTTAGAATTTGGTTAGGTATAGAAAAGAGTGGAAAAGATGCAGAATAGGTAATAAGGAGGATGAAGGTGGCTCAGTTGGGGGAGAAGGTGGTAGTATACCACAGCAGGAGGAAGGGAAAATAGGAAGCGGGTAGATCTCAGTGGGGAAGCAACATGATGAAAGGTTGGAGGAGGTGAAGGAGGTGAAAAGAAGAAGGTTTAAGAGGGGTAGGCTAAGAAAGAAGGGATAACAAAGGGTCAAAAAGTGGAAGGGCTAGGGGGAAGCCCGAAACAGATGAAGTAGGGTTTAAACAAATGGATTTTCACTTTAAAAAAAATAGCATTAAATCTTTGAGCAACACCAAATAATTGGGAGGGAACTCTACAGGGAGGAACAGCTCCTTCAAAGGACCGCCTCTTTGTGCGTGTTGGTATTTTCTCTGTCTTCATATATAATATGTTAAGTTATGTTCAAATTCGTTTTTACATCAGATATGTTAGGTGATGAGCAAAAAAAAAAGGGAAATCTTAAACATTAATCTGCCATGTACGGGGGAGAAGCCATACAAATCCTGTGAAACAGAAAATGTGGTTGCATTTGCTATGTCTGAGTCTTGAGGGCACAGTGTCAGCCAAAGTAAAAATCCCATTCTCAATTTTAACTAACAAATCATTTACTATGCTGATCTGTAAACCAGCCTGTGTTGAATTTCAAGTCTTGTACTTATTAAATTTAGTTTTCTCTGCATGAGTTTGAGAAGCGTTGCAAGACATACTTTCATAAAAGTTTGCACTTTTTTGGACCCAAATGCCTAAGATTGAGGAGCTTTTTAAGTAGATCTGTCTGTCATCTGCATATTGGTGAAATGTATCTATGATGCATTTCCAGATACACATTCAGATACTATTTGATTATTTAAACAATATTATCCAACTGTTGGCACTCCTAGGTGGCTATTGACAAACCCCACTGCTACACTTTTTTCAATAGCCACTTAGGACTGCCCCCATTGGATAATATTGCAATTGGGCTCCTAGAATTAAAGAAAAAGTCACAAAATGGTAGGATATTCGGTTTTTATTTTGTGTTTTTTCAGGACATAATTTAGATAGCAGATTACATGATACAACCATGTTGTATTTGTTCAGTGATGCAGTGATAAAGCAATTTGTTTCCCTAATCGTAATGCATTGTATTTGATTGTGTGGTTTTCAGGGTCACTAAAAGAAGCATATAGGAAGAAAGATTTTTGTCATAATATACATCAAAATATACAACATACATCATGTAATGGTGGCACCATGTCAATTCTAGGAATTTCTGGTGATTCCTGGGGTGATTTCACTGTTGGTCCCTTGCAGGTGTTTAACGAACCACATTTGAGAGCAAACCGTTTCTCTCAACATTTTCTCGTGGAAATTAAGTTTTTTTCACCAGAAGCTAAAGCAAGCACTAATTTTTATAAATTAACAAATATCTTTGTCAGCAATGTGAAAAAAGGTTTTGACATGCTGAGTGAATCATTTACTTTCAGTGGCAGCAACAGTGTGTCTGATGATTTGCCAGTTATCTACTGCAGCTTAACCACAGTTCTATTAAACAACTAGAATGCAGCATTCTATGTGCATATCAAAATAAGGCACACCTTAATGCCATTTTGTTGGGATTAGAGCTGTAGAATTTAAAAAGTATTTTCTATGGAGGAGACTGCAGTAAATGAACAAAATGAGGTGTTTTGTTTTGTCATGGAATTTGGGGTATGAGCCCCAGAAAGGTAAAATGAAGACATTTTTGATGAAGTCTTAAATATCTTTTTCAGTCATGTGGAAAAAATGTCTGGCATTCTGAGCAAAACAGACCTCCATCAATAACAGCAGTCAGTCAGTTGATTCCCCCATGTCCTGTTGTAGCTTTAAAAAGAGTTTACATGATCAGCTAAACTGCTAGTATTCTATTTTAATGACAAATGTGAGGCACTCCTGATCACCATTTTTCTAGAATAAGAATTGTTGAATTTGAAGATTTTCCTGTAGCGCAGGCTTACGTAAGTGACCACTGATCGGTTAACAGAGATGTGATACATACTGCCTCAAAAAAGTTGAGGGGAAGCATGAGTTTTTAGTAAGTAATTGCATTTTCTATATTTTAAGGGATGTAAATATTAAATGAGACGTCCCTACCTCAGCCCAGCATTCCCTGTCTTCATCTGTTTACTCAGAGTAGCCCTCTTTGTCAATAAATACCTTCTTGTATTTAGGACAGAAACGTTTTCTTTACCTTCTTCAAATGCATATAAGTAGATTTAATGGAGATGCAGCTATTTTTGGACAGATCTCACATTGAGTATATGTGCTGTATAGTGAGATCTTCCAGATAGTTAGTTTTTGGACAATTGATGTTACATTCTGTAAGGACATTATATCAGACTGCCTGACGCTGGATAAGGCACACTCCATACTCTGGCTAAGTTATATATGAGATTCTCTTGGTTCGCTTGGTATATCCTGGTGCTTTACCGAACCTAGTCACATCCCCAAAACCGCCAAGATGGAGGTTAAAACACTATTCAAGGCGCACTGTGCAGACATTAAGCTGAAACTCGAGGGATTCAAACCTTTATTGTTGCAGTATTATAGTCTTCTATACACAGACGATTCCCCTCGGTATTTGTCGCTGGCCCTGTCAAGATGGGAGCGGTCCCTTCTTTTCCACTTCAGACTTGGGCCAATTTATTGGTCCCTCTTTTTTAAACACTTTTCCGAGCCAGAGGGCAATATAATATCTTGCTGCCGCTGTGATAACTTGTCAATTACTATTGCACTTTATGTTCTTTTGCAGTTTGCACAGGTTAGAATGAATTCACTTTTTGAGACCACTTTTAAGGAGATTAGGCTTTCAACACTGTAGACCAGCCCTCCTCCACCTACAATCTCTGTGTTCATCTGAAATTGTTTTTACTGTCTGTCCCTTTTTGAAAGCAGCGCTCAGGGCTAGAAACACTATGTTAGGCTAGTCCGTTAGAACTCTATGCACAGTTGTGGTTTAGTACACAGAACTTGGCAGGTATGTGGGGTTGACTATTGCAAGATAGTATGAGCGCAGAGCAGACCCTATTTGAGCTTTTTGTCCTCTCTCTATCTCCCCTTTATGCCCTCTCAAACGCAGCTACTGCCCTTAACTCTGTTATCACGCAATGAAATCTGACTTTGATGTGTATTTTTTTTGCTTACCTAAAGCAAGGATATCAGATGTATTATTTGATGTATCTATCACGAAATCTTAAAAGTCCTTTATGCTCCTTTTTAAACGGTTTTTTTAACTTATGTACATTTTAAACTTGTATGTGTGATTACAGCTAAGTGCAATATTTCTATGTCCTTTCATGGACTATTGTTTTTAGACTGAATAAAGTTAAATTGAATTGAAGTGAAATGGTTAATTGAGATGTGATACATACTGTATCAAAAAAGTTTAGGGGAAGCATGAGTTTTTAGTAAGTTAATTCGTTTTCTATATTTTAAGGGCTGCAAATATTAAATGAGAGAGATCCCTACCTCAGCCTAGCATTCCCTTTCTTCATCTGTTTACTCAGCGTATCCCTCTCCTTTGTCACTAAATACCTTCTTGTTTTTAGGACAGAAACGTTGTGGTGGACTTCAAAGGTTTTCTTTACCTTCTTGAAATGCATATACATAGATTTATTGGAGGTGCAGTTCTTTTTTGATAGATCTCACATTGAAATTTCATAGAATTGTGCTGCATAGTGAGATCTTCCAGGTAGTTCATATTTGGACATTTGACGTTTCATTTACTTCTCACACTTTCTTTCACCAGTGGTGTATCACCTTTATGAGTGCGCACTGACTTCAAACTCATTTTTAGTGAGAGGAAAATATAAGGAAATCGGTGATCAAACATACTTAAAACAATAGATCTGTCTATAAGAATGTCAGATTGTTCACCATCTAAATTAATACATTCAATAGAACTTTATTAAACATATTTTAAAATAAGCAACATTGAAAATCAGATACACAATGAGGCAACTCATTTAAAACAGTCAAAACTGTCATGCGCTACACCATCTTTATAGAATGTGAACACTTTAACTATATATTAAAGCACAAGGAAAGGAACATTGGGGAATTTTATTATTTCATGAAATTTTTAGAACAGAGATGACAACCATTTTCACGTACATGTCTAGCTTTCTACACAAGAAAGTAAACGATTCAAAAGGTGCCTCTCCTGCAACAAGTCTCCCTGGTAAGTACATTCTGTGAGTAAGGTGAACTCTGTAGTCTTTTATTTCTTTTATTAGGATGCTCTATGCCCACCTGTTGCTGTGAGGGGAAGAAGGTGTAAGGATATCTGGGATGATATTGTAATGAGCGTCAGTTGTTTTGGGCACTAGCTGGCAACCAATCAAATGCAGTATTTTGGTAGTGTTCAGCTATCTCATTCACAATTATTAATATGAATTGGCTTAATAAAGGGACTGACATATCAAGGATGCATATGCTAAAAACGTGCACTGCTTTCTGTGATAGATTATGCATAGTTTAGTTTAACTTAGTTTTCTCTGGTGTATTCATTAACAAAAAGGATAAGCATATGATTTTTCACTGGTGCTGATTCTAGCTCATACAGAGTGTGTTATTGCCAGGAATAAATTGGTACCTTGAGCACATGGGGTTTAATGTAAGAAAGTCTGCGTTTATTCTGGCAGCATTGGTATGTGAATCACTTGGAGTACGTTTTTCTCGATGTCTTCACCTGTGCAAGAAGTAGCATAAAAATGAGTAAATGTTTTAATAATCTTGAAGAGGAAAAAGTGCAAAACATTTTCTCTAAAGTTGGGACCAGCCTAATTGAATTAGCATATTACTTTTATTAAATAATCACACCACCTAGAGCATTAGGTCTTACCATTTATTAAATGCCGCAACCCAGTTACCCAGTATATGGATCAGAGAAAAAGTGAGGAAGGCTTGCACACAGTAAAGAAATACAAATTGGAAATTATAGCAGCCACGAAGCTGGAGTTGTTTTAGACACTGTGCACATTTTGTGTGCAGTAAAATAACATCAAACAGGTATAGTAGTTATCAAAATTATATATATTTTAATTTTTGGTCAAAAGACTATATTCAAACAATTTTTAGAAATACATATAGGGCCACACTGTGGGATTGTCGAGAACTTTTGTTATTGCATTTCTCACACCTTTCAACACACCTAATCTATGCCCAAAATGTTCTACTGTAAATGCTGTTGAAAGTATTGGAAAGACCACTGGATACCTTAGTATTCATAGACGCTGTGGGTGAAGCAAGAAAGAGCATGTTAGGTACAGTACATTTAAGACTGAAATAAAACAACCAGAGCTTAAATTAAGCATGTCTATTTATCTAATCCTAAAAGGATTATTGCACAAAGTGTACTTGTGGTAGAGTCCTAAATACCAAAATCTTACATCTGTACGTTCTGGCGGTCCTAACTGTTTTCTTTTCCGTATTAAAGGTTTGTATACATGGCATAGCTTATTATCAGATATATTCATAAAACAAAACAGTTTTAAATTAAGATTATATTTGTAAATCAGACCCTTTGTTTTAACATTATCTATTAATATAAAAGTTAAAGGATCCTCCAAAAAGCATAATTATTCTTAAAAGAAACTGACCCTCTTTCAGGAGACGGAAACTAACTTATAGTCAGGGGATGGACGCTGAAAATACCTGGAAAATTACATGTTAACCAGTTTATAAAGACAGGAGTGCATACATCTGTGACCGAATTTAAGAGGTTACTTGGTCCCACAGAACACTTCGTGGGCTCTGTACTGGAATATTTTTTTTTTTAGACCAGACCATACTTGTCTTTATCAGTTTACTCTCACATTCCAAGGAGCAAATTGTTTCCACCATCT